>NC_083415.1:25276963-25894463 GCF_020745735.1 Hemiscyllium ocellatum | reverse complement strand
CCTCCACCACTTCCTCCGGCTGCTCATTCCATACACGTACCACCCTCTGCATGTCCCTTAGGTTTCTTTTATATCTTTCTCCTCTCATCCTAAACCTATGCCCTCTAGTTCTGGACTCCCTGACCCCAGGGAAAAGACTTTGTCTATTTATCCTATCCATGTCCCTCATGATTTTGTAAACCTCTATAAGGTCACCCCTCAGCCTTCGCGCTCTAGAGAAAACAGCCCTAGCCTAGTCAACCTCTCCCTGTAGCTCAAATCCTCCAACCCTGGCAACATTCTTGTAAATCTTTTCAGCACCCTTTCAAGTTTCACAATATCATTCTGATATGAAGGAGTCCAGAATTGCATGCAATATTCCAACAGTGGCCTAACCAGTGTCCTGTACAGCTGCAACATGATTTCCCAACTCCTGTACTAAATACTCTGACCAATAAAGGGAAGCATACCAAATGCTGCCTTCACTATCCTATCTACCTGTGACTCCACTTTCAAGGAGCTATGAATCTGCACTCCAAGGTCTCTTTGTTCAGCAACATTCCTTAAGACCTTACCATTTAATGTATAAGTCCTGCTAAGATTTGCTTTCCCAAAATGCAGCACCTCACCTTTATCTAAATTAAACACCATCTGCCACTTCTCAGCCCATTGGCCTATCTGATCAAGATCCCATTGTAATCTGAGATAACCTTCTTCGTTGTCTACTACACCTCCAATTTTGGTGTCATCTGCAAACTTACTAACTATGCCTCTTATGCTCACATTCCAAATCATTTATATAAAAAATGAAAAGTAGGGGACGTAGTGGATCTTTGTGGCACTCCACTGGTCACAGGCCTCCAGTCTGAAAAACAACCCTCCACCACCACCCTCAGTCTTCTACCTTTGAGCCAGTTCTGTATCCAAATGGCTAGTTCTCCCTGTATTCCGTGAGATCTAACCTTGCTCCAGTCTACCGTGGGGAACCTTGTCGAATGCCTTACTGAAATCCATATAGATCATATCTACTGCTTTGCCTCATCAGCCCTCTTTGTTATTTCTTCAAAAATTCAATCAAGTTTGTGACACATGATTTCCCATGAATAAAGCCATGTTGACTATCCCTAATCAGTTCTTCCCTTTCCAAATACATGTACATCCTGTCCCTCAGGATTCCCTCCAAAAACATGCCCACCACCGATGTCAGGCTCACTAGTCTATAGTTCCCTGGCTTGTGCTTACCACCCTTCTTAAACAGTGGCACCACATTAGCCAACCTCCAGTCTTCCGGCACCTCACCTGTGGCTATCGATGGTACAGATATCTCAGCAAGAGGCCCAGCAATCACTTCTCTAGCTTCCCTAGTGCATGATGTAGGAGGTCAGGGACACTGATGGTCAGGGACACTGATGGTCAGGGACACTGTGGAAAGTGTGTACACATTCAACTTATGAAGGAGCATGTTGCAGCACTGAGAAAAGAACTAAATGACCTTGGGCTCATCCGAGTGAACTAGAAGTTTCTGGACAGGACCTTCCAGAGGAGCTTTCTAGAAGAGAGAAAACGATGAGGAAGTAAGAGGTGATTCAAGTATAAGAGACCCCAGGGGAAGAGCTCTCATGAACAGGTTGACTCTCTTGGAAAGTGTCAAGACAGACGATACTGCCAGTCCGAGAGGCGGACAAGTCTGCAAATCAAAAATTGGCGTGGAGGCAGAGCCGAAGAGTCAGACATAATGCAGAGTCGAGGTAGTGGGGACTATATAGTGTGAGGGACTGAAAGGGGTTTCTGCAGCAAAGACAGGATTTGAGGATGGTGTGTTGCCTTCCTGGTGCCAGGATCCAGGACATCACCAACAAGAGTGCAGGGAATCCTCAAGGGCGAAGGTGAAGAGCCAGAGGTGGTGGTGCATGTCGGCACAAGTGATGCTAGGAAGAAGAGGAGGAACATTCTACAGCGGGACTTCAGAGAACTCGGAAGAAGGCTGAAAAGCAGGACTTCCAGGGTGGTTATCTCCAGTTTGCTTCCAGTTCCTCGAGCGGGAGAGGGCAAGGACAGGGAGATAATGGACTTGAATGTGTGGCTGAGGAACTGGTGCAGGAAGCTAGGATTTAAATTCTTGAATCACTGGGGTATGTTTTGTGGTAAGGATAAATTATACAAGAGGGACAGGTTGCACCTTAATAGGTGGGGAACCAGTATTCTGGCAGGCAGGTTTGCCACTGAACACGGGTGTGGGTGGGAGGAGACATATTGGAAATTCAAGTAGGAAGTTAAAGGGAAAGTGAGAAGAGGAAGTTAAGAAAGATAATAGAATCAATAGAGCAGAAAACTTGAGAAGGGATCATACTGTATGGTCAAGTGAAATAGGGATTGATAGTAAGGATGAGAGGAGTAACAAATTAAAAATATATATGAATGCACAAAGCACAAGAAATAAGGTGATGAGCTTGAGGCTCAGTTGGAAATTGGCATGAACAATGTTGTGGCTTCAAGTGGACAGGGCCTGGGAAATGAATATTCAAGGATAAATGTGCTATCGAAAGGACAGACTGATGGGTAGAGGAAGTGGGTGGCCCTGTTGGGTGAGGAATGAGATTCAGTTCCTTGTGAGGGGGGACATAGCATCAGGAGATGTAAAGGCAGTATGGATAGAGCTGAGAATTTCTAAGGGTAGAAGGGAGTTATCCAGAGGCCTCCAAACAGTAGTCTGGATGTAGGTTGGAAGTTGAATAAGGAGTTGAAATTGGCCTGTCACAAAGCTATTACTACAGTTGTTATGGGGGATTTCAACATGCAGGTACACTGGGAGAATCAGGATGGTACTGGATCCCAAGAAAGGGAGTTCATGGAGTGCCTCCAAGATGGATTCTTAGAGCAGCTTGTACTGGAGCCTACCAGGGAGAAGGCAATTCTGGATCTGGTATTGTGCAATGAACCAGATTTGATCAGCAACCTCGAAGTAAAGGAGCCATTAGGAGGTAGTGACCATAATATGATAAGTTGTAATCTGCAGTTTGAGAAGGAGAAGGGAGAATCAAAAGTTGAACAAAGGGAGCTATGGAGCTATGAGGGAGGAGTTGGCGAAAGCTCAATGATTCAATACTTTAGCAGGGATGGCAGTGGAACAACAATGGCAGATCTTTCTGGATATAATGCAGAAGGTGCAGGACCAGTTCATTCCAAAGAGGAAGAAAGATCCTAAGGGGAGGCAGGAACAGCTGTGGCTGATAAGGGAAATTAAGGATTGTATAAAGATAAAAGAGAAGAAGTAGAACATAGCAAAGATGAGCAGGAAGCTGGAGGACTGGGAAACTTTAAAATAGCAACAGAGGATAACTAAAAGGCAATACACGGAGAAAAAAAAGAGGTACGAAGGTAAACTGGCCAAAAATATAAAGGAGGATAGTAAAAGCTTTTTTAGGAATGTGAAAAGAAAAAAAAAGGTTAAGACTAAAATTGGTCCCTTGAAGACAGAAATGGGTGAATTTATTATGGGGAACAAGGAAATGGCAGAAGAGTTGAATAGGTCCTTTGGATCTGTCTTCATTGGGGAAGACGCAAGCAATCTTCCAGATGTAATAGTGGCTAAAGGACCTAGGGTAATGGATTCTAGGTCCATTAGAATGGACCTAGGGAAGGGAATTTATTTTAGGCAGGAAATGATGTTGGATAGACTGTTATGCATCCGTCCACACACCTAGCCTGTCCAAGTCACCTTGTAATCTCATAATAATCCCCGGGACCTGATGGTCTGCATTCCAGCGTACTTAAGGAGGTGGCTCTAGAAATCGTGGACACATTGGTAATCATTTTCATATAGAATAGATAGCTTAGTGTGGAAACAGACCCTTCGGCCCAACAAGTCCACACTGACCTGCCGAAGCGCAACCCACCAATTCCCCTGCATTTACCCCTTTACCTAACACTATGGGCAATTTAGCATGGCCAATTCACCTGACCTATGTTCTATAGATTCAGAATCAGTTCCTGTGAATTGGAGGGTGGCTAATGTTGTCCCACTTTTCAAGGAAGGAGGCAGAGGGAAAACAGGGAATTATAGATCGGTTAGCCTGACATCAGTGGTGGGAAAGATGTTGGAGTCAATTATAAAAGATGAAATTACCACTCATTTGAATAGTAGTAACAGGATAGGTTGGAGTCAGCATGGATTTATGAAGGGAAAATTGTGCTTGACTAATCTTCTAGAATTTTTTGAGGATGTAACTATGCAGTGGACAAGGGAGAGCCAGTGGATATAGTGTCCCTGGACTTTTTCTGAAAGCCTTTGATAAAGTTCCACATATTAGATTAGTGAGCAGAATTAGGGCACATGGTATTGTTGGCAAAATACTGACTTGGATTGAAAATTGGTTGGCTGACAGGAAGCAAAGAGCAGTGATAAACAGGTCCCTCTTGGAATGGCAGGCAATGACCAGTGGGGTACCACAAGATTCAGTGCTGGGACCGCAGCTGTTTACAATATATATTAATGATATAGATGAAGGTATTAAAAGTAATATTAGCAAATGTGCTGATGACACAAAGCAAGGTGGCATGGTGAAATGTGAGGAGGATATTATGAGATTACTAGGTGACTTGGACAGGCTAGGTGAGTGGGCGGATGCATGGCAGATGCAATTTAATGTGATAAATGTGTGGTTATCCACTTTGATGGCAAGAACAGGAAGGCACATTAGTGTCTACATGGAGTCAAGTTAGCTAAAGAGGAAGTACAACGAGATCTAGGTGTTCTTGTACATCAGTCCCGGATTGGAGGCACTAATATATGCTGAAAGACTGGAGCGACTGGGCTTGTATACACTTGAGTTCAGAAGGATGCGAGGGGATCTGATTGAGACATATAAGATTATTAAAGGATTGGGCACTCTGCAGGCAGGAAGCATGTTTCCGCTGATGGATGAGTCCAGAACCAGAGGATACAGTTTAAAAATAAGGGGTAGGCCATTTAGAGCAGAGTTGAGGAGAAACTTCTTCACCCAGAGAGCAGTGGATATATGGAATACTCTGCCCTAGAAGACAGTGGAGGCCAAGTGTCTGGATACTTTCAACAAAGAGATGGTTGAGCTCTTGAAGATTATGGAATCAAGGGTTATGGGGATAAGTCAGAAACGGGATACTGATTGTGGATGATCAGCCATGATCATAATGAATGGTGGTGCTGTCTTGAACGGCCGAATGGCCTACTCCTGCTCCCATTGTCTACTCCCACAGAGTTCTAGAGTACACCTGTTCAGGTCCTGTGGATTTATGCATTTCAAGACATCCAGCAGCCTCCTTTGTAATATAGACATTTTCCAAGATGTCACCATCTATTTCCCTACATCCTGTATCTTCCATGTCCTCATTTACACATTTAGTATCTCCCCCATCACCTGCGGCTCCATACAAAGGCTGTCTTGCTGATCTTTGAGGGGCCATATTCTCTCCCTAGTTACCCTTCTGTCCGAAATGTATTTGTAAGAATCCTTTGGATTCTCCTTAATTCTATTTGCCAAAGTTATCTCATTTCCCCGTTTTGCCCTCCTGATTTCTCTCTCAAGTATACTCCTACTGCCTTTATACTCTTGTAAGGATTCACTCGATCTATCCTGATTATACCTGATATATGCTTCCTTCTTAAGCAAAACTGCAATTTCTTTTGTTGTCCAGCATTTCCTCGACCTACCAGCCTTTCCTTTCACCCTAACAGGAATATATTTTCTCTGGACCTTGTTATCTCATTTCTGAAGGCTTCCCATTTTCCAGCTGTCTATTTACCTATGAACATCTCGCCCAATCAGCTTTTAAAAGTTCTTGCCTAATACCATCAAAATTGGCCTTTTTCCAATTTAGAACTTCAACTTTTAGATCTGGTCTATCTTTTTCTATCACTATGTTAAAACTAATAGAATTATAGTCTCTGGCCCCAAAGTGCACCCCCACTGACACCTCAGCCACCTGCCCTGCCTGATTTCCCAAGAGTAGGTCAAGTTTTGCACCTTCTCTAGTTGGTACATCAACATACCAAATCAAAAAATTTTCTTGTACACACTTAACAAATTCCTCTCCATCTAAACCTTTAGCACTATAGCAGTCCCAGTCTATGTTTGGAAAGTTAAAATCCCCTACCATAACCACTCTAATATTCGTACAGATAACTGGGATCTCCTTACAAATTTGTTTCTCAATTTCCCTCTGACTATTAGGTGTCTATAATTTAATCCCAATAAGGTGATCATCGCTTCCTTATTTCTCAGTTCCACACAAATAACTTCCCTGGATGTGCAGGGGAACCTGAATTATCTGAACGAAATGGGCGGGCACAATTTCGTTCAAATAAACGATTATTCAGTTAATTGGTGAAATGCCTTTCCTCTGGTGCTCAGAGTTTTTAAAGTCTGCTCCTCGTTCAAGAGACTGCAGCAGTTTACAGTGTGCGAGTCCCCCCGCTCCCAAACCCTGTCCGCCCCGCCCCCTCTCCAGGGGCAGCCAGACTGGACAGCAACAATAAGACTGCTGCTGCACTTGCCTTTGTGGGGTAAGTCTCCAAATAGCGTGCGTGCAATGTTAGAGAGATTATCTGGTGAAGGGGGGTTTTGGGTACACCCCTCTGTAGAACTTAAGGTAAAGTGTGGGGAGAGAGAGAGGGCAGGAGGTCAGTCATTTAGAGATAGTGCCTATTTAATCACTGTAAACAAAAGATGCAGTCACTGTTAGAAACACATCTTTAATGTGATGTTTCTGTCTGGACCTCGAGATCTCCTTCGGATAGTCCAATTTTTGGATTATTGGTATTCGGATAATCTAGGTTCCTCTGTGATTCCAGGAATATCCTCCCTCAGTACTGCTGTAATGCTATCCGTTATCAAAAACACCACTTCCCCTCTTGCCTTGCCTCCCTTTCTATCCTTCCTGTAGCAATTGTATCCTGGAACATTAAACTGCCAGTCCTGTCCATCTCTGAGCCATGTTTCTGTAATTGCTATGATATACCAGTCCCATGTTCCTAACCATGCCCTGAGTTCATCTGCCTTCCCTGTTAGGCCTCTTACATCAAAATAAATGCTGTTTAATTGATCAATCCTACCTTGTTCTCTGATTTGTCCCTGCCTGCCCTGTTTGACTCGCTTTTGTTTTTAACTGTATCAGTGTCAGATTGATCTCTTTCCTCACTATCTCCCTGGGTCCCACCCCCCACCTTAAATCTTCCCGAGCAGCTCTAGCAAATCTCGCTCCCAATATATTAGTCCCCTTCTCATTTAGGTGCAATCTGTCCTTCCTGTACTGATCATTTCACCCGAAAAAAGATTCCAATGATCCAAAAACGTGAATCCTTCTCCCATACACCAGCTCCTCAGCCATGCGTTCATCTGCCCTATCCTCCTATTCATGCCCTCACTAGCATGTAGCACCAGGATTAATCCAGATATTACTACTCTCAAGGACCTCCTTTTTAAATTCCTGCCAAACTCTGTAATCTCCCTTCAGAATCTCAACCTTTTCCCTTCCTATATTGTTGGTTCCTCCTGCTGGCCCCTCTTCCCCCTTGAGAACGTTCTGCACCCTCTCTGAGACATCTTTGATCCTGACAGCAGGTAAGCAACACACTGTCCTTGCTAATGGAGTTGATGCTGTTAGGTGTTTGTGTCCTTGGTTCATCTAGCAGTGAGGCCAGTGTTTCTTTGGTTAGGGTAATGTTTATTGATGTGAGAACCTTTTTCCGCGTACGGAGTCAGCTGTTATCAAGGGCTGTACTGCGCTGTATTTTTCTATGTTCTATGAATAGGGCAATCACATCAAAGGAAACAATGACCTCATTGACCTTTACCTTGGTGTCTTTGTTAAGGAATTCCTGACTGGAGTGGATGGAGTGGCTTGAGTCTTCTACTAGGTGTTCCAGTTTGCGTTGAAGTCCCTTTGCTCGTCTGTATGTCGGTGTACCGGGATGTGAGGCATTGGGTCTGAGATGGGCCCCTTGTCTATGTATTTTTGGTATGCGTGTTGGCAAGAACTGAGCTAGCTCGAGCAAGACCTGAACTCGTGGCTTCAGTTTTGTTCTTGTCAAGTTATTTGTCAAAATCAGGTTGGCCAGTGAGCTAAAAAGTGGCAGATGGAGTTTAATTCAGATAAGTGGGAGGTGCTGCATTTTGGGAAAGCAAATCTTAGCAGGACTTATACACTTAATGGTAAGGTCCTAGGGAGTGTTGCTGAACAAAGAGACCTTGGAGTGCAGGTTCATAGCTCCTTGAACGTGGAGTTGCAGGTAGATAGGACAGTGGAGAAGACGTTTGGTATGCCTTCTTTTATTGGTCAGAGTAGTGAGTACAGGAGTTGGGAGGTCATGTTGCGGCTGTACAGGACATTGGTTAGGCCACCGTTGGAATACTGCATGCAGTTCTGGTCTCCTTCCTATCGGAAAGACGTTGCAAAACTTGAAAGGGTTCAGAAAGGATTTGCAAGGATGTTGCCAGGGTTGGAGGATTTGAGCTATATGGAGAGGCTGAACAGGCTGGGGTTATTTTCCCTTGAGTATTGGAGGCTGAGGGGTGACCTTGTAGAGGTTTACAAAATTGAGTGGTGTGGATAGGGTAAATAGGCAAAGTCTTTTCCCTGGGGTCAGGGAGTCCAGAACTAGAGGGCATAGGTTTACGGTGAGAGGGGAAAGATTTAAAAGAGCCATAATGGGCAATGTTTTCACACAGTGGGTGGGTATATGTATGGAATGAGCTGCCAGAGGAAGTGGTGGATGCTGGTACAAATGCAACATTTAAGAGGCATTTGGATGGGTATATGAATAAGAAGGGTTTGGAGGTATATGGCCCGGGTGCTGGCAGGAGGGACTAGATTGGATTGGGATAGCTGGTCGGCATGGACGGGTTGGACTGAAGGGTCTGTTTTCATGCTGTACATCTCTATGACTCTATAACTGGAGCTACTGGTTTGATCTCTGAACCAATTTAATTACAAAATAAATTTTAAAACACTTACACTGTTTCTGCTTTTAATTATTTCTGGTCACCATACTACCAGAAGGATGTGGATGCTTTGGAGAGGGTACAGAAAGGTTTACCAGGATGTTGCCTAGTACAGGGGATTTTAGCTTTGAAGGAAGGTTGGACAGATTGGGTTTGTTTTCACAGGAAGTTGAGGAGCAACCTAATAGAAGTTTATAAAATTGTGAATGGCATAGAGAGAGTGGAAAGCATAAGGCTTTTTCCCAAGGTGGAGAGGTCAATTACTCGGGGACATTGGTTCAAGGTGCGAGGGGGGATGTTTAAAAGAGATGTGAGGCAAGTTTTTCACACAGAGGATGGTGAGTGCCTGGAATGCGTTTCCAGAGGAGGTGGTGGAAACAGACACAGTAGCACATTCAAGAATCTCCTGGACAAGTACAAGAACAGGAAGGGAATAGAAGTATATGGATCCTGTAAGTGAAGACAGTTTTAGCATGGAAGGGCAAAATGTGGCGATGCAGGCTTGGAGGACTAAAGGGCCTGTTCCTGTGCTGTATTGTTCTTTGTTCTCTTGGCCTACAGTATGAAACTTTTGAAAATATAACAGTTGGAAATATGTGTTTGCAAATTTCAGAATCTTGAAATAAGTTTTATAAGTAAGATTGTTGATTGCTTTTAAAGGAACCATTCTATTAAATAATGGCTATATATGTAAACACAATGCTATGGCATGTATTCCCCCTTGTTTGGAAAAGCATAATAAGACATTATTTTCATAGTAATGCAAGTAATGTTTGAAAACATCACTTACAGGTTTCCCGAACCATTATATATTTTTAAAAAAGAGATACAACACTACATCATTAGTTTAAGATACCACCTATTATGGCATTATCTTTAATGACGACCAAAGCGCTAAAATTAATCCAGCTATCAGCGCAGCATCCCTCAATTTCTGCAGTCAGCTTGATAAATTTGAATTCAGAAACTAATGTTTCTGATTTGAACCTTTTGTAGTCTTTTAACATAACTTCTGTGGTGTGTATCTCCAAGCTGCTTATCAACCCATTTACCTCATGAATTATGGTATTAAGTATTCTGCTTATTGAGGTGTCAGATTTTACATGCTTTCCTGACTGCAATCAGGAAAGTAGTACTTGAAGATTGCTAGGATTCAGGTGTGAATAGTGACAGAATATCATATCTCCTTGTATAAAGTCAGAATTGGGAAAATATTGTTATAAAAATAATTTTGCTCTGATTTACTTCCATATTTTAAAATAAGTGCACTTTATATGCAGATTATACATTTTACCAAGTTGTGTGACATTGTAAATTTCAATTATATTTCCATACTCACTGATTATAACCAAATGTAGCAATGAGTATAACAGTATACATTTGCAAAACATCCATAGTTCATGTTCTTATTCCACTGAGAATTACTGAGTAATGAATATAGATATGTGAAAACTTACATTTTTTTTCACTAATTTGAAACTCACTGTTGATTTTATATTCTGATATAATTGCAAGTTGTAAATAACTGCATATTTGTTAAGAATTATTTTAAAGTGAAACAATTTTCTTACAGAATGTGCATTTATGGATAGAAATTGCCACACATAAATGCTAAAGTTTTGGCTGTCCGAATGCCATTTTAGTTTAAATTTATCTAGATTTTTCAAATCTGTCTCCACTCCTTCTGCAAATCTGACTCTTGATTGTTTATTACAGGATTTGATATTAATTAGTCTACCTTTTCCTACTATTGCCTTTCCCTTTCTCACCTACGCCTTAAGAAATTAGTTTAAATGTCATTTTGTTTGGTCTTGCTGGTTTATTAGAATTATAATTTTAACACTTTTGAGGAAACATCTTTAAAGAAAATTGATGAAAAACAAGCACGATACACGTCTAAACCTTTGTGTGTGCTCTGGAACACTTAGGTTCAAAGACCACAACTTGCTGATGCTGTACATATGATTCCTCCCTACAGAAGTTTTGGTTTTTGTTGTGTTTCAGTGTGCAAAAGGTTGGGCCATTCTCAGGATAATTGATTTATTGCAGTGATGATGGTTTTATGTTCTATGTTTTTTTTCAGCAGACATTTTATTTTCGTTTTTATGTTTTTCTGTTCTATGCCCAATTGTCATTGACTTTATCTTTACATAATGTCACATCTGATAATCGAATTGAAACTGCATCCATTTAAATTGTACATATTATTGCAGTCTGGAGTGAAGTATGGATAATAAAATGAATTGTTTAATACCCAATTCATGCCAGTATATATTTTTCCATTAAATTTGTGAAAGAATGAAAAAGCTTTAGTCTTACAAAGCACCTTTCACAACTACCGGATCTGAGTCCTTCACAGCAAATGAAAGACTTTGAAACCGTATCCATTTGTAATGCTGTGCTTATATTTAAATAGCTTTCTTGAATTTTGTATATGTAATAATGCTGATATCAAAATAATGCAAACTAATGATTTAATGTAAAGCCAATCTGATTTGCACATTATTTACTGTCAGTATCATTATATAATGGCATTTTACTAGAATCCTAATGTCTGAAAAAACGTAATTGATGGTCAGTTCTGTGATGCTATTTCATAAAACTGGAAATTAATTTGTATTTATCTCAATTGTTATTGTTGTGATCCAGGCTGATGTAATTATCAGACAGGTACCTGACTAGATCCTTCACAATATGATGTTTTGGTTTCAACCAAGTGATCTCTCGCTGAAATGTAATCACTGCTGTAAATGTTGCTTTAACAATAAAACAGAGGTTTGTTCACAAAATAAATGAACCAAACCATTATATAAAATCAAAGATTTTTAAACACAAAACTATAAACCCATTAATCACCAAGCATTTCTTTGAAAAGAAACAAAACAATGTTTATACAGTGCCCAAAACACACCTCTAGTACAGTACCCAGAATGTCATTCATACAATATTCACACCAAAATCTCTTTTATCTAACACCTCATAATATTCAAGTCAGTTGTGACTACAGCTTTTAGACTGGAATTGTACATAGCTTCTTCCTCAAACTTACTCAGACCTGCTTAAAGTATTCAGTTTTAAGTAAACTCTTCAGATTTATGCCAACACTTGTGGTTTAGGACTAGCACGAACTCAACACTCTAACGTAACCTAGTTCACTATGTCTCTTGACCTACTGAGGAGCACAGGGCTATACAGCTATTGTAATCTAAACATTTCACTGGGCTCTCTCACTTGAAAGTCTAGCCCTCAACCCTATGTGTTTTCCTTAAGCTTGGAAAAAATCAGGCTTTAAGACCCCATTATTTATCTTACTGGGTTGCAACATAACCTAGAAGAAAACAAAAGTGCATTAGTGGTGCACAAAATCCAGCCAGTCTAAAGTCAAGACTCAAAATAATTTTAAAATAAATCACCATGGCAACAGAAGTAGCTACAAAATAACTTTAGACTCTAAGAAAATCCATGTTGTTAACTCAAAAAACATAAGTTCAAACTAGTAATAAATGATTTTTAAAATATACATGAATCTTACAGTTTGTATTATTATATTTTCTTCCTTTTTGTTGTTAAGATAAAGAATGTTTCCACTTGGATTTCAAGCTTTTTGATTAGCCTATGCAAACCCAGATGGGGGATTGTAATTTACTGCATTAAATAAAATAGATAAAATTTCTGTTGCCAAGGGAGACACAGATAGAGAAAAATCCAGAAGGGAGTCAGTGATTGCCTGGGTGTGCCAGGGAATGAATTGTTCAACATTCCTGTAGGAAATCCTGCAAGACTATTGGGAATTGGGTTTAGGGAACTCAAATTTGCACTGATGTTAAAGTAACAGTGAATTCATTTTGCAGTTTGTTTTCAATTTGGGCAGACATTTCAGCTGAATGAAATAAGAGTAGCATGTAAATGCACAGAAATTTGCCAGGAGGAAACTTGTAGCTGTGTCAGCTGGAGCAAGAAGCTATGATGTGATGATGGTGGCAAATCTTTGCTGGGGCTTAGTTTGCAAAAATATTATTGCTGAGATAAAAGGGGTAGTACAAACTTGAATCCTTTTCTGGTGTTCGAAATGAAATCTTTCCAGCCTTTTTGTCTCATAGCGAGTCATATATGTCTGAACCATCTTTTCTTTGGAAGTAGTCCATTGCTCAGCTAGTATTTCCTGCCAACCTTTGGCCCCAGTTTATCCGGCCAGATACAGACATGGAAACAAACTCTTTGGTTCACAAGTCCATGCCGAACATAATCCCAAGCTAAACTAGCCCCACCTGCCTGCACTTGGCTCATATTCCCCCAAATATTTCTTATTCGTATACTTATCTAAATGTCTTTTAAATATTGTAATTGTACCCGCATCCATCATTTGTTGTAGAAGTTCATTCCATATTAGAACCACTCTGTAAAACAAAAATTGCCCCTCATGTCTTTGTTAAATCTTTCTCCTCTCACCTTATCCAGCCTCTCCTTTCAACTCAAACCTTCTATTCCTGGCAACATCCTGATAAACCTTTCCTGAATCCTCTCCAGCTTGATAATAGCTTTCCTACAACAGGGCAACCAGACTTGGACACAGTACTCCAGAAGAGGCCTCATCAACATCCTGTACAACCTCAACATGATGTCCCAACACTTCGACTCAAAGGTGTATATATACTTTATCCTGTGTCACGGCCTCCATCAGTTTTCCCACTAATGATATTTAATAAATGTTTTATTCTTTGTGTTAAATGTACACTGACAGGTTCTGGAGAATGTGTTCAGTAACAGACCTCTATGGTTATATAAAAAAAAAATAAGTTAATCTCTATCAAGTTAGGTTTCCCTCTGGAGTCTGACTTGTCTAGCATTACCAAGGGCTGGGATCATAACACAAGTCAGTGTTACCTTATGTTCAAAAATGCATATAATACAGGTAAAGTTTCCTTTTTATGCACGATATAACATTATTAATATATTGCATTAACGATACCCTGTAATAGAATAGGATGATAAGAGGTTATATGATTTTCATATTTACTTATAATTGTGGGCTCATGATGTGCCTTGCATCCTTTTCTTGTGCAGGCCAAGAAACTTGATGAGAGTATTGAAGAAATGTTAATCAGATTGGATGAATTTTGTGCAATGCTTGAGATGGTAAGTATTTCAATATTTATGTTTAAATGAAATAGTTAAACATTTCATGATCGTTGTATCCTAAGGTTTAGGATAATTGTGGAAAAGAACAATGAACAATCCGGTGTGGGAAGAACAAAGATGGGCCGGATAACCTGGAGCCAAAGGTTGGCAGGAAAAACTAGCTGAGCAATAGACTACCTACAAAGAAAAGATGGTTCAGACGTAGCAAGGTGTATTTCCTCAAAAGCGAAGAACCGTGCAAACAAATTTAGAGCTACCGAATTAAAGAGGAGGTAGCAATTCAGATTAAAAAAAGAAAAAACATGCTTTCAACAGATGTCGGGTAGAAACTACAATTTACAACCTGGCTGACTGTAGAAATTTCAAAAGGGAGATGACAAAGCCAATAAGAGAAGCAAAGAAGGATTATGAAAAGAGACTGATACAAACAGACATCCTAAAGTCATCTCTATGCTTATAAATAGTATCAGGATGGTAAAAGTAATAATGCTGATTAGTGACCAAAAGAGAATTAAGATATGGAAGCAGACGTTAAATGCATACGTTGCATCTGCCTTTACAAAGGAAACAGATGCTATCCAAGCCTTGATGATGGACAAGGAAATTCAGTCACTGAAATCAAATTTGACGCAGCATTGGATAGATTGTCTTTACTCAAAGCTGACAAAGTACCTGGGACTGGATGAAATGCATTCAATTTTACTGAAGAAATTACAGAGACACTTGCCATAATTTTTCAGCCTTCTTTATACTTAGAGGTGGTGAGAAGACTGGAGAATTGCAAACATAATGCCCTTGTTCAAAAAAGGTTACAAGGAGAAATCTTAACAATTACAGACCAATTGATGCAGTTATGGAAAACTTCTTGAGACAATAATTCAGGATAAAACTAATAGTTTCATGGACAGTGTGAAATTCAATTGTTGAACTAATTTGCTGGAGTTGTTTTGATGAGGTTTGAGCATAGAGGGGTGGTGAGGATATTGCTGTTGATTTGATGTACGTGAACTTTGAAAAGGTGTTTGATATAGTGCCACATAATAGATTTGAGAACAATGCTAGAATTTGTAGATTAAAAGGGACATGAATGCCATGGATACAAATTGGCTGATGGATGAGTAACTGAGTGCTAGTTACTTGGCTTTTTTTGGTTGGAGATAGGTTTGGAATTCCCTGGGATTGGTATTTAAATCCTGTTCCTGATAGAATTAATGATCTAGACCTTGATGCTCAAAGAACAGCTGCAGAATTTGGAAGGATTGTGAGAAGTCTAGTGAATCTGGGAAACTCTTTACCTGTGAGGGCTGGGTCACTAAGTATATTCACTGTTGAGACAGACAAGATTTTTAATAGTGAGGAAATCAATGGTTATAGGGAAAAGGCAGGAACATGGAGTTGAGGGTTATCAGATCAGCCATGATCTCATTGAATGGCAATGTGGCTAAATGGTATACTTCTGCTTCCACTTGTTATGGTCTTATGGATGGTGTAGTAATTCAGAAGGACATTGACAAGTTGGTGGAGTTGACAGAAGACGTTCAAAGCAGAAAAGTGAGGTGATATATTTTGGAATGAAGAACATGAGAAACAGTATAAAGGGAACTGCTCTGAAGGTTGTAAAGAAAAAGACAGACCCCTGGATGTATATGTGCTTAAATCATTAAGGTGGCAAAATAGGTGGAGGGAGCAATTGGTAAAGTAAAAGTCATCTTAGGCTTTATTAATATGATGTAGAATACTAGAGAAAGGAAATTATTCTGAACTTGTGTAAAAAAACTAATTAGAATTCAGCTAAGTATTGCAGATACTTGCAGATTAGTTCGAGGTGCTTTAGGAAGGCAGTGAACACATTTGGAAAAGGTGCAGAAGTTGTTTAGATTCCCTACAGTGTGGAAACAGGCCCTTTGGCCCAACAAGTCCACACCAACCCTCCGAGGAGTAACCCAACCAGACTCATTTCCCTACATTTACCCCTGACTAATGCACTTAACACTATGGGCAATTTAGCGTGGCTAATTCACCTGACCTTTTGGAATGTGTGAGGAAACCAACTCGGAGAATGTGCAAACTCCACACAGACAATATCCCAAGGTGAGATTGAACCCGGGTCCCTGGTGCTGTACTAACCACTGAGCCACCTTGGCACCCCTAATGATTTACAAAAATGTTTCTAAGGAAGAAATATCTCAATTATGCAGATAGATTGGAGAAGTTGGAACTTTTCCTTGCAGACAAAAAAAATGTTGAGAGGAGATTTGATAGAAATTTTCAAAATCATGTAGGATCTGCTTAGAGTAGATGAGGAGAAAGACTGTTCTCACTTATGAAAGAATGGAGAGTGAGAGGGTGCAGACCTAAAGTGTTTTGTCGAAGAAGCAAATGCAATGTGAGAAAATATTTTTACAGTGGGTAGTTAAGGTCTGGAATGCACTGCCTAGAAGAGTACACATAGTTTGAATTGAGGTTCAATTAATTCATTTAGGAAGACTTCGGATGATTATTTGAATAGAAACAATGTGCCGAGTTAGAGGGAAAAGGCAAGAGAATAGCACTGTGATAATGCTCATTTTGAGAGCCTTCTACAGTGGACCTAATGATCTCATCCTGCACTACTCCATGACATTCACATAATTAAAACATTCATTTCATCTTTTAAAAACAGGATAAATTACATTCTAATGCACAGGAGGGTATATAGTTTATGCTGCCAACTACAAATTTACAAGGGCTTTTCTCACATGGACTGCGGCAGCTCAAAGTGGCAGCTCACAGCCACCTACCTGAGGGCAATTAGACATTGGTTTTGCCAGACCATTCACATACCAAGAACAAACAATAAAGAACAAAGCATTGTATTGAGTTTTCAGTGAGTTTGGCTGATGTTCTAAGTGAAGAAGGACCTCCCAACATTACATTGCTGGGTTATGAATGAGGTGCATTGAGACAAAATATATATAATTTATATATACAGCAGACTTTTTATTGATTGGCACTTATGGGATCAGGAGTGTGCTGTCAACTGTTGATATTTTGTGTGGCCATTCGATTGAACAAATATATTTAAGTTGAGGTAAATAATTTTTTTTAAAAGCTATTATAATTGGACAGAATTATCAAGGCAAGATGATGCACCTAGTGGTATTCTCATTGGACTGTTAATCCAGATGGTGGATAGTGGAATTTGAAATCAATAAAAATTTGGAATTAAGTGTCTAACAATGACCATGAAACCATTGTCAATTATCAGAAAAACCCATCTGGTTCACTAATGTCCTTTAGGGAATGAAACTACTGTCCTTGCCCAGTCTGGCCCACATGTGACTTCAGACCCACAGCAATGTGGTTAACTTTTCATTGCCCTCTGGGCAATTAGAAATGGACAATAAATGCTGGTCTAGCCAGTGATACCCACATCCCATGAATGAATAAAAAATACAGTTAGCTTTGCAGTGTTTGTAGTATATAATTCATGCTGTTTAGCAAGAGTAGTGATTCCTAAGGTGCCAGTTAAAGCAAAGTTACCTATATTAATATATTTTGGAATTTGGATTTCAAAATGTAGGCAGAAGGGTATTGGCTAATTCTGGTTCTTTAAAAAAGCAAGATTAGAAAACAGGTGATTGCAGACTACTTTTTTATTCATTCATGGGTCTTAATGAATGTTTATACTTGTGGGTTTATGACACGTAGAGCATATATGTGAGGCTATAAATTTTTTCAGTTCAGTTCTGAAGAATCTAGAATTACACAAGTTATTTTTAATTCAGTCCAGAAGATGTCAGGATTAGAGTTGAGAATCCAGTTCAGATTCTCTCCTAGGAGGAGTTTAGAGAACAAGTTAGCTTAGTGGAAGGGTTGAATTTGTATAGCTTCCAATTTAGGAGAGTTTGGTTAGAAATCTGCAGACAGTCAAAGTCCTTAGATTTGTGAAAAGTTCACATTGGAAAAGATTAATCAAATTGTCTCTAGAGTCCATGCCAAATAAACATGCAGAGGTCAGTTAAACAGAACCTTAATAAGTTGAGGTAGAGGTGTAATTTCTTAAGAAATTAAAAAATAGCTAGATTTTTACTCTTTAGAATAATGAACTTCTGTTATATTGCTAAAGAAAACGTGCAATCTTTTGAATACGTTGCAGTGACTGACCACCAAAAGAATAGGAAAGGAAGATATCATAGAATCACAGAGTACAGTAGGGGCCGTTGAGTCTGTGAGCTTTCACATTGCTGTAAATGTCATCAACTAGACAAAACAGCTCACTGTTCTTTGCGGGGGTCTGGGACTTCTATGAAGGGGGCAAGTAATGATGTGTTTTCTTAATCCACTAAATTGAGGAATATTTTTACAGGAATTCAGTAAGGCGTTCAACATGGTTCCCCATGGGAGACTGATTGGCAAGGTTAGATCTGATGGAATACTGGGAGAACTAGCCATTTGGATACAGAACTGGCTCAAAGGTAGAAGACAGAGGGTGATGGTGGTGGAAGGTTGTTTTTCAGACTGGAGGCCTGTGACCAGTGGAGTGCCACAAGGTGCTGGGTCCTCTACTTTTTGTCATTTACATAAATGATTTGGATGCAAGCATAAGAGGTACAGTTAGTAAGTTTGCAGGTGACACCAAAATTGGAAGTGTAGTGGACAGCGAAGAGGGTTACCTCAGATTAAAACAGGATCCTGGTCAAATGGACCAATGGGCTTAGAAGTGGCAGATGGAGTTTAATTCAACTAAATGCGAGATGCTGTATTTTGGGAAGGCAAATCTTAGCAGGACTCAAACACTTAATGGTAAGGTCCTAGGGAGTGTTGCTGAACAAAGAGACCTTGGAGTGCAGGTTCATAGCTCCTTGAAAGTGGAGGATAGTGAAGGTGGTGTTTGGTATGCTTTCTTTTATTGGTCAGATTATTGAGTACAGGAGTTGGGAAGTCATGTTGCGGCTGTACAAGATATTGGTTAGGCCACTGTTGGAATATTGCGTGTAGTTCTGGTTTCCTTCCTATCAGAAAGATGGTGTGAAACTTGCAAGTGTTCAGAAAAGGTTTACAAGGATGTTGCCAGGGTTGGAGGATTTGAGCTATAGGGAGAGGCTGAACAGGCTGGGGCTGTTTTCCCTGGAGTGTCAGAGGCTGAGGGGTGACCTTGTAGAGGTTTATGAAAGTATGAGGGGCATGGATAGGGTAAATAGACAAAGTCTTTTCCCTGGGATCGGGGAGTCCAGAACTAGAGGGCATAGGTTTAGGGTGAGAGGGGGAAGATATAAAAGAGACCTAAGGGGCAACTTTTTCACGCAGCGGGTGGTACATGTATGGAATGAGCTACCAGAAGAAGTGGTGGAGGCTGGTACAATTGCAACATTTAAGAGGCATTTGGATGGGTATATGAATAGGAAGGGTTTGGAGGGATATGGTCTGGGTGCTGGCAAGTGGGACTAGATTAGGTTGGGATATCTGGTCGGCATGGACGGGTTAGACCAAAGGATCTGTTTCCATGCTGTACATCTCTATGACTTTATTGAGGAAGACCCTCTTTCACAAAGTATAAGTTAGAATATTTAATTCAGTATACAGTGATATCTGAAACAAAATAAAGAGAAGGAAAGATGGGATTAAAGAGAGAGCAAATATTTCATAGCAGATCACAATTCAAGCCAATGCATCTGTTGATGCTGTAACCAAACGAGAGCACTTCCTGCACATATACAGAAGCAGACACAGACTGACCAAATGGGGACCAATCATTTAGTGGCAATGATCACAAAAATACTAAGCAGTACAAGCTGTTCCCCGGGCATTCATTATGGGAAAAGTGGAGAAAACAGGCAGGACTACTGAATGCAATCTACAAATTAACAATAAAACCTCCATGCAATGTAAAAGAATGCAATGTATATCTTCACCATAAAAATGTAGTTATGCTCCTATTCTCGACCTTTGATAAAACCATCAATTTTGTAGATTTTCCCTGTACCACCTTCACCATTTAAACCTCTCCCTTAAGTCTATGGTCATTACAGTGAGTCTATCAAGCTACAGTCTTGACAGACTCACTGATGCAACACAGTGGAAATCAAGCCCTGCTATTCCCAGACTTATAACAAAAGTTTAAGGGAGAGGCCGAAAAGACTGGGGCTATTTTATCTGGAGTGTTGGAGGCTGAGGAGTAACCTTATAGAGGTTTACAAAATCATGAGGGGCATGGATAGGGTAAATAGACAAGGTATTTTCCCTGGGGTGGGGGAGTCCAAAACTAGAAGCCATAGGTTTAAGGTGAGAGGGGAAAGATTTAAAAGGGACATAAGAGGCAACGATTTTCACACAGAAGGTGATGCATGTATGGAATGAGCTGCCAGAGAGAGTAGTGGAGGCTGGTACAATAACATTTAAAAGGCATCTGGACGGCTACATGAATGGGAAGAGTTTCGAGGGATATAGGCCAGATGCTGGCAAATGGGACTGGATTTAGTTAAGATATCTGGTCAGCATGGACGAGTTGGACTATTTCTGTGCTGTATATCTCTATGACTCAATGATTAAGTACACATTATTTCCAAATTTACCCGATTTCTGGACCCAATTTTATAGAGAAGACACACGATGTTTCTGTTTGAATAAGAATTATTATTTATTACAAATAATTAGATTGTAGCTGCAGGTAAACATTTATAAAATGTTGCATATGACACTATAAATTAAAATTATAATTCTCTTCTTCACTCTTCCTTACTCTCTCATACACATGCTCAGACGGGGTAAGAACACAAGGGTGGAGCAGAATCAGTAAAGGGGAAGCAGTGGAAGTAATATATTTGGATTTTCAGAAGACATTTCATAAGGTTAGGTTAAGCTACTTAACAAGGTGAGAACCCGTGGTGATGGAGACATATATTAGCACGAATAAGAATTGGCTAACTAATAGAACACTGGACGTTGGGATAAGAGGTCAGTTGGCTAGATGGCAACATTGGAGTGCTACAGGAATCAGAACTGGGGCCATTAGTATAGAAGAACTGGATATTATTTAAATCAAGAAAGACTGCTGTAAACTACAGTGCAGAGAGATTTGAGAGCTCTCTTGCATAAATCTCAAAAAGCTAGGATGCTAGTTCAGATAATTTATTTTAAGCAAATAGAACCTTGGCCTTTATTTCAAACAGAATGGAATATAAAAATAGGAAGGTTTTGCTAAATTCATACAAGGCACTGGTCAGACCATAACTGGAATGCTGTGAACAGATTTGGTCCCCTTATCTAAAAGAAAGATATACTGATATTGGAGGCAGTCCAGAGAAAGATTAATGGGTTGATTCTCGGTATGGAAGGACAGTCTTATGAGGAGAGATTGTGTAGGTTGGGCCTGTATTCATTGGAGTTTAGAAGAATAAGAGATGGCCTTGTTGAAACATACAAGATTATGAGAGGACTGGACAGAAAGGTTGCTTCCCCATGTAGGAGTGTCTAAGATGACAGAGCATAATGTCAATAATATTTATTTACAAAATCTGTTGTGCTGTTTGCATGGGTTTCAAGTGACTTACTTTTCAAAACATGCAGCCATCATTTGGAAATGTTGGTTTTAAAACAGTTTTTTTCTCATTTCAGTTCACAGTTTTAAAAAAAACACACAATTAAGAAGACATGGTCCTTACATTCTGACTAGAGTGTTTTAGTTTTAGCAGAACATTCTTCATGTATTCTGAAACAAAAGCAGACATTGCTGAAGAATCTCAGCAGGTCTAACAGCATCTGTGTCCAGAAGACAGAGTTAATGTTTTGAGTCGAGTGATCCTTCTTTAGAACGGTTTGAAGAAGGGTTACTGAATTTGAAATGTTAACTCTGCTTTCTCTCCATGGATGCTGTTGGATCTGTTGAGTTTCTCCAGCAGTTTCTGTTTTTGATTCAGATTTCCAGTTTTGTAGTTCTTTGTTTTATCTCTCTGTATTCTGTATTGGTTCAATCGTTTTTAATTGCCATCAAATCAGTAGTTGGATTTGATAAGTACTATGTCTACTGATACACCCAGATTCCTTGAACTGTAGCTGTAGTAATTTATGCAGTATAGTCAGTACCTGTTTCTTTCTTTCTTTTTGAAGAAAATTTACCGTCTGTCTATTATTTGCATATTTCATCGCATCACTTTTAAAGATTGCAGTGTATTTCATTCTACAGGAGTAAGAGTGTCTTGCTGCAGTTGTACAGGGCATTGGTAAGGCCACACCTGGAATAATGTGTGTAGGTTTGGTCTCTATATCTGTGGATAAACATTCTTGCTGTAGAGGGAGTGCAATGAAGGATTACAAAATTAACTCATGAAATAGAGAACTGACTCATGACGATAGATTGAGTAAGGATTTTATTCACTGGAATTTAGAAGAATGAGGGGGGCATCTCTTGGAAACCTGTAAAATTCTGACAAGAGTAGTCAGATACAGAAAGGATGTTACCAGTGGTGGGGAGTCCAGAACCAGGGCTCATAGTTTAAGAGGTTAAGGGTTAACATTTTAGGACTGAGATGAGGAGAAATGTTTTCACCCTGGGAGTGATGAGCCTATGGAATTCACTACCACAGAAATTGGTTGAATCCAAAACATTATGCTTTCAGAAAGGAGGTAGATCTAGCTCTTGTGGCTAAAGTGACCAAAGGATACGTAGAGATGGTGGGATGAGGGTATTGAACCCAAAGATAAGCCAGAATCATATTGAATGGTGAACAATCTCAAGTGGTTGAGTGGCCTACCCCAGCACTTCTCTTCTATTTCTGGCAAAATAAATGGTGTTATCCAGAGCATATAACATTATAACATTAACAGCTACCAAAACATTTGCAAAAATAGCTATTTTTAAATACCTAACTGCTCATGTGCTGACAGTGAGTATGCCTGCAAACTGTCCCTGGCTGATAGAAACATCACTGTAATGGTTTACACTATGAAACATCATCTCAAACATATTCTAATTGGGGAAAATACCTATATTAGGGAACTAAAATTTTCCATTTTTGACAGATTCGAAGTGATTCATCACAAATCTTGGATGAAAATGTTCCTAAACTAAAGGCCATGGCATTGGAAATGAAGAAGGAGTATGCAAAGATTGACAAGATGGAGGTTTGCAACTTTTCAAAATGCACGTCACAACCAAATTCAATTTAATTTCTGATACTCAAATGCCTAGATGTAAAGTAGACTTCAAGTGTTGGTGCTAGTATGTGCTTGAGTTGTGGCATGAATCCTAAAGCAGATGGGTTTTTCCAAGTCCATGTATAGTGTCCTCACATATGCATTACTCTTCAGCCATGTGCTTCAAGGTGCTCTGTACTATTTAGTTACCTCATTTGGATAGCAGGTGTTCCTCAACAGCATTGTGGAACAACTGCCAGTTAAATTTCCCTCACATGGTTCAGACAGAAGTGGCAGATTTGTTGAAGAGAAATTTAAATTTTGAAAGGCTTACTTCAGAAATGTGACAACGGTTTGTAATTTTATGAAATATCCTTAAAGTTCTTTTACTGAAATCTTTGTATAAGTGAATTCATGCATAATCATTGCAAGAACCTGAAAACATTTTTTTAAAAATTGGGAAAGCTCAGCTATTTCTTTACTTTATATTCCTTTATATTTCACCCTGGACTACAACTCTTTATCCCACATCTTTATTGATTTTCTTCATTGTAATAATGTACTCACTGCCTACTCTCCACAGTTATTTTGTTTGTACGCCAAACATCTTGGCTGATATTCTTTGGAACTACATACATTCTATAATATTGTTCATGGGAATGTAAGAACGTGACTAGGCAAGTCATTCTGCCTCACCATTCAGGTGATCATGAATGACTGAACATAGACTTTTAATCACCAACAAGATGAAGGATGGGAAGGGTATCAATTCCTACCTTAAAAATACTCAAAAACTAGCTTCCAAAGTCCTCTGTAGTAGAGAATTCCAAGGTCAACGATTGTCTTACTCAATTAATTTGTCCTTGACTCAAAACGAAATGGCATCCCTGTTAGTTTGTTTAAATTGTGCCTATTAGTTCTAGAAGAATGAGAAGTGATCTCATTTAAACAAATAGAATACTTAAAGGTATAGATAAGGTAAGATGTATTCTCTGATTGGGGAAATCTAGAGCTAGGTGCTGATACCAGGACTGAGATGAGAAGAAATTCATTGATTCAGAGGGTTACGAATCTTTGGAATTCTCTACCCCAAGCAGGCTGTGGAAGCTCAATTCTTGAGTATGTTTAAAGTAGATGTTGGTAGATTTCTGATTAAAGTGCATTAGGTGTAAACGGTTTTGGAAATAATGTGAGTCAAAGATATTTTAGTGTTTCATGAGCCGTGATCATATTAAGTGGCAGAGCAGGCTGGACGGCTGAATGTCCAACTACTTTTATGTTTTATCTGGAAATGGGCTTTGTGATGAGAGGGTAACGAACTCTGAACCAAGCAAATTTAGTTTATGGCATTTGCTAAGCTCTCTTTATTAAAAAGGAATCTTTGGGAGCTGACAACTGTTTGCATCAAAAGCAAGGCAACCATTGTAACATAATTCATACTTTTGAAACAGAACATTGTTTGAAGGGCAGAAATAAGCTAAAAACAGGCTGCTTTATCTGCTTTAAGAATTTCACCTTCTACCACATACCACTTGGAACTTGCAAAGATCTTTTGGAGTTTAATTTTTATCTTCATGTTCGTATTTTATAAATCAAGGCACAGTTTCAATTTTATTTCCACGCAAAGTTAATCCATCTGTTGATATTAATGTTAACATTTAACTAGCTTCTAAATTTCACAAGTCTAAACAGAAATAATCTTTTGGTTCAAGAAGTACTTCAAATATCAAATCTTAAAACATTTAAAGATTCTTTGCTCATTCATCCATTTTTTTTTGTTTGTAACTCAATAGACCTTTGTGAAGATGGTTGGACAGAATGCAGCAACACTTGAGCAACAAGTAATTCAGGCAGAAAAGGACTATGGAAACTTGCCTCATGGTGTTCGTAGACTTCTACTTTCAATTAATGCACCTTCCTTTCTAAATGTAAGCAAAGTAAAGTTACAAAGCAGAAAATATAGTTTTGTTCAATATTTTAATTATTCTCTTCCGTGATTCAGTGTCACAGTTTTCAACAATAGACAATAACTGTCTAGCTTTTTGATTTAGGTTTGTCAGGATATGTAAAGTGAGATTAAGGCCAATGATCCAGCCTTAATACCATTGACATTGCAGTTTTCATTTTTATTTTGCGGGTGGTGGTAATGGTGGGGAACGAGTGCTGTTGGAGGTGTGGGGGTGCAGTCTTCTGATTTTTTTCGTTGCTGAGCAAGTTTGCGTAAATGCAGCTATATTTCAAATTTTGCTTCTCTTCAATTACTTAGCATGTCTTCTGGGTGTTGTTGTGTTGCAGAAGAAATGCAGCTGCCCCAAACAACAGAATACAAGATATGAGCTACCAAGTCTGTACAGAACTGAGGCTTATTTTCCTGAGAGTTCTGATAGGCCATACTTCAGCAAGCCAAAAACCTGATTGTAATAATGCGTCCCACAACCTAGGACACTATTCATCAACAATATATCATTTGCATAAAGAGCAAAACTGAAAATATTACTGCAAGTCTTCTACAGTTTGTTTCATCATCTAATTCAGTTTGGATACAAGATGGTATGTCTGCTTTCAATTTATGGAGAGATTTTCTGTGAAATATAACATTACTAAAACAAAGATTTCAATACTGTAATATTCAACTTTTGGGATACTCTTAGTACTGAAAAATACAAAACATGTATGCAGTAGTGATCACCATCTGCCAATGCATTTTGTTCTACAAAACCTTAGTCAGCTACCATTATTTAGAAGCAAGTCGCAGATCAGAAAGGCTAGGACTTTAGACACAGCTTAGACTAAAGGGCTGGGTGTATTGTCCCCCCACTCATGCCCAGCAGCCATATAATAGTGGGTGGGCCATTAAATAGAAACTTCTATCTCTGGACACTTCTGGTATTTCAAGTGTCTGGCAACTCTCTGGTCACAGCAATGCCACCGACATCAGAGGCCACAGCTGAACTTCAACCAGTCAATGGTGAAGCTGCAGATACTTAAGTAGGGAATATTTGCTGGTGAAATGTATAAGGGGCCGGATGAAATGGCATGGAGGAACCAGAAAATGGATCGGGTGAGTGGGTTGATGAGGAGCTAGTGGAATCAAGGACATGGGGACCTGTAAATGTGACAACCTACTGCCACCTGTCCCTTGCTCACAAGCATGAGGTGAAAGTTTCTGGACCTCAGACTTGGCATGATTCTGTGGTTGCTATGGCAAAATTGTGGCTTGGGCAGGAGTTTCCTGCTAAATCACCACAGGCAGGAGGGGTGTTCAATTTTATACTCTCTGCCTGTCTCCAATCCACACAGGTGGGAGCACAGAATTCAGCCTTATTGTGGTGTTTTTTTTTGTCTTATAAACCCCTGGATAATGCAAGCAACATGATGTGAATTACCATATTATGAATCTGCAAGAGCATATTTTAACTCAAAAATAAAATTGAGATCTGTCTTCTCGATTGTGTGAAACCTGCTGTTAAGCTTGAACATTCTACAAATTCTGCAATTCCTAATGTACCCATAACATGTAAGTTTCTAATCTGGAGTTGAGCATAAAATAATTATCAATATGAACAATGTAGCATAAGAACACTTTGCTTGCCATGAAGAGAAGAATTGTAATTTTGTTTTCCAGTAAAGTTCTTGAATCTAATGTCTTTTATACTTTTCCAAAAAACTTGTTTCTGTCACGTAAAGCTGAACCACTCTAATGATTGTGGTAAAACCAAAATGGAAATATGGTAAGAGGAAAAGAAGTCAAGGTTAAAAACAAAAAGAAAACGAAGTACTGTATAGAGAGACCACATTAATTAATGACTGTCATGCAGTCAAGATTCAGATGACTTCACAGGTTGTGCAGACTTTGCCCACATTGATATCCAGACCATTCGCATTCAATTATTTTAGCAAAGTCCTACATGTCAGAAAAATAAGATAACTTATACCCCGTTTTCCCATGGTAGTTTGATTGCTCCAAATTTTTAGATGACAGCATTGTAATAAAAAGAACAGCTGATTTACATCATTACAGTGGACAAGAAATATCTATATAAAACAATTTCTGGTCAACTAACTACATTATAATTTTCATTCAGTGATGCAGAAGCACAAAAAGCCCTTCTGCCCATCAAATATTGCAACCATGGACACAAATCTGATGAGTTATAATAAAATTTATAGACATACACTCCAATTAATTACAATGGAAATGCGTTCAAAGGTTAGTTATGTATATTTGATAGGAGATAAATGAAGAATAGATTTACATTCTAAAAATGAAGCTCTGTTTCTAGTTTGCATATATTCAGCTAGACTCAAACCTCATTTGTCAACTGCTGTCAGGATATAGGGATCCAACTCAGGTAAAATCTGTTTGCTTTCACTAACATGATCAAATTTGACTCCAAATTCATTGGGGACAATGTCATTCATTGTTACGAAATGTGCAATTTGAAAACTGACACGTTGCTCAAAATTTGCACTTGAGATTCATGTAGTTGCAATAATTTATTTTCAATAGTTTATATAAAATTTTGGCAGTGATATACTTAAAAGTGTGGTTTATTATTTCTTATAGTTTTGTAGATCAGACATATTTTGCACCAAAAAACCTTGCAGCCATTGTTTAGTATCAGTGGCTTTCTCATCTATGCACGCTGACCCTTTGCACAATTGACAAGAGTAAATGACACAAAACATAACCAGAATAGAGTTAGACATATATTGAGCAGTGCTTATTGGCTATCATTTATTTTCAACACTTGTTTATACAATTCTTCAACTTTTGTCTAAAATGCCTACATTTGAAGAGGACATCTTTGGCTATCTGCTTCATGCTCGGAATTTGCTGGTCACGTTCCTGTTGTACCTGTCTTCTATGAACTACGTCGAGACAACAGATAAACGGTTTAGTGAAGATGAGAAGAAAACCTTTTTCACTCAGAAGGTGGTGAGAACCTGGAACTCGTTGCCTGTAAGGATTGTAGACACAGAAACCACCATAACATTTCACTTGTGAGGCCAAGGTATACAAGGCTCTTGGCCAAGCTTTGGAATATGGGAATCAGTAGTTGTTTTTGACTTGCATAGATGCGATGGATTGAAAGGCCTTTTTCTATGCTGTAGATCTCCAATTCTATTCTGATGTATAGAGGATATGTAGTCATGCTACTCCAGGGAGAGATTTAGCAATGTAGTCGCTGTGCTTTTTTTCAATCATTGGTTCGTTTTTCATTGTGGTTCAAGGGTTTCTTTCAGTTCCTCATGGTTTTCTCTTGCGTGGAAATGGCAGTCAAGGTTGATTCAATAGGGAATTAGAGAGAGTGTTTGATTCGAGGAAGGGCTATATAATTTGGCCAAAAAAAGCAACAGGGCTGAGTAATGGGAGCAGTTTAGAATTCAGCAAAGGAGGAAAATGGAATGAAGAGGGGATAAATAGGGTATGAGAATAAGCTTATGGGGAACACACAATAGATTGGATGTGAAAGCAAATGTAGTTCCCTTATAGCCAGAAACAGGGGAAGTTACAACTGATAACAAAGAAGAGTCAGAGCAATTAAATACAAACTACGTGTCCTCCTTTGTGAAGGCTGATCCAAATAATATCTGAAACGTGTTGGCGAATATAGTCTAGTGAGAGGAAGGAACTGAAGGAAATCAATATTGATGGGGAAATGGTGTTGGGGAAACTGATGAGGTAAAGAGCCAATAAACCTCCAGGGCTTGATAATGTACATCTCGAGTATTAAAGGTAGTGGCCCCAGAAATTGTGCCTGCATTGGTGGTCATCTTTCAAATTTCTGTAGATCCTGAAATAGTTCCTATGGATTGGAGGGCAACTAATGTAACTCCAAAATTCTTTTAAACAGTGGTAGAGAGAAAATACGTTAGTATAGGCTAGTTACTCTGAAATTGACAGTGGGGAAACTATTTCATAGCAGAGACTTGGAAAAGCACTGATAGGATCGATCAGAGTCAGCAAGGATTTACAAAGGAAAATCATGACAAATCTATTGGAATTTTTCAAAGCTGTGGAGTTGGGATCTAATGGATGTAGTTTGCTTGGACATTTAGAAGGCATTCAATAAGGGCTCCCATGAGAGCTTTGCTTGTGAATTTAAAGTGCATGGAATTAGGGTAATTGTATTTCATTGATAATGGGCGAGTGACAGATAGGAAACAAACCATAGGATATGTTAATGATTTACATGAGAGGACTAAAGTTAATGTCTCCAACTTTACAAGTAACACAAAGTTGTGTTGAAGAGTTACTATATAGAGGGTGCAGAGATGCTTTGGTGTGATTTGGTCCTCACCTTCCATCCCACCAACCTCCGTACACATCACACCATCCTCCGCCACTTTCACCACCTGCAAACAAATCCCAGCAGTTATATTTCCCTCCCCACCCTTATCAGCATTCTGGAGAGACCATTCCCTCTGTGACTCCCTCATCAGATCCAGTCTGAAAAACAACCCTTTACCACCAGCCTCGATCTTCTACCTTTGAGCCAATTCTGTATCCAAATGGGGAGTTCTCCCTGTGTTCCATGAGATCTAACCTTGCTAATCAATCAGTCTCCCATGGGGAACCTTGTCGAATGATTTAATGAAATCCAAATAGATCATGTCCACTACTCTGCCCTCATCAATCCTCTTTGTTACTTCAAAAAACTCAATCAAGTTTGTGAGACATGATTTCCCACGCACAAAACCATGTTGACTATGCCTAATCAGTCCTTACCTTTCCAAATACATGTACATCCTGCCCCTCAGGATTCCCTCCAACAACTTGCCCACCACCGACATCAGGCTCACTGGTCTATAGTTCCCTGCCTTGTCCTTACTGTCTTTCTTAAATAGTGGCACCACATTAGCTAACCTCCAGTCTTCCGGCATCTCACTTGTGACTATTGATGATACAAATACCTCAGTAAGAGGCTCAGCAATCACTTCTCTAGCTTCCCACAGTTCTAGGGTACACCTGATCAGGTCCTGTCCTGACTGTTTGACTCACCTTTGTTCTCAACTGCACCAGTCTCCGATTGAAGTCTTTCCTCACTATTTCCCTGGGTCCCCCCACCCCCACCAATTTACTAGTCTAATTCCTCTGAGCAGCTCTAGTAAAGCTCCCTGTTAGTCCCCTTCCACTTCAGGTGCAATCCGTCCTTCTTGTATCCAGTCCACTTCTATCCCAGAAGAGATTCCAATGATCCAAAAATGTGAATCCTCCTCCCATACATCAGCTCCTCAGCCATGCATTCATCTGCTCTATTGTCCTATTCCCGTCCTCACTAGCTTGTAACACTGGGAATAATCCAGATATTACTACTCTCGAGGACCTCCTTTTTAAATTCCTGCCTAACTGTAATCTACCTTCAGAATCTCGACCTTTTCCCTTCCTTGGTCATTGTACACATTGGAACCAATGAAATCCTGCTGGCCCCTCTTCCCCCATGAGAACATTCTGCACCCTGAGACACCATTGATCCTGGCACCAGGGAAGCAACACGCCATTCTGATTTTTTTGCTGGTGGCCGCAGAAACATCTGTCTGTGCCTCGGACTAGAGAGTCCCCAATACTTCGATGTCCAGCAACACATGAATTCAACAGCAAAGTCAGTAATCGCTAACTCTGTCAGTTAGCAATGTGGGTTTCGTTCTTTCTCCAACACCAAAATACCTCAAAAAAAGGAGCAGCTGTTACAGCCAGAAATTTTTCCCATCCTCCATCTTGGATTACCCAGAATCCACATGTTGATGTTATACAGGACATTAGTGAGGCAACTTTCCGACCACTCTGCAATGCTCTGGTCGCCCTGCTATAAGAAAGTTATGAAATTGGAGAGGGTTTAGAAAAAATTTACCAGCATGTTGCCGGGAACAGAGGGTTTGAATTATGGGGATAGGGCGGGACATTTTTTCACTGGAGCATCGCAGGTTGAAGGGTGACTTTATTGAGGTTTGTAAAATCATGAGTTACATAAATAAGGTGAATGAACAAATGTCTTCTCCCTGGGATGGGTGCATTCAAAACTAAGGGGCATATTTTTTTATAACTGAGAGGAGAAAGATATAAAGATCTGAAGGACAACTTTTTCATAGTGTGTGATTCACGTGCAGAATAAACTGTCAGAGGAAGTGGTAGATGCAGCAACGGTTACATTTAAAAGACATTTGAATGGGTACATAAATAGGAAAGGTTTAAAGAGACATGGACCAAGCACAGGCAAGTGGGACCAGTTTAGTTTCGGAAACTTGGTCAGCATGGACAAGTTGGACTGAAAGGTACGTTTCCATGCTGTATGTCTCTGACTTTCTCTCATAGAAAACTATAAGATTCTAATAGGACTATACAGGATGAATGCAGGAAGGATGTTCCTGGTGTCTGGGGATTCCAGAACGGAGGTCATTGACTAAAGATATGGGTAGGCCATTGTGACTGAGCAGAGGAGAAATTTCTTCATCTGGAAAGTGGTGAGCCTGTGGAATTCTCTGGTACAGTATGCAGTTGAGAGCAAAACATCAAATATGTTAGTCATTTCATATTGCATAAAGTTAATTAATTAATTACAATAGAAATCTATCTTGCTAATTTTATTTCTGACAAATATGGAGATTGGGTAAGATATTCTAATATGGTGTTTTAGATGCTAGTTTCCACTATAATATCTAAATTATGATGTAAAAGCAGTGTAGTCTTTAGGTCTTCATCTAAAATTAATAGTTATCTTCCCAACTGATTCATATCCTGCTAATTTAAGGTAAAGAAACAAAACAATACCATTTTCTTAAATCATTGCATTTTGAAAATTACTTCAAGTTAATGTATCCAAATTCTATTTGTTTTCTCTGAAGTAGCTTGTATAGTTAACAACGTGATATATCTTATATTAGCTGTACCATAATTGGAAAGGGCATTTATTATTTATCTGCTTAATAGTATTTGATGTGTTCATTTTCCAAACTGGTGCCAGTACTATATATCCAGTGAACTTAAATTTTGTAGTACCGGGTGTTGGAATATTCTGGTGTTTGGCCATGCTTGTTTCTTTCTCTCAGAATATAATTTGAAAAAAAAAACAAATTTTTAGCCCGAGCAGCAAAATTGGCCAACAGCCAATGCCCCTCCTCAAAACAAGTAGCTGTGTGCTGGTAGCAAGAATATGAAGCTCTACAATCCAGAGACAGTACGTTCCTATTAGGGTGAAGGACAAGGATGGTAGGAGTAGGGAATGCTGGATGACTAGAAAAATTGAAGTTCTGGTCAATAAAAAGGAGGAAGTTATCTGTCAGGTAAAGACAGCACAAATCAAATGAATCCCTAGACGTGTATAAAAGGGAAGTAGGAGTATGTTTAAAAGGGAAATCAGGAGGGCAAAAAAAAGGGAAGACATACTTTTGGCAGCAAATAAGGTTAAGGAGAACCTAAAAGGAATTCTATGAATGCAGTGAGGACATAAGGACAGGGAGAGTTAAACATCAGCAAGGAATGTGTGGAACTGAAGGAGATGGGTAAGATACTCAACAAGTATTTGGTATCATTGTTTACGGTGAAGGACAGGGAAGCTAGAGAACTTGACGCAATATCTTGAAAAGTGTCCAAATTAGAGGTGGTGCTGGACATCTTAAAACGCATAATGAATAAATCCCTGTGATAGGATCATATGTATCAAGAACGTTTGAGAGAAGCTAGGGAAGTGAACCCTAGAACTCTATGGGAAGTGATTGCTGGGCCCCTTGCTGAGATATTTGTACCATCGATAGCCACAAGTAAGGTAGCGGAAGGCTGGAAGCTGGCTAACATAGTACCATTATTAAAGGAAGGTGGTAAAGAACCAGGGAACTGTAGGGCACGGTGGCATAGTGGTTAGCACTGCTGCCTCACAGCGCCAGAGACCTGGACTTGGGTTCAATTCCCACCTCGGGCAACTATCTGTGTGGAGTTTGCACATTCTCCCAGTGTCTACGTGGGTTTCCTCCGGGTGCTCCGGTTTCCTCCCACAGTCGAAGATGGGCAGGTTAGATGAATTGGCCATGCTAAATTGCCCATAGCGTTAGGTGAAGGGGTAACTGTAGGGGAATGGGTGGGTTGCGCTTTGGCGGGTCGGTGTGACTTGTTGGACCGAAGGGCTTGTTTCCACACTGTAAGTAATCTAATCTAATCTAATCTAACCTAACATCAGTGGTGAGCAACTTGTTCAAAAGGATTCTGAGGGACAGGATTTAAATGTATTTGGAAAGGCAAGGACTGATTAAGGATAGTCAACGTGGCTGTGTGTGGGAAATCATGTCTCACTAACTTCCCAAGTTTTTTTGAAGCAGTGATGAAGAGGATTGATGAAGGCAGAATGGTGGACACTGTTTATATGGATTTCAGTAAGGTATTCGACAAGGTTCCACTTGGTAGACTGGTTAACACTGTTAGATCACATGAAATACAGGGAGAACTAGCCATTTGGATATAAAATTGGCTCAAAGGTAGAAGACAGAGGGTGGTGTTGGAGGGTTGCCTTTTGGACTGGAGACCTGTGACCAACAGTGTGCAACAAGGATCAGTGCTGTGTCCAGTTTTTTGACATTTATGTAAATGATATGGATATGAATATAGGTATAGTTAACAAGTTTGCAGGGGACACCAAAATTGGTAGTGTAGTGGACAGCCAAGTTTATCTCCAAACACAAAGAGCCATTTGATGGGCTAAGGATTGGCAGATGGAGTTTAATTGAGATAAATGAGATGTTACAGTTGGGCAAATCTGGGCAGGAGTTAAACACTTGGTAAGGTGCTGAGTGTTGCCGAACAGAGATACCTTAGAATACAGGTTCATAGATCCTTGAAAGGGGAGTTGCAGGTAGACAGTAGTCAATAAGGCGTTTGGTATGCTTGCCTTAATTGGTCAGTGCATTGAGTAAAGGTATTGGGAAGTCATATTGTGGCTGTACAGGACATTGGTTAGGCCACTTTTGGAATACTGTGTTCAATTCTGGTCTCCCTGCTATAGGAAAAAATGTTCTTAAACTTGAAAGGGTTCAGAAAAGATTTACGAGGATGTTGGAGGGTTTGAGCCGAATAGGCTGGAACTACTTTCCCTGGAATGTTGTAGGCTGAGGGGTGATCTTAGAGAAATTTATAAAATCATGAAGGTGAATAGCCAAGGTCTTTTCTCCAGGGTAACAGAAGGCATGGGTTTAAAGTCAAAGGGGAAAGATTTAAAAGGAACCTAAGGGATAACGATTTCATGTAGAGGGTGGTACATGTGTGGAATAAACTGACAGGAAATGATGGAGGCTGGTACAATTGCAACATTTAAAAGACATCTGTACATGTATATAAATAGGAAGAGTTTGCGGAAAATGAGACTAGATTAATTTAGGATATCTGGTTGGCATGGACGAGTTGGACTGAAATACCTGTTTCTGTACCGTACACCTCTCTATGATGAACAGTTCACAAATAAGGATAATGGTAACATAAAAAATTAGTCAGAATAGGTCATTTGGCTCTTCAAGCCTACTCACCATTTGCTAGGATCATGGCTGATGATCCAGCCAAGTACCCTGATCCTGCTTTCTCCACATCCTTCTGATCCCCTTCAACCAAAGCTCAGTGTTTTGGCTTCAACTTCTTTCTGTGACAGAGAATTCTGCAGGCTCACTTCTCTATTTGAAGTAGTTCCTCAAATCTCCCTCCTCAAATAGAAATTACAAATGAACACCTTCAATGTATATGAAAGACTTAGATTGAGGAGAATTGAATATACTAAATCTCCAACGATAGAAGATATTTATTGCAACACATCATAAAATATCTAGGTCAGACATTTATATAGCATTGACAATATGAGGAAACCATTACATACAGGAATTGAACATTTGATCCCTTGAACCTGTTCCTCAGACAACAAGGCTGGTCTACCTCAATGCCATTATCCCACATCTGATATGTTTAATAACTAGAAATCAATTCATTTCTGTCTTGAACTAACTCATTGAGAGTCTCCACAGTTGCCTGGTTCGAAAGAATTGAAAGACTTGCACTGTGTCAAGTGAAGAAATTCCTCCTGCTCATTTCAGTCCAAAGGGCCCTTTATTCTCAGTGTCCCCTAGTTCTGCACTCCCCCACGGAGTCATCCTTGCTGTATCTACACTGTTAAGCTCAAGAATTTTCTTCTCAAGAAGATTACTTCTTATTCAATCCCACCAAGTGAATTTATCAATACATGGAATATGGTCCAACTAGATTAGAGTCCTCAATGACTTAATGAAGGGTTGTTACACCAAGATGCTAGCATCTTCATTGCAGCTGCCTGGTCAGGCTAGATTACGAATATAAGCAAGATTGTGAGAGACATATCAATGGAGGCTGAACACATTTCACTCAATATTCCCAGTTACTTTAGTAAGGATGATAGAATCATAGAAACCCCACAGAATGAAAACACACCATTTGGCCCAACAGGTCCACGATCAGCGAAATCGACATTTCGGGCAAAAGCCTTTCACCAGGAATAAAGGCAGCCTTTATTCCTGATGAACGACTTTTGCCAGAAACGTCGATTTCGCTGCTCGTTGGATGCTGCCTGAACTGCTGTGCTCTTCCAGCACCACTGATCCAGAATCTGGTTTCCAGAATCTGGTTTCCAGCATCTGCAGTCATTGTTTTTACCAACAGGTCCATACCAACCCTCCAAAGCTCTCCACCGCATTTCCTCCACTTCCCGCTCCTCCAATCACCACCAGGACAGAACCCCACTGGTCCTCACCTACCATCCCACCAACCTCCATATACATTGTATCATCTGTCATCTATCCCACCACCTCCAAACGGACCCCACCATCAGAAATATATTTCCCCCCTCCCCTATCAGCATTCCGTGACTCCGTCAGGTCCACACGCCCCACCGACCCAACCTCCACTCCCGGCACCTTGCCATGCAACCATAAGAAATGCAAAACTTGCGCCCACATCTCCCCCCTCACTTCCCTCCAAGGCCCCCAAGGGATCCACCCATATCCGCCACAAATGCGCCTGCACCTCCACACTCATCATTTACTGCATCCGTTGCGGCCTCCTCTAAATTGGGGAGACAGGCCGCCTACTTGCGGAACGTTTCAGAGAACACCTCTGGGATACCTGGACCAACCAACCCAACCACCCCGTGGCTCAACACTTCAACTCCCCCTCCATCAAGGATATGCAGGTCCTTGGACTCCTCCATCGCCAGACCATAGCAACACGATGGCTGGAGGAAGAGCGCCTCATCTTCCGCCTAGGAACCCTACAAGCACAAGGGATGAACTCAGATTTCTCCAGTTTCATTTCCCCTCCCCCCACCTTGTCTCAGTCCAACCCTTGAACGCAGCACCACCTACAATCGTCTTCCTGACCTCTCCACCCCCACTCCGGCCGATCACCCACACCTTAACCTCCTTCCACCTATCGCATTTCCAACACCCCTCCCCCAAGTCCCTCCTCCCTACCTTTTATGTTAGCCTGCTTGGCACACTTTCCTCATTCCTGAAGAAGGGCTCATGCCCGAAAGTCGATTCGCCTGCTCCTTGGATGCTGCCTGACCTGCTGTGCTTTTCCAGCAACACATTTTTCAGCTCCAAAGAGTATCCCAACCACACCCATTCCCCAACTCTATTACTCTACATTTATCCTGACTAATGCACCTAGCCTACACATCCCTGAACACAATGGGAAATTTAGCATGGCCATTTCACCTAATGTACACATCTTTGGACTGTTGAGAGGATTCGGAGCACCCGGAGAAAACCCATGCAAAATGAGGAGCAGGAGTGGAATCCCAGCCAGTGTACATGTCTTTCTCAATCCCTCCAGCCCCATATGCTAGCACACAAAGACCAATTTTATATCTCTTATCACCACCTTAGTTGAACCCAAGTCAGCACAAACTTTTATTTTTGGTTTGGAATCTACTTTACTTTTTTAAAATCATACATGTGCCAAGTACTTTGGAATAATTTGCTGTATGAAGTGTGTAACGTAATCGCAAGTTGTTGAGTGATTTCTTTCTGTTGGACATAACTCTTAAAATCAATTGGGACAGAATAGTTAATATTTCCTAAGTCTCATGTTAGCTGCAAATCAGATTGTGACATTCTTAATGTAAACCTCTAATTTTAATGGCATGGACTGTTGACTTTTTGCAGGAGGTAAAAAAAAATCTAAAAGCATGACTTCTGTAACGTTATGTCTTCCTTGGTGCACCAGCCACAAATGTCAGATGGAGAATGAAACAACAGAGGCAAAGCCACCTGAAAGATTTATTTTCTAGTGTTGTTCTAGAATTGGATTATTTCCATACTTTCTGATATTTTATTTCCAGAAATATTATTCAAAATTTACATGACATTGAGAGTTGTTGATCATGCTATTTTCTCTTCCTTATTTATAAATGCCTTTATAAAGTTAGTTTTGTTATCTCCAATTGATTACTGATTTCATTCCTAGAAACAGCAAATTTCTTAAGGAGAATGAGGAAAAAAAAAATGATTTTGGTTACTTTTTACATTCATTTGCAAGTCTGAGAAGTGCTTATTCACCTTGCTTCTACTGTGCTGTTGTTTGAAAGACGTTTGACATCTTGTTAGGAAGTAGTTCTGGATTTGCAGCCCACTTATGTTCCAACAGGCCACTGAGATGAAGGTGAAGCATAGTTCTGTTCATTTTTTTTGTTGAATACAAATCACATTCAAGGTTTGTTTCTGGAAAGTTACATTCATTGAACGAAGGCAAACATGACTGATACAAGCATTGTAAACTGACAGAAGAAAGGGACTATTAATTGTTGCTGATAATTTCACCATGATTAAGTCATAGCTATTACCAAAACTTGGCTCAGGGAGGGACAAAACTGGCAGCTCAATGTTCCTGGTTTCAGATACTGTAGGAAGGGAAAAAAAGGCAAAAGGCATTTTTTTTATTAAAGCAACCATCACTGCTGTAGCCAGAGAAGATATTTCAGAAACACTGTCCAGTGAAAGTATGGATAGAAATGCATAAAGGTAGATAAATTTCCTGGGACCTGATCAGGTGTACCCTAGAACTCTGTGGGAAGCTTGGGAAGTGATTGCTTGGCCCTTGCTGAGATAGGTGGATCATTAATAGCCACAAGTGAGGTGGTGGAAGACAGGAGATTGACTAATATGGTGCACTACTTAAGAAAGGTGGTGAAGAAAAGCCAGGGGAACTTTAGATTGGTGAGCCTGACATCGGTGGTTGGCAAGTTGTTGGAGGAGATCCCCAGGGCAGTATTTACATATTTAGAAAAGTTAAGGACTGATTAGGGATAGTTAACATGGCTTTGTGCATGGGAAATTGTGTCTTATAACTTTATGTTTTTTGAAGTAGTAACCAAGAGGATTGATGAAGGCAGAGTGGTGAACATGATCTTCAAGATAGAGTGTGATGGTGTACTCTTGCTTTTTAGCCTAGAGGACTGTAACCAGCAGTGTGCCACAAGGATGGGTGCTAGGTCCACTTTTTAACCATTTATATATATGATTTGGATGTGAACATGGGAGGTACAGTTAATAAGTTTCCAGATGACACCAGCATTGGTGGTGTAGTAAATAGAGTGTGGTGCTGGAAAAGCACAGCTAATCTGGCAGCATCTGAGGAGCAGGAGAGTCGACGGAACGTCAACAAGCAGCGATTCTACTCAGATGCTGCCTGCCTGTGCTTTTCCGGCACCACACTCTTCAACCCTGATCTTCAGCATCCGCAGTCCTCACTTTACCCCAGTGAGATAGATAGCTAAGGAAGTTACTTTCTAGCACAAGAAAACCTTGATCAGATGGGCCAATGGGTTGAAGAGTGCAACTTGCGGAGTTTAGTTAAATGCGAGGTGCTGCATTTTGGAAAGACACGTATGATAAGGTTGTGGGGAACGTTGCTGAACAGAAGCCTTGGAATGCAGGTTCATTGTTTCTTGAAAGTAATGTTGCAGGATAGTGAATGAGGCATTTGATATGCTAGCTTTTACTGGTCAGTGCTTTGAGTATAGGAGTTGCAGCTGTACAGGACATTGGTTAGCCACTTTCGGAATATTACGTTCAGTTCAGCTCTCCCTGCTATAGGAAGGATATTCTAAAACTTGAAAGGGTTCAGAAAAGATTTGCATGGATGTTGCCAGGGTTGGAGGGTTTGAGTTATACAGAGAGGCTGAATAGGCTGAGGCTATTTGCTGATGCCGAGCCTTTAAGAAGCAACGTCAGGAGACACCTGGAAATTATGAACTGGTGTCTGGCTTGAATGACTTGCTGGGAGTGATTCTGAAGGATAGGATTTACAAGCATTTGGGGAGGTATGAAATGATTAGGGATAGCCAGCATGGTTTTATGGGAGGGAAATCATATCTCAAACTTAACTGAATATTTTGAGAGGAACTAACCAAGATTGACGAATTGTATTTTGAATTGTATTCAAAAAGAATGGGTACTCAATGAACACAGTCCGCCAATTTCTCAGCAACAAACCCAAACAAGCAGACCCAATACGTCCAGAAACCCTAGCCACTCTCCCCTACATCAAAGACATCTCTGAAATGATTGCCAGACTACTCAGACCTCCTGGGCATCATGGTAGCCCACATACCCACCAACACACAAAAATAGCAGCTAATGACCTTGAAAGATCTTATACAGACAATGAGCAAAACTAAATGCCATTTACAAAATACCATGCAAGGACCGTAACAAACATTACATCGGACAAACAGGCAGAAAACTAGCCACCAGGATACACGAACACCAACTAGCCACAAAAAGACATGATGCTCTCTGACTAGTATCTTCACATATGGATGAGGAAGGATACCACTTCGACTGGGACAATACATCCATCCTAGGACAAGCTAAACAAATAGATGCACCATAATTCACGGAAGCATGGCATTCCAACTTGACCTCAAATCAACAAACACATTTAGTTAGACCCATCTACCACCCCTGAGAAAAAAGGAACAGAAAGTGACTTCACCACAGGAAATGACATCACCAACCCAAAGAAACCCAAACATATAAATAGAAAGCAGGAATTTTCAGCATTGCCATGCATGAGGTCCACTGGAGATGTTACCTAGCAAGGTAACAAAACATAGGAAATGAACCTTTTAGTTCAGAGAGCAAACCTACATCCAAAACTTTCTCTTCTCCCAGTATCAGCAGGCTAGTCTGGCCAGAGGTTGCCACACACAGGTTATAGTGGTTTCAGATTTCTGGAGGAATACTCAGGACCACTTCCACTGTCAGCACAAATGCCACCATCTTCTCTCCAATACTTTGTATTCACTCTACCTCTGCTACTGTACCAACATCCCACCATGACTCATGCTCAAATCACTCACTTGCCATCACCCACTCCAATCCAACAGCACTAAACCTTCTCATCACTGGTTGACCATTTGTTTGGGACACCTCCCCACGCATACCAAAAATAACAATCATACTACCCACTTACATTTCCTTTTATACTGGTCTCCCTCATCCAAGAGACAGCAATCCCAATACAGTGAAAGTCAGCATAGGTAGTAGGCTGCCAGACATTCAACTCCTCATCTATTGTGTGGACAGCATCCTGACTCAGGCTGCCAGAATTAGAGGCTGCCCTGGACCAAGCAGCTACCCTGCACTGGGACCCCATATGAAGGCTAAATTCCTTGCCTTAACTGAGGCCTGTTGACCACGACAAAGATACGATTCCTTTGTTTGCACCAGTGTTGAAAAGTTAGAATTAAATTGCCCCTTCCAGCCAGAGGTCCCAAAGTGCACAAGGTCAAGGCAAAAGACAGGATTAGTTAAATATCCAGGTAGGTTGAGCAAGTGAAGTTTATGACAATCAGCCAAGATCCCAGAGATGCTGCCTCATCCATTCCATGAACAGAGTGCAAAGTGTACTTGCTGCAGCATTAGAATGATAGTTGCTGGAGGTGCAGCACTGAAGTCCAGTAGAAGCATGCAAGTGGATTGGCAACAGAACATAAATGTTCTTTAACATTGGCATCAAATATGTGCCAGTCTTTATGAACTATGCCTAGAGAATTCCTCCAATGGAAGTGAACTGCTGAATTACCTGCTTTGATTTCCAAGTCAAATTATGATGCCTAATTTGTACAAGAAGTTTGGTAAGCTTGAAAGGTTACAGCAACTCGGAGAGGACTGCAGATGCTGGAGAGTCAGAGTCAAAAAGTGTGAGGCTGGAAAAGCATAAGACAGCATCTAAAGGAGGAGAATTTACATTTCAGGAATAAGCCTTTATCAGGGATGTGGAAGGGGAAGGGGTTGGAGAGTGGAGAAAAGTGGACAAATGGATGCAGGTAGAGGGTAACAGTGATAGGTCAGTGGGGATAGGTAGGAAGGTTGACAGGACAGGTCTGATTGAAGAGCATCCACCTACCGCTTTCCCAGCTGCCTTCCCTTAAACCCCCACCCCGCCCGCCATGTTTCTCTCTCAGCCCCTTTCCCCTCCACATTCCTGAAGGGCTTATGCCCAGAATGTCAACTCTCCTGCTCTTCAAATGCTGCCTGACCTGCTGTGCATTTCCAGTGCTACACTTTAACACAAAGCTAGAAAGGCAAATGATAAGTTACACCATCAACATACAATCATTTCTCTTAAATGGCAACGTGTCAAAAAGGATTACAAGATGGTCCAAATGCAGAGATGAGCCAAGCCAGACTTCGCATCTGATATGGCCACACTGATCTCACCATAGCCCAGATCACTCAAACCCCTTGTTGCATAAATTGTTATTCTATTCACTGTCAATCAGGCAGGCTATAAAATATTCCTATATAAATGGTGTTTTGTTTTTTTGGGATCACAAGCCATCGTGACAGTCCAACAGGTCTCTCCAGTAATAATGGAGCTAGACGTATAGTTGTGCCAGATTTCCGAATGCCTAAAAGAACAGTGACCTGAGAATTATAGTGCAGTAATTTAAATCTTACAACTTGAGTCAAAAGTGTCCGTGGTATTCAACAGCTTAAGTATGTTAGTTTTTATAGGCATTCTGGTTTGAAAGCTAAGGAAGCCTACATTTTCAAGTCTGTTCAGCATCTTAAATCTGACTATCAGCCCTATTAATTTTATTGTACCATCACCTAGAAACTTCTGAGTCAAGAGTGGAAAGCATTACCAAAATATCAGCTGGGGTCAGGTGCTAATCAGGATGATAAATGTTTATAGATCTTTTTATAAAAGGCAGTTGCAGTCAACATCCAAGCTTCACCTATTAAAATTAAAATATAGGTCATAAAATCAATAATGATATCAGTGCAATAAATACATAATGGCCAAGTATATTTAGCAACAAACTAAAGCCACTTATGTTCAGAATCAAAGTTAAATTATGTAGACATCAATAGTAAATTTCCAAAACAGTGATCATTCACACCTGATTTAACCTGAAGGTTAGTTCACATAGATTAAATGTCTCAGTTTGATTTTTTTAAAAATCCTATTCCATTCTAAGATAATGCCCTGAATGGAGTCCTGTACCACGTAAGCTGGTGCAGAAGAGGTTGCAGATAATTACAGAACAAAGAACAGAGATGCACTTGAGTGAGAAGTTCACTTTTTGCAGTTAACAATCACAAGCTGTACTTTATACTTAAAAATACAAACCATTTAACCCAAAAGCAACAAGAATGTTGAAGGTTTTCAGACAATTTACAGATTTGATATTGTGGGCAATATGAAGTGACAGGTATTGTAAGCATGTGATTAATATGTCAAACGTCCAATCAGAATAAATTATACACTACTTAAAATCAAAAACATTGCCACATAGTTAAACATATTCTAAAACTTCAATAGAATTTCTACAATAGAACCAATCTACAAAATATCTCAAATGTAACCAAAAATAGATTTTGCCTTTTTATAAAAATGCCAAAACAAGGTTGTTTCAACCCCTTCTCTATGCAAGAGTAATGGAGTATTGAACCATGACATTGGTCAGGATACTCAACAATGGACACAACAATTCAAAAGAAGTTAAAAAAAAGACTATACAAGTAAATGGATCAACTGAAAATAATCTAATGCTGCAGGTTAGCACAGCCATCTTCTAGGAGTTTTAACTTATAAATAAACATTCTCTCAATTGAATTATTGATAATTTTGAACAATTATGCATAATACTGACAACATTTATACATGCCAGAATGCATGTGATTCAACTTTATATAAAAGTTATAAATTTTCTAGAGAGATTTCAATTATACAGATCTAATGAAGACAGTTTATCACTCAATGTACATATTACAATTCAATATATACAAATCCATAATACAAAACTGATGGAATTCAAGAGCAACTGAAACAGTTAAAAAAAATTCAAGGAAAGTAGAATTCCTGCCTATTTGTTGTTGCATTACAACATAATTTAGAAAAATTTATTATCAAGTGTATCAAAAAAATCAGTGTCTTACACTTACTGAGCAAACAGCATTTATTTTGGAAGTTAAATGAATATTTGAGAAAACATCTTAAAAGGGAGCTGTTTTTTTTTAAATTTTTAGAACATCTATGTCTAGTCCCAATGTAAAATGCATGTAAATATGATACACAGTTAAGTACGATAAAGCATTTTATTTTCCAGAAGTGTAAATGAAAAGTACAAAGGAAAATAAAGATCACAAAAATGAAATTTACTACACAGACACTATTACATAGATGATACAATGTATACAAACACCACAGTGGTGTTTATCCCTAACATGTAACCTTGAAAGAGGCAAAACCCAGCATTTCTAAATATTTGCTGTGTTTTACCCAATTCATGAGTGCTGATCCCAAACACAAGTAAGTGAAATCAGCATATTATGAATTTCATTTCTAGTTCTGTAAGTAATTTAGGTCGAAGGGAGACTTTAAAAATGCATTAACGTTTGAAATGCCAGTAACCATCAATATTGGAGCAAAGGATACATTAAACAGCAATTTGCCATATTACAGTAAGGCCAGTTTATGTTCAGTAAGCTACTGGCCAAATGCTACCAAAGTTGTATAAGGATATGTGCAATAAAAACTAGTTTATAATAATGTTGACAGACACTACAGCACAACCTCCTTCAAGCAGTTAAGTGAACTAAATGCTGCATTTATTTAACAGCAGGGATATCACTAAAAAAAGGTGAATCATACAGTAAATCTAGAACAAGTACACAAGACCTATACGATAAGCTTCACTTAGAATGGCTCTAAAAGACTGTAGAAATATACATTCCAGCTACGCAGACCGAGTAAATGAATAAAACAAAACTTAAAGGTCTTGAAATCTATAGTACAGTACACTGTTAACCAGTAAGTACATGTTGGCCTTTTCACTACCGTGGGTAAATGAGAAAACATTTAGAAAGTAAATTACAATGCCATTTTTGTACAACTGTAAAGCAACCCAGAGGCAAATGCAACTAAATCTGCTGCATTTAAAACCTCCTCGTCTGTAATTCTGTACCTCTGAATAGTCCTTCAAATTTTATACACTGGCTCTTTTCATTTTAAGATACTGCACACATTTCACAGCAAGGGACTCAAATAGGTCAAACTTCTATGCAGGCTGACTACTTAGCCCAACACCAGAGGATGAGCCACAAACAGATTCTGCCACATTATCTGAAAGACCATCATTTGACTGATCAAGGAGTTGATCAAGCTCTTCACCTTCACTATCTGCTGTGTTACCTTGCCACTCCAACAATGGATTTGATAAACTTTCCTCATTCTCTGGTGAATGATTCTTCCATTCAGGCTGTTCTTTGGCCCACTTTTCATCTTCATTTTGAAATGGTTCTCCACTCCATTCAGCTGGCCCTTCTGTCCATTTCTGTCTATCAGTTTCAACTTCAGCTTTGGTTTTGGAAGGCGGTGTAGGCTCCTGCTCATCTTCACTTTGAGATGCATCATCTGTCCATGGTCGTTTGATCCAAAATTCTTGTTTGAGTTCAGCTGAAACATCTTCCTGATCAGATGCTTGTGAAGATGGTAGTCCATCTTCAACTGGAGAAGCACCATCTTTACATTCTGAGAATATTTCGGAATCCTCACTTTCTGATTCTTTATCTTTTGATTCTAAGGATGGCTCAGGATATTGCTCTTCTTCCATATTTGATTCATCATCCTTCAATTCCAATGTTGCTGTTTCTGCAAGTACAGGTTTTTGCAAGTCACTATTTAACTCTTCAGTAACCATTTCGGAACGTTCTTCTCTTGACTGAAAGCCTATTTCACCCATTTCAGTTGGTGGCAAATCTTGATCTGCACAAGTAGCGGATGCATTTCCCTCCACATTATCTGGGCTCATATTTGAAGCACTTTCTTCTACTGTATCTGGACTCATATTTGAAGGACTTGCTTCCACCATCTCAGAGCTCATGTTTGAAGGGCTCCCATCCACCATCTCAGAGCTCTCATTTGAAGGGCTTTTCTCTACCATCTGAGAACTCAAATCTAAAACGCTTCCCTCCACCATGTCAGAACTCATATTGGAAGGACTTTTCTCCACCATGTCAGAGCTTAAATATGATGGACTTGCCTCCACCATCTCAGCACTCTTGACTGAAGGACTTTGCTCCACCATTTGAGCACTCAAATCTAGTGGTGTTCCTTCAATCTCTGAACTCACATTTGAAGGACTTTCTTCCATCTGAGTGCTCAAATCTAAAGCACCACCTTTCATTTTAAGCGGTCTCTGGCTCAAAGTACTTCCCTCCATCTTTTCCAAGCTTGAATATGAACTTTCCTCTAGTTGAGAACTCAAATCCAAAACAGTTTCCTCCACCTTTTCTGATTCCAGATTCAAAATTCTTCTCTCTTTATCTGGCTTTTGATTAGCTTTTTCCGAGTTTGGTTTCAAACTGGCAGAATCTTTGCCATCTATTTCTTTGTTATTCAATATGTTCCAAGCAGGTCCAAAATCCATATTGTGCTTTACCTTTCGTAACTCCATCATGTTAAATCCAAGTAATACCTTAGGCCTATACCTCTCACAATCTCGTACACACTTCTTCCTCTTATTGCTGAAGTGTGAAGCAATATCAGATTTCCACAACCATAAGCCAGCTGCCAATTTTTCAATTTCTCTTCTGTTTGGATAGGGCTGCTTGTTAAAGTAGTTTGTGAGGAACATTTTTCTGGCCTCATAGGATTCATCCTCATAGCCCTTGGGATCAATTGCTAAAACAACTGGCTCCTCTGGTTTATCTTCTCCCAAGGTAAAACTCTGAACAGTTTCCTCACCATCCAATTTTCTTTTTTTCATTAAAGCAAAGTCCCCATATTCATACTCATATTCACGTTTCATGGGCATTGCACTCGGCGAGTGTGTTGCCTTGGCATGAGCAAGACTTCGATCTTGACCATTTTGTGCTTTTCCAACACCTCTACAGTGCACCAGATGCAGTGTTATAGTAGAGGCAGTCATGTTACTTGTATAGACGCCCAAACAGTGAATGCATTTATAAGTCAGTTTTTTCTCAACGGGATGAATAGTTTGTATCACCTGATGTCGTTCCCTCAAATGGTGAGCCAAAGCATCTGATATTGGGCCCTTTAAAATAGAGAAGCACAGAGGACAAAGAGTTTTCCCAACATCGTTCTTATAGGGTATTTGGGTTTGAGGTATAGAATTCAAATCTGGTTTTATTTTAGATTTAACTGGCGGTTTTGGCTGCTGCAACTGTCCTTCCGGCTTTCTGAACGTTAAATTCTGACTTTGGGGTCGATAGTTTGTGTTTTCCATTGAGGCACTCTCAGAAACACTGTAAGTAGTTACAAGGAGTTGTATATTACTGCGACTACCCTTCTGTGTAGACAAATCAAAAGTTAAAGTTGATTCTGTCTTAGGTCCCACTTCTTCATCAATGTGAAGGATTCGTACATGTTCAGCCATCTTTTCAACATCATTGAAAGTAGAACGGCAGTAGGGACATGACAATCCGTGTATAAGCATATGGTTGAGCAATGTTTCACTGGGCAAATAACGGTTGCAGTAAAGACACTTGCTTGTGAAACTGTTGATCTTCTGAATATAATTAGCCACAGCCTGGATCTTTTCAGCTTTATGCTCCTTTTCAAAGTGTATGCTATATACACTCTCTGGGAAAAGCTCATTACACATTGTGCAGATCTTCCATTTCTGAGCAGCAGAACCAGCTAATGCAGAACTTTGTGGAGCAGAATTAGGCAGGCTTGCAGGGGACGTTAATGATTTTACTGCTGAGGTGGGCAATCCTTGCATCCTTTGTGCTTGAGAAATACTGTACTGTGACTGCTTCATTGACATTTGACTAGATGCACTGTTACCAGTCAAGCCTCCTGATTGAACATTATACTGCATCTGAGATGGCCGCCTCTGCTCACTAACTCCATACTGTCTTCCATTGCCACCAGAGATTAGTTGTTTTACTGTTTGTGACCGCTGTTGAAGAGAAACTGGTAAGCCACCTGGCAGTGGGAGTCTAAGTTGTTGCCCCAAAGGATAGTTATGTGCCATTGATGAAATAGCATATTTTGGTGGCAGGCGACCAGTACTTGACATAAGATTGACTGCAGAATTTTGTGCGTTTTTGGACATGGATACGCGGCCCATACCTTGATGCATTGAAGTTTTAATACTCTGATAATTTGCAGCAGCTAGAGAAGATTTATCATGTGGCTTTGGTGCGATCAGCATCAAGGGCTTTGATCGTGGTACAACCACATTAGTATGCCCTATCATTGCTGTTACCTGATATCCTATTCGTTCATGATCTTCAATAACATGTTGCACCAAGGCCTCATATGTCTTGGGTATGAAGAGACAACGTTTGCAATGTACTGTGCCATCATCTCTTCCATTGGGGGCAGAAAATGTGCCATTCACCGACTTGTCTCCTGTTCTTGCCACATAAGGTGCTGCCACATGCTGAAAATGTTCCCTATAAATATGCTTCCTGACAACATCATATAGAGGATCTCGGTAGGTACACTTCTTACAGTAATAGACTGCTTGCTCCACACTATCGGCATGCTTCAGCTTAAGATTGCCATCCTGCTTTGACTTCTCATTGTGTGCATTCTTGCCTCCACTGGGTACTTTCCACAGGGGAACATGAAAGATTTTGATGTGGGTCTCCAGGGTCTTCCTGTCAGCATTATATGGACAATATGGGCAATTTATCAGAATTTTGTTTTCAAAATCTTCACTGTGAACATTCCTGAAGTGGCTCTTGTAGGCAGAAAAAAATTTGGACGCAAATGGACAAGCACTACAACAAAACGGTTTTGTACGATAATCCTGCAAATGTAAAACAGCAATAGTTATTATTCAATCTATACAGAAGCAAATTGTTTTGACAACAAAGTTAGTCTGTATACGCAGATTGCCTGCCAGTACACAGTCCTTCACTTAAATGCAGCTCAGGATATTGGAACTTAGAGATATATTCTGAAAAAAATCCTCAAAAATGATTACATGCATCCTATTTACATTCAATAGAATCTGATACGACAATGGGATAGGATGAGGTTTATTTACATATTGCCCTTATACAGCACGTAGTGTAAAAGCCCAAAAGAGACAAATATTTTCACCTGTATTTTATGGTGCTCCATCAGCATTAAAATGCCCTCTTTTAAATTCGGTCATAGGATATAGCCATTGCAGACAAGGCTAGTATTTGATGCCCCACCCACCGAGCACTAACAAACTTCCTTGAACTGTTATAGTCCATATAGTATATACCTAGTATTGAGGGAATTTCAGGATTTTAATCTAGTAAATTAGGTAACAATATTCTGTCATTTTCAAAAGGTATCCAAAAATTACCTTAATACAAGAGGATGATAATTAAATACTAATTTTTAACAAATTGTATTCAAACAACACACCTGCTCAAGCTAAATGTAGCAAAAAAAAAGCCATCACAGATTTATAAAAGGCAAACAATACTTGACTAACCTAACTGAAATTTTTTTAAAAGGAACACAGAAGGTCAATTAAGGGACTCCATTAGATACCATTTATATGGATGTAAGAAAATAAAAGGTAGCTAACAAATGGGAGTTCATGAGTAACTGGATAAAACAACTTCAGGACAAAGTTGCAAGTCATAGTAAAATGGTTGTATTGCCAGCTAGGTGGTGGTCGGAGCACTGCTCCCCGAAATGTCAGCGAGAAGACATGGGTTAGTTTTTGCTAAATTTAAGGTGATTTGGATATTTGAATACAGGTTAAAATTGCAATATTTGTCAGTTACACCAAAGTTAAGAGAGGACTGGCAAAACACTATGAATGGGGAGACAGAGGAGTGATAATCCAGAGGCTCCAACCACTGCTTCAGAGATATGGATTTAAATGCCATTGTGGCAGCCAGTGGAATTTGCATTTAACAGATCTGGAATTAAAAGCCAGTCTCAATCATGGTGACAATGAAGAGTATGGTCATAAAAACCCATTTGACTTTTAGGGAAAGAAATCTGCCATTGCCTGCTAGTCTGTACGTGATCTGATTGAGTCTCAACTGTCTGCGTCAAGTCACTTAGTGCAAGATAAGATTTATTATTTGCCCACCCTGTGTAATTGAACTGTCAGACACAGGAGCTCAGTGTGGGCAAACAAGTAGCAAAAGGAATTTAATACAGAGAATTAAATATGAATCTATATTAAAAAAAACCGTTAGGCCACAACGAGAATACTAGAATGCGCCCAGTTCCCATGCTTTAATTTGCTCCTCCTTCCCATGCTTTAATTTGCTAACCAACTGCAGACTTTACCAAAAACCTTTGCGACCAGTTATCAAATTTTCTTTGATCCTTAAAGACCTAAAACAAGCTCACCAAGCACTTTCCATTCACAAAATCATGCCATGGCATCCAAATGTCCCAATAACAGGTCCTAGCATTTTCACAACAACTGACACAAGGTCAGCAGATCTTTAGCTCTTCACTTCTATTCTCTTTCCCTTCTTAAATAGCGAGAAGGCATTTGCTACCTCCTAATGTGCAGGAACCATTTCAGAATTTATACAATGATCAATCATCCACTATTTCTACACCTACTGGTTTCAAACTCTTGAATGTGGGATATGATGTCCTAGCACTAAACTTCAAAAGTCAATGTCCCCAATATGGCCTTCTGACACAATCATTTCCTTCTCCCATGCATCTTTAATACTGGCGGACATCTTGCATCTTCCTCAGAGAATATAAATACTAAGTAACCATTTAAGTTCTCACCATTCTAATATTTACCTTGACTCTGCCCATAATAGACCCATTTCGTCTGAGCTAAATGCTTATTTTGTATAAATGAACGTTCTTACAGATTTTAAGAGTTCATATTCATATTTTATTTTCCCTTCGTTGATTTCTTGGTTATCCTTTTGCTATATTCTACTATCTTCAATTCTTGGGTTTACTATCATTTCTGGTAACTTAGGCCTTTTCTGAAATCCTGAATTTCTTTTGCTAATCACAATTGACCAACACTACTTTATGCATCTCGAAGGTACATGCATAGCTGTAAAATGCTTTCATAATTATCCACTGCCTATGTACCTCCCTAATTTATAATCTTCAATCTTTCCCTCATTCATAAGTTCCTTCATTCAAATTTAACACACTGGCTTTAGATTGAGCAATTCCACTTTTAAGTAACACACAATTCTATTATATTACAGTTATTCATCTCTGAAAAGTTCTCAAAAAGATTAACTAGCCTTTTATGGTATGTAATACTAGATGTAGAATAGTTCCAGGGATTTACTTTTTGCAAGAGCGCTGAAACTTAATCTCTGACCTTTTGGTTGCAAAGTTGTCTCCTTGGAGAAGAGTTTGAGGGGAGATTTGAGAGAGGTATACAATATTATGACAAGCCTAGTTAGTTTAAGCAGACAGGGATAACTTCTTTCCATTAGATGTAGGCACAAGGGCTAGGGGAACATACATGTAAGATTTTAGACAAGAGACAGGATGAACGACAGGAAGAACTTCATTGTCTTAGCCAGTAGTAACGACCTGGAACTCAGCTTAATGTCGGTAGATAGAAAAAAAACAAAGAAATTAGATGGACAATTAAAGGGATGCAGGGACTACTCAGTTACTTAATAGGTTGTCATCATCAAATTGAAGGGCCAAATTACTTACCTCCGTACCATAAAATGGTTATATGGCTGTAACCATATGAAAAGGAAAAGATTTCTGGAAGTATAAGGGTGACATAATGGGAAATAAAGAAAAATATCAAGAATGTGAAGCTACTTTCAATACATGGCCAAAATTACAAATTATTCTAGAAATAATCGTGAATCAATGGTCGACAGAGCTAAGAACATTAAAATGAAATCTGTTTAAGTGAAAAAAAAAACAGTACTAGAGAAGCTAATGGGACTAAGTACTGGACACCTTAGTTTACAAAAGGTATGTGCAGAAATAATGGTTGCATTTGGTTTGAACTTCTGGAATTTAAGATTCTAGGACAGTTTATAAAAGGTACTTTGAGGAATGAAGAAGAAGAAAAGGTAACCAGAAGCCAGTCAGACTAAATTAGTGGACAAAATGCTCACAGATATTAACAAGTATGTATAACAGAGGACTTAAAAAGAAATAGATTCGGCAGTTATGGAAAGGGAAAGATCAGAGTAAAAAACTCATTGGTAAATTTTCAGTAAGTTGCCCTTTTTGAACAGTTTAAATTCAATTCCACATTTTGTAGGTTTGGTATTCAAGTGTAGCATGCTGGATATGTATTAAAATTGCTTCATGCTGATTGTGTCACAAAGTCAAGTGATCCAAATCAGTGCCATGATGTAACAGCATCTACTAAAATCTTTTGCTGTCCAATATCTTCACTCATTCCACCATCATGCAGTTCATCTCCACAACTCAAAACTGCTTTCACTCCATAGACTACTTCCTGCCTCTTGCCACTTATCTCCTAAGTTCTTGCTATGTGCAAGGATTCAAAAGAGGGAAGCGGCGAGCAGGACGGTCAGTGATGAGCAGGAGTCAGGTGAACGTTTCATTTAATCTTTAAATTTATTTTTTAAAAATATTTCATTTACAAATAAAATAATTTGGTTATACGTAGTTTTAAAGTGTACAAAGTATAAGGATTCAATGTCATGAAACATCCAACATAACTTAAATAAAGCTTTTACATTGGTTATAAAAAGGACAAAACTGAATACTTTGAAGTTGCAGTTCTCAAGACCTCAATTAGAATGGAGATAAACTGGAGGCACTGTATTGCTGTGCAAAATTAAAAGTAATGATACTAAAGGCAATTTGTTTGTATGGTCTAAAGATTAGTTAAGGAAAAGAAAAACTGCAGTAGGTCTGTGGCCCTTGGCTATTCACAATCCACATTAATGAAGTGATGAAAGGTTACAAATAATACACAAATACAAATCTAGATTAAATTAGATTCCTTACAGTGTGGAAACAGGCCCTTCGACCCAACCAGTCCACATTGACCCTCCGAAAAGTAACCCACCCGGGACCATTTCCCTCCTAACACTAACGGGCAATTTAGCATGACCAATTCACCTGACCTGCACATCTTTGGATTGCGGGAGGAAACCGGAGCACAGAGGAAACCAACATAGACACAGGCAGAATGTGCAAACTCCACACAGATGGGCGGTCACCCAAGGCTGGAATCGAACCTGGAACCCTGGTACTGCAAGGCAGCAATGCTAACAACTGCCACCATGCCGCCCTTAAAATGCAGCATTTTGAAATAAAGGCTACGAAGGGTATTAAACAAGGTCAGAATACCCATTTGAAAAAATGATTTAAGTCCACCATTTTAAAAATCAGACACCAGGTGACTGCAGACCCCGTGCCACGCAACCATCCAGAGGGTCCATCACTTGATCCGCATATATTTTCTGGGTCCAGAAGTTGCCATTATGGACGGACTAGAAGTCCGTGCAGCAGCAGGAAGAATTGGGGGGAGAAAAAAAAGTGTAGCGAGTATTAGTAGAAAGATACCCCTAATGTTGTGCCTATCACAGGCACAGCAAGCATACAAGGCTATTTTATTTCACTTAATAAACTAGATTTGAGAATGTTCTACATTTCAGAAGGTACAAGCATCAATGCCAGTTTAGTTTTTATCCAAGGGGGAGGATTAGAGCAAGTAGGATGCAAGTCACCGGAGAAAGGTTGTTTGTTTGTGAAGTTTTCAAACCAGGAGAGTTTGGTTAGAAATTTGCACGTTATTAGACTTGGAAAAAGCTGAGATGCAGATTTGGGAGAAGTTCAAGTCAGCAGATTTACAAAAGATATCAAAATTAGAATGGTGCTGGAAAAGCACAGCAAGTCAGGCTGCATCCAAGGAGCGGGGGAGGTGGAATCAATGTTTCGGGCAAATGTCCTTCATCAGGAGCCTCGGGGGTGGAGAGATGAATTGGTGGGGTGGGGGTGGGTAGCTGAGTGCAGTAGATGGATGGAGGGTGAAGCGGATACGTAGGAAGAAAGATTGACAGATGGGACAGGTCATGAGCTGGAAGATTGGAACTGGGTAAGGTGGGGAGAGGGGAAATGAGGAAACCAGTGAAGGCCACATTGATGCGATGAGGTTGAAGGGTCCTGAGGTGGAAGATAAGGCATTCTTTGTCCAGGTGTCAGGTGGTAAGGGAGTGGCGATAGAGGCGGCCCAGGACCTGCATGTCCTCAGCAGAGCGGGACGGGGAGTTGAAATGTTCGGCTATGGGGTGATGGTGTTGATTGGTGTGGTGAGCGGGAAATGTTCTTTGAAGCCCTGTGCAAATAGGCAACCTGCCTCCCCAATGTAGAGGAGACTGCATCGGGAGCAATGGATACAGTAAATGATCTGTAGAAGTGCAGGAGAAACTGATGGATGTGGAAGGCTCCTTTGGGGTCTTGGATAGAGGTGGTGGTGGTTTTGGGGGGGGGGGATGTGCGCCCCCCCCCGCCCCCCCCACCCAGAATCCCTGGCAAGGAAATTGCCTGGAGCCAGTAAAGTAGTACCTTAAAATCTGAGATGGGGATGAAACTTCTGTTGACTGGGGTTTCTGCAAAGTGCGTTTGGAAACAGCTTGAAACTGTCTTTTTGCATACGTTAAGACCACTCTAGCTATCATATACAGTTTTTTTTTAAAAAACTGCTTCTGCATTTAATCCCTAGTGTGGAAGCAGGCCATTCAGTCCATCAAGTTTACACGGACTCTCCTAACAGCATCCCATCCAGATCTACTTCCTTTACATAACCCTATATTTCTCCAGCCAATCCACCTAAACTACACATTTTAGACTACAGGGAAAAATCAGAGCACTTGAAGGAAACCCACACAGACATGGGGAGAATGTGCAAACTCCACACAGACTGACAGTCACCAGAGGATGAAATTGAATTTTGTTCTCTCGCACTGTGAGGCTGCAGTGCTAACCACTGAGCAACTCCTAAGTCTGTTCTGAAGAAAATCTGCAGCCTCACACCTGCAGTGCTTAACAATGTTAACAAACTAAATTTAAAAAATAATCTATCAGGCCAGGTTTAATTTTGACATCAGGCTGGTCCAGGAGCACCATTAACTGGAATGAAAACAAAAACATTGTCGATCCAGGATTTGAATTTATTGAATTTGAGGGGGAAATCATTCATTGTCTCTTGAAGAAACAGGTGCATGGAGATTCTGTTGTGTTTTGTGTCTACTTCATGGATTGGATTTGCAAAACGATCTTTAAATATTTCTAGGTTTAGCTGAGAGCAGAAAATTTGAATGAAGGAATTAAAGCAGTATCTCAAAGAAATGATGCTGATTACCTTTTGAATTAGGAGGGAAACCTAAATTTGTGATGCCACAGCTAGATGTAGCTAAGACACAGTTAGAAACTGAATAATGACTTGAATCGAAGAAGGGAAAGAGAAAGATTGAAGGGTGTTCATAAAAGAAGTAGAAAGTAATTGAAGAGAAAGGAGCAACGGAATGGGAAGAGAAAGAGAAATGAAAAGAATGCTAGAATTGGAAAAACAGAAATGAAAACAGTGCATAAAGGAAGGGAAGATCGAGTTTATAAACCTTGAATTCCAGGGTCATAAACTGTACAAAACCCAGGAATCAGAATCAGGACTGTAAGATTTACTTGATATGATTTTGTGAAGGAGATTTACAGGACCACATAGCGTAATCCAGCTCTATTCAATACGAGATGCTCTTGATACAAGTTCCTTGACCATCAAGTTCCATTTATGTAATAACTTTAAAAACATATCTAGTCATAGAATGAAATCTAGCAACTGACTATATAAAATCTGCACCACCACAGAAATAATATCTAAATGATAACTATCTCAGAACTGCTTTAGATTTACTGGAGATTAGAGTTTCAAACAAAATCACAAATTCTAAGAACTAGATGCAGACATGCAATTTTTAATTTTGTAAAAACTATTTTAACCAATAAAGTTTATCTTGCTGGTTAATAACTGAATGAGTTGCATCTTAAAATAAACTGAAAGAGAATCAATACTTGAGCACAGGAAATAAGTTAACCTGTAGCTTTGTAGAAGAAGGGTCCCAAAGTGAGACATCATCCCATGTAGTGTTCTTCAGGTAGAAATCATTTGGTTCAAACTGTTTGAAATCCTGAAAGAATAATTTTGATTAAAAATTTATTCAAGTCCCACTGGAACTGTGCATTAAAATCAATAAGTGTTCATTCACTACTTTTCTGTTCCTTCAAAAAAATAAAAATCACAATCACTTTACAAATCAAGTAATAACTTGGTACTATGATAATATGCTCGACTTGTGTTTGTCCAGACTATTGCGACTGGTTGTTTTAGGGGTGCACCTGATGGCAAGCAGTGCCTGGTGCAGGTCTGGAGTAGGATATGCTCACACGGCTGCCAACTGTTGACAGTCAGGGTGCATTATAAAAGAGAGGTTAAAGGGAAGCAAAAACCATGCCAAATTAGGGTAGCCTGTTAACAGTTACCCAACTTGGAGCATATATTTCTGGAAAGGAAAGGGAGAATCGAGTTTGATAGAATTGATCAAGTGCAACAAAATGGTATATACAATTCTTCCCTGAATAACACAGCCTGTCAGATTAACAATGCCTTTTCAATGCAGGAGAAAATGGTTTCCAGTTACTTTTATTGCCATATACAAGATCAAGGTTCAATCTGTTGACAAAAATGTATTTCTATTCCCAGGTCACTATTTTTATATAGCGAGTCAGGCAGCAGAGGAGCAGGAGAGTTGACATTTCCTGACAAAGGGCTCTCCTGCTCTTCGGATGCTGCCTGACCTGCTGTGCTCTTCCAGCATCACATGCTCTTCTCTGATCTCCAGCATCTGCAGTCCTCCTTTTTGCCTAATATCTTTATAGAGACAGCTTTATGTAGCTTTCTCTAAAATGAGGTCACTTGCCTGTTAAATAACTATAAAGCCTACATTTAGAGAAGCACTGCTGCAATTAAGGTACTAATTGTGAATGCAAATGTTTTTGTCAATAAACTCCATTTAGTGCAGTTTTACCCTAGAGTTTAGGCTGCAGAGTAGTCAGTAAATTCCTTAAGGTGTCCATACAAATTAGCAATGAACAAGTTTAAAACCATTTATTTTGAGCTCGGGGGATTAAAAACAAAAGTTGGGTTCGATTGGGTGGCTGCCTGCTCAAACCCCTACACAAAGTAATTGAAAGCATTCCATGGTTAAACAGTATAAAATTAATACATTTGAAATATCTAGCATCAATTCTCAGATCTAAATTCAGCTCCCTTGCAAATTGAGAATGAGCAAGAAACATGCACTGCAGATCAGTTTATCTTCATTCAACTCTTAAGAAGCAGCGAGTCAAAACACCTATAAATACTGGTCTCAAATGGTGAGGTTTGAGTATTTTTACCAAATATCAAAATTAATTATATAATCTGGTCACTGTGATATAGTTGGTTCAGGTTAAATTTGCACAAAGAATTTTGAGGGGTAACGGTAAAATGACCAGAGACAAGCACAGAAAAACTATACGCTCCTCAAACTGACTAAAAATGTGAAAATTTACAATGAACAAAAATGGAGAGAAATATTCTGAAGACTATTTTAAAACAAGTACTTTTGCCAAACACAGCAAAATTAAGTTACGAATTCAATGTATGGTCAAATGCAACTAGACCTAGTCTGTACACAGACTAGAACTAATGGGCAAAGAAATATATTGCACACCAGCATGGGTTCATGATGCAGGATGGGAGTACAAAATTTGCTGACAAGGCAGCAAGGTTGAAATTTAAAAGTTCAGAAACAACAACCAATAAGAAACAACAAGGCAAATCTCAATTCTGTTCAGTATCAAAATGCAATATGCACCCCTCAGGTGAATAAAAGTAGTAGTGAGTGGCCAGTGATCAGGTCTGATTTCTCATTACAAGATATCATTTAGTTACAGCTTTTCTGTAAACGCAGCCAGGTCACCTTGTCCATATAGAAACATTAGTTTTTCTTTTGTTTGCTTTTATTACGACCAAGACCATGAACCAAAACATTGGTTTTAAAATCACCTGAGACCTCAATAATCCAACTTCCTCGATGGTTTCAGCCTCACTGTACTTTTTCCTCTTGCCTTCCTATCCACATTTGTTGTGCCTGCCACTCAAATGCCTCAATGTCTCTATGGACATAGCTGCTCCAATAGGAGCCCTCTTAACCTCAACTCACTCCTAAACTGACAAATCTTTGTTCCTTTCTCTGTTCCCAACTGATTATTTATTACATCAGGTCACCACTGAAATTATTTTTGTCCATTCATGAGATGTGGGTATTGTGGGCTGGACCAACATTTATTTCTCCTCCTTAGTTGCCCTCAAGATGTTGGCAATGAGCAGCCTTCTTAAGCTGAAGTCTGAACTTGATGTAGACAGACCCACAATGCTAGTTGGGGTAAAGTTGTAGGATTTTGACCTGGCAACACTGCCACTGAGCAGTGACAGTGGAGGAAATTTGTCGAAGTGGTGTCAATCAGACTGCTTAATTCAGATGGTGTCAAGCTTCAATGTTGTTGGAGCTGCATATACCCTGGGCCAGAGGGGGAAGTATTCTATCACCTTCCTGACTTGTGCTTTGTAAATAGTGGACAGACCTTAGGGAAACAAGAAGCGAGTTACTTACTGCAAGAATCCTAGCCTCTGATCAGCTACAAAATTTAGGTGTACTCCATTCCATTCTGGTCAATGGTAACCCACTTGATGAGAAGGAATTCAGCAGTGATAAAACCATGAATGTCAAAGAGTATTAGTTACGTTCTCTTGTTGGGAGACTGTCATTGCTGGCACAAATGTTACTTGCTATTTGTCAGCCCAAGTGCAGATATCTTCTCGGTGCTGCTGGATTTCAGCATCATTTATTTCCATTTTCAGGTAGTATCGACAACACGCTGCACACTGTAGCATCACACGTAAAAATCCCCAAACTCTACGATGCAGGGGAGCAGCTGAAGATAGTTGGGACTAGGGCAATAACCCAGAGGAATTCACCTGGGTTCAAGACCCACCTGCTCCAGAGGTGTTTCATTAAATTAATCTGTTCAGAGATGTTAAACACCAAATTTGAAGAACTCCTGCAGCTGAGACGATTGACCAGCAACTACAACCATTTTTTTTTATGCCAACCATAACTCTAAACAGAACTCGACTGACAGTTATTCATGGATTTCCAGCAAGTTAGGCTGAAAACATTAGAAACCTAATCAATTTCACTCAACGTTCAAACTGTTTTCAATACGGTTTCCAGTCTGCCCAACCACAAATTCGCAACCTGAGTAAATCCATAGACAGATCAAATTTAAAAAAGCCTCCTAAGACCACAGAGACAAGCCCAAAAGGCAGTTTTGCAAAATCCAAATGGTGAAAATTTCTTATCCCTGCACAGGCAACATTATAAACTGCTTCATAAAACTATAGGTTCCAAACAGTAAATTCAACTACATGGAAGCCTTAACCTACAAAAAATTACTCATTGTCTTTTAAACTTAGCAATAGTGAATTTTACAACAGTATTTGTTAGAGAAAAGAATCCCTGAATTTCTGCTTACCTCTATATGATCTTTACAATAATCCAAACCAATATCTGTAAGGATCTTTTTAACTGTTTTACGAGCCTTTCTTAGATTTGCAAGGTTGTTGACAGGAAGTTGGTACATAGTTTCTGTTGGAACAATAAAAGTACAGTATTTTCAACATTATTCGTATGATATGACTTTACTGAGCATGCTAAATCATTAGAAGTGAAAATTCTTTACTGGTAAAAAGTAACAGGTATTTGCACATTAATTTTTTTTTGCACTGCTCCTGCTTTCCTGACCCTTTATCAGCAATTTTAAAGAGTAAACTGATTTAAGAACTGGTGAACTGCACACAGATCAGTTCAGTTGAGCTCAGCTCAATTACAAACGGAGTAAAGTTGCGAGTGTGCAGAGCAAAAAGCCAGACAATATATATATACACGTGGTGATCTTGTGGATTTCAATGTGATGGAAACATTTTTCTAGTACATCTGAAAGATAGCGACCATAGTGGTGACACATTCATGCCTACAATTCAATGACTAGGTTTTCTATCAGAACTGTTTAGCAATTCATCATAGCAATGTAAAGGCCAACATCCTTCTCATGAAATTCAGACAAGTCTTCAGTCCTCTGCTACACATTGAGAGTGACTTGCAACAGTACAAGGATATACTGTAGCGTCACACTATCCAGTAACATATTGTGGCACAATGAGAATGGAATATGTGGATCAGATTCTCAAGATGCTTATGCTTTCAGAGGTGGATTCAAAACAGTGGAATAATAGGCAGACACTGAAAGCCACAGGATTACCTGCAATCTGAAGAGGTAAAAGCTCTACAAGAAGCAAAGGCTCCCAATGCTACTATTAATTTCAGTAGTGGAGATGTGGATTAATATTCTGGTGCATTAAATTATATTTTGGAATGAAAGACTATTTATGCCCAACTTTCTCTCAGATTAAATAGGTGGGATTCTAGGGACCAAATAATCTTTTTTTTGGCTCCATGCTTTAGGTTTTCACATACCCCATCAATAATGCTGTCCTGGCAAACACAATTCAAGTGGTGAGCAGAGAGAATCTCATGCACCACCCTCAATTTTCAGCTTCTTGATTAGAAGCTGAATCAGGAAAGCTAGAAACTGGCCAAGAATTAAATACAAGTTTGAATTGAAAAAAAAAGTATTCATTAGTGGAATGTAGACATTTATTGCTCATCCATAGTTGCCCTTGAGAAGGGGCGCCATTTAAACAAATGGGACCAGAATCACGTTATAGCCAGAGGTATGGAATGTTTGCGTTCGACAAATAGCCGAAATTCTTCCATCGCATTACAGCCTACTTGTGTTGAAGAAACACACATTACAGCAGAACCGACTGTACAGTGAAAATGTCACCTCTTATTGCGCCATTTTTGGTGTAAGTACCTAGGTACAAATATTAGATACAAAAGTGAAATAAGAAAGTAGTTGCATTACTTTAGTATTTAAAGAATAGGTTGGAGGTAAGACAGACTTAATGGATTGACAATCAGATAAACAAAATACTAATAAACATTACAAAGCAGTAGCTTAGCATAGGGGTTTCAAATGTAGTCTGACCACTTGCGTCAGACCAACAACAGTCCCGGCTCCAATCTTCCAGTGTGCTCTGCACTGGCTCTCAGCTGCTCGAAGGTAGGTTTCCTCTCGGACTGCTTCCCTGCGCTGGCATTGAGCGGTGGCGGAAGAAATGGATGCTTGTGGACGAAGTGCCAATCAAGCAGGCTTTGTCCTGAATGGTCAAACTCAAGTATCATTGGAGCTGCATTCATCCAGGCAAGTGGAGAGTATTCCATCACACTCCCGACCTGTGCTTTGCAGATAGTGGACAGGTTTTGGGAAATTAAGAGTTACTCACCACTGTGTTCCTAGTCTCTGACCTGCTCTTATTGCCAGTGTTCACATGGTGAGTCCAGTTGAGTTTCTGGTCAATGATAACCCCCAGCATGTTGATAGTTGGGGGTCAGTGATGGTGACACCATTGAATGTCATGGGGCAATGGCTAGGTAGGCTATGACCACCAATAAGAGACAATCATTTTTGTGGTGCAGATGTTGCTTGCCACTTGTCAACCCAAGCCTGGATAATCTTGTTGCATTTGAACATGGACTGCTTCATATCAGAGGAATCACAAAATGATAAACATTGGGCACAGTGAACTTCCTTCTATCGTGAGATCATTGAAGCAGATGAAAATGGAGAGACTAGGACACTACCCTGCAGAGATGTCCTGGAGCTGAGATGACTGGTGCCCAAATATGACTGTGCCAAGTATGATTCCAACCATCAGACAGTGTGCCCCAACACCTGTTCCCAGTTTTACTAGGGTTCCTTGATGCCGCACTGTCAAATGCAGCCTTGATGTCAAGGGCTGTCACACTCACTTTTGACCACGTTTGAACCAAGGCTGTAGTGAAGTCAAGAGTCGAATGGCCATGTCAGAACCCAAACTAGGCATCACTGAGGAGGTACTGCTTGATAGCACTATTGATGATCAGTGATGGAAGGTGTTGTCAAGAGTAGACTGTTGCGGGCAGTAATTGGCAGAATTGAAATGCTTTTTGTGTGTAGGTTATACCTGGGCAGTTTTCCACATTGTTAGGTAGATGCTACTATCGTAACTGTACTAGAACAGATTGGCGACGGGTGTCGCAAGTTCAGGAACACAAGCCTTCAGTACTATTGCTGCAATGTTGTCAGGCCTCTTAGCCTTTGCATTTTTTCGTGCCTCCAATAGTTTCTTGAATATCATGTGGAGTGAATCGAATTGGCTGAAGACCGGTATTTGTAATGCTGGGAACCACTGGATGAGGCTGAAATGGATCATCTATTTGGCACTTCTGACAGAGGATTGCTGTGACAGCTTCAGCCTTATCTTTTGCACTGATATGCTGGGCTCTTCCATCATTGAGGATGGGGATATTTGTGGAGCCACCTCCTCTGATGAGTTGTTTAATTGCCCACCACTATTCACAACTAGATGTGGCAGGACTGCAGAGTTTAGATCTGATCTGTCGATTGTACAATCAGTTAGCTCTATCACTTGCTGCTTACACTATTTGGCATGCAAGTAGTCCTGTTTGGTGACTTCACCGGGTTGATACCTCATTTTTCAGGTATGCCTGATGCTGCTCTTGATTTAATGGCTGAAATAAAAATCTTCAACAATTTCTACTGCTTTAAAATAAAAAAAAGGATAAGAATGAAATTAAAATATAACAAAAAAAACTTTTTAAAGTTAGAAATCAATGCATTCAATAGTATCAATCTCTTCATCCCTTTAATTTTGATGATTATTTCCCTACCTCACTTGCTGTAGAGCATATAGTACCAAGAATTCACTGTATTCTGTTTTGTTTCCCTTTGAACACACTTGCAACCATAAAGACACCACAATAAACCCACATTTCTTGGAAACTAAGCCCCCACTATGAAAGATCAGAAAATTAGTTCTAACCATATTTAAATTCTACTTTTCCTAGTTTATTTTATTCAAATTTTGTGAATTTAACAGGTTTTGAAACAGCAGTTCTCAGTGCTGTTGTCTTATCTTTTTAGAACATATTGACGAATAAGTTAGCATGAGCACTGTGAAATGTATCAATTAAAGAATACATGGCATACTTTATACAACCTCAGTCTCTGATTATTACAAAGAATGGTACCCAACACTCATGGATGTGGAGGGAAGGACAGACTCAACTAAGGCAAACAATAAAAAAGCCAATTACTGAATAGGCAAAGCATTTATAATTCTGGAGAAATCTATTTTTAGAAATTAGATTTTTTCTGTCAAATACAACAAGTCTTTAGTCCTAAATCAATCTCCCCTGACCATTAAGAAATATTGTGCACGTGAGGGGGGCAGGGTTGGGAAAGAGAGGGACGAGAGAGAGCGCGAGAGAGAATATACAATTATTACCTGCACTGTCAATTGATTTCCGTTGCTCAAAAGCATGTGGGGGACAAGTATGATGTTAACTACAGTGCAATAGCGAATATAATGTAGTTATGCTTCACATAAAACTTGCGTAAAGTGTAAGAGACTCCTGGGGCTTCTGAAAAAAGGTGGATAAAGTCATCACAGTCCTAACAGGTCACACAATTGCTTTCTCACTAGCAGGACAACGACTAGTGATTTAACCTAAGGGTCATTATACCTCAGGTGAAGGGAGAGGTTGAGAAGTAGAGTCACCGATGGTAACCTCAACAGGTGCAGGAATATTGGCATCACCCTGCACTTCAAACCAGCCAACTGAACTAACCAAACACTATTTTTGGGATGCCTTTTCAAAAACATCCTGGCAAATATTTAATATTACTTACAGATAAAAAAATCTTTATACACAAAAATGTTAATACATTGAGAAGACAAGACAATATGGAGGCTTATATTTCAGCCAAATTTCCTAGCTTAACCAAGGCCTAAATGCTTGAATACTTTGCAGCCTTAAGTATAACATCTCATCTGAACTTCTGTGCCCAGATTTAATAGTTTAATGAGGGGATATCTGTGGGGGAAAAAAGTACAATTTTTGACTAATACTATAGACTATAAGGATGAATCTACAGAAGAAAAAGTTTTTTTTTGAAAGGTAGAACAGTTTAAAGTTTACAATGCTTTAACCACCTGGGAAATTAAACAAGCCCACAACGAATCAGTTACAGTCTGAAAGACGACGCTGATCAACAACCATTAAATTTCACATGTGAAATTAATATGGCGCATGTGTTTATTGTCTTCAATGATGCGCTGGATTAACACAAGGGTAATTTTTATACATTCAAACAAATTGCTCTACTCTTTGCAAAAGATCTGTTTGTGGCAAGCCTCCCTGGAATTTAGCATGTTACACTTGCCATTTTAAATATCTAACCAGTGTGACATAGCATTGGCACCCAATCTTCATGATCACAGTTAAATATTCAAGAGATTATGTAGAGAATAAATGTAAACAACTCAATTGGTGATTCCTGAACGCACAAAAGCTCAAACACATTCAAATTTTACAGCTCAAACATTATTTTCTGGAAGCATAATTCAGAGTCCTAATACAAGTTTTATGCGGTGTACCTGTATTTACAATAGAGCTCTCAAATGTAAGTATTTGGTTATAACAAAAAGATCAAAGACATCAGTTGAGAAGCTGCTGGACGAAGTTGTTTGTGTTGCAGCAGATGAATCTGTCCCAAAGCCTTAGCAGCGCAGGTGGGCACATCTGTGCAGCAAAAAGGTATGCTATATATGACAAATTTATAGAAGGGTTTTACCTGAAGATGTAGCTAGTACAATAGGTAAAAGGGAATCACAAAGCGAAGCATACACAACTTCAAAAACGACATGCTGCAAACAAATGGCTCACATGCAAAATAACAGTTTATCAAGTTATGGTTTGTGTGTTAACTGAGCATTTTTAAGCAAGGCAACTGTAATTTTTGGAGCACCCAAAGTAGTAGTCCTGGAACCCAATAGCTTAGTCAAAAATCTAATGGATTCAAATTTTTAAACAATGCAAAATTGTAGTGAAAACAAAAGCTGAGGTCAGAGACTCCAAAGCAATAATAAAAGTCAGATGAGTGGACAAGCTGGCAGACAGAACATGAAATGGGGGAACGGCGGGGTTATTCTCATCAGAAAGAATATTTTTCAAAAACAATGGCTGTGTTTAAATGTTGCTCAGACAAATGGTTGATTATAATTATGAAGAATACAGAAGCTTGCAAGTAGGTACAGAAAGCAATTAGGAAGAAAACTGGCATGCTGGCCTTTCTTGTGATGACACTGATCTGACTAAACTGGCAAAAAGTCAATGACTTGAAATACTATCTGTTTCTCTCTCAATAAATGCTACCTGACTAAAGCATTACCAGCATTTTCTGTTTCCATGTTATTAAGGCAGAATTCAGGAACTAAATTTCATTGTTGAAAATTGGGGGGGGGGGGGAAGAGAGAGAAAAGGAGGGTGAAATTTGGTGACAAATTCAATCCAATTAAATCATGCTTAAAACACGATCAAATTGACAGCATGCAATGTTCACTTGCAAATTGCTATACATTATATCCTACTAAAGTAGTTCATGGCAGAAGTTAAAACACGTGATAGGGTGGCAAAGGCTGCATTTAGCACACTTGCCTTAATTGGTCAGTGCATTCAGTATAGGAATTGGGATGTCATGTTGCGGTTGTACAAGACATTGGTTCAGCCAGTTTTAGAATACTGCATTCAATTCTGGTCTCCCTGATCTAGGAAAGAAGTCTGTTAAACTTGAAATGATTCAGAAAAGATTTACAAGGATGTTGCCAGGTTGTTTTTCAGACTGGAGGCCTGTGACCAGTGGAGTGCCACAAGGATCGGTGCTGGGTCCTCTACTTTTCATCATTTATGTAAACGATTTGGATGCGAGCATAATAGGTACAGTTAGTAGGTTAGCAGATGACACCAAAATTGGAGGTGTAGTGGACAGTGAAGAAGGTTACCTCAGATTACAAGAGGATCTGAACCAGATGAGCCTGAGAAGTGGCAGATGGAGTTTAATTCAGATAAATGCAAAGTGCTGCATTTTGGGAAAGCAAATCTTAGCAGCACTTATACACTTAATGGTAAGATCCTAGAGAGTGTTGCTGAACAAAGAGACCTTGGCGTGCAGGTTCATAGTTCCTTGAAAGTGGAGTCGCAGGTAGATAGGGTAGTGAAGGTGGCGTTTAGTATGCTTTCTTTTACTGGTCAGAGTATAGAGTACAGGAGTTGGGAGGTCATGTTGCGGCTGTACAGGACATTGGTTAGGCAGGTTTTGGAATATTGTGTACAATTCTGGTCTCCTTCCTATCAGAAAGATGTTGTGAAACTTGAAAAAGTTCAGAAAAGATTTACAAGGATGTTACCATGGTTGGAGGATTTGAGCTCTGGGGAGAGGCTGAACAGGCTGGGGCTGTTTTCCCTGGAGTGCCGGAGACTGAGGGGTGACCTTATAGAGGTTTACAAAATTATGAGGGGCATGGATAGCATAAATAGATGAAGTTTTTTTCCTGGGGTTGGGGAGTCCAGAGCTAGAGGATATAGGTTTAGGGTGAGAGGGGAAAGTTATAAAAGGGACCTAAGGGGCAACTTTCTCACACAGAGGGTGATACGTGTATGGAATGAGCTGCCAGAGGATGTGGTGGTGGCTGGTACAATTGCAACATTTAAGAGACATTTGGATGGGGATATGAGTAGGAAGGATTGAGGGATATGGGCCAGGTGCTGGCAGGTGGGACTAGATTTAGTTGGGATATCTGGTCGGCATGGACGGGTTGGACCGAAAGGTCTATTTCCATGCTGTACATCTCTATGACTAATAGGCTGGGGCTTTTTTCCTGGGAGTGTCAGAGGTTGAGGGGTGACCTTATAGAGGTTTACAAAATTATATGGGGCACAAATAGGATAAATAGACATGGTCTTTTCCCCCAGGGTGATGGTGTCCAAAACTAGAGGGTATAGGTTTAAGGTGAGAGGGGAAAACATTAAAAAAGGAACCTGAGGGGCAGCATCATCATACAAAGACTGGTGCGTGCATTGAACAAGCTGCCAAAAGAAGTGGAGGAGGCTGGTACAACTACAACATTTAAAAAGCATCTGGATAGATACATGAATAAGGGGTTGGAGAAACACAAGCCAAATGTTGGCAAATGGGACAAGATTAATTTAGGACATCTGGTCTGCAGGGTCAAGTCTGACCCAAGTATCTATTTCCATCTGTATAACTATGAATCTGCAATGCATGTTATGCAAGACCTGTTTGCAAAGACAAATTCAAGCCTAAGTCATCGTATAAGGGGAACCACTTATCACAAACAAAAAAGCTCCTAAATTTCCACTGCCATAAACAAATACAGTATTGCCCTAAAGGTAGATCACGAAATTAAGCCAATTTAGATATATGCTAATACTTAGCAGTATAAAATGCTGTTGGATTTAGACCTGCAAATAGCTACTTGCACAAGAGAAAATGCATAAGTAGGTATGGTGAATCACATACAAATATATACCTAAAGAAAGAAGAGTTTGATCTGATGTACTAGTAACCCAGTCAACATCCAATGTCCCCTGACTTTTAGTATGAGCAATGCCTTGCAATTAACCAATTAACTGCTATTTCTCTAGCTTTCAATATTATACATGAGCCATTCTCTCAATCACTTACACAGTACATGAAATCTTTCATAATCAACCAAGATTTATAGAAAAAGTGTCATAACATAGTTCTACCTTCTGCTACACGACTTAACAAGTCAACTGCCATAATCAACTTTTCTTGAAATAACGCTGTCAGCCTTAACTGTTTTGCCTGACACTCCAAGCACACTTTGGAGTACAGCCTTCCTTGTATTCACTTGTGGATGTTCAGATGGAAAGATTTGGTTGCAGCAGTTTTTGTGGATACAAACAATTATATCAGACCACAATAAAAAGTTTTAGTTTTCACTTTCAATTAAACTTAAATTCCAAAATGTTAATACACTAACAGACTACTTTGATTGTAGAGTATTAGTATGTAGCCAAAGCCATTCACGCTCTTTAAAAGGTAGCCTCTTCTCTATTGCTTTGTGGAGCAGCTTAAAATGGCCATTTTGCTTACTGCCATTTCACAGCTGCAACGAGGTTGAAACTCTATCTTTGGGTAGCAAATATCCCTTTCAGAAAATATAAAGTTTGACATTTTGTAGTATAACTCCATTAGTAATAAATGACCAGAGGCTTAAAAATTGTTAGTTACTTGTTAATAGCAAGGAAGTTTACTTCTATTCACAATCACATTTTTCTTGCTGCACACTTAAGTCATCAGAATCAAAGGTTTTTGTAAAAGAAATGGTCACATTTGACAGCTAGAGTAATCGATGAGGCAAAGAAGAACCATTGTAAAGAATTAATATGCTACAGAGAAGCTAAGCAAATAGTGGTGAGGTATAATGTGAAACACAATAGACTGGCTTCCATTTACTTTGAGTTCTGGGACCATTTGCCTATTAGGACTCTGGTTGACAAAGTTATCTACAACAAACGGCAATAATTTCCTCAGTACTCTGCAAATACAACAGGAATACTAGACTCAGTATGGAAACAGACCTTCTCATCCAACTCATCCACGCCGTCCAGATACAGAGGAACCTTGATTACTCAAATATCAATTATCCGAAAATCGGACTTTCCGAAGGAGCTTGAGGTCCAGATGGAAACATTACATCGAAGACATGTTTTCAACAGAGATCACGTCTTTTGTTTATAGTGATAAAACAGGCACCGTCTCCAAATGACGGACTGCCTACCCTCTCTCCCCACACTTTCCCTGGAGTGCTACACAGGGGTGTACCCTAAAGCCCCCAGTTCCCCAGATAATCTCTCCAACATTGCACTGTATAGGGCAAACCTGGAACCTGTCAAAAGGTTGCAGTAAAAAGTGCGTGGCTATGGCTACGGCTGCATGTGCGCGCTATATGGAGACTTACCTCACAAAGGCAACATCAGTAAGTCTTATTATTGGTGCACAGTCCAGCTGCCCCGGAGAAGGGGTGGGTGTGTACGGGGAGTGGGTGGGGGGTGTTGGATGGGGTGGGGGGCAGGAGACACGATGTTGCACGGGGACAGGGTCTCACATGCTGTGGTGCTGCAGTCTCCTGAATGAGAAAACTTTAAAAACTCTGAGCCCTACAGGAAAGGCATTTAAATCAATTAACCGAATAGTCGATTATCCGAACGGAAGTATGCCTGCCCATCATGTTCGGATAATCTAGGCTCTCCTGTATACTAAATTAATCTGGTCTCATTTACTAGCATTTGGCCCATTTCCCTCTAAGCCATTCCTATTCATATACCCATTCAGGTGCCCTTTAAATGGTGGAATCATCCCAGCCTCCACCACTTCCTCTGGAAGCTTGTTCCATACATGCACCACCCTCCTGCGTGAAACGATTGCTCCTAGGCCCCTTTCAAATCGTCCCACCCCCCCCCCCCCATCGTAAACCTATGCCCTCTAGTTTTGGACTCCCCCACCCCCCCCACACTGGGGAAAAGACCTCCGCTATTCACTCTATCCATGCCCCTCATGAGTTTATAAACGTTTACAATATCATGAAAGGTGAAAGGTAACATTTGAGAACTGGATGATTAATTCGATCAAGTAGCATATTTTCACAAAAAATGCTACCAGAACTGATGGGACAAATGCACTCTGTCTGCAGAAGTACACCAGTAGATAACACCAGTCCAAAAACAAAGACTTCTGAAGTAATCAATTCAAATTAGCACAATTCAAATATCTGAAGTGGTGGAAACAGAACAGATTATCTTAAAAGTCAACTTTCCTTAAGGAACCATCCAGTGTGGCCTATTCCTCTTCAATGCTGGTCCTTGGTGACATCCACAGGATATGTCAGTTTGAACATGGGCACAATGCTCACGCCTAAGAACAGCTAGTCCTAAACGAACAGTAAGTTATTCTGGCAAAATAAAAAAAATCAAAACCACAGACTACCTTTCACGACTGCAAGAGACTGCCTCTAGTCACTATTACATGCTCCTACCAACTGTCAAGCCAAACCAGACAGATAGTTTGCTACTCACCCTGTCATATTTAAATGCGGAACCTCGCATAGTACATCATTCACTTCATCTCACTGTCCACCTATGCATCACCATTTCAAGTCCCCACTTAGTACTGACTCACAAAGCTATTTCATTTTGACATTAATGTAGCATTAGTCTAAACATTTAAATATTTCGAGTTAAATAGCGTTTACTTTAACATTGTTTGCAAGATTCAAGACTTCAGTTTCCAGACTGACCTGCATGCCGACACAGCATTTCACCCATGCCTCAGTCTTTCTACTCTCATCCACTAACCGTGGTTCTTAGCTTTATTTCTCACCCTCACCACTCCCCTCCATAATAACTTGTTCTTTCAGCTTTGCTTCAGATTCATTCTCACCTTCTACCCTGGAAGTTCTTCTCTTGGCTGCTTAGCTTTCCCCAGCCCTAGACTTGAGGGAGGTTAAAGCAATATTTCGCATGTTTGCCTTCACTGCCCATTTCTTGGAGTTTAGAGTTGGGATGTCATGTTGAAGTTATACAGGGTGTTGGAGCTGCCCCTTCTGGAGTACTCTTGTGCAGTTCTGGTTGCCCTGCTGCAAGAAGGATATTATTAAATTGGAGAAGATTTACCAGGATATTGCCATCTATGGAGGGTTTGAGTTGTAAAAATAGGCGAGATCAGCTGGGACATTTTTCGTTGGAGCATAGCAGATTGAGGTGACCTTATTGAGGTTTGAAATCTCGAGGCACATAGATAAGGCAAATAGCAAGGATCTTTTCCTTAGGGTGGGGGGGGGGGAGAGGGGGGAGTTCACAACTAGGGGTTTTGAGAAGGCACAATTTTAAAAAGGACGTGAGGGGCAATGTTTTTACAGAAAATGGTTCATGTGTGGAATGAACAGCCATGTTGTAACTGTACTGTGCAGGTACAGTTACAACATTTAAAACATATTTGGATCAGTGCCGGAATAGGAAATGTTTCGGGGGTGGGGGGGGGGGGAATAAAAGAGAGAGATATGGGCCAAATGCAGGCAAGTAGAACTAGTTTACTTTTGAAACATGTTCAGAATGGACTAGTTGGACCGAAGAGTCTGTTGTGTTGTGATGCTATGTGACAAAGAGAGTCCTAGGTCTCCATCTACTGGTAGGAATTAGTCAGTGAAAATAGTATTGGGACAAGCTAATAAAGTACTTGCAGCAACCAACTTGTACCACTAGATGAAGCCTAGGTCTAAAACATAACATTACAGTGAGAGTGTGTATTATTAATTCAATCTCATACGTCCTTAATGTTTTGTGATAGCTTGCAAACCAAAATCTATTTCAGCTAGAAATTTACAGTACTGCACATCTTAACTTGTAGAAGAGCTCTTCCTCTCTCCTCCACACTACTCCCCAACAAGCTAGACATGCCCAAAAAAAACTTAACCCTGGTTTAAACACAGATACATATAAAAACCTCAGATTCACAAAGTCATGATGTTCAGGATCACAACCACAAGTGAGGAATTACTGCACTACTACAATCCTCATTCATCCCTTTGCCAACCAACCATTCTACATTAAAATTGTCTCAAAAATTATGACACGTAATCTATCATTCCACCCTTACTGTTGGAGATTAACTTGTAACTAAAAGCTCCTTAAAATGTAAAATTTTCTTTTTAAGGATTCCTCCATGGCCTTGCCTCTGCTGCTCAATAATACAGCTGCCTTTACTCAGCATTCCTGCAGTATCAACATATTTTGTAATCTATTCTCTCCCTCCTCTGCATAGGTCCCACTCTAACTCACTTTATTTTGCAGCAAGTTGCATAGGTCAGGAAATACCATACCCAAAAATCCATCACAGAAGACTTGCAAAATGGCACACTAAAACCATGTTATATAAAAGCAACAACAACAATTACCTATGTAAAAATAGCAAATCATTCACCATAAAGAGCAGCTGTGGAAATTACCAATTTTTGTCTGGAAGCAAAAGTTATCCAAGATGAATTTCAAAATTCCACATCACTAGAATTGTTAAAATATATTATTTGCAAAATTGAGTTACAGCAATCAGACAAGGGAGTAATAGACTTCAAAGAAACAATTTCACATTTTGGATGCTGTAACAGCAATTATAATCACAACATTGCTGATCTATGCAGAATATATTTGCACAATGTATGGACCCTACCTATTTAGAATTGTATGAACATGAAACAGTTTTTACAACAGACTTCCAGCATTTATTTCCATATTTTCTCTATCATTAATACTATTACAATAATGGTAAACATGGGAATATTAAGATTTAGCTTCCATAATCTGATTTGAATTACAAGGCCTGAGTGGACTAAAGTGATTTTTCTGATCTCAAGTGGCTGCTGTGATCACCTATCCACCTACTGAAGCTACACCAAAAATTACCATTTTAGCCAAAAAAAGACAACGAAACCAGAAAATTAAGTCAGCGGCAAGAAATTTGCATTCGTTGAATTTACACTTACACAACAGGTTCCCTCAAATGGGAGATTCAAAGTTGCTGGCAGAGTGGAGTGTTCAAGTTGGAAAAAAAAATTCAAAAAATGGACATAGTTTGACAAGTAGACCATACTTCAGTAACTTGTTTGGCCTAACAGAGGGGAAAAAGCAGCCTCCTTAACAGACACAGAGGCTTGCTTCCCCTTTTCCTTCTCATATTCCTTAACACATGATATTTCTTAGTATTGGCACCCTTAGCCAAGAAATCGAGCAAGTCTAATCCTGGATATTAAAGCAATACTGGGTATTTTCTAAACGATTCTTTGAATTCACAACCAAGCAAAGCTTCCTTTTCTATTTGCTTATATAAACATAAATTTTAAAAGACTAGAACATCCTTCTCAAATTAGCCTCATATGTAGAAGGGTGGGTTTTGAAATTAATTGCCAATTATAATACGTCTCCATTTCAGGTAATAAGCAGTTTGAGGCTGCAGAAAAACAAAGTTGTGTAGCTGTACCAATTTATACACTGTCTTATAGAAAAACAAATGTTGAGATACAAAGACAATTGAAACACAGTAAGAAGCTACTTTAATCTATAAAAAGAGGGAAGCAATCCATATATCCACTTCATACCTAATTTGAGGGTGATATAATTGTACTTTAAGTAGACCATTTTGTCTATACATCTGACCTTGATTTACAGAACATTAAAATGTTAAGAATGTTCATGTGCTTAAAAATAAATAAACCAGCTTTACTGAGAAATCCACAATCAAATAAAAGCACAATGACCAAAAAAACCTTCTCCTTGCTCCCAAACCCCCACAAGAATGTGTTTAGAAACCCACACTTGAGATTTGTTTCATTTCATATTCTTCAGGTCAACATTCCAGCGAAAAACAGATAATGGGATGTGATTGCCAAGTCAGATTTTTGACCATAGGCTAGCACACAATCAGCTAATTATGGCACCTTTATTTTTCAAAATGTAAATGGTCTATGTTGCCAGGATAAACTAGTCATTAAAGTCTAAAATTCAACTGTTAGAGGGCTGAGGAATGGCAGATGAAGTTTAATTTAGATGAATGCCAGGTGTTGCATTTTGATAAGAGAACAAAGGCAGGTCTTAATACAGTTAATGGTAGGGCACGAGGAGTACTGTCAAACAGATCCAGGGAGACAGGTCCATAGTTCCTTGAAAATGGTGTCACAGGTGGACAGGATGGTGAAGGCAGCATTTGACATGCTTGCCTTCAAAGGCCAGAGGGTGGTACAGGAGTTGGGACATCATGTAAAGAACATTGGTACGGCCACATTTGGAGGAGTGCACACAGTCCTTGTTGCTATGCTATAGGGAGAATATTATTAAACTTGGAAGGGTGCAAGAAAGATTTACAAGGATGTTACAGACACTGGAGGGTTTGAGTTATAAGAAGAGGCTGGACAGGCTGTGATCTTTTTCCCCTGGAGGGAAAGAGGCAGAGGAATCACCTTATAGGGGTTTATAAAATTGAGGGGGGCATAAAATACTTCCAGGGTAGGGAAGTCCAAAACTAGAGAGTATAGGTTTAAAAGTGAAAGGGGAAAGATTTAAAATGGGATCAGAGAGTTAACTTTTCTACCCCACAGAGGGAGGTAAATGAAATGAGCTGCCAGAAGTAGCAGACAAGAGTAAAATTACAAAATTTAAAATTCATTTGGACAGGTATTTGGATAGGGAAAGTTTAAAGGGATAAATGCCAAATGCTGTATGACAGTGTGTAAGCTATCCATGATCTCATTTCCCTACTCTAAGTCTATTTTCAAAAAGTGCAATTTTGAGACAATGCCAATTTTAAAAAAAGCACCAATCTAATTAGTTTGACAAGAGAATTAACAACATGTACAGGCAAGCAGATCAACAAACTAGATATTGAAATTACATTGTCATTTCCAGGGCTAAATGAAGATTTCCTCAACAATATCCAGAACACACAATGATTGCCTATATCAATGAAACAAAAACAGCTTTCAACACAATTCATCACAACCATAATTTGCTACAATGTGTGAAGTTCTGATGAACTTATCAATTCATGAATAATATTTTGAAAGCCAGGATATCAGAATTTGAATTAAATCACAAAGTTTAAAAAGTAAACTAATTCATGAAATATCAGTGCCACTGGCAAGACTGCAATTGCAGATCCCCCAATACCCTAGAATTGAATGGCTTGCTAGGCCATTTCAAATTACAGTTAAGAATCAATTATAATGTTGAGCATCTGGGAGTCACATGTAGGCCAGACTACAGCCAGAGAGATGTACAGTGCATAAACAGACCATTCAGTCCAATTCGTCCATGCCAACCAGTTATCCCAACTTAACCTAGTCCCACCTGCCAGCACCCAGCCCATATCCCTCCAAACCCATCCAAATGTCTTTTAAATATTGCAACTGTATCAGCCTCCACCACTTCCTCTGGCAGCTCATCCAACATATGCACCACCCTCTGCGTGAAAAGGTTGCCCCTTAACTTTCCCCTCTCACCCTAAGCTTATGCTTGTTAGTTCTGGACTCTCCCACCCCAGGGAAACTACTTTGTATATTTCTCCATCCATGCCCTTTATGATTTTACAAATCTCTATAAGGTCACCCCTCAGTCTCTGACACTACCAGGGAAAACAGACGCGCCTTATTCAACGTCTCCCTATAGTGCAAATCCTCCAACATCCTTGTAAATCTTTTCTAAACCCTTCCATGTTTCACAACATCCTTCCAATATGAAGGAGACCAGAACTGCACGCAATATTCCAAAAATGGCCTAATCAATGTCTTGTACAGATACAACATGATCTGCCAGCTCCAATACTCAATATACTGACCAATAAAAGGAAAACATATCAAAATGCCTACTACCCTATCTACCTGCGATTCTACTTTCAAGGAGCAATAAACCTGAATAGTAAATTTGTTTCCCTGAAAGGGACATTAGGTTACCTAAAGTCAAACAGGTGGTGTTTTTATAACAAATCAATGATAGTCTGCATAACTGAAATGAGCTTTAAATATATTAAAATTTGGAAAGTAAATTATACCAGCTACTGACGTGGGATTTGAACTAGTTAGCATTCATTGGACTGACAAGTCCAAGCTACAGTACCATTCTATTGGACTATTTTAGAAAACAGTTGATGGGACTTTGAGAATATGAGCAGGTTAATCTGTATTTCCATTCAAAGCTGCTGTATTAAAGTTGAAATTTTAATCTACTCCCTCGCTAGCCCCAAATTTCAAATGGTTCCATTCCCAGTGTAGACAATTCAAGTAGTAGAGTAAAAAAGCAATAATCATTGTACTCAAAATTTCTGTTCCATATGCAAGTATATGCCCTAATTTGACACCATGGGCATTATAATAAATTCAATTTAAAATAAAAAACATACTAAGCTTCTAAACAATGTTGCTGCATAAACTACCTACAAAGCAATGAATGGTCACAGTATTGGAATGGTCAGCCCATACCATTGCTACAAAGCTGTCAATTTCTGTAGATTTTAGTTTTAAATAACACAAAAATTTGCAGTACATAGTGAAGGTCTTTTATCTACTTGTCTTCCCACTGTTTGAACCACCCCCCATTACATATCCAACCCATGCGAAGTTACTTCAAGTTGCTTCCTGCTATTCTTCATTGCCTGAACACCAGATTGAAGTGAATTCTCTAACTTATATTAACTGTTCCAAAAGCATAATCATGGAAAAATTAAGAAACCTTGCAAATTCTCTTACTCAAGTATGATCAGATATGTCAAGGATTCTGCCACAGGTACATTACAATTATGCCAGTCTTCACAAATCAACACTTAATGCCCTTAGCATAACGATCAAGAGCAGGAGCATTAGCAAAGTACAATCTCATCAAATATGTATACATACAAAGACATACACTAAGAGAATTTATAAGAAAATTATCCATAACAGGACCTTTACGCAAATTTTCCCCCTCGCCCTTAACTCGAGCATTCAGGATAACTAAAGACGCCCAAGCTGCTGTATTAGAGGAGATTAACTTTATAATACAGGGACTTTAGTAGAAACCTGCAATGTAATTTTAAGTTGTCACTGCATTCCATATACCACCTTTGTGTCCAATAATTTTTATTACAAATCATGATACTTAAAGTCATTGATGCTTTCATTCTGAGGGAATGCAAATTTACATTAACCACATGCTTTGAATCAATGGACTTTCCCATTTAAGTTTGGACAAAAAAAACTTGTAGGCATGCCACCATATAAGCGTATGTAATTTTAAAATAGGTATACCAGTACATAATGCTGAATATGTTTGGACATTCCCATTTACAATATTTTGTCTGATATTTGAAATATGGCATCAGTTGTTAGGAATGGATTTTAAATACATCAAATCGGAGCTATAAACAGGCTGCAAAACAAAATCTTAATTTTTTAAGACTGCAAACAATGCATTGCCAGACACAATACATGACACAATGCATTTCATCTGCACTAACTACTTAGGAAAATGTTAAAAATTGCCAGTGAAAACTTTTATTTTCTAGCAAACAGATTAGTTCTATAAAAGGAGTAACTCCCATGTTTCAATAATCAACTCTTTCAATGGAGAAGTTAGAAAAAGCAGTAAATCAATACAAAGCGCAGATTTCCACTTTATAAAGCATTTTTTTTTAATTTTGGAGTTTTCAATTCTACAATGATTTAATTAAACCTGAAGCTTCAAAAGGCAGAACAACTTTTAAAGTGCATTTAAGCTGAAGAGATATTATATTTAAGAACTTGATATTTACATTTAAGATACTGAATAAATTTGTCTGAACAGTACAAGTGATTTAATGAATGAATGTCCTAGAAGTATGCACAAAAAGAAACCTGTCTACAGAATATCATATGTACTTACTTAAGAATTTGATTAATTGAGTTTTCTGGACAAGTCATATATTAACTGTTTCTTAATCAGCAGCATGAACACATGCATATATATATGTAGACAAATATTTCCATAACCTCAGGTTTTATATTATTTAAGAATTCCCCACTCTTGCGAATGCTGTAATTTTACCCCACTACAAGAAGGCAAAATCTCATTTTGATAGTGTGCATTATTTTTTGATGCACTAACTATACAATATTAAAATGTGTTCCAATATCTAATGAGTCTTTTAGTAGAACTGCGACCTAGAATTGCCTGAAAAGCTAATATTCAAACCTTGCAATGAAACACTCGGCAATTAACGTACACTTAATTATCTGAACAGGTGATAATTAGAACTTATTTAAGCAAAAAACTTACCAGTCACAAGCATTTTGATGCCAAATTTGAGTTTAAAAGGTTATGAAAAATATCTTGTTGAATTTTAAAAAAAATACCAACAAGTTCACCTAAGCAACCCTTGGAGTATTAAACAATGCATTCTCAGATCAGGCTGAAATTTCCCTGCTGAGGCTACATATATACACATCTGATACTTAAATATCAAAAGTCAGTCTAAATCATTGCACTCAACCTTTTAAAAATGACCTTTCCTGGTGATTTTTAACTAAATCTCAAATTAATATGCATCCATCTAAAATTTCAGGAAAATTTTAATAAAAATAAATTGTGTGAAGAATTGCATATTTAAAAAATTGTTCATAACAAAGACATCATGGCAATAAAAATGATTCCCAAGGCAGAAAAAGTTTGCAATTAGAATGCAAACTAATCATGGATATTGGCCACTTCATGGAACTGCAGTGATTAAAAGCAACCTTGACATAGGTATTAAGAATTAGTTCTTCAGTACCCCAATGGTTCAGCTTATCTACTCTGTTAAAGCACAGTGACAGAGTTAAAATGTTGGGAGTGCCGTGCTGGAAAAGCACAGCAGGCCAGGCAACATCAGAGGAACGGGAGAATCGACATTTCAGCCATAAGCACTTCGTTTCTCAGGTTTGACCACAAATGTGAGCCAATTCACCTATTCTCTGCCTGACAGAGCTATTAAAATTATTTCAACATAGCTAGTCAACACAGGAAGGTAATGAATTCACTAGTTTCCCACCAATCCCTGCCATAAAAACATGTCAATAAAGCCTGATTTAGTTATGAAATACTCATCAAGTTACTTGCAATGAATCTTATGAAAAACATCTTCACAACACTAAAAAATGGTAGCAAACCCATTTCATATCATGCTTAAAAGAGAAAACAAAATTGGGAAAATATTTTACAACATGAATGCAATGCAAGTACACAATAACTTTAAAAGCCAATAAAGGCCCCAATACACTTCACCAGACTACTGCTGTATTTTTCTTGTTCCTTTTTAGAAACAGTCTATAGCACCTGAAACACTGAGCTCAATGCATTTACAGAGAGAAAGGAGGAAAATAAATTACAAAACATCATGAGCACTACTAGTGAAAACAAAACTTCAACAGAGGCAAAAGCCAATGAGCTTGCTGTAATAATAGCATGTAACCAAGGTTTATGCCAAAGTCTCAGCATGGTTGACTGGAAACAAAACTCATTATTTTTGATTTCATGAAGCATCTCAAACATAACTCTTTAACATGCATCCTAAATTATGAAAAGAAAGGTCAATGGAACTTAAGTGCAAAATTCCAAGCCTTCATACTCTCAAGGAAGTGACATTTTAAATTTTATACCACTGAAACTTACATTCATTGTCATAATTTCTAGCTTTGTACTGCAATGATTTCAATACATGAGTTTGGCTACACATAAGGATTTATATTTGTTGTGTTACAAATCACTTATGGGGTGAACTTCTGTGCAACTTGCACTTTTACAACCATGATGTAGTCCGAGTCTTCACACAGTGATACTTTTCCTCACATGGCTAATTAGAAACCTGCTTTTCCCACTGCCCAATTTTGGGATATGTTGAAAAAATTTCCAGATTCAGAACTAAATCAACCTCTGGCTACTCTATGAACACTTTCCTTGGCCAAACCCGAGGGAAGACTTTTATAAGTCAGTAAAGTAAAACAAAAAATAAGTTTGATTTGACCAACCAAACAACTATTCGAGTCATCAGATCACCTTTAAAAGAAAATTCAGCTGAAGACAATATGTTGAGCTGATATGGAATGGTACAGTGTGTCATCAAATCTCTAATTTTGATTTAAACATTGCACCGTTGGAAAGATAACCTTCGGACAAGATACATGGACAAAAGGTGATCACTACTTAACCAATTTTAACTAAACAGGAATCTCTATACCCAACTAAGCCAATTATGCTCAATTTTCTGAAATATCCAATCAAAACCAAACTACATGATGATGGGACGAATCGACAGGACCAATCCCATGGCTACAAAGAGTGCACTCCAACCAAATGCAGTCACTTTCCAAATAACCAAAATGCCATACCTATCACCATTTTTCACAAATGCATTCTCTCTTTGCACCAGCTGTCACTAAATGCATTACAGAAGAAGTTGAGTTTCAGTAGTATGGGTATACCAATGAAACGTGTATTTGGTGAAATAATTCAACTGCACTGCACGAATATGATGCCAGCTAGTGTTTTGCATGTGACCCAAACCTTCAACCACCACATTCGGAGCCCAAGCTACAGGTGGCGCTGTACTGGGAGCGTCAGCATTTTTCTAATGGAGTACTTCTGCCTACTAACAACTCCTCATTCTGCAACTGAAGCCTCAAAACTAGCCTCTGAAGAGCGCCTCCTGCTGCACTGAGTATTGATTTTCATTCTCTGCATGGCTGCACTACAACATGGGTGGGGGCGGCTGTGCACGCAAGAAGTGGAAAATGTTTTGCCATTAGCTGAAGGGACAGAAATCAAGAATCACTCAAACTTAGTTTTATTTAAAAACACATTCTTAGACACAATAACTAGAAATTGTATTAAACAATTTTATTTTGTGCAAAACAGTTCTAAATGCATTTTCTTACATTTCGGGGTCGTAATCTGCAACACAATAGACCTGATAACAGTGGAACCGGTTAAAATTTCTCCAAGAACACGTGCCAAACATTTCTACTTAAGCAATTACAAAACTGGGAATCCCTAAATCTATTCATGTCTGCAGTGGAGCAGTACTCGCGCCATTTTACAGCAACGTCACAGCCGGCAACCGGTCCAGAGGTGCACATTTTAACAATATCACTATTAACTTATCCCATCCTCAATATTATCTGCATCATAAAATATCCGGAATCATCACCGAATGGTATTGCTAGTGAATTCACAAATAAATTAAATCTCAGTTTCCATCCACCTCGTCTTCTGTCTAGGGCGTTTCTTGCTGTCTGGATTGGTTGAGCATGCTGTCTAAAGACCACAGAGCACTAGAAAAGGTATTGAGCAAATGTGTAAACAAATGTTCGATCAGATTCACGACCGATGGCACACAGGATAGCCGGCGACAATTACTATTTTACATTTTAGGCATCCGAAACAGCGGTGATTTCGAAAGGGCTTGAAATGATCAGAACTAATTTACTAACGGATCAAACAATCCCCTAAACATAAAAAGCCTTCTACAAACAAAAAAACCTAAAATGTGTCGATCCATTCAGCTCCAGTCACAGGTAAATACAAGATTTCGCGAACGGGAAAGGTAACACTCACATCGATTGGATGACTTGACCCATCACATATGCATCAAATCGATACATAGTAAATTATACTAATATCCGAACCCGCACTAGTTTTGAAGAACAATGAACACAAATGATAGACAACAATTATAAATGATGGGACAGTGTAACCAATATCGCTTAAATAGCGGATTTGTCAAATTCAGCAAAAAATCCGGTCTTTCGTGTATTTTTAATCATGCAAATGGGCAACAAATAGGATAAAGCAATCGTTGCAGATGGATCTCTACCTATGGTCGATGCATCTTTAGCAATCGGCACTTTATACATGGACAAAGATAAAAAGAGAATACTCGCATGTTACACACATTTGCTGCGGGGTTTTTTCCCACTTTTTTTTGCAAAATACAAACGTCTTTTCTGGATTATGCTTATTTATAGAAGATCTCGGTTAAAGATTTTGACAAAAAAATTAAACGCTCTCACCTTTTTGATTTCCTTTTGCTTTTCTTATTTTTGGTTTAATTGATCAGTGAAGCGCGAGCCGGCCGGCCGGTCGGTCGCTCGGCCGAACCGGCAGCAGTGAGAGAAGAGCGCGAGGGAGGGAGCGGGCAGGCGAGCCGCAAACAAAGGGCCTCCTCCTCCTGCTGCCGCTTCAATCTCCTCACATCAAACCCCGAGCGAGCGAGCAGCGGCCGCGACGGTGCTTCCAGCGCTGACTGAAAGAGGGAGCTCTTTATACAGAGAGAGGGGAGGGGAGAGGACAGGAGGAGGGGAGGGAGGGGGGGAAAGAGGAGGAGAGGGGGGGAAAAAAAAGACAACTGAAGGCCACCGAACAAAACCGCCTCGGGAATAAAACGAAGATAAACTTCGACCAACTGAGCGAACTTTTTTTCTGATCGAAAACTTTTCGAGGCGCAAACCCCGGAGGGACGACAGGAAAAAGCGGGGTAAAGAGATTCAATTGCTTTCGGACAATAATTCACTGAGCCTTCCCTGGCCAAAATGGCGTCCGAGAAAGAACGGAAGTGACGCGTGCGCTTTATTTGCATAGGGACTATTGTCCAATAGAGAGCAGAGTTGAGCACTACTTTGAGGGCAATTCACACAAACTTCGGGCTCCTGGCCCCCTGCTATTTGTCCCACTTCTGCCAACAGTGGTGAAAGGGGGTCAGGTGGCTGGAATACTAAGGATAGTTCATGTTGCATAAGTCCCCTTTTGCTGTAGCCTCGCGAGACTTGAAGCAGGGCGTGTGAAAACGAGGCTCCCTCAAGTCACCGCTAGGGGCGCTATTCCTCACCCGCCCTTTCACTACTGGCCAGGCGGCAGCACTGCGCAGGTGCAAACTAGGGCATCTGGCGCCTCCATCTGCTCGGCGTGCTCTCACAGACCTCAGCACACATATGTGCACACAACCTGATTCAGCATTTGGGTTATCACTACGCCTCAGGCCTGCTCCAGCACTACTTTCTGAGATCTTGGTGGGATGTCCTCCATTTTGTCACACTAGAAAGTTGCAATGGACAAAGGGGATGAAAATACGCTCATGTTCAAACCTCAAGATTTACCTACTTCAACACATATGATATGTCATATTTGAGCAAGTCCCTCGCCCAGGTGTGTAAATGGTCACAATTATCTTCACAATGAGATATAAAGGACTGCACTATTCAACTCATGCAAGCCCAACAGTGGAATAGTTTTTTTTTGAAATTTGAGATTGGCACTTATGCAGGGTATTGGTTAATGTTTAGAGATCATGTAATATGCTATTAAGGATATTCTTTGAATTATATATTGGCTGGTAAGTATCAGTATCTCAAGTTGGTGTACAAGTATACCACAATTTTAACATAACCTTTTAACTGAAGACTACGGTAACTGACCTAACTCTTTAACTCTGAAATACAAAGGTTCAAAATCGTGTCTAGACAGTTTACTAAAGAAAGAGATTTCCATTGGCAGAGAGGTCATGAACCAGAAGAAATCAAATTTATGGTGATTGGCAAAAGAACCAACAATATTGTGAGGAAAAGCTTTTTCTAATGCAAGTAGTTGGGATCTGGCAAAGCTAAACAAAAAATGTAACAGGCTGTAAAAGTGAGACGGTGTTGCATATTTGGGTTTTTAAAAATGAAGTACTCAAAAAGATTGATGAGGACAGAGCAATAAACATTGTTTACTTCAACTTTACTAAAGCTTTTGACAGGGTTTCTCATGGTAAACTAATGTGTAAAGTTATATCAAATTTAGGATGAGCTTGCCAATTGGATACAAAATTGGCTTGATGATAAGAAACAGAGGGTTGTAGTGGTGGTGCAGATTGTTGCTTGGACTGGAGGTCTGTGACCAGTGGTTCCAGTTCCACAGGAATCTCTATTGGGTTCACTTTTGTTTCTCATTTATACAAACAATTTGAATGAGAGCATATGAGTTATGGGTAGTAAATTTGCAGGTGACACCAAAATTGGTGGCACATTGTAATCTTAAAAACCATTCTTCACTACCCAAAGAGATTTTGATCAGTTAGGTAAATGGGCTAAGAGTGGCAGATGGAGTTTCAATTGGATATGAGGTATTGCATCTTGATAAGTCTTAAACAATTAATGGTAGGACCCTGGGTCATGTTGGAGAACCGAGAGACAGAGGGCTTCAGCCACATAATGTTTTGAAATTTACATCACAGGTCAACAGGGTGGTGAAGAAAGTGTTTAGCACTCTTGCCTTCATTGCTCAGACTTCTGAATATGAAGTTGGGACATCATGTTAGGTTTGTACACAATGTTGGCAAGCCTCTTCTGGAGCTGAAAATGTGTTGCTGGTCAAAGCACAGCAGGCCAGGCAGCATCTCAGGAATAGAGAATTCGATGCTATGCTCGAAACGTCGAATTCTCTATTCCTGAGATGCTGCCTGGCCTGCTGTGCTTTGACCAGCAACACATTTTCAGCTGTGATCTCCAGCATCTGCAGACCTAATTTTTTACTCGAAGCCTCTTCTGGAGTACTGTCTGCAGTTCTGGCTGCCCTATTACACGGAGAATCTTCTTAATCTGCAGAGGGTTCAGAAAAGATTTACCAGAACATTGCTGGGAATGGAGGGTTTGAGATATAAAAGTAGACTATAAAGGCTGGGATATCTTTCACTGAAGCATAGAGTTAGAGGGGTGACCTTGGAGGTTTATAAAATCATGAGGGACATAGATAAGGTGAACGACCTTGGATAAGCTCTTTTCTCTCACGTAGGGGTGTTCAAAACTATTGAGCACATTTTTAAAGTAAGAGGAGAAAGGACATGAGGGATTTTTTTTTTAATTGTGTGTGTGGACTGAACTGCCAGAGAGTGTGGTGGATGCAGGTACAGTTAGAACATTTAAGAGATTTAAATATGTCCATGAATAGGAAAGCTTTGGTGGGAAATGGGCTAAGCTTAGGCAGGTGGGACTGGTATAGTTTAGGAACATCATTGGTAGGACCAAAGGGTCTCTTTTCCTGCTGTACAATCTATGACTCTTGCCAAAGCTGGCATAGACAATGACAGGCCGAATGGCCTTTTCCTGTGCTGTAATCATTTTCAATATTATAGGACATGTAAAAACAAAAGTATCATGATAATCTTTTGTTGGAAGTTCAGCACAAACAATTATAATAAAAGCAGCACAAGATTTTTTTAAAATTTAGAATAAGTGCATTCTGAATGCTTTATTGGAAATTAAATGGATTGTGAACTTGTAAGGGTTTAACTGAAAGTTGTGTTCTTTAACTGTGGCTGAAAACATTCGCTGTCTAAATTGGTTTTTGAAGACACGTGGCTTGATACTCATTGAATGCACATATGAGTGATTAACAGAAACAGATCATTTTGAAAATTAGAACGATAGCTAAACTTCAAATTTAATGCAAAAAAAAAGCAGTTAATGATACCCATTAATTTACTAACACTATCTTATAGTTGTTAATTTACGTCAACATGTTATTACTTTTATGTAACTTTTGATATTTTATAGAGAATACAGATGGGATGCACCAATAATGTGAACTGGTCCCAAGCTAAGAAAAACTATTTATCATCGGTCTTCCAGCCAATATCTGAATACGTTATTCACTGTTTGTATTGAGGACATACCTTAAATGATTGGAAGTTATCCCAAGAAATACATTTTATATTCAAAGGGATTTTCATGTTTTCAGATTATTCCCAAGTTCAAAATACAATGCTTGTGAAAATTGTAGTTATGTTTCCACCTGAGTGTTCCTCATCTTGTCAACTTGCTTTCATAAATTTTGCACTTTTCACCATATAGACTAGACACACACATATTTTTGAATTTCAATATTCCAAATTCATGGCTGTTTTTGCCCTCTACCCATCCTTTCTTTCCCAGTTCACTCTCGACTCTCCTCTATATTCTTGAAAAAGAATCAATCTAAAAAAATCTTTTTCCAATCATTTCACTGGAGTTATGACAGTTAACTGATCGAGAGGCAAAAAAGTCTATTAATGCTTCATAGTCCTTCTTCTAATACTATTGCATTTTGGTAAAACTAACAAGGGCAGGACTTAACAGGTAATAGTAACCCCCCGGGTAGTATTGTTGAACAGAGACCTAGAGTTTCAGGTATATAGCACGTTGAAGTAACCTCATAGGTAGACAAGATTGTTAAGGTAACTAGTTCTCGTTGCTCTGGTGTAGGAAGGATATTATTAAACAGGAGCGGGTTCAGAAAAAAATTACCAGGATGTTGCCGGAACTGGAGGATTTGAGTTATAAAAGTGAGCTGGATGGGCTGGCTCCTTTTTCACTGGCGTCTCGGAGGTTAAGGGGCGACCTTAAAGAGTTTTATAAAATCATGAGGGACATAGATAAGGTGAATAGTAAAAGGTCTTTTCCCTAGAATGGGTGCGTTCAAAACTAGGGGCATATTTTTAAGATGAGAGGACAGATGTTTAAAAGGGATGTGAGTGGGCAACGTTTTCACTAAGAGTGGTTTGATTGTGGAATGAACTGCCAGAGTAAGTGGCACGTACAGTTACTATATTTAAAAGTTATTCCGATACATATATGCATAGGAATTTTTTAAAAAATTCACAAGATGAGGACGTCACTGGATAGGCTAGCATTTATTGCCCATAGGGCAGTTAAGGATCAACGGTCAACCATATTGCTCTGGCTCTGGAGTCACATATAGGCCAGACCAGGTAAGGATAAGAGTTTGCTTCTTTAAAAGGGCATTAGTGAACCTAGTTTGGTTTAGAGGGAAATGGGCCAATTGAATGGGATTAGTTTAGTTTGGGAAATTTGGTCGGCATGGACAAGTTGGACTGAAGGGTCCGTTTATTTGCTGCATGACTCTATGACTCAATTTACCTTAAAGTTACTTTCCTTATTCTTGAATGAAGAGTAAAGAACTTTCAGTACTGAGATTAAAATCATAGCTGTACAGAAGAGCTTTATTTCTCTTCAATGATGTACAGTACTTAAAATTGCAACAGTGAAGACAGCACATTACTGAATCACATCAGAGTAGCTTTAGTTGTATCTAAGAAAGAAAGCTAAAGATTATTTAAATCTCCAAAATTTAACTTTTTTAAAAAATCTGATCACCTTCTCTTGTTATAAACCATCACAAAATGTAAAATTCTCTTGATGTAAAGCATAAATAAGTCGGTTCTCGAAACCACTTTTTAAAGTGGTGAGAACTCATTTCAAAGTTTCATTTCAGAACACATTATGTTTTCATACATTCTTTAATTGCCATTTAATATTCATTTTCAAAATAAGATTCTCGCATGAGACCAAAATCCTTTTTTTTTGATTTTGACATTTCTTAACTAAATAAAACTTTAAATTTTGGACAGTATAGGCTAAGATACAGACACCCAGTTAGAGACTACCTCACCTTATCTTTTGAGAGATCTATAACCTGAAATCTATTATAAGTACAAACTTTGTCCCTATAATCACATAATCTTGCTTTGTCTCAAAAGTGTTAATATAACTGACCAATAAGAATTCTGGTATTCCAATGGTGTACATAGTTGCTACAGTTGTACATATTGTGGTGCATTGGTCAGCAATATTATTTCCCATGAACACAAAAATGCATAGCATTACATCAGTGCTGCCAGAAGTTACATTTAGTTTAGATTTAATAATTGCATTATTGAATGATTTTAATGAGCCAATCAACAGTTAACAGAAATTGGAATTTTAGTATTGTGGAAAAGTTGAAAAAAAATCTCTATCTATTATTAGTCAGTAACACATTTACTTCTGGAGGCAGCATACAAGTCACTTTGCCAACAAAGCAGAAGTATGACTTTACATGGTTCCACCTTCATATTTCTGACCTTAATGGGATTTGAGGGCAATGGATACCTCCCACAATGAGAAAATCTAACCACCTCCCCTTGACCAACAATGGTATTACCATTGCTAAATCCTCCACTCTCAACACTGAGAAAATGTGGTTACCATTGCCTGAAATTCAGCTAGGCCAGCCATATACATAACGCGACTTTAGGAACAGATGAGAAGCTGAAAATTTTGTAGCAAGTAACTTTGCTCCTGAGTCTCTGTATCTGTCCACTGTAACAAGTACAAGTCAGACTGTGAGATGGAATACTCTCCAGTTGCCTGGATTTGTGCAACTCCAACAACCCAAACAGCTTAACAAACCGGCCCACTTGAATGGCATCACAATCACCATTTTAAATATTCACTCACTTAATCATGCACAGTGGCAATAATGTGAATTTTCTAAAAGATGCATTGCAGAAACAAATGCCCCTTCCAAACCAGTGATCTCTACCACCAAGAAGAACACGGTGGTTCTTCAAGGTGTAATGGAAAACCACAATCTATCAAAAACAGAAATTGCTGGTAAGCTCAACAGGTCTGGAAGCATCTGTAGAGAGAAATCAGCTACCCTTCCTCAGAACACAAATATTCCGACAGTTCAGAGGCCCCCTTGTCAAATTTCGCACCATCAGAGCAGATGGAGACGGAGGAACTAGGAAAATGGAATAGCTTGACAGGAAGCAGGGTGCGAGGATGTATAGTCAAGGTAACTGTGAGAGTCAGTTGGTTTGTAGTGGATATTGGTGGCCAGCCTATCCCCGAAATGGCAAAAGTTATGTCAAGGAAGAGAAGGGAGGAGTCACAGATAGACAGGAGAAGATGAGAGCGGGATGGAAATTAGAAATGAAATTGATAAACCTTTCCAATTCCAGATGAGAGGGGGAAGCGGCACCAGAGAAAGAGTTGAGGGTGGGGGCAGTAGGAGGACTGGAACAAGAAATGTTTCATATAGCTCACAAAGAGATAGACATAACTGGGGTCCATATGGGTACGCATAGTCACTCCTCTGACCTGAAGAAAGTGAGACAAATTAAAAGAGAAGTTGTTCTTGGTGAGGGCTAGCTCAGCCAGGCAGTGGAGGAAGGTGGTGAATGGGGATGGTTCAGGCCTTTTATTCCGAAGAAGCAGTGGAGAATCGCGAGACCACCCTGATGGTGTAAAAGGATTGCGTGCCATGGTAAAGAGGAGGGTGCTGGAGCCCAAAAATTTGGAAATTCTGAAACTGACAAAGTGTCAGAAGAATCACAGGTGTAAGTGGGATGGGGCTGGACTGGACAAAGTGGAGGAAAAAATTGAGTCAAGGTAGGGAGAGATGGGGGGGTAGGAGCAGGCAGAAATATGTTGCCATCCAAACAACACACCATCATAATTTGGCAATATATCATTGTCATCACCATCGTTGTGTCAAAATCCAGGAACTCCAACCCTATCAGCACGGAGTGTCCCACATGAGATTAACTGCAGCAGGCCAAGAATGCAGCCCATTACCACATTCTGAAGAGCAACTATGGATGTGCAATAAATATTGGCATAGCCAGTGATACCCTGGGAAAGAATAATGAAAAGTTTAATGTAAAGATAGGAACTAGTATAAGGATCAAAAACATGTCAATCGCCTACTTTTCACTATGTTGAGAATGTATTCAGAGGTCAGAACTTTCTCTCCAGCACTTTCAAACCCTACTGTGAACCTGCACAATGCAAGGAAAAAGACAGTCATTTTGATTTTCCCCAGGGCAGCCTATGAATGATGAGAGGGCAGAGTTACCTTCCAATGATGGGCGATGGTGGGCTTGAGTGTGGAGAGCCAGTCACAGGCCTTCCAGGTTGAAAGAAACAGCAATCTGCAATGGAAGGTGAATGAGTGAGATGATGCTTCAAAATGGAGCCATCCACAAAATTATCTAAATCAAAAAATAGCTTTTGCACTCAGGGCACTGAGAAGCAGGAGGGGATTTGCTCATCTTATGGGCAACCTGAAGGAGTCAGATGGGCCCTGATGCCTGCAAGGACCTGGAAACTAATTGGAAAATCCCGGTTATTGACCTTTACTAGACTAGTAATAACGAATTCGCTGTCACATATGGATAGTCCTGCCCCATCCCTCCTACACTACCAGGAAAATCATCAAGGCACGGTGGCTCAGTGGTTAGCACTGCTGCCTCACAGCACCAGGGACTCAAACTAGATTAGGTAACTGTCTGTGTGGAGTTTGCACATTCTGCGTGGGTTTCTTCCCACAATCCAAAGATGTGCAAGTTAGGTGAATTGGTCATAGTGTTCAGGGATGTATAGGTTAGTTGCATGGGAAATGTAGAGTAATAGGGTAGGGGAATGGGTCTGAGTGGGATACTCTTTGGAGGGTTGGTGTGGACTTACTGGGTTGAATGGCCTGTTTCCACACTGTATGGGATTCTATGATTGGACAGAGGCAGAGGACTTGGAAGTAGTCTCTGATACCAACCAAGTGATGCCTAAAACTGAGCCCCAAAATATTGTACTCCACAACCCAGATTACTGTAACACTCCGATCATGAAGAGAACATGCTGAGTATTGTACTATAAATAAGTACATGAGGTAGTAACAAGAAGGGGAACAAAAGGAAATAAGGGGTAGAATCAGGAAAAGCCCATTTGGCCATGCAAGATTGCTCAGTTTTTTTGTACAGATTTTCAATAAGCAACCAGCATTTGACTAAATTTTATAAAAATCTAATGAAATAATTATTTGGTTTTGCCTATATCAAATGAAGAAATGTTCATGTCAATCAAAGAGTCTGAAAGAAGTCAAGAATTTAAGTTACTGTATATTCAAGCACTACTTAAAGCAGCACATTAGTTAGGTGGACTTGAAACTGCTTTTCCGATGACACCATGCAGCAAATATATCTATGCAGTTTTCATTGATAACCTGAAATAATGCAAGATTAAAAGATTAAAATTAATGGACTCTATTTGAATACATAATTAACTGGATAAGTATGAAAAACTGATCAAATAATTCAGTGCAAGTATGCTAATAGGAAAAGTTATTAACTTGTTCACAGTTCGTGCATTTTCTACTTTTGTTAAGATGTGATGTTATGGAGAGATACGGCAATTACATCTGGTATTCTACCACAGTTAGATTTACAGCCAGATTGGTGGAGGTGCCAATTGGAATCTAGGAGCTTCACCAATTAGATGATGAAATAATAAACCAAAAAAAAACACACCAGTACCTTTGCCTGTGATTCAGTGGTGGCAACAAGATAGTTCTAAGAGTTAGTTCTTTATGAAATAAAAACCAAAAGAACAGCAGATGCTGGAAATCAGAAACAAAAACAGAAATTGCTGGTAAAACTCAGCAGTTCTGGTAGCATCTGTGGAAAGAAATAGTTTGGGTCAAGTGACCCTTCCTTAGAGCTGGTGGTAGCAAGGAAAATGTTAGTTTATATGCAGAAGATAGATTTGAGGGGGCAGAAGGACAGGAGTAAATGACAAGTGGGGATAGAGCCCAAAGAGAGAGAACAACAGTTGGACAGACAAAGGAGCGGATAACTATCTGGCTAGGAGGGAGAATAACTATTAATGGGAACTGTTAGTGGCTAACATCAGGTGTTGGGTTAGCCACGAGCAGTCCCAATTAATAGGTATCCACGCCCTAGACAAACCATTATTCACTCCTTTGCCTATCCAACTGTTCTTCTCTCTCTCCGCTCTATCCTCACTTATCATCTATTCCTTACCCCATTTCCCCCACCCTATTTTCTGCATATAAACCAACATTTTCCGAGCTACTATAAGTTCTACGAGTTACTTGACCTGAAATATTAACTCTGATTTTTCTCCACAAATGCTGTCAAACCAGATGCTGTGCTTTTCCAGCAATCTCTGAATCACGTGGTTGGATCCAGAGAAGAAAATAATTATAGCAGTTGAAATTAGAGGCAATAAAGTCTCCAAGGACATTAAAATGCAAGAAATGAACTTCCACGTATTGGGTGTATTACAAAGATGTTCACATGGACATTTGTGTACATTTTAGTCTTTATTTCTGAAACATGAAGGATCAATTAAGCTTGGAATAAAAAATATACAATTGCTTCAATTAAATCAAACTCATCTATATAGAAAAAGATAAATTAACTGAAAAAGACGTCAGAAACCTTCAGAAAACTTGAATAAAATTAATATATTGTTTTATTCTGCTAAATGGAATTTTTATAGATCAAAGTCAAGTTACATGAACTTTTATAACCCTGGATCTTTTATGTTTATACATTGTTTTATAGAGTAAAAGAATGAATTGTCTATCAGAACTCAATTTACACAGGAAAATTTGCACTAAGCTACGATAGTAATGAAGAGTATCTGTGAAAAGGAAGTTACTCAGGAAGTTTGATTAAATCACATCTGATGTGACAAAAGGGAGAGACATCCTTTATTTTAGTACATGTTCTTTTAGTTTTACTGGGGTACTGAAAAGCAAAATGTTGGAAATGGCATACTGTTTGTAATAAATCATAAGCCCACAACTATAAAATAATACAACAATATGGCCTATGTAAGTGGCAGAATTATTAGCATTAAATGAAGCAAACTTAGTATTCAATAAATAAACTTACTCAGACTAGATTGATTTTATTTCAAGTTATATTTTACAACTATTCATTTACTGAGTGTGCTACAGATTTGTACAAGTATAAAATTAGACTTTACAAGGATATTGTGGAGTAACGAAATACAAATCTGGCTAAAGAACATTTCAGTACTAAACATTAGTTTTGATCATGTAGTGGCAAACAGATGCAGCAGTCCTTTCAAAAATGACACAATTTCATTTCCTCCTAGTTTAGATTCACCGTACACACGATCCACAAATGTTATAGGAACCTGTAATAATTGGGAAGGAAAAAAGACGTTAATTTAATGCAAACATGAGCATTACAGAAGAAGGGAAACATTCAAGACTCCGAACTTGAATATTGTTGAAGAGAGAACATGTTGTCAAAAATTTTAGTCTTGGAATTTCATGACAAATGCAAGAATGTCAAGTTTCAAAAGATCACATCAAATTATACGACAGCAGAAGATGCTACTGTTTGGTTAGCAAACTCACACTGACTGACTGTGGCACTGTCATGAAGAAAATAATGGAGAATGATGGTCTCTCCAAGATCCCAGATAATTCAAAAACAACACATGGCTTGAATACGTTCCTTTTGTTTGCAGAGAACGGGTCACTGCATGTGATCGTACATCACTTGCAGAAAGTGCCAAAAGCACTTAACAGCTAATCAGCATTCATTTCTCCTTTAGTATAAGTTGTTGTGATCCTTTAAAATTTGCTGTTCTTGGGTTTGTCCTGATGAATGCATGACAAAAAGCTTTAGTAACATAATTTGTTTTTCAATAATATTAAAAATTATGTACAGATGCAATATTAAATACCAGTGCTACACATCTTAATTTTATTATTGTAAATAAATTCATAATGTATTTACAAACATTGGTAAAATCAGAACAAAGAAATTTACATTCCCAATAATCTATTGAAATATTTTGTGATGTCATATAAAGACTGTGGTGGCAATAAAAAAAAGTCACATAAGTTCTACAGCGTGTATGAAAATCTAAATTTTGTTTTAAGAAAAGCACATCTTGCACAAGAAAAAAAACACTGCAAAATGCTATTAGATGCTTTTTGATGCAGGCAATTGATTTTGTGGTAATTCCATCTTCCTTCTTTAATGTCTGGATGAAAACTTTGAATCATATTGTCATAGGTAATGTGTATGTGGAAATAAACTAGCAATACCTTATACTACACTTCCCCATTTTGTTCTTTCCTAGTCAATTTTATGAATAAAAAGAATCGAAGGCATATGTAAAAATATCAGTGAACTCTAACTATTTTATAATTTAAACCTTTTGTGTAATTATAGATGAAAATAAATGAATATTACAGAAGGAGCAAAGGAAGATTGAAGCAAAGAGAAGCATTTCATTGGACTACAACCTAACAGCTTAGTTGGTTTGGTGAATGAATAGCTAAATCACATTGAGCAAGAAGATCTCAGGCTCGAACATTGACTTTTACAGAAACAGCTGGGCTTAGTAGGGTCCTCAAGTAAGATACAAGAAAGTAGCCATGGTTCCCACTTTATGATAGTGTGATTTTATTCTTGTTGAAATTACAGTGTCTGAATATTGTATATTGAGTTTACAAGTTGTAAATTATCTTCAGTTGTAAGCGAAAGTGGTTTAGAAATTGTAAGCTATCTTTCGCATATTGGTGTTAAATCATGTTAGAGCCAATAGTAGCTGAGAAGCCACAATCACCCAACATCCCATCCCCAGCCCCCTTCTCATGCTGACCAGATAGCGTAAATTAATCTAGTTCCATTTTCCAGCACTTCGCCCATATTCCTTTAAACACTTCCAATTCATATACCCATCTAGATGTCTTTTAGCATGTTGCAATTATACCAGCCACCCTCACTTCCTCTAGCAGCTCAGTCCATACACGTACCACCCTCTGCATGAAAAAGTTGCCTCTTTTAAATCTTTAAGTTTCACCTTAAAACTATGCCCTCTAGTTTTGAACTCCCCTATTCTGGGAAAAATATCTTGCTATTCACCCTATCCATGCCCCTCATGATATTTTAAATCTCTAAGGTCACCCCTCAGCCTCCAATACTCCAAAGAAAATAGCCCAAGCCTCTCCCTATAGCTCAAACCCTACAACCCTGGCAACATCCTTTTAAATCAAGTTTCACAACATCTTTCCTATAACATGGAGACCAAAATTGCTATGGTTCTTGAACAATTTAATCTCTTATCATGAAGAAAATATTCTTATGAGTCTTTCTTGGATTCAGGGTAATTTCTTTCCAACATTGACCTTCATCTGCTATAGATTTTCCCATTCACTCAGATTGCCTCTCTCTTTGATGCTTTCTATTCTCATCTTACTTGATATGTGATGCTTCCTACAGATGTGATCTGAAGATTTTCACAAACAGTTCAGTTTTATTCCTTTAATTTGGTGTTATCCCAGAATATGACGCATTGGCCAGATGCCAACCCAGCAAAAGTTCCATCCAGGAGAAAGCGAGGACTGCAGATACTGGAGAAGAGAGCTGAAAATGTGTTGCTGGAAAAGCTTAGCAGGTCTGGCAGCATCCAAGAAGCAGGAGAGTCGACGTTTCGGGCATGAGCCCTTCTACAGGAATTCCTGCCTGAATTGGATGCTGCCTGACCTGCTAAGCTTTTCCAGCAACACATTTTCAGCAAAAGTTCCATCCAGCCTGTCTACTGGATTCAATGCAATTGCTCTATTGAAAGCAGGCCTGCCAGTAAGAATTCAGAGGACCAGCCACTAGTGTTATTACTTAAGGTTAATAATATTAACTCAGAGTCATAGAGATATACGCACAGAAACAGACCTTCGGTCCAAAACATCCATACCAACCAGATATCCTAAATTAATCTAGTTCTGTTTGCCAGCATTTGGCCCATATCCCGCTAAACCCTTCCTATTCATCTAGCCATCCAGATGCCTTTTAAATGTTGTAATTGTACCAGCTTCCACCATTTCCTCTGGCAGCTCATTCCGTACATGCACCACCCTCTGCGTGAAGAAGTTACCCCTTAGGTCCCTTTTAAATCTTGCCCCTCTCATTTTAAACCTAAGCCCTCTGGTTTTGGATTCCACCACCACAGAAAAAAACCTAGTCCATTTAGCCAATCCATGTCCCTCATGATTTTATAAACCTCTATAAAGGTCACCCCATCAAAGTTTAATGCTCCAGGGAAAGTAGCTCTGGTCCATTCAGCTTCTCTCTGTAACTCAAAACGTAGCAACACCCTTGTAAATTTTTCTGCACCCTTTTAAGTTTCACAACATCATTCCTATAGCAGGGAGACCAGAACTACATGCAGTATTTCCAAAAGTGGCCGAATCAATGTCCTGTACAGCCACAACATGGCCTCCCACTGCACTGATCAATAATGGCAAGCATACCAAATGTCTTCTTCACAATCCTATCTACCTGGAACTCCACTTTCTAGGAACTATAAACCTGCACTCCAAGGTCTCTTTGTTCAGCAACAGTGCCCAGGACTTTACCATTGAGTAAGTCCTGCCCTGATTTGCCACTCCTCTGCCTATTGGCCCATTTGCAATTTTGAAGGAATTTATGCAGTTGACATGTGTGACCATTCAGATCAAGACAGTTTGGCAATGTATAAAAATTGAAATAGGCTTGTCCAGCATACCACCACAGGCCAGTATGTGGCCCGGTTTTAAGTAAAACATTAAAATGTGGTCCCTCGGATAAAATAGGTGGTACCATCCTTGCTGTGATATCATTTTCAGGAGGAAAATGCATTGGAGTACGAGCCATTACACTAGTAATGAGAGGCGTTGTCCCCAGCCTCTAGTAGTGAGAGGCATTGTACCCAGCCTTTCCTGTAGCAATAGTTGCTGAACTTCTATGGTGAATGTTTCTGCTGTGCAATCTCAATATATAGTCAGAGATGTACAGCATGGGAACAGACCTTTCAATCCAACCCGTCCATACCAACCAATTATCCCAACCCAATCTAGTCCCACTTGCCAGCACCTGGCCCATCTCCCTCCAAACCCCTCCTATTCATGTACCCATCCAAATGCCATTTAAATGTTGAAATTGTACCAGCCTCCACCACTTCCTCTGGCAGCTCATTCCATACACATACCGCCGTGTGTGAAAAAGTTGCCCCAAAGCTCTCTTTTATATCTTTTCCCCTCTCACCCTAAACCTATGCCCTCTAGTTCTGGACTCCCCGACTCCAGGGAAAAGACTTTGTCTATTTATCCTATTCATGCCCCTCATGATTTTGTAAACCTCTATAAGGTCATCCCTCAGCCTCCGACGCTCCAGGGGAAAACAGCCCCAGCCTGTTCAACCTCTCCCTTTAGCTTAAATCCTCCAATTCTGGTAATATCCTTGTAAATCTTTTCTGGACCCTTTCAAGTTTCACAACATCTTTCCGAAAGGAAGGCGACCAGAATTGCACGCAATATTCCAACAGTGGCCCAACCAATGTCCTGTACAGACGCAACATGACCTCCCCTGTACTCAATACTCTGACCAACAAAAGAAAGCATACCAAATGCCTTCTTCACTATCCTAAATGCCTGCGATTCCACTTCTAAGGAGTTATGTTTCATTTATAGTCCTGGTGTGAAATAGATGAGTTTATGTTAAACAAATGCAGAATCAAATCACACAATCTTACAATACAGGAAGCCATTTCACCCACTGCATCTGCACAGGCTTGTCAAATGAGCACCATGTTTGAGTGCCAAATCTCCTTGTCCCTTACCCCTGCACATTCCTTCTATTCAAATAATCATCTAATCGCTTCTTAAATGCCTCCAATGAAACAGCCTCGCCAACATTTCCAGATTCAAACCGCTTGCTGAATGAGAAAGTTTTTCCTCATCACATTGTTTCTTTTGCAAAACACTTTAAAATCTGCATCCTCTCATTCTTCATCCTTCTCTGAATGGCAAGTTTTTATCATCCCTGGGACTATTTTTGTAAACCTCTTCTGCACTTTCTACAATGAATTTACATCATTTCTAAAGTGTGACACCCAGAACTGTACACAACACTCCAACTATAAATAATGACTTACAGTTCATTAACTAACTTGGTGGTTAGTAAACAACTTGTTCTTGTGTTTTATGTCCCGATTAATAAAGCCAATGATAGTGAATGTTTTATGACTGCTCTCTCCAGCTGATCTGTCTCTTTAATGATTTATGCACACATACAGCCAAATATTGCTGTTTCTACACCCCATGAGAATTGTACCCGTTGTTTTATACTTCCTCTCCATATTCTTCCCATTAAAATGAATCACCCCACACTGAACTACATTTGCCCTCTCCACCAACTTGTCCATGCCCTTTTGAAGTTCCACACAGTCCTCCACAGTGTTACAATGCTTCCAAGTTTTGTATACTTGCTTTCTAACTTTGAAATTGTCCCTTGCACAACAAAAATCTAGACAATTAGTATATATCAGGAAAGGCAAGTGTCCCAATAATGAGCCCTGCGTAACTCCAGCCTGCAAAATATCCATTAACCACTCTAATTCAATCATTTTTGTATTGTTGCTGTCCTTTGTATTTCATGAGCTATAACTTTGTTCACAACTCAGCTTTGTGACACTGTGTCCCAAGCCTTTAAGAGATAATGATGGCAGTGGCATAAGTTTGAAGAGCCTCAAAAACATTCAAACAGTACAGAGTACTGAAACCCCAAGAGACAATACCCTTTACAAGCACCACTGGCTAAACATTGATTACAAGATTTGTCGGCTGACCAGATCAGTGATTTATGGGAAGTATGAGTCAATTTTGAATCGGGTTGAGAGAGTCATAAAACATGGAAACTAAGATATATGCTACTCAGCTCTTCCAGCCTGCTCTGCCATTCAATATGATCATGACTGATCATCCAAATCAGTAATCTGTTTCAATTTTCTCCCTATACCCTTAGATTCCTTTAGCCCTACAGAACTATATCTAACTCTTTCTTGAACACATTTGATGTTTTGCTCTCAACTGCGTACTGTACCAGAGAATTCCACAGGCTCACCACTTTCCAGATGAAGAAATTTCTCCTCTGCTCAGTCACAATGGCCTACCCATATCTTTAGTCAATGACCTCCGGTTCTGGACTCCCCAGACATCAGGAACATCCTTCCTGCATTTATCTTGTATAGTCCTTTTAGAATCTTATGGTTTTCTATGAGAGAAAGTCATAGAGACATACAGCATGGAAACATACCTTTCAGTCCAACAAACTAGTCCCACTTGCCTGCGCTTGGTCCATGTCTCTTTAAACCTTTCCTACTTATGTACCCATTCAAATGTCTTTTAAATGTTGTAACTGTAACTGCATCTACCACTTCCTCTGACAGTTTATTCCACACGCAAATCACCCACTGTGAAAACGTTGTCCTTCAGATCACATTTATATCTTTCTCCTCAGTTATAAAATATATGCCCCTTAGTTTTGAATGCACCCATCCCATCCCAGGGAAAAGACATTTGTTCATTCACCTTATTTATGTAACTCATGATTTTACAAATCTCAATAAAGTCACCCCTCAACCTGCGAAGCTCCAGTGAAAAATGTCCCGCCCTATCCCCATAATTCAAACCCTCTGTTCCCGGCAACATGCTGGTAAATCTTTTCTGAACCCTCTCCAATTTCATAACTTTCTTATAGCAGGGCGACCAGAGCATTGCAGAGTGGTCGGAAAGTTGCCTCACTAATGTCCTGTATAACATCAACATGTGGATTCTGGGTAATCCAAGATGGAGGATGGGAAAAATTTCTGGCTGTAACAGCTGCTCCTTTTTTTTTTGAGGTATTTTGGTGTTGGAGGTGATTTCCTTGAATTCCAGAAGCAGCAATTACTATTTTATATGCGGTTGCATTTTTTTCCTCCAAAGTTCCAAAACAAAGTCAAAACAGCAGCACTTTTACAAGGGAGAAGAACAGACAAAGGAAGCACATGGTGAGGTCAATGCAGGAGACAGAGAGCGAGAAAAAGAACGAACCCACATTGCTAACTGACAGAGTTAGCGATTACTGACTTTGCTGTTGAATTCATGTATTGCTGAACATCGGAGTTCGCCTGGGAAAATTAAAAAACATTGAAATTCACAACTGATCTTGGAGGAATCTGTTTGGGAGAGGTCATAGCCAGGTGATAAGTGGATGCTTTAAGTATGGCCTTAAAATAAGTCTGCAGTAATAGTGAGTAGAGTGGGTTCTTTGTTGATTATGTTTTATTGAGTTATGTCTCTTGATTAAACTTAAAAATATAAGCCAAAAGTATTAATTTAACCTGGAGCAGTGTTTTGTTGAGGAATACGACAGTGCTATTTTCTGGGTCTGTAGATTGAAAGAAGCAAAATGGCCCTTAGTAGAGTGATATGCTTTTTGTTATCGGATGTGGGAATATAGGGAGAGTTTATGCATTACTGACGAATATATCTGCAATAAATGCTGTTGGTTGCGAATCCTATCAGATTGAATGGATCTGTTGGAGAAGCAGTGAGGAATTTACGAGAGCAAGGGAATGTGATGGATGGCAGTTATAGGAAGGGGAGTAAGTCTCAAATACAGTCATATAGATGGGTTAACTTCAGGAAAGGTAAGAAAGGTAGGCAGTTAGCGCAGGAGTCTTCTGTGGCTATCCCCATTTCAAAAAACTATGCTATTTTGGAAAATGTTGGGGGTGATGGATTCTCGGGGGAGTTTCTGTGATTGAGATTGGCTGTAATGTAATGAGGGGTACGTTAGGTTCCAAGCGATCGATTGTCTTAGGGACTCTCTAGTCTGAGGCACAGACAGATGTTTCTGCGGCCACCAGCAAAAAAATCAGAATGGCATGTTGCTTCCCTGGTGCCAGGATCAAGAGTGTCTCAGGGTGCAGAATGTTCTCATGGGGGAAGAGCGGCCAACAGGATGTCATTGTACACATTGGAACCAATGAAGGGAAAAGGTTGAGATTCTGAAAGGAGATTACAGAGTTAAGGCAGGAATTTAAAAAGGAGGTCCTCGAGAGTAGTAATATCTGGATTATTCCCAGTGCTACGAGCTAGTGAGGACGGGAATAGGACAATAGAGCAGATGAATGCACGGCTTCGGAGCTGATGTATGGGAGAAAGATTCACATTTTTGGATCATTGGAATCTCTTCTGGGATAGAAGTGACCTGTACAAGAAGGACGGATTGCACCTGACGTGGAAGGGGACCAATATACTGGCAGGGAGCTTTACTAGAGCTGCTCAGGAGGATTTAGACTAGTAAATTGGTGAGGGCAGGGGGACCCAGGGAGATAGTGAGGAAAGACGTCAATCGAAGACTGGTACAGTTGAGAACAAAGGCGAGTCAAACAGTCAGGGCAGGACCTGATCAGGTGTACCCTAGAACTGTGGGAAGCTAGGGAGATTGCTGAGCCTCTTACTGAGGTATATGTATCATTGATAGTCACAGGTGAGATGCCGGAAGACTGGAGGTTAGCTAACGTGGTGCCACTATTTAAGAAAGACAGTAAGGTCAAGCCAGGGAACTATAGACCAGTGAGCCTGATGTCAGTGGTGGGCAAGTTGTTGGAGGTACATCCTGCCTCTCAGGACTCCATGTATTTGGAAAGGCAAGGACTGTTTAGGCATAGTCAACATGGCTTTGTGCGTGGGAAATCATGTCTCACAAACTTGATTGAGTTTTTTGAAGAAGTAACAAAGAGGATTGATGAGGGCAGAGCGGTGGATGTGATCTATATGGATTTCAGTAAAACATTTGACAAGTTTCCCCATGGGAGACTGATTAGCAAGGTTAGATCTCATGGAATATAGGGAGAACTCACCATTTGGATACAGAACTGGCTCAAAGGTACAAGACAGAGGCTGGTGGTAGAGGGTTGTTTTTCAGACTGGAGGCCTGTGACCAGTGGAGTGCCACAAGGACCCATGCTTAGTCCTCTCCTTTTCATTTGTTATAAAAATGATTTGGAATGTGAGCATAAGAGGTATAATTAGTAAGTTTGCAAATGACACTAAATTTGGAGATGTAGTGGGCAGCGAAGAAGGTTACCTCAGATTACAACGGGATCTTGATCAGATTGGCCAATGAAATGAGAAATGGCAGATGAAGTTTAATTTAGATAAATGTGAGGTGTGCATTTTGGGAAAGCAAATCTTAGCAGGACTTATACACTTAATGGTAAGGTTCTAGGGAGTGTTGCTGAACAAAGAGACCTTCGAGTGTAGGTTCATAGATCCTTGAAAGTGGAGTCGCAGGTAGATAAGATAGTGAAGAAGGTGTTTGGTATGCTTTCCTTTTATGGGTCAGAGTATTGAATACAGGAGTTGGGAGATCATGTTGCGGCTGTACAGGACATTGGTTAGGCCACTGTTAGAATATTGTGTGCAATTCTGGTCTCCTTCATATCAGAAAGATGTTATGAAACTTTAAAGGGTTCAGAAAAGATTTACAAGGATGTTGCCAGGGTCGGAGGATTTGAGCTATAGGGAGAGGTTGAATAGGCTAGGGCTGTTTTCCATGGAGCACCCGAGGTTGAGGGGTGACCTTATCGAGGTTTGAAAAATCTCGGGGGAAGGAGTGTGGGCGCAGGTTTTGCACTTCCTGCGCTGATGGGCAAGGTGCTTGGAGGGGGTGGGCTGGTGGGGACTCGTGGATCTGATGAGGGAATCACAGAGGGAATGGTCTCTCCCAAATGCTGATAAGGGTGGGGAGGGAAATATATACCTACTGCTGGGTTTTGTTTGCAGGTGGTGAAAGTGGCGGAGGATGGTGTGATGTGTACGGAGGTTGGTGGAATGGAACGTGAGGACCAAATCATACCAAAGCATCTCTGCACCTCCATATAGTAACTCTTCCATACAGCTTTGTGTTACTTGCAAATTTAGAGACATTAACTTTAGTCCCTCCATGTAAATCATTAACATATCCTATGGTTTGTTTCCTGTCTGTCACTCGCCCATTATCAATAAAATACACTTACCCTAATTCCATGCACTTTAAATTCACAAGCAAAGCTCTCATGGGAGCCCTTATTGAATGCCTTCTAAAAGTCCAAGCAAACTACATCCATTAGATCCCAACTCCACAGCTTCGAAAAATTCCAATAGATTTGTCATGATTTTTCTTTTGTAAATCCTTGCTGACTCTGATCAATCCTGTCGGTGCTTTTCCAAATCTCTGCTATTAAATCGTTTACATCAGATTCTAACATGTTTCCCCACTGTCAATTTCAGACTAACTAGCCTATACTAACGTATTTTCTCTCTACCACTGTTTAAAAAAATTTTGGAGTTACATTAGTTGCCCTACAATCCATAGGAACTATTCCAGGATCTACAGAAATTTGAAAGATGACCACCAATGCAGCCACAATTTCTGGGGCCACTTCCTTCAAAACTCGAGATGTACATTATCAAGCCGTGGAGATTTATTGGCTCTTTACCTCATCAGTTTCCCCCAACACCATTTCCATATCAATACTGATTTCCTTCAGTTCCTTCCTCTCACTAGACTGTGTTCGCCAACACATTTCAGATATTATTTGTGTCCTCCTTTGTGAAGGCTGAACCATAGTTTGTATTTAATTGCTCTGACTCCTCTTTGTTATCAGTTGTAACTTCCCCTGTTTCTGGCTGTAAGGGAACTACATAAGCTTATGGGGAACACGCAATCTATTGTGTGTTCCCCATAAGCTTATTCTCAAACCCTATTTATCCACTCTTCATTCCATTTTCCTCCTTTGCTGAATTCTAAACTGCTCCCACTACTCAGTCCTGTTGCTTTTTTTTTGGTCAACTTATATAGCCCTTCCTCGAATCGAACACTCTAATTCCCTACTGAATCAACCTTGACTGCCATTTCCACGCAAGAGAAAACCATGAGGAACTGAAAGAAACCCTTGAACCACAGTGAAAAACAAACCAGTGATGAAAAAAACACAGCGACTACATTGCTAAATCTCTCCCTGGAGTAGCTTGGCTACATATCCTCTATATATCAGAATAGACTCGGAGATCTACAGCATATAAAAAGGCCTTTCAGTCCATCACATCTATGCAAGTCAAAAACAACTACTGATTCCCATATTCCAAAGCTTGGCCAAGAGCCTTGCATACCCTGAGGAGAAAGTGAGGTCTGCAGATGCTGGAGATCAGAGCTGAAAATGTGTTGCTGGAAAAGCGCAGCAGGTCAGGCAGCATCCAAGGAACAGGAGATTCGATGTTTCGGGCATAAGCCCTTCTTCAGGAATCCTGATTCTTCATTCCTGAAGAAGGGCTTATACCCGAAACGTCGAATCTCCTGTTCCTTGGATGCTGCCTGACCTGCTGCGTTTTTCCAGCAACACATTTTCAGCCTTGTATACCTTGGCCTCACAAGTGAAATGTTATGGTGGTTTCTGTCTCTAGAATCCTTACTGGCAATGAGTTCCAGGTTCTCACCACCTTCTGAGTGAAAAAGGTTTTCTTCTCATCTCCACTAAACTGTTTATCTGTTGTCTCAACTTAGTTCATAGAAGACAGGTACAACAGGAACGTGACCAGCAAATTCCCGAGCATGAATCAGATAGCCAAAGATGTCCTCTTCAAATGTAAGCATTTTAAATAAAAGTTGAAGAATTATGAAAACAAGTGTTGAAAATAAATGATAGCCATTGCAAAAAAGGAGTTGCACAGTCTGAAGAGAATCAGAGAGACTCTATTAAGCTTTGGAACATGCTGGAGGATCAACATAATGTAAAAGTAAATTTTAGAATGCTTCATTTGAAGCTTATTTCTTTACAGACAACAGCAACAAGAATCAACTAATCAGTTCCTCAGTAGATCCTTTGAGACTTTAAGGGCTGCAATGTCTTCCAAACTGATCTGTCAAAGCAGATGATGGAGCCAGTAGAAGACAGTGGCGAGGGCACTTTTAGAATACTGCATACAATTCTGGTCGCCTTGCTGCGGGAAGAATTTTGATAAACTATAAAAAGGGTACAGAAAATAGTTTGAGGGTTTAAGTTATGAGGAGCGCCTGGATAAGCTGGAACCATTTTCTCCCCCTACAGTGTTGGAGGTTGAGCGGTGACCATATAGAAGTTTATAAAAATTATGAGGACATACATACATCATAGAATATTACAGCGCAGTACAGGCCCTTCAGCCCTCGATGTTGCACTGATCTGTGAACCCATCTAACTTATACTATTCCATTTTCATCCTCATGTCTATCCAATGACCATTTAAATGCCCTTAAAGTTGGCGAGTCTACTACTGTTGCAGGCAGGCCGTTCCACGCCCCTACTACTCTCTGCGTAAAGAAATTACCTCTGACATCTGTCCTAAATCTATCACCCCTCAATTTAGAGCTACGTCCCCTCATGCCAGTCATCACCATCTGAGGAAAAAGGCTCTCAATGTCCACCCTATCTAACCCTCTATTAATCTTATATGTCTCAATTAAGTCACCTCTCAACTTCCTCTCTAATGAAAACAGCCTCAAGTGCCTCAGCCTTTCCTCCTAAGACCTTCCATCCATACCAGGCAACTCCTAGTAAATCTCCTCTAAACCCTTTCCAAAGCTTCCTATAATGCGGTGACCAGAACAGTACGCAAAATTCCAAGTGCGGCCGCACCACGGTTTTGTACAGTTGCAGCATGACTTCATGAGTCCAAAATTCATTCCTTCTAATAAAAGCTAACACACTGTATGCCTTCTTAATAACCCTATCAGCCTGGGTGGCAACACTCAGGGATCTATGTACGTAGATACCAAGATCTTTCTGTTCATCTACACTAATAGAGAATTCGACGTTTCGAGCATAAGCCCTTCATCAGGAATAAGAGAGAGAGAGCCAAGCAGGCTGAGATAAAAGGTAGGGAGGAGGGACTAGGGGGAGGGGCGATGGAGGTGGGATAGGTGGAAGGAGGTCAAGGTGAGGGTGATAGGCCGGAGTGGGGTGGGGGCGGAAACTCTCTCACTGCACCCCCCAGGTAAACATCTCCTCTGCTCAGTCGGTTCCCTCAACTCAGCACCGCCCTCCTAACCTGCAATCCTCTTCCTGACCTCTCCGCCCCCACCCCACTCCGGCCTATCACCCTCACCTTGACCTCCTTCCACCTATCCCACCTCCATCGCCCCTCCCCCTAGTCCCTCCTCCCTACCTTTTATCTCAGCCTGCTTGGCTCTCTCTCTCTTATTCCTGATGAAGGGCTTATGCTCGAAACGTCGAATTCTCTATTCCTGAGATGCTGCCTAACCTGCTGTGCTTTGACCAGCAACACATTTGCAGCTGTGATCTCCAGCATCTGCAGACCTCATTTTTTACTCGTTCATCTACACTACCAAGAATTCTACAATTAGACCATTACTCTCATTACTGTTACTCCTTCCAAAGTGAATCACTTCACACTTTTCCGCATTAAACTCCATTTGCCATCTCTCAGCCTAGCTTTGCAGCTCATCAATGTCCCTCTAACCTACAACATCCTTCGGCACTATCCATAACTCCATGGGTTAGTAAATTTGCAGATGACTTTAGTGTCATCTGCAAATTTACTAACCCATCCTTCTAAGCCCTCATCCAGGTCATTTATTAAAATGACAAACAGAAGAGGCCCCAAAACAGATCCATGTGGTACACCACTAGTAACAGAACTCCAGGATGAGTATTTCCCATTAACCACCACCCTCTGTCTTCTTTCAGCTAGCCAATTTCTGACCCAAACTGCTAAATCACCCTCAATCCCATGCCTTTGTATTTTATGCAATAGCCTACTGTCGGGAACCTTATCAAACCAAACACCTTACTGAAATCCATATACAGCACATCAACTGCTTTACCTTCATCCACCTGTTTAGTCACATTCTCAAAGAACTCAATAAGGTTTGTGAGGCACAACCTACCCTTCACAACACTGTGTTGACTATCCCGAATCAACTTATTCATTTCTAGATTATTATAAATCCCATCTTTTATAACCTTTTCCAACACTTTACCCACAATCGAAGTGAGGCTCACTGGTCTATAATTACCAGAGTTGTCTTTACTCCCCTTCTTGAACAAGGGAACAACATTTGCTATCCTCCAACCTTCCTGCACTATTCCTGTAGACAATGACAACATAAAGATCAAAGGCTCGGCAATTTCCTCTCTGGCTTCCTAGAGAATCCTAGGATAAATCCCATCCGGCCCAGGGAACTTATCTATTTTCACACTTTCCAGAACTGCTAACACCTCCTCCTTGTGAACCTTAATACCACCTAGTCTAGTAGCCTGCATCTCAGTATTCTCCTCGACAACATTGCCTTTTTTTAGTGTGAATACTGATAAAAGATTAATTTAACACTGCCCCTGTCTCCTCTGATTCCACTCACAACTTCCTACTACTATGCTCGATTGGCCCTAATCTTATTCTAGTTATTCTTTTATTCTTGATATACCTATAGAAAGCTTAGGGTTTTCCTTGATCCTATCTGCCAACAACTTCTCATGTCCTCTCCTTTAGGTCTTTCCTGACTAACTTGTAACTCTCAAGCACCCTAACTGAGCCTTCATGTCTCATCCTAACATAAGCTTTCTTCTTCCACTTGACAAGAGCTTAAACTTCTTTAGTAAACCACAGCTCCCACGCTTGACAACTTCCACCCTGTCTGACGGGTACATACTTATCAAGGACACCAAATAGCTGTTCTGTGAATAAGCTCCACATTGCAATGTGCCCATTCCCCTGCAGTTTCCTTCCCCATCCTATGCATCCTCAATCTTGCCTAATCACATCATAATTGCCTTTCCCCTACCTATAACTCTTGCCCTCCGGTATATAACTACCCCTTTCCATCGCTAAAGTAAACGTAATCAAACTATAGTCACTATCGCCAACGTGCTCACCTACCTCCAAATCTAACACCTGATAGATAAAGGTGAATAGCTATGGTCTTTTCCCAGGTTAGGGGTGTCCGAGACTAGAAGGTATATGTTTAAAGTGGGAAGGCGAAAGATTTAGAGGGGACTTGAGGGGCAACTCTTCCACACAGAAGATAATGAAAGATATTTGGACAAGTACATGAATAGGAAAGGTTTAAAGTGATCTGGGCCAAACAAAGACAAATGGGACTAGTTCAGTTTAGGATACCAGGTTGGCATGTACAAGTTGAACTGAAGTTTCAATGCTGTATGACGCTATGGTTTTAGCTTCAATGCCAATCATACCTTCGAAAAAGGTCAGAGAGAAAAGATGATCATAATATTAGTATACAACCAAAAGACGCAGAACTTATGAAGCCATTGTAGCCAAACAACAAAACCTGCAAACATTAAACGCAGCTGTCAATACTGGCACATTAACCAGGACACAGAAAGTAAGTAAGTCATGTGGTAAGTTTGGTCTGTTGCATCCTTTGTGGACCAGACTTATTCCAAGACTTTGGCAAATCATGCAGTGTGAAAGGATAATGGGCGCACATAAGCAGGAAATTTGGTTCCTGATGTGTGATCAGTGGCAGTAAGATACAATCAAACCAAAAGATCATTTACCATATTAGCAGTAGCAATGGGGAGCACGCCAGAAACCAAAACAAACACAAGACTGGAGGCCAGCCAGAAGATAGAGTAAAAATTTCTTCAAATGGAAGAGGAAAACAGGCTTTCCACATTATGAATGTGACACATGAAATAATTACATTACATTATGACTCAGTGGTTAGCACTGCTGCCTCACAGTGCCAGGGTCCCAGGTTCGATTCCAGTCTTGGGTGATTTAGTTTATGTGGAGTTTGCACATTCTCCCCCTGTCTGTGGGTGCTCTGGCTTCCTCCCATGATCCAAAGATGTGCAGGTTAAGTGAATTGGCCATGCTAAATTGCCCAGTGTTCAGGGACATGTAGGTTGGGTGCATTAGACAGGGGTCAATGTAGAGTGATAAGGAAAGGGAATGGGTCTGGGTGGGTAACTCTTCAGAAGGTCAGTGTATACTTGTTGAGCCAAATGGACTGTTACCACACTGCAGGGATTCTATGGCTCATAAACACATGGCCAAAGAAGTGTCTCGCACAAGCTTGCATCCAAAATCAACACAGAAGTAACTGCGAACATCTTACCAGTTATTTGAATCTCTGAAGGATATGTAATGGATTATTGGAAGTTAATGATAGAACATAATAGAGCCAAAATTAATTATGTATGATGGGCTACCTGTTCCTTTCATTGGGATATTTAACACTAAAATTTAGGTGCGGAAAGCCATACTTTGAAACCACAAGCTTCCAATCTTCAGACAGTTGAAGGAAACCTCAAGTGTGTCCACAGCATAGACAGTTTGATATTCAGTCTGTTCAGGGGTCAGGGCATCTGAAAAGATCATACCTGACAATGAGACTAGGAGAAAATAATGTCCATGTATACAAAATAAATCTTTTGCAATTTTAGACCACAGCTTTTTTTAATCTTATACATAACAAGGTTGAGTTCCATGCTGTAACCCTGCTACTGCTGGTCCACTCTTGACAACCACATAGAATACTTGTAGCTCACTAGTCCACTGATAGGTTAGGATTGTAGTGGTACTATTTTTATGTAAAGACTTCTCACAACTACTCTAATATACATGTATTTTTCACTTTTAAATGTAATATAGTTAACTTGGTAAAAAGGGATGTTGTGACATCACCTCAAGAGGGAATTTGCTATGGTGCAAGTAACCAGGATGTAGAATCAGACCAATTGCCAGTGTAAGACCAGCTTGCAGCAGAACCTGCAACTGTGTTTTCTTGCAAGATAGCTGTTCAACCTTAATAATGAATCAGGCTGCAGAGCAATCTTGTAATACTTTAAAATGAACAAAAACTACATTTAGTTGTTAAGAGCTTGGTAAATTTGTGTTAAGCAAAAATGGAACCATAACAATCCCATCATTTAGATGATGAAAAGCTGCAGCTCCAGTACAGAACCAACAGTATCACTCCCTGCTACTCAAAGAATATGCTTCTTTCTATTCTTGTTTGTAAGCAATGTAAGAGAACATCAACTTTGAAGCAAAACAGTAGCATTATTAATAGGCTTGATTTGGCATCTATTATGGATATGCAGGTGCAGTTGTAAAATGACCAAGGTTGGGAACTAAATATTCCAGGATATTTTAGAAGTCATAGGCAAGACAGAAAAGGAAGGGTAACTCTTATAATAAATGATAGAATATTAAAATAGAGAGAAATGTTGAGCTCAGAAAATCAGTAAGTAGATTCATTTTGGGTGCAGTTAAGAAACAGCAAGGTAAAAAACATAGGGCCCAACTCCTGCTTTTCGTCAATATAAAAATGCGTAGAGAACTGCATCCTACTGACCTCCTCCAGCACTATAACAATGCTGCAATTCTATATATTGTTGACACATCAACGGATATTAGTTGTAGTCAGGGAAATATGTTGGAAATAAGAGGCTCATATCATACAAGAAGGTCATCATAAGATATTATTTTATATATTAAAGCATATTCTTGGTTTAAATATTCCCCCTTTCTGCAAGTCTAATGTAAAGGATTGATAAACTGGTGGGTGTAAAAAATACTTAAGGCTGCATTTTCACTTTTCTTTTTAAGTCCTTCCCAATATTCTCCTCTCCCAAAAGCCATGGAAACTGGCTTCTGTGTGGGAGCTGTTTGAAGAGATCTTGATCAATTGGGTCAATGGGCTGAGGAGTGGCAGATGGAGCTTAATTAGAAAAATGCAAGGTGTTTCATTTGGGTAAAACAAACAAGGACAGGAATTATACAATTAATGGTGGGGCGCTGGGTAGTGTGAAACAGTAGAACAGAGAAACTGAGGGACTCAGGTACATAATTCCTTGAAAGTTGCATCACAGGTAGACAGGATGGTTCAGAAGGCATTTAGCATGCTTGCCTTCATTGCTCAGACATTTGAGTTTAGGAACTAGGATGTCATGTTGAGGTTGTATAGGATGTTGGTGGAATCTCTTCTGGAGTAACAAGGGCAGTTCTGATTGCCCTGTTTGGAGGATATTATTTTCTCACCCCTGTTAGTGGGTCAGAAAACATTAACCAGGATGTCACCGGGAATAGAAGGTTTGAGTTATAAAAATAGGCTGGATAGACTGGACATTTTTTCACTGGAGCAGGAAATTGAGTGTGACCTTATAGAGCTGAAAATGTGTTGCTGGAAAAGTGCAGCAGGTCAGGCAGCATCCAAGGAGTAGGAGCTGCCTGACCTGCTGTGCTTTTCCAGCAACACATTTTCAGCTCTGATCTCCAGCATCTGCAGTCCTCACTTTCTCCTAGAAGATTGTGACCTTATAGGAGGTCTATAAAATTATGAGGGGCATTGATAAACTGAACAGCAAGGGTTTTTTCCCCTGGGTAGGGGTGTTAAAAACTAAGGGTATACTTTTAAAGTGAGAGGAGGAAGTTTTGAAGACGACATGAGGAGCAACTTTTTTATTGTGTATAGAATGAACTGCCAGAGGATATGGTAGATGCAGGTATAGCTATAATGTTTAAAAGACATTTGGATAGTACATGAATTGGGTGGGTTGAGGGGGATATGGGTCAAATGCTGGCAAATGAGACTTGATTTATTTAGGATGGACGAGTTGGACCGAAGGATCTGTTTCCATGCTGTACAATTCTATGACACTCAAACTTGCATTTTAACTTTCTATGATAAGTAAATATTTCTAGTGTCTCACCATTTTTAATTTCTTCCCATCAAAGTTAATAACACTATTAATCAAACTCTATGAAATCTATGGTACTGCATAATCATGATTTTCTAATTATCCTGTTACCATGTCAGAAAAAGAAAAAGACCCTTCAGTCCAACTCGTCAATGCCAACCAAGTTTCCCAAACTAGATGAATCCCACTTGTCTGCATTTAGCCCATATCCATCTAAACTTTTCCTAATCCAATACTTGTCCAAATATCTTTTAAATGTTGTGAAACTGTACGTGTTTCTACGATTCCTCTGGCAGTTAATTCCACATACAAACACCTACTGTGTGAAAAGATTGCTCCTCAGGCTCTTTATAAATCTCTCATCTAACTTTAAAAATATGTCCTGTGGTTTTTAACCCTCTTACCCTCAGGAAAAGACCTTTGCTATTCACGATTTGGAAAAGCTGGTGTTGGACTAGGGTGTACAAAGTTACAAATCACACACCACCAGGTTATAGTCCAACAGGTTTAATTGGAAGCACTAGCTTTCAGAGCAGCGCTCCGAAAACTAGTGCTTCCAATTAAACTTGTTGGACTATAACCTGGTGGTGTGTGATTTGTAACTTTGCTATTCACCTTATTTATGCTCCTCATGATTTTATAAACCTCTGAAGGTCACCCTCAACTCTGAAGCTCTAGTAGAAATCTTTAAGAATAGATTCTAATTTCTTGCATTAGACCATAAGATAGAGGAACAGAAATTCGGCCATTCGGCCCATCGAGACTGCTCTGCCATTTTGTCATGGCTGATAGGTGTTTCAACCACATTTTCCCATGTTCTCCTCATAACCTTTGATCCCCTTGGCAATCAAAAACTTATCTATCTCGGTTTTAAATATACTCAGTGACCTGGCCTCCATAACCTTCTGTAGCACTGAATTCCACAGATTCACCACTCTCTGTAAAGAAGTTTCTCCTTATCTCCATTCTAAAAGGCTCTGCCCTCAGGTCCTTATCTTTCCTGCCGATGGAAACATCTTCCCAACATCCACTCTATCCAGGCCGTTTCAGTCAGATTGCCCCTTCATCCTTCTAAACTCCATCAAGTATAGTCCCAGAGGCCTCAAGCATTCCTCATATGTTAAGCCTTTCATTCCTGGGATCATTCTGGTGAACCTCCTCTGGACCCACTCCAGGGCCAATACGTCCTTCCTGAGGTATGAGGCCCAAAATTGCTCACAGTACTCAAATGTGGTCTGACCAAAGCCAGATCCCTGCTTTTATATTCTCGTCCTCTCGATATGAATGACAATACTATATTTGCCTTCCTAACTACAATTCAACCTGCAAGTTTACCTTAAGAAAAATCTGGACAAGGCCTCTCAAGTCCCTTTGAATTTCAGATTTTTGAATTTTCCTCCCCATTTAGAAATAGTCCATGCCTCTATTCTTCCTACTAAAGTGCGTGACCTCACTCTTTTCCATGCTGTCGTCCATCGGCCACTTCTTAACCCACACTCCTAACTTGTCCAAATCCTTCTGCAGCCTCCCCGTCTCCTCAATCTATCTTTGTATCATCTGCAAACTTAACCAGAATGCCCTCAATTCTTTTCTCCAGATCATTAATGTAGAAAGTGAAAAATTGTTGGGGGGGGGGGGGGGGGGGGGGGGGGTAAGAAGAGGTCACATTAGCGATTTTCCAGTCCTCTGGAACGCTCCCTGACTCCAGTGATACCAGAAAGATGACTACTAGAGCCTCCACTCTCTCTTCAGCTATCTCCTTCAGAACTCCAGGATATAGCCCGTCTGGGCCAGGTGATTTGTCCACTTTCAAACCTTTCAGTTTTTCTAGCACCTTGTTGATGGTGATGGTCATGTATTCATCTCTGCTCCCCACCCCCCACCTTTCTTGAATTTTTGGGATATTACATGTGATATCCATTGTGAAGACTAACGCAAGGTACTTGTTCAGTTCCTCAGCCATTTCTTTGTTCCCATTACTACTTCTCCAGAATCATTTTCCATGGGTCCAATGTCTACTTTTGCCCTTTATATATCTGAAGAAACTCTTGCGATCTTTCCTAATATTACTAACTAGCTTACCTTCATATTTAATCTTCTCCCTCCTTATTTGTTTCTTTGTTGTCCTCTGTTGGTCTTTGTAGACTTCCCAATCCTCTGGCTTCCCTCAGCCCTTCACCACATTAGATGCTTTCTCTTTTGCATTAATGCTGTCTCAGCCCATTAGATTAGATTAGACTACTTACAGTGTGGAAACAGGCCCTTCGGCCCAACAAGTCCACACCGACCCGCCGAAGCGCAACCCACCCATACCCCTAACCTAACACTACGGGCAATTTAGCATGGCCAATTCACCTGACCCGCACATCTTTGGATTGTGGGAGGAAACCGGAGCACCCGGAGGAAACCCACGCAGACACGGGGAGAACGTGCAAACTCCACACAGTCAGTCACCTGAGGTGGGAATTGAACCCAGGTCTCTGGCGCTGTGAGGCAGCAGTGCTAACCACTGTGCCACCATGCTGCCCAGCCACTGTGCCACCATGCTGCCCTGACTATCCTGGTCAACCATGACAGCCTCATCCTCCTTTAGTATGCCTCTTTTACCTCTGGATGAATTTTTAATGTGTAGTGCAAATTACTCCCAGAAATTCCTGCCATTGCTGTTCCACTATTTTTCCCAGGCACCTCCCCCAGTCAATTCTGGTCAGCTCCTCCCTCATGCCTCTATCATTGCCTTTTATTCAACTGTAATACCACTGCATCTGATTCTACCTTCTCCCCCTCAAACTGCAGGGTAAATTCTATGAGGGGCACGAATAGGATAAATAGACAAAGTCTTCCCCTGGGGTGGGGAAGTCCAGAACTCGGCATAAGTTTAAGATGAGGGGGAAAGATTTAAATGGGACCTAAGAAGCAACATTTTCACACAAAGGGTCGTGTGTGTATGGGATGAGCTGCCAGAGGAAGTGATGGAGACTGGCACAATTACAACCTTTTAAAAGACATCTGGATGGGTATATGAATAGGAAAGGTTTAGAGGGATATGGGACAAGTAGTGGAAAATGGGGCTAGATTAATTTAGGACATCTGGTCAGCATGGATAAGTTGGACGAAAGGGTCTGTTTCCGCATTGTACATGACTCTATATTATGGTTACAGTCTCCTCAGGATTCCTTTACCTTAAGCTCCCTGATCAAGTCTGCCTCATTGCACTAATGAAATCCAGTATTGTCTGTTGTAGACATTCCACAGATTCCTTTTCTTGTGATCCACTACCAACCTGGTTTTCCCAGTTCACCTGCACATTGAAATATCCAATGATCTCTGTAACCTTGCCTTTCTTACACACCTTTTATCTTTCCTGGCATAATTTATGCCCTAAACATAACAATTGTTTAGAGGCCTGCAGATAACTCCCATTATGGTTTTCTTCCCTTTGTGGTTCTTCAACTTGACCTATACAGATTCTACATAATCTGTTCCTAGTTCGTCCATTGCTATTGATTTAATGTCTACTATGGGTAGGCTAACTGGACTATTATTTTCAAAGTTCCCTCTTCCTCCATTCCTTCCAGTCCTTAGGAATGCTAGATGATCAAAACCAATTCATTACTGGCTTTCTCTGTAGCGACCTCTTTTTCAAACGCTCGGATACAGGTTGTTAAATCTGGGAGATTTGTTACTACTCCATCCTAATCTTTTTCCAGACTATTTCTTCACTGACACTAATTCCATACGGGTCCTCATTCTTGATTGAATTAGTGAGGAACCAAGTATCATAGTAATCCCTACAGTGTGGAAACAGGCCATGGCCCAACAGTTCCACACTGAGTCTCCAAAGAATATTCTGGAACATTTTTTGTGCTGTCAACCATGAAGGCAGATAGAGTCATAGAGATGTACAGCATGGAAACAGACCCTTCGGTCCAACCTGTCCATGCCGACCAGATACCCCAACCTAATCTCGTCCCACCTGCCAGCACCCGGCCCATATCCCTCCAAACCCTTCCTATTCATATACCCATCCAAATGCCTCTTAAAATGTTGTAATTGTACCAGCCTCCACCACTTCCTCTAGCAGCTCATTCCATACACATACCATCCTCTGTGTGAAAACATTGCCCCATAGCTCTCTTTTATATCTTTCCCCTCTCACCCTAAACCTATGCCCTCTAGTTCTGGACTTCCTGACCCCAGGGAAAAAACTTTTTATATTTATCCTATCCATGCCCCTCATAACTTTGTAAACCTCTAGAAGGTCACCCCTCAGCCTCTGACACTCCAGGGAAAAACAGCCCCAGCCTGTTCAGCCTCTCCTGATAGCTCAAATCCTCCAACCCTGGTAACATCCTTGTAAATCTTTTCTGAACCCTCAAGTTTCACAACATCTTTCCAATTTAAGGAGACCAGAATTGCACACAATATTCCAACAGTGGCCTAACCAATGTCCTGTACAGCCGCAACATGACCTCCCAACCCCTGTACTCAATACTCTGACCAATAAAGGAAAGCATACCAAACATCTTCTTCACTATCCTATCTACCTGCGACTCCACTTTCAAGGAGCCATGAACCTGCACTCCAAGGTCTCTTTGTTTAGCAACACTCCCTGGGACCTTACCATTAAGTCCTGCTTTCCCAAAATGCAGCACCTCGCATTTATCTGAATTAAACTCCATCTGCCACTGAGAAGCCCATTGGCCCATCTGGTTAAGATCCCATTGTAATCTAGGTAACCCTCTTCGCTGTCAACTACACCTCCAATTTTGGTGTCATCTGCAAACTTACTAACTGTATCTCTTATGCTCACATCCAAATCATGACAAAGTAGAGGAACCAGCAATGATCCTGGTCACAGGCCTCCAGTCTGAAAAACAACCCTCTACCACCACCCTCTGTCTTCTATTTTTGAGTCCGTTCTGTATCCAAATGGCTAGTTCTCCCTTTATTCCACGAGATCTAACCTTGCTAATCAATCTCCCATGGGGAACCTTGTTGAACGCCTTACTGAAGTTCATATAGATCACATCTACCGCTCTGCCCTCATCAATCCTCTTTGTTACTTCCTCAAAACAACTTAAATCAAGTTTGTGAAACATGATTTCCCACGCACAAAGCCAAGTTGACTATCCCTAATCATAGAGATATACAGCAGTCCTTGCCTTTCCAAACACATGTACATCCTATCCTTCAGGATTCCCTCCAACAACTTGCCCACGACCGACGTCAGGTTCCCTGGCTTGTCCTTACCACACTTCTTAAACAGTGGATCCATGTTAGCCAACCTCCAGTCTTCCAGCACCTCACCTGTGTCTATCAATTATACAAATATCTCAGCAAGAGGGCCAGCAATTACTTCTCTAACTTCCCACAGACTCTAGGGTACACTTGATCAGGTCCTGGGGATTCATCCATCTTTACCCTTTTCAAGGCATCCAGCGCTTCCTCCTCTGTAATATGGACATTCTGCAAGATATCACCATCCATTTTCCTACAGTCTATATCTTCTATATCCTTTTCCACAGTAAATGCAGATGCTTAGGACTGGACTTAGTCCTGGAGTGGGACACCAATGTAGGGTTTCTGGGTCTCTTCAACACATGATGTCAGTACATGATCCCAGATGCAATCCTTGATGATTTGGGACCATGCTCATTACTTCCCCACCACGTTTCAGGATCGACAGACTAGCCTTGATGGTGCATGATGATATTTCCACTCCTGAATTGGCATGCTTCAATATAGCTAGGAAGTGGAAACAAATCAGCAAGCAAGCATGCCAGCCAGTGATGAGAAATTACAGGTCTGCTTGCCTCCACCACTGTTTAAGGATTCAACCCCAAATACTGGTTTTAATGCCATTTCAGTATTCCCCATTATATTTTCATCTATTTCTGTCTCTAATGGGCCACATTTATTTTCACTAATTTCTTCCCAAATCCATACTTCTAGTAATATTGCAAACTGATTTTGGGGCCTCATGATCCCTTATTCTCATCATCTTTTCTCTTTCCTCATCAAGTTTTTTGATCTTCCTTAGTTTTCCAAAATCCTCCAAATGTTCAGATGTTGGAAATATTATAATTATATTCCTTTAATAAAATACTATCCTTAACTCTTCTTGCTAATCACAAATGGTACTTTGTGCCTCGGAAGAAACATACATTTGTTACAAATGATGATTAATTCTTTCAGTTGTTGTCCATTTCTTTTTTAAAGTCATATCCTTAAATGTTGTTTATCAATCTACCTTCAACTTGTCCATCATACCTGCATTTTTTGCTGTGTTTAGATTTAAGACCCTCAGGTTGAATTTATCAAATTGCTTTCAAACTCAATATCACATTCTGCCGTATTATGGCTGACCACAGTTTTTAATTAACCCCTTCTCACTGGATCCAAGATAGCCAGTTCCTAAGTTGGTTTCTTGACATGTTGTCTTAAAAAATGTGATATACATTCTATGAATTCATCCTCTACACTGCAAATTTGGTATGTTCAGTTGGTGACTATTATATTCTCCAATTAATACTGTAGCTTTATTGAGTTATATAGCATGGAAATAGATCATTCGGTCCAACTAGTCCACAGTGACCATGTTCCAAAACTAAACCAGCCCCATTTCCCTGCGTTTGGCCCATAAATTTCAAGTTAAACAACATCTATTTTACAGCAGGGAAACCAGAATTGAACACAATATTCTGAAAGTGGCCTCACCAATGTCCAGTACAGCTGCAACATGACATCCCAACTCCTATACTCAATGCACTGCCCAGTGAAGGTAAGCATGTCAATCAATTTCTTCAACACCCTATCTACTTGTGACTCAAACTTCAAGGAAATATGCACCTGCGCCCCTAGGTTTCATTGTTCGGCAACACTCCCTAGGAGCCTACTGTTAAATGTATAAGTCCTGCCCTGGTTTGCCATAGCAAAATGCAACACCTCACATTTATCGAATTAAACTCCTTAATCCATTGGCCCATCTGATGTACTAAAGTAACCTTCTTCACTGCCCATTACACCATCAATTTTAGTGTCATCTGCTAACTTTCTAATCATAATTCCTATATTCACATCCAAATAGTTTATGTAAATGACAAAAAGCAATAGACCCAACAGTGATACTTGTGGCACACTGCTCGAGACAGGCCTCCAATCCAATAAACAACCTTCTACCACCACCTTCTGTCTCCCACCTTGAAGCTAATTTTATATCCAACTAGATAGCTCCCCCTGCATTCCTTGTGATCTAATCTGTAATCAGTCTATCATGCAGAATCTTGTTAAATGCCTTGAAGTCCATGTAGATAACGTCCACCATTCAGTCTTTAATCTTTGTCAGTTCTTCAAAAAACTCAATCAAGTTAATGCAACTTGATTTCCCAAGCACAAAACCACGTTGCCTAACCCTAATCAGCTCTTGCCTTTCTCGATGCAAGTAAATCCCATCCTTCAGAATGCTCTCAAATAATTTACTCACCACCGACGTCAAGCTCACCGGTCTATGGGCTTCCTGGCTTTTCCTTACAGCCTTTCTTAAATAATGGCACTATATTAGCCACACTCCAGTCTTTTCGGCACCTCAGCTGTGGCTATCGATGATACAAATAATTCAAGCAAGGAGTCCAGCAATCTCTTCTGTAGCTTCCCACAAAGTTCTGGGATATACCTGATCAGGTCCAGGGGATTTGTCCAACTTTGTGTTTTAAGACATGAAGATCTCCTCTTCAGTGATACGGATGCTTTTCAAGAAATCACTATTTACATCCCCCAAGGTCCCTAGTTTCCATGTCCTTCTCCACAGTAAATACTGACACAAAATATTTGCTTCATATCTCACCCATCTCCTGTGGATCCACACATAGATGGCCTACGTGTCCCTATTCTCTCCCTAGATAATGTTTTGTCCTTAATCTCTTTGAATTCTCCTTAACCCTATTTGCCAAAGCTATTTCATGTTTCCTTTTTGCAATCTAGATTTCCCTCTTAATTATTCTCCGATTGCCCTTACACTCTTCTACGGATTCACTCGATCCAGCTGCCTATACCTGATAGTTGCCTCCTTCTTGACCAGAGCCTCAGTTTTTTTTTTGACATCCAGCACTCCCTAAACCTACCAGCCTTGCCCTTCACATTCACAAGAACATACATCTCTGAACTCTCGTTATCTCATTTTTGAAGCTCACCTACTTCCTAACCGTCCCTTTAAGTGCGAAAGGTCTCTGCCTGAAACCATCAAAACTGGCCTTACTCCAATTCAGAATTTTGAATTTTAGAACACATTTATCTTTTCCCATAACTATTTTAAAACTAACAAGAATTATGATCACTTGTCCAAAAGTGCTTCCTCACTTAATCCCAAAAGAAGGTCAAGTTTTGCTCCTTCTCTAGGAGGTACACCCATATATTTTCTTGTACAAACTTAACATGGAATGAACATGGCATGTTTATTAGGTATTCAAGTATATAAGTAAAGGAGTCTTAATACACGCAGCATTGTGATGACCACATCTGCAGTGCGCGACATACTTTCCTTAGAGGTAGTGCAACAAAGATTCACGAAACTAGTTTTTCAGATTAGGATGTTCTCCTAATCTTAATTTTTTTTCTATTTAAGTGTTTACATGCACAGTGTGTGTATTCAGTTTACCATTTAATTGTCTAGGATAGAAAACCATTATTACTATCCTGTACATCTTATGTATGACAGCATTAAAAACAAATCTGTAACAGTAAAAAAAGTACACTTCTGTATTTTATCTTTTGAAGTCTATACAGTAAACATACAATGAAACAATAGTTATCATTAAGCTTTTCTCAAAAAAAACTTTAACTTAGTTATGACATTATGTTCCATACCCATGATACATTTTGTAATGGAGAACAACTGATTCTCAGAAATTCAATTTTAGATTTATTTTGTAGAGATCATTTCATACCTCCCCAATACTGTAATCCAGCTGGCGAGCCCTTACGATCATCTCCATTTGAAAGACATATCCTTTTGATACACACTTTTCAACCAGTTTCTGCAGTACTTCTTTTTTGTATAATCTATGGATAGAAATAAACCATCATACATTTAAATGCATGACTCTAAGCAGATATTGGAGACAGGTAAGCAATTAAGATATACACTCGCATTTCCAATAGTTGCTAATCCAAAACTGCAAGTACTATTACTGCAAAGTGCTGGTCCGCAGTGTGTATAGCTTTCATCTCTGGAAACAAAAATATTGAGGAAATTACTCATAAGAAATGCACTGTATGACATTACAGAGCTGCACAGAGTATAAAGTTCATTTTTTGATCTGTACTTCATGATAGTAGAGTTGGTCTCAGGAAGGGACAGGATACTGCAGCGTTCCCCTGACGAGAAACGTGAGAGAGAAATCTGACAGGGGCTACTCCTGTAATTCCTTTCCACTGATTTCCTGCTGAAAAGTGTTTAACCTTCATGAGGAGGGTAGGATTATGTAGAATCAGCTACAATGGTGTGTTTTCAATTAGAACTTCAAAAAAAATGAGAGTAAGTACAGGAACAATTTGGGATTCATGGGACATAGAATAGTATAGCTCTGGAATGGACTGTTGCACCTATGGCATTGTACTGAACATGTCGTCAAATTAAACTAATCCCTTCTGCCTGCCCTTGGTCCATAGCCCCCATTCTATGCATATTCATGTCCTTATCTAAAAGCCCCTTAAATGCCCCTATTGTATCTGCCTCTGCCACCATCCCTGGCAGCGCATTCCAGACACCTAACACACACTTAAAAAAAACTTGCACCTCACATCTCCCATGAACTCCTCCCAGATTAGACATTTCAACTCTGGGATAAAAATTCTAACCTTCAACCCTATCTATGCATCTCAGTTTTTTGTAGACATGCATCAAGTCTCCCCTCAGCCTCACACCCTCCAGAGAAAACGACCCTAGTTTTTCTAAAGTCTTCTTATAGCTCGTATCATCTAATCCAGTTCCATCCTGGTAAACCTCTTCTGCACCCTCTCCAAATCCTTCCTGTAATGTAGCAACCAGAACCGAATGCAAAATTAAGTGCAACCTAACCAAAGTCTTATAAAGCTGCAATATGACATCCTGACTATTGTACTCAATGTTAAGACCAATGAAGGCAACATGCTGTATATGATCTTTATTGTGCGGCCACTTTCAGGGAACTATGGACTTGGATCCCACAATCCTTCTGTACATCAATGCTGTTCAGGGTCCCTGCCATTAACTGTATACTTTTCCTTAACATTTGATTGCCCAAAGTGCAGCATCTCACACTCGCCCAGATTAAACTCCATCTGCCATTTTTCCATCCATTCTTACCTTTACAAATAGGATAATGTTAGAGGAGAAATACAATCAAATAATTCAAATTTAAATTGATACCTAATGGACAACAGAAACACCATATATATTCATATACAAATCAGTACCATGATTTTCAGCCAAAACTCCCCCCACATAATTTTTAATATACTTCATCTAAAAGTGGGCTCTTGCTTTGTTTTTTATTAAAGATCAAAGCCCAAAAGATTTTTGAATCCAAAGTTTATACGCAGGGACATTCATGATTACTTATACCCTTTTAAGAAAAACTAATGAAAATGAGTATTAGTAAATTAAGTGTGGAAATGTTAGATAATTAATAGGGCATGCAATGAATATAGTTTGTATTATGAAATAGATAAATACTAGAAAATGAATAATGAATTCTTCAGTGTTGTTGATTTTTATTTTATTCCACGTGATAATTATTTTGGGCCCAAACCAAAAGGGTGCATCAATTCCTCAAAAACATTTTGATATAAAAGTCAACCCTGAGAGATTTGGATGAAAACTCCTAGTCTCAAAAATTTGACTTTTACAAGAGACTGTGTGGTAAAAAAGCTGACAAAACTCTTCTGTCATTCCACTCCACGCATAGCATAAACTTACTGCTACATACAAAAGAGTCAGATATATGTCAGTAGGTATTCTGTAGGTTTAGTGAAATTAAAGTATTAGAAGATTAGCCTTGAATTTCTAATGGTCACTCAAGAAAACAAATTCTATTTTTCATTACCCTCAGTACAGTAGGAAGAATTTGTTTGATTGAACTTAATAGAAAGACAGCATTTTGTTGTTTAATAACTATGTATAGTTCTTTACATGCCCTTAAGTTACAAAATTACACCCACATAAATGTAAGTTAGAAGACATTAAACCGCATTCTTACCTGAAGCTACCTGTCAAGTCTGAAGCACCTGGTCTCAATAATACCTGTGTGACAAAATTTGCTCCTCGACTGTATTAAAGAACAGTTGTGAATAATTACAACATGAAAACAAAGTGATGTCATTTCACTAATCTTCGAGAAATTGTCGTCAATGTTTATTTAAATTCTACATTTAGCAGCTGCATGTATTAACAAAATTTAAATATAAAACAGTGAAATAAATTAAACCATTGTCAAATATGGAAACTTTTTTTTGGGCTGGATGACAAAGAAAAGAAGAAGTAAATTTGCATCTTATTTTAAGCACGAAATTACTTTGCATTTGATATTTTAAAAAGAATGATTGCAGCACTATAATACTTTATCCTTGAAATATAATTCATTTCTTTTTACTAAATTAATTTTAATGCTGATAAATGGGGTTCAGAAACTTAATTCAGACCATCCAATTTACTTCGCTATTGAAATCTTGGCCATCATTTTCAGAAATCCATTACAAATTTGGCAAGCAATTTAGCCCATCTTGGTGCCAAGATTTACCTGAGAAAAGTGTGCCAATAATTGTGACAGATTGTTCCATAAGGCATCGCAAAATGTAAGTGTGAAAATATGAAATATTTGAAAAATTTCAAAATATGAAATCCCAATGAGACACCCAAAAAGATCAAAAAGATACTCAGGACAAAAGCAATTCACACCTGGTTCTTCAGTAACACACTTAAATTAACAAAAGCAGTGAAAAAGAAAACAAATTCTAACATATGCAACTTAAACTATAACCCCTTCAAAGCCCCAAATACTGTACCACAGACACTTAATCATGATTAATTCAAAGGAAAGATGGTTTAACACATATACTGTGGGTCAACAAAATTCAAAAGATCACAAGGCCAAATGCAGGTGGGAGTTATTTTCGGATGAACTAGAGTCCTGTATGAATCCTCTTTTTTTCAGCTATCTTGGTTTTTCCATCTTTTTGACCACACAGAGCACGTGATGGAAAGTTGGAACTTTTTAAATTGCAAGTTCTGTATATTTTCTCTTTCACTACAGCTCTTTGCATTTAAAGATTTTTTTTAAAGCACACTGCTGCTCAACATGTTGTCAGGAAGAACCTTTATTAGCTCAGAAGATTCTCAGTGGTGTTCAGTCTTACATTTACTTTTTATTCATTCGTGGGACATGGGCATCACTGGCTGGCCAGCATTTATTGCCTGCTCCTAGTTGCCCTTGAGGTGGTGATGATGGTGAGCTGCCTTTAACTGTTGCAATCCACATACCCTAGGGGTACACCCACAAGACCCTTAGGAAGTGGATTCTAGGATTTGGCCCACTGACAGTAAAGGAATGACAATATATTTCCGATTTAGGATGGTGAGTGCCTTGGAGGGTAACTTGCTGGTGGTGCTATTACTATGTATCCGCTGCGCATGTCCTTTTAGATGGAAGTGATCTTGGGTTTGGGGAGGTACTATAGATCTTGAGTGAATTTTTGTGGTGCACCTTCTAGGTAGTACACATTGCTGTAACTGAGCAGTGGTGGATGAGAAAGTGGATGCTTTTGGATGTGGTGTCAATCAAGCAGACTGCTTTGTCCTGCATGGTGTCGAGCTTCGAGTGTTATTGGAGTTCACCTATCCAGGCAAGTGGGGAGTATTCCGTCACACTTCGGACTTGTGTCTTGTAGATGGCAGATAGGCTTTGGGGAATCAGGGTGTCAGTTACTCATCACTGTATTCCTAGCCTCTCACCTGCTCTTGTAGCTCCTGTGTTCATATAGTGAGTCTAGTTGAGTTTCTGGTCAATGGTACACCAGAGGATATTCAATGGTGAATACAATGACAGTAACATCATTAAATGTCAAGAGGCAGTGGTTAGATTGTCTTTTATTGGAGTGGCATTACCTGGCATTTGTGCCGTGCGAACTGTACTTGTTACTTGTCAGCTCAAACCTGGATATTGTCCCGATCTTGTTATTTTGAACAGTCTGCTTCAGTACCTGAGGAGTCACAAATGGTGCTGAACATTGGGCAGTGAACTTCCCCACTTCTGACCTTATGATGGACAGAACGGCATTACTGAAGCAACTGAAACTGGTTGGGCCTAGGATGCTATCCTGAAGAACATTTGCAGAAATATCCTGGAATGGAGATGACTGACTTCCAACAACCACAACCATCTAGTTATAGGCCAGATAAGTCCCAAACCACAGGAGCATTTGCCCCAATACCCAATGATTCCAGTCTTGTTAGGGGCTCTTGATACCCAACTCAGTCAAATGCAGCCTTGATGTCAACGGCTGTCGCACTCGACTCACTTCTGGAATTCAGCTCTTTTGTCCACGTTTGAACCAAGGCTATAATGAAGTCAGGAACCAACTGACCCTGGTACAACCCAAACTGAACATCACTGAGCACATTACTGCTGAGCAAGTACTGCTTGATAGCATTGTCGATGATAGGACGGTAATTGCCTGGGATGTATTTATACAGTCAGAGATGTACAGCATTGAAACAGACCCTTCGGGCCAACCTGTCCATGCCGACCAGATATCCCAACCCAATCTAGTCCCACTTGCCAGAACCTGGCCCATATCCCTCCAAACCCTTCCTATTCATATACCCATCCAAATGCCATTTAAATATAGCAATTGTACCAGCCTCCACCACATCCTCTGGCAGCTCATTCCATACACGTACCACCCTCTGCATGAAAAAGTTACCCCTTAGGTCTCTTTTATATCTTCCCCCTCTCACCCTAAACCTATGCCCTCTAGTTCTGGACTCCCCCACCCCAGGGAAAAGACTTTGTCTATTTATCCTATCCATGCCCCTCAATTTTGCAAACCTCTATAAGGTCACCCCTCAGACTCCGACGCTCCAGGGAAAACAGCCCCAGCCTGTTCAGCCTCTCCCTGTAGCTCAAATGCTCCAACCCTGGCAACATCCTTGTAATTTTTTTCTGAACCCTTTCAAGTTTGACAACATTTTTCGAATAGGAAGGAGACCAGAATTGCAAGCAATATTCCAACAGTGGCCTAACCAATGTACAGCCGCAATGTGACCTCCCAACCCATGTACTCAATACTCTGACCAATAAAGGAAAGCATACCAAACGCCTTCTTCACTATCCTATCTACCTGCGACTCCACTTTCAAGGAGCTATGAACCTGCACTCCAAGGTCCCTTTATTCAGCAACACTCCCTAGGACCTTGCCATTAGAGGTGTATAAGTCCTGCTAAGATTTGTTTTCCCAAAATGCAGCACCTCGCATTTATCTGAATTAAACTCCATCTGCCACTTCTCAGCCCATTGGCCCATCTGGTCAAGATCCCGTTGTAATCGGAGGTAACCCTCTTCGCTGTCCTCTACACCTCCAATGTTGGTGTCATCTGCAAACTTACTAATTGTACCTCTTATGTTCGCATCCAAATCATTTATGTAAATGACAAAAAGTAGAGGGCCCAGCACCAATCCTTGTGGCACTCCACTGGTCACAGGCCTCCAGTCTGAACAGCAACCTTCCACCACCACCCTCTGTCTTCTACCTTTCAGCCAGTTCTGTATCCAAATGGCTAGTTCTCCCTGTATTCCATGAGATCTAACCTTGCTAACCAATCAGTCTCTCATGGGGAACCTTGTCGAACGCCTTACTGAAGTCCATATCGATCACATTTACTTCTCTGCCCTCAATCTTCTTTGTTACCTCTTCAAAAAACTCAACCAAGTTTGTGAGACATGATTTCCCATACACAAAGTCATGTTGACTATCCCTAAATAGTCCTTGGCTTCCCAAATACATGTACATCCTGTCCCTCAGGATTCCCTCCAACAATTTGCCCACAACTGAGGTCAGGCTCACCGATCTATAGTTCCCTGGCTTGTCTTTACCGCCCTCCTTAAACAGTGGCACCACGTTTGTCAACCTCCAGTCTTCCAGCACCTCACCTGTGACTATCAATGATACAAATATGTCCTGCGTTTTGTGTTAAGAACATGCTTGAGCAATTTTCCACTGCAGCAGGTAAATGCCAGTGTTATAACTATAATAGAACAGCTTAGCTAGGGAAGCAGCAATTTCTGAAGCATGTCAGCAGTATTATTGTTGGAATTTTATCATAGCATTTGCAATATTCAGAGCTTCCAACAATTTCTTGACAGCACATGAAGTTATTCAAATTTGCTGAAGACCAATATCTGTGATGCTGGGACCACTGGAAGAGTCTGAGATTTCTGGCTGAAGACTATTGTAAATGCTTCAGCCTTATCTTTTGGAAGGGTGTGTTGGGCTTTTCCATCATTGAGGATGAGGATGACGATATTTATGGAGACTCTTCCTTCTCCCGTGAGGATTGTTTAATTGTCCACCACCATTTACATTTGGATATGGTAGGGCTGCAGAGCTTAGATCTGATCCATTGGTTGTGGGATTGATGAGCTCTATTACTTGAAACATGCGCTGTTTGGCATAAAAGTAGTCCTGGTTGACACCTCATTTTTAGGCACTCTCCATTGAAGCAGGGTTAATCCCTGGCTTGATGGTAATAGTTGAGTGGGCCACGAGGTTGCAGATTTGTGCTGGAATATAATTCTGCTGTTGTTGATGACCTACAGCACCTCATGAATGCCTGGACTGGAGTTTAGATTTGTTTTAAAGTCTGTCCCTTTTAGCATGGCGATAGTGCCACACAACACAATGGAGAATATTCATCTCTAAAATGACTGTGTGGTGTAACTCTTACCAATACTGTCACGAGCAGATGCATCTGCAGTCAGCAGCTTGGTAAGGATGAGGTCAAGTATGTTTCTCCTTCTTCATCATCTGCCAGAGACCCAGTCTAACAGCTATGTCCCTTCGGTCCCAACAAACTTCATTTTAGTGCTGCTACCAAGCCATTCTTGGTGGGTCTGTCCTCCCAGTGAAAGTGGACATATCCTGGGACAGTGGTGGTGGTATCTGGGACATTGTCTGTAAGGTACGACTATGTTTGACTGTTGCTCAACTATGAGACAGCTGTCTCAATTTTGACACAAGTTTCCAGATGTTACTAAGAAGGACTTTACAGGGAGTTTGCCATTGACTTTTCTAATGCTAGGTCGATGTCAGGTGGTCCATCCAGATTTATTTCACGTTGAGACTTTGTAGTGATTGATACAACTGAGTAGTTTGCTAGGCCATTTCTATGATCGGGTGTTGGTCAACCACATTGCTATGGGTCTTGAGTCACATGCAGGCCAGACCAGGTGAGGATGGCAGATTTCCTTTCCTGAAGGACATTAGTGAAGCAGATGGGTTTTTCTGACAATCGACAATGGTGTCATGGGCGTCCGTAGATTCTTAATTCCAGATTTCTTTCATTAAATTCTAATTCTACCGACTGTCCCTTATTGATTCCAAAATGAACATTATATTTCATAGCTCAACAATGTGTCTCATTTGATTTTTAACTTGCTAAACATTCCTGGTATTCCAGCTATAACAGTCCAACTTCCATTCTAATTTATAGTTCCAAAAGACAAAATATACTTGCCCTCATAAATTAGATCATCCAGTTCAGTTCTTCCTATACCATTGAAAAAATACAAGTTCAATTTGTTTTTGAAATATTTATAGGGCTTTCCCTTTATTACACTATCTAGAAATCTATTCAATATATTGACAACAATCCTAAATTCATCTTATACTGGATTTGATATAGGTCTCTTTGATTTAGTTTCAGGATTGAGATGAAACATTTTCCTATTTTATCTTAACCATACTCAAACTCTGTAATCACTTTGACAATCTCAGTACTCAAAAACACACGTCCATTTAATCTTTCCCCTTGACTCAGATCCTTGGGGAAAAACACTAACTTTTGGATCAGAATGTCAATGTCGGTCACAACTGAGGGACACAAGTTTGCACTGCTTGGGAAACAGTCATCTGAAAGTGAGTTTCCCAAAATGGATTAAACAGGGACAGACTCACCATTGATTATGGGCAGTAAGCAAGCTCTCATGACAATAGGAAGCCGTCCAGCCCAGAAGGTGAGGAAGCCTAGAATTCCAGAGAGAGGGAGAGAGGGAGGGGCCTTTGGTTTATAGTCACACTCAAACTCTTCAAATTTCATATTAAACATGGCCAATTTTATAAAATGATCCCCTTACCGGGTCATCTGAAGTTAGACAGATGAAGATAGCTTCAAAGCACTGGTTTTGCAGTTTGCTACAAAGAAGCGATCTTCGGTCAGTTGGTTCCAACCTCATGGGTGCTCTCAGGCTAACTGAAAAATTTTATTCAGCCTTTGGCAAACAGTGTTAATAGGCCATTAAGTATCCTCAATTAGTTACCCACTTTCTATGAGCAGATAGCTCTTTGGCTGCTAATTTCATCTCCATGAAAATGGCCTGGGGCATTATGTGCTTACAAATTAACACATTAGATGACAGCACAAATTTTCCTGCTTGTCCACCTTCATTCTCCTCCCCATTTAAGACCATAAGACATAGGAGTGGAAGTAAGGCCATTCGGCCCATCGGGTCCACTCCGCCATTCAATCATGGCTGATGGGCATTTCAACTCCACATACCAGCATTCTCCCCGTAGCCCTTAATTCCTTGTGAAATCAAGAATTTATCAATCTCTGCCTTGATGATATTTAGCGTCCCGGCCTCCACTACACTCTGCGGCAATGAATTCCACAGGCCCACCACTCTCTGGCTGAAGAAATGTCTCCGCATTTCTGTCCTGAATTGACCCCCTCTAATTCTAAGGCTGTGTCCATGGGTCCTAGTCTCCTCACCTAACGGAAAAATTCCCTAGCGTGCACCCTTTCCAAGCCATGTATTATCTTGTAAGTTTCTATTAAGTCTCCCCTCAATCTTCTAAACTCCAATGAATACAATCCCAGGATCCTCAGCCGTTCCTCGTATGTTAGACCAACCATTCCAGGGATCATCCGTGTGAATCTCCGCTGGACACGTTCCAGTGCCAGTATGTCCTTCCTGAGGTGTGGGGACCAAAACTGGACACAGTACTCCAAATGGGGCCTAACCAGAGCTTTATAAAGTCTCAGTAGCACAACGGTGCTTTTATATTCCAACCCTCTTGAGATAAATGACAACATTGCATTCGCTTTCTTAATCACGGACTCAATCTGCATGTTTACCTTTAGAGAATCCTCGACTAGCACTCGCAGATCCCTTTGTACTTTGGCTTTACGAATTTTCTCACCGTTTAGAAAGTAGTCTATGCTTTTATTCTTTTTTTCAAAGTGCAAGACCTCGCATTTGCTCACGTTGAATTCCATCAGCCATTTCCTGGACCACTCTCCCAAACTGTCTAGATCCTTCTGCAGCCTTCCCACTTCCTCAGTACTACCGGCCTGTCCACCTAACTTCGTATCATCGGCAAACTTGGCTAGAATTCTCCCAGTCCCTTCATCCAGATCATTTATATATAATGTGAACAGCTGCGGCCCCAACACTGAACCCTGTGGGACACCACTTGTCACCGGCTACCATTCCGAAAAAATTTGATGCTGAAAATCGTGCCCTAGGTATCAGCCTTATCATTCTTCTCGACACTAAGTGCCTAGAGCATTCAAATGTCCCAGTGACAAGAATCAGACTTCGTACTGTGTTCTGAGCAATACACTGTACTCTGATCATAACTTTTACCATTTTGGCCAAATAATCAACATTCTACTGCCTTTGTTAATCGATACTCTGCATTGGTTGGACCCATTAAGCAAAGTCCACTAAGACTCATTTTCAGAAACGATGAGTGTCTGTGTAGAGTATACAAAGAGGCAAAACAAGTTAGTTTTGTAAAATGAGGTTTCGGAGTTTATCTGGACAGAAGGTAAAAATCACTTCTCAATAATGCATCTTACAAAAATAAGTCAGAAGTCACACACCACCAGGTTATAGTCCAACAGGTTTATTTGAAATCACAAACTTTTGAAGCACTGTACCTTTGTCAGGTGAAGCTGAAAAGGTTGTGATTTCAAATAAACCTGTCGGACTATAACCTGATTTCATGTGATTTCTGACTTTGTCCACCCCAGTCCAACACTGGCACCTCCACATCACAAAAACAAGTGCTCAAGAAATTGAAATAAAGATAAGTCTCAAAAATGATCTGAAATTTTTTTTTCAAAGCCCAGTTTCCCTCAAGACAAAACCTTTTTCTTTCCCCAGTGGCAATGCAATATGCTCTCATTGCTTCGCTTCACAGTTCATCTTGTTATAACCACTAGGTTAGATTACATTTTAAATTAACATGTTTTAAATTGTCTCTTTAATTCAAGGTAAAATGAAGACCAGTTCTGTTGACAGTAAGTATATATGACCTAGTTAGCATGGGGGACAAGGAGTCCAGATCAAGTCTTATCAAAGGTCAGATGCCAGGTTTAACACCTGAACACAACAGGGAAGCAATTTTGTGTTGACTTAAAGACTCTGAGACAAACTGACTCGGAGGGAGGAGGGAGAAAGCGTGCGAGGGAGAGAAAGAAAAAGTGAGAGAAAAAAAAGACAGCCTGTGAGAAAGAGCGCGAGTGAGAGAGAGAGAGACTGTTGGAGACAGCAGGGGAAAAGGCTGTTCTGTTTGCTACCATGCATAGGTAACAGCACGTCTTACGGTCACTGAAATGAAACCTGTGGAAATACAGAAATACTAGAAAATTCACACTGGTGAAACCAGGAGATGGATTCACAATGTGAACCTGGATGCTAGACATTGGTTCAGACATTCTGAAAAAGACTGAAGAGACTTCTGCCAGATATTGCATGTTAAAACTCAATGAAATTGTATGTTATTTCAGGTTGGTTCTCTAAAGTCTAATTCTGTGGAGAATGCTGTGGAACATATAAGCATGGCACGGTTTTATTAGTTGTTCTTAGAAATTAACAATGGATATTTTCTATCATCTAGAGTACTGGTTGCCTATTAAGTGTAGTTTTAGCAAAGTTATTTTTAGTTTATTTGAGTAGAAATCTTAAAACTTGAAATCTTGTTATATAATTCTATTAAGTCATTCACTGAGAATTTAAATTGCTTAAAATAAAACCTATTGGGCTCCATGGATATCATAACGATCTTTTGACTTGGACTTGCTCTTGCTCCTCAAGCTGGTATCATAAGGACAGCATCTAAATTCCAATTGCAATCTATAATTTTATTTAGATACTGTGAAACCATATAATTACCACATCTAAATATTTTTCCTACTATACTTACATATTCTACTTTTGAAACATTATGCATCACCTTAAACTAATATTAAATGGCTTCCAATATTAGTTTAGGCATTTGCTATGTCTAAACCTCTCTGAACTGCATTTATTCACAGCATCCTGCTTTCTCTCACAGCTTTGGATCACACTCATTCTACTTACAATATCCTCATTAAGGTTGTTAATATTATTCACAGCGTAGTTGGTGGACTCGATGGCTGCAGCTGTCAAATTTGAACAGCAGCCATTGACAACAACTGAGTTTTTCAATTTACAGTCAGTTTTTTGATCTTACAAACTTCCACTTAAATTGGGGTAAGTGCACTCTTTTTGAAAGTGAAGATTTATAATAACTATATCAACTACTAACTTCATTCCATAAAAATAAATTAAATACATTTGTTGGACACCAGTTTTAAAATCTGTTTCAGCTTTAATTTTCTATACATATTGTAATAAATACTATCTTATGACAAAGAAAAAAAACTATGTTTCTTCCATTACGATTATTAAGCTAAAAGGCCTTCAAATTTTAATATCCTAGTTGTGATCCCCATTAAAGGGCTGTGCACCAATCAGTTGGAATAATGTCCCATGACAGTTACCTTTATTTCTGACAGAATATTTTAAAAATTACATATTCTGGAATATTGCATGTAGGTTGAGGAGTAGAAGTCCACAAAGACCAAGGCTGCACTTTCACAAGTCCAGATAGTCCAAACACTAAGACTTGAAAGCTGAAATGGTTAAACTAAAAAGATCAACGAACTGGGAGGCCTCGAGAGAGAAAGAGACAGTCCAGGTAGTTCAGCACTGGACATTAGTGACCCACATGTTCCTAAATCTGCAAATTTTAAGGCCCGACTACGGATATTGAAGCATAACTATTCTGATGGCTAAAAGGGAGCAATTATTTTCCTTTCCTCATTGCTGGCTGGTTAACACAATAAATCAGAAAGTTAGGAGCTTAATGTGATACAACTTTATTATAAACCATCTAATATACTTACTTGCACGCATTTCATCCAGCACATTTTCAGGATGGACACTAATCATCAAGAATTTTCTCACTTCAGTTTTCAAAAGTATACAATTTATGAAACAATCAGACAAAACCTGACACTAAGCCAAAGAGGAGAATCTAGGCAGGTGGTTTAAAAACTTGAGGAAAGAGATAGATTTTGAAAGAGGATCTTAAAGAGTAGTGGAAAGTAGAAAGCCTCCTACTTCGGGAGTAGCAGGTCTTATACTTTAAGAAGCCTGGTACGAATTGGAACTCCAGCTGGGGTCACAAGTTGAAATTTTGAAGGTCATGAACTTCAAGGCAGCAGTGAACTCATAAAAATTGTATCTCACATTTACAAACAGGCTCCCATTTGCTCTTGCAGTTTCTCCTATCTCACCCCCTCCCTTGAGTTTTCACTTCGGGGATAAAATCTTTTCCAAGTCTCAAAATGGGGTCACATGGCAAAAATTTTGGGAAATACTGGTTCAGACAGCTGAAGGCATGAGGTGATGCAAAGGAGAGATTAATAAGAATCCAGGGTAGGAAGAAAATAGAGACACTGCAGGCCTGGAGGATGTTAATGATTGAGAGGCCATGAAGGATTTTTAACATGAAGTTAATAAATAAATCACCTTGTGGATGAAAGCAAATGTAAATCAGTAAGCACACAAAGATGACAGAAGGACAGACTTGGGGCACATTCGGGTTACAGCAGAATTTGAAATTAGCTTAAATTTACGGAGGCTGGAAAATGTGAGGGGAGTCCTCCTATCCCCAAACGCCACCTAACCCTTCTTTCCATGGTAACTTCTTATTAGAACCTGACTCAATCTTTTCGGTGTTTAACCATTCACATCTCTGCCCTCTCTAAGCTATGGTGCAGAACTCTGAGCTCCACAGTACAAAGTTGGGAACGGTTCAAAATAAAAACAGAGAGGTTATTATCTGGAAAGACTGAAAAGCTTACGACATTTTTATCAAAGCAAAGGAAAGGCTTATGTTTGGCTTGATGGAAATCTTCAAAATTGTGAAAGGACTTGATGAGGTATACATTCAGATGTTTCCACTTTTGGGATACCAAAATGAAACATATGAGTATTAATACTCATTAATAAGACAATAGAGAATTTCAGGAAAAAGAGTTCTTCACTCAGTTGTGACAAATGCAGAACTTAATACCAAAAGGACTATCTGAAATGAGCAGAATAGATGAATCTTGAGGGCAACCTGGCTAAGCACAGAAAAGGTTATGTGAAGACATGTGGGAGGGAACCATGTGAAAGTAAAGCATACTCATTAAGCTGGTGGACTGAATGGCATGTTTCTGTGCTGACATTTTACATAAGACTCATTCAAACAGCAAATACTTTGGCAATCTTGATCACATAATATTTGAAGGACTGGGAAAGGATCTTCCACTAAGAGTCACTAATGAGACAATAGAAAATTTCAGGAAAAAGTTCTTCATTCACTTGACACAGATCTCACTAACTCAAATTTATCAGGAATTCAGAAGAAATGTAATTGCAACAACGCAGAAATAAAAATTTCAACACTGTTTTACTGATCTTCAGAATTATTACCTTTAAATATCCAGGAGTCCTACCTTGAATCATGTCACTTATAGTTTTGGGTCACTGAGGTTGATCAAAGCAGAACTGAAACAGAACACTCCACACTTCTGTGGAAACTGCTAAGATCAAAAACTAAAATGAAATTCAATTAAAAGAATGATCTCCTGGATAGATTCCAAATGTTTTACTAGTGCTGCAGTCATTCTTTTAGTTAGGAGTATAGTATTTATGATAATGTGCTTTATACCTGATGAGTTTTCTTCTCAAATCCCAGCCAAATACTCCTCCATTCCCTTTATAGCGGGTGCCAGACACTACATCATAATTTCCTTCCTTTTGTTTTCTGCAATGTTTACATATTAAGAAGGAACACAATTATGCTTAACTTTACAGAATAGCTTGAGGTTTCTGAAACAGCAAGTTAGCAACAAGCAAAGTCATTCTATGGAAAATGTATTTGTATTTGCCATTTCAAATTTCTTCATAACTATTTCCTTCACTTCCCCAAAGTGTACTTTTTCATTGTACTGAAAAACAATGAGTGTATCCCTGTATTCTAGATGTGAAAATAATTATCTGAAATGTATTTTCAGTGTTTTTTTGTAAATTAATGATTAAAAAGATAAAGAAGAACTTCCGTTAAAGTAGGTTTTCAACTTAAAACAAAGAATTTTTTTTTAAGCCTGTTGACAGTGCTTGACCTAACCATAAAAGTATGTGCTACACCTACCTTCAGAAACTGTCATGTTATAGCATGATAAAACAAAATATACATCCAAGGCAATCTATTTAGTCACTCTGTATAAAACAAAAAGACCAAGCCTTTGCTGATCCAGGAAACTCAACTAAGATAAAATAAATCTAAAGAAAACAATGAAAGGAAATTGATCAGAATCTATTCAAAAACGTAACTTCAGCATTAACTTTAGCATATATATTGAAGTAGCACAATGGCAGAGGTAACTTATCCAGGAAACTACTAAATACAAACCCCTTCTGATTTTAGAATTAAATCGATGAAAGATGTAGTGTGTGATAATTAAATAAGTTACCACTCCATAATGTTAGCAGACCATAACACAGACCTATTTTGCAAGCAAGCCAATGAGTTTGTAAATTCAATCAGCGCAACCACCCACTGTGCTTTAGACCATCTATTCAACAGATCAGACAAAGGATGTCCTTAATTTAAAAAAATAGTATTTTGAGCAAGCGAGGCTCTCTCAGTACAACCTTTAAAACATTTCATCTGCTTTGATATTAATGTCTCTTTTCCTACTATTTTTAAAAATCACAATGGATCTTCGTACACATGAGCAACAAGTTGGTGCTTGTATTAGGGGTTGGCAAAAGGCTGCAATATTGGCAGGATGAGACCAAAGGCTTCCTCAGGGGACTAGAATATTCCTCACAAAACAATGCTGTAAAAGGCACTTGCTCCTCGACCCAGTAGTTTGTCTCCTTTAAACTGATAGTTTACCTAAACCCTGGAAATCCTGCATGGCAACTGTTATATCAAATTGCCTACTTCAAGGTAGGAACCTGATTAAATATATTAACAGCAAGCTATCCAGTAAAAGCAGAAACAGAACCAAATGCAGATAACAGATGTAATAATCTATAAAAGTTTAAACAACACTGCTCCCGATCCCTCCCAATGAACAGGGATAGGAGAATTTACAGTGAGGGCACTATTTCCGTTTTGAAAAAAGGATTAAAACAGCCTTGGGAAGGCATTTTTCCATTAAGGATTGCAAATTGTGTAGTCACATATCATTTGATATAACAGGAAAAATTAATTCAGAAATTAAGAAATATTATCTTAGAGTAAATAAAAAAAAACTTAACACAACATTCACAGTATCATAATGTTAGTAGGTTAAGAGTCTTGGAGATGCTAACATGCTAACATCATTTCATGGAACTGCATAAGTAGTTTAATATGTTGTAATCTCTTAAGTTATAACGCAATCAATTTCATTTACAATACTGTATTTCCATATTAAACTATTGAGACACAGCTGAAATGTAACATGCTTATTTTGCATGACTGAATAGAACAGCGGTGTTTTTGTGCTGAAGACAGATACAACAGCAGTTTTGAACTGACTAACAAAAACTGTACTGGCTAACCAAAGACTGGTTTAATTCACGTCTTATTACATTTTGATGTTTGATTCACAACAATGTATGAAATCACACAGCTTTTACTGAAAATAGATTGTTATAATGAGCTGGTTTATTCATCATTTACACTATATTCCAGTATCAAAAAAATTTGAGAATATAAGGATAACAATTGGTGTACAACTAATTACAGTCATTCTGCTATAATGTGCAATTCATTAATGTGCATTTGACAAATACAGGACACAGTTCTCAAGAGCAAACTTTGAAAGCGTGTATAGGTTATAACGCGATTCCAACCCCATTGGTTTAAATAGTGCTGCTATTATGTGATTTTTTTTAGAAGACTGGATTACACGAGAATGGAACTACCGTGTTATAGCAGAACCGACACTAAGTTGGTTGCAAAAGCAGAAAGAATAATACTCACTTTATAAAGTCAGGGATAAATTTTGGCTAAAAGTAAAAAAAAAAGTTGATTACTTGAATGCGTTAAATATATTTTAAAAAATCACTAAAAATGTGAAGATAAACTCACATGATGTGAAAGATCAGCATCCATTATAAAAACAAAGTTTCCGGTGGCATGTTGTATTCCATGGATATATGCTGTTCCTAAAGCAAAAACAAATACACAAGTAATTATCTTAGCCACGGTTCATTTTGTTTACTTAAAAAGACAAACTTTAAAGAAATTATGACAAGGATATATTTTACAAAGTTTAATATACAAAGCAGATTGTGTCCATTAGCTGTACAGGATGGCCCTCTAACATTTTTGATGCTGAGTCTGAACATTTTAATGACTATACTGGTTCATTATTAAAGAAAAATAAAATTGAGTCATGGAGTCATAGATCTACAGCACAGAGATAGGCCCTTTGGCCCAAATTGGTCCTTGCTGACCAAAATATTCATCTACTCTAACCCCATTTCCTTGCACTTAGTCCATATTCTTCTAAACCTTTCCTATCCATGTATTTGTCCAAATGCCTTTTAAAATGTTGTTAATGTACCTGCCTCAACCACTTCCGCTGGCAGCTCATTCCACATGCATACTACCTTCAGATTAAAAAAGTTGCCTCTCAGGTTCCCTTTTATTTTTTCCCCTCTAACCTTAATATGATGCCCTCTAGTCCTTGATTCCCCAACCCTTGATAAAAAAAACTGAGTGTATTCACCCTATTCATGCTGCTCCATGATTTTATACACTTGTATAAGATCCCCCCTCAGTCTCCTACACTCTTGAAGAAAAAAATCCTAGCTTGGCTAACCTCTCCCTATAACTCAGAGCCTTGAGCACTGGTAAAATCCTTAAACTTCTTCTGCACTCTTTCCAGTTTAATAACATCCTTCCTATAACAAGGTGACCAAGACCCTGTACAACTCCAACTTAAATTTCCTAACCGATGAATCACTTTTGCTTCTCATCATCCAAGGCTGCAAACACTCCTTCCAAGTGAAACAGTGACTTACTTGTATTACTTGCAGTTTCCTGTACTGTTTTCACGGTTTACAATGTAGTCTCCTGTACACAGCAAGGACCCAACGTAGACTGGGTGACTGCTTTCTAGAACACCTTTGTGCAGTCTGAAAGCATCCAAAACGCTGCCTGTTATTTTAATTCTCCAACTTGCTCCCCCTCTGGCGTTTCTGTCCATGACTTGCTACAATGTTTCAGTGAAGCTCAAAACCCTCCAGGAACAGTGCATATCTTTCATCTTAGCTCTTCACAATTTTGGGACTCATGATTGCATTCAAAAATTTTTGATAGTAGGTTGTGTTTTCTGTCCTGTTCTCTTTTCTTTTCTCAGTTTTTGTTTTTTGCTGGCTTGTTTCCTTATCCCTTCAATTTGCATTGTGATGGCTACTGTTTAGCCATTCATGCCTCAAGATGAAGGGCTTATGCTCGAAACGTCGAATTCTCTATTCCTGAGATGCTGCCTGGCCTGCTGTGCTTTGACCAGCAACACATTTTCAGCTGTGATCTCCAGCATCTGCAGACCTCATTTTTTACTCATCTCAGTATAGCCTTTGTTTCACTAATTTGCCCATTATCACTGTCTTTTGGCCCTTGCATTTGAGTATTTTATTAGTTAATTCTTGCCCTCCATTCTGCCATGCTAACACAGACCTTCCCTTTTGTTCATCATGGTAAAATTCTGATGTTTCAGTCTTCTTTCCATTCTGATTCAAAGGTTGATCTGAAATGTTAACTCTGTTTCTCTGCACAGATGCATGATCTGAGAATTCCTGGCATTTTTGTTTCTCTTTTGTTTTGCGTATTTCAGCTTTCATAATATTGTCTGATTCTGATTTTACCTCAGCCTCCGTTCACCACCTGCAGAAATGAACCAATTTCCATTCGTCCATCACTCCACTCCTCTTGTAAGCCTTTGTTAACCTACAGTGACTCACAGTTAAACAAAGCTTCAAATTCTTATCCTTATTTGAACAATGTTTCTTGGCCTCATCTCTTCCCACCTCTGTAGTCTTGTCTAGGTAGGAAAACTAATTGTGAAAAGGACATAAGGAACCAACAAAGTGATAAAGATTAGGTTAAGTGAGGTGGACAAAGATTTGGTAAATGAAGTACAGTGTGGCAAAGTGGGAAATTGATCATTTTGTCAGAAATAAAAAAGATATGTGCACAAATCACAGAAGGTATGCAGGTACAACAAGTAATTCCTGATGAAGGGCTAATGCTCGAAACGTCGAATTCCCTATTCCTGAGATGCTGCCTAACCTGCTGTGCTTTAACCAGCAACACATTTTCAGCTCACAACAAGTAATTGGGAAGGCTAATAGAATGTTATGGTTTATTGAAAGGGGAATTGAAGCAACAGTAGGGAGGTAATGCATCATTTTTATCAGACATTGGTGAGACCGTATCTAGAGTACTGTGTACACAACTAGTAACTGGACTAATGGAAGGATATTAACACACTGAAAGCAGTTCAGAGAAGGTTTACCAGAAATGAGCGGGTTGCCTTACGAGGAAAGGCTATCCTTTGGAGTTTAGGAAGGACAGAAATGACTTAATTGCAACATATAAGATCCTGAGGGGAGTTGATTAGCTGGATGTTGAAATGTTGTGTCATCTTGTGGGATATCTAGAGGTCATTGTTTAAAAATAAGAGGCATCCATTTAAAACAAAGAAGCAGCATTTTTTTCTTTAGGGTCAGGTGTCTTCAAAATTTCCTTCAAGAGAATGGAAACAGAATTTTTAATTTTTTTTTAAAAAGGCAGGATTAGATTCTTGATTACCATAGGTATGAAAATTATCGATGACATGCAGGAATGTAGAATTGACGTTAAAATGAGCTCAGCCATGATCATATTGAACAGCATAGCAGGCTTGAAGGGCTGAGTGGCCCATTCCTATTCCTCATTTATATGTTTGTGTGTTAAGGAACTTAAATCACGATATGCATCAGTTGCATATATTGCAGCTGGCACATAGTATTCCAACTCCTCTTGTTTCTACATCCTGACAATGATTCTGCATATTCAGCAACGCTGTGCCATTTGTTCATGGGATGCCACAGCCATAAATATAAAAGCATAATTGTAAGGCAAAATTTCCTTTTGATATTGCAGCTCATCTGATATAGACATGTGTAAGAAAGCAATAAAACAATGTTTACTAAGTGAAAACTGCAGGAATCCATCTAGCTGTTCAAGGAAATTGTGCACTTTAATTCTGAAAAGCATTCAGTTGAATTGCAATTAGTTATCTGTAGAATACCGAGTAATAATGTTTTCTTGTAGCAAGATTGATTTTCAGCAACTTTGTAAATCATGATTTTCCAATGGACTACTGAGAGTGTACAGCTGCTCAGAGATCTGACTTCAGGATGACAGCTCACAAGAAGGTCATATGGTATATCCTGTCTGTTCTAGTTGAAAAATACCTATCCCGTTTAAAACCCACTTCCCAGCTCTTGGTTTCCAGCCCTGTACATTAGGACAGCTTGAATACAGATCCAGGTGCTTCTTTTCTTTTTAAAAGAGTGATAAGCATTTCTGCCTCTAACCCCCTTTCAGACAGAGTTCCAAATCCTGCTTGTAGTGGAAAAATATTCTCCTTAACTCTTCTGTAACCCTTCCACCAGTTATCTTGAATCGGTGTCATTGACTTCTCCATTAAGGAAGCAAATAAATCCTTTCTATTTGGTCTATTTAGGGGCTCCATAAATTTTTATACCCTTCAACTAAAATGGCTGCCATCCTCCTTTGTTCAAAGGAAACAACCATCAACCTATCCTAATCCTGATAACATGCTTGTAAATCTCCTGTGATTGCTTCCTTTGTGGAGTGATGAGAAGAACCTACAGTACTCTGGCTATAGTCTAACTAGCGTTTCATACATTCGTTGCAGAACTTTCCAGTTATTTGACTCAAACTTCAGACGATAATGAAAAATGTCTCATATGCTTCTACTTTTCTATAGTCAAGAATGTATGAACATGGACTCCAAGTCCCTCTGTTTCCCTACAGGTCTCCAAATCCTTTCAATTACAGGTAGCACTTCTATAATATGACAGTTGCATACTTGTGCAACCTCACATTATAGAAAACTTGTGCTTTAGAAACTGTGCTTAAAATGTTGGCGATGTAATCTTGCTACAGCCAACACACACTTTAAAAACAATGTCCCCAAGTCATCAATCACGTTACAGTGGATTTGTGTTAATGAAATGTGAGTTATACAAAATAATCTGTATTCTTTATGTCCTTGTTTGTCCTTCTCAAAGTCCATTACCTTCTATTTCTGCACATTGAATTACTTTTGTCACTTTGCTGTCCAACTAACCTGTCCATTGATTGCTTTCTGTAGTCTTCAACTTTCTAAACATAGTTTTGTATTGTATGATGACTTGTTAATCATTAATCCTACACGCAAGTCTAAATTACTTGTATATACCCCAAACATCTATGGACCAAATAACGTGGTCAAGGAAAGTCAAATCAAGGTAGGAGTTTCAAAGTGAATGGTCGAGCCTTAAGGAGTGTGGTGGAACAGAGACACATTGGAGTTCAGGTATACAATTCTCTGGAAGTGGAGTCACAGGTAGATAGGGCAGTGAAGGCTAATGTGCCAAAAGCTGACAAAAATGATATTAATGACCCTTTGAATACGGGGATCATGGTGAGATGAGGCACAGAACCCATAATACATTTCTAGGAAGATGGGAAAGAGACAAGAGAACTAAGTGAAATTGATGCTAACAAACACAATGGGTAAGAATCCTCAGTTGAGGATAAAGAAAGATCCATCAGAAGTGCTCACGTGGCAGGCTATAACAACTGATGTGACAGAAAAACTGTGTAAATTGAAAGAAATCCTGACAAGAAGATTGTGAGCAAGTGTAGATTGAGGTTGCTGGGAGTGTGTGTGGGTTTGTAGTGAATAGTAGTTGATAATCTATCATCTGAAATTGAGACAGAGAAGTCGTCGAGGAGGACAGGAGGCAGAGGTGGAATATAGTCATAAGTGCCTTCTAAGATATGTTAGAAGTTGAATTGTATGAGAGGCAAGGGGTTTAGGAAGAGAAGAAGCAAAAATTCATAAGGTGGCAGAGAAAAAGTGCGACTGGTGATGAAACTGGAGCAGGATGATAAAAAAAAGGAAGAATATCGAGTGCAAGTTTTCATACTGGAGTTTAGGCAGCTCCATCATACATTTCTTGGCATCACACTGATGCTCATCCTAATCAGGAATCAAATGGTTGACAGACTAATTGCTGGTGGGTTTCTTTTGCATGTTCATCAAGCTGGATCTATTAGAATTGAGGGATAATTCTATGATTGAAAGGTCAGGAGATTTAAGAGATAGACTAACATCAACACAACTATTCATCAAGATGAGGGGTCAAGCCATAGATTCATGACCATCACCTTGATAAACAGCAAGTAGCAGGTTATATATTTTACCAAAAAAATAATCAGCCAAGTGTCAATTTCAGGAGTTTCATGGAGGGTTTTTCTCTGAGCTCGAGTGAGTTATTGTAGGAGATTCTCTGCAGCTCACCTCATTATGTATGCACCTGACTGTATAACACCCACTCATACTATTGTGTGCTCAGCTATAGTGGAAGTACTCATCACTGTTGTGATCTCCAGGGATTTCAGGTACTAATGCCACATTTGAAGCCCAGCCATTAACTAGATCAAGCACTGCTAGCCAACAGCTGCCCTTCACAATACACATGGTGGGGAGGGGAATGAAAAGAAAAGCTTTGAGAGCACATATTGCAAATACATGTATTATTATTTTACATCATAACATTTTTACAATCAGCTGTCATTTTAACTGCAGCTACAAGAATCACACTACATAGGTCACCTATCCTTAAAGGCATACCATCTTACTTCCCTATCCATGGAAGTGCTACTCTTTCCCTAAAGCCCAGCATAGCATAATATCTTGTCATTGTTCATTGCAGGAGCATCACATATTGGAAAGCCTTAAAACTGGAAAGGAAAAGCTGCATTTGCTTCAGAGAACAAGCGAGAACAGCTTGCCTCTCAAGTAAGAAACTTATAGTCAATGAATATCACTGCACCCAGTTTGCATCTATTAGAACTAAGTATCAATTAAGTCCTATCTGGCTAGTTATGCCCAATGTTGTACTGTCCTCTGTCATTTTGAAAGTGATGCTATTCCTGCTTAGTGTCTTCATCTTCCTCTTCAGAATACTCTTCATAGATCTTCAAATTTCCTCTTTCCCTGCTCCAGTTCTGCAGAGCACAGCATGCTACGATTCTGATCGCAGATAATGTATACATTGACCCCAAAAGGATCCTTTTCTATTGTCAAAGTCAGCTGTTATGGTGTTCTTAACATGACATATGTACAGTCTATAGCACCTTGCACCTGGGGAAGCTAGTTATGTTGGTAAAACCTACTGCCCAGGCTGCAGTATCAACCTCATCACTGGGAAATGAAATTAAGTGGATGTGATCAGGCATGAATTAGGAGTAGCAACTTGGGTGTTTTTGTGGGTCAGAGATTAGGATATCTCCTGACATCTTTGGAAGCAGCCATCTGTACAGAAATTTAGTGCAGCTGTCATCTTAATGACCTTCCATAACTTCAGGTCCCAAACCCCACTCCATCTGCTGGTGTAGTTCTATGACGGTGGACATCCTCAGACTGTGGTGACAATGCGCCTTGCTCATCTGAAGGTAGTGGTGTCAAGAATCAAAGTTCTGTACCTCTTTTGAATCCCAAGGGATTCTTCAGTTGTGGTTTCATCTGGAGGCTGTTTGACCTACTCTACAAGTTACTTCTGTCCTCCCCAGTTTCTGTGCCATTGTAGCACTCAGCTACAGCAGCAAGAACCACTGGATGGATTGTGATCATGGTTCTAATGACCTCTATGGGAAATATCAGAAACAAAGAAGATACTTAATAACAAAAGCTATCAGCATTTGTCTCTCAGCATAGTGCTCCATTCTAGGGAATCCTATTCCAATATGCGCAGTTGAAGCCATGCTATTCAAATGCAATAAGGGAGTCTAAGTGCATTGGATTATGGAAACCTCGTTCATCAGTACAGCACCGAACAAAGGCAGCATTGCCAAATAACTACAGTTCAAGGTGAGAGGAAATCTATTCCATACTGAGAAATCTTGGATTGTCTGTGAACTGTGGCCTACAAGTGAGAATTTTAAGATCACCTGTGATTAATTCTCTTTCACAGAGAGGATTATCTGTAATAACTTTTATCCCACTCAGTAGGGCACTGCAAATATTTCACATGCAGGATATAATGATTACACACATCTTCAACCAGTACGGTGTAACTACCTGATTAATGCAATTCCACTTTGAAGACGCCCACATAACTCTAGGAAAGCCCTTGTGCTTAGACAGGAAGAAACCGTTTACTTCACCCACTCTGGGTGTAGCTGAAACCATTTTCCATTTCATATTTATGATTCACACAAGAATGGAAGGAAACACTTGGCAGTGAGAGCTGTAGATCAAGGGGTCTCCCTCAATACCTCTATGTTCTTTTCTTCATTGCACTCCCTGTCAACCCCAACAGTTCCAAGTTTCCAGACATTTTCACACACCTCTTTGAATGATGTCAGCATCTCCCAAGAACACCCCTGATCACCAGCCCTATCACTTAAACACATCAACTACTGTACTGCACTGCACCCCTGCACCCCCGCTCAAATGTATCAAAGCCAGGATGATTGCAGCCCTCAATTAGACCTCTCTTTCAGTAACCCACACCTTTCAAGACATCAACATCTCCCAACCTTGTAGATAGTATTGCACCCTTTCAATCATTGACGCCCTCAGCTGCTGCCTTCAAGCCAAGCATCTGTGCATTCTTCTCAACTTAAACGTTCACCTAGACAATGAAATACTGAAACCTCTTCTTTGGTTTAACACTTCTAATTTAACACCATGCAGATTTTTGGTTTAATAGAGTGAAGTCTATCACAGAGCCAGTCAATATTCTCTCTAACAAATACAAGTCCTTGAACAGGCTGTACCAAGTCAGCCCTTTAAATTATCATGAATGTATAGCTACACAAAAAAAAATTTAAAGGGGCCACACACTTTAGAGTTACCTACAATCTACAACAAAAAGGAATGTTGGTGCCACCTACAGCCATAGTTGATATGTTACAGTCATCAATGTTGACACTTTTAAAATGGATTTTGCCGCAACAAGAGCCTGACGTAAGAATCACAATTTGAAGTGAAAGTTGTAACTCATTAAGTATGTTAACAGAATTGCAGGTGGTGTGCAAATTTATATTCAACATAAATTTTAGAAAAAAAATTTTTGGTGTTTGCATTTCTTCAGTATTAAGCAGTTAAGTGTGGAACAGAATTATGTTTTAATTACTATTTAACGATATTCATAGCTGAATTGTATGTTGATGATTTTGCAAAGTGAATTAGAGCAGCACTCAGTTGAAAAAAAAATCACTTTCCCTTATGCTGTAAATCCAGCCCACAAATCTATACAACACTTTTCATTTGCTGAGTATCAATAGCAGATTGGCAAACCAGCTAAGGGAAAATTGAAGAGAAGAAACAAAATAACAATTGTTCAGCCTGCACTAGTACTAAAATACATACATAGAAGTGACAGTTACAGATGTAAATTCAACAGAAATTCACCAAAGATCTTCGACAGCACTTTACAAACACATGACCACTTCCATCTGGAAAGCACACATTGGAACACCACCACCTGCTACTTCTCTTCCAAGCCATTCACCATCCTGACTTGGAAATAAATTGCTGTTCCTTCACTGTCACTGCGTCAAAATCCTGGAATTCCCTTCATAACAGCATTGTGGGCCTACCTACAGCACACAGACTGCAGCAATTCAAGGAGGCAGCTCACTGCCACTATTTCAAGGGCAATTGGACTCAGGCAATAAATGCTGGCCAGCCAGTGATGCCCCTGTCCCACAAGTAAGTTACAAAGAGGTTTCCTAAAGCTGTTTTTAACTTCAGATTTTTTTCTGGTCAGTTTTGAGAGGCGGCCAAAGATAACAGAAAAATAAAATGTTCAAGGTTGCAATTTATGTAAAAGTGAATGTGATAAGTGAAAGAAAGAAAAGGAATGAAGTGTCTTTTTTAAGCCAGCCTGGATTCCAGAGTGAGACAAGCAGAAACATCAAACTCAGCTGATTTGATTGTTTAGTTTGAAGCTCAGACAATTAAATTCAAGTGTGCATATAAATAAAATATTTAAAATGGCAGAATTTAGAATTTTACACAGATGTGGGACCTGTTGTCACAATAAGCAACCAAAATCAAATGTTTTCAAAGATTCTAACATGCATTTCTCGGAGTCTTTGAAGTAATTTATTATTGTACTATTCACGAACATAGCGTCTTAGTGAATTAAAAAAGACAATGTTCATCCCTAATGGTTAAATCATGGGCATCAACTCACTATTAATGCAGATATTTAGGTTTGCAAAAGGCTTTATTACACAAACCTTTAACCAGTAACATTTATTGGTCTTCCCTAGTGACAAGTTTGCTAGGTTACTTCAGAGGCCAGTTGTCACATATAAGCCAGATAGAAAAGACATTATGAGTCATTTTTTTAAACGAAGAAAATCTTATAGTTTTCTAGATTATTAATGTAGATTTCTAGTTCAGTAATGTTACCAACACTTCAAGTTGTCAAACAAGACCATTAAGTCCTGCATAAATGATCTGAACAATTCTACAATGCTGTAGCTTTGATTCATTTCTAACTTTAGAAATGATCAGAACATTACTTATCATCTGTAACGAAAACAATTAAGATACAAATCAAGTAACTTAAAAGATAAACTGCAATGAAAATATCTTAAGTGTTCATAGAGAGGACAATGTAATTCTTACCTAATCCCAGCTTCTTTGCTCGAGGTCTCAGCAGCTGTGAAAACATGAACTAATAATTACAACAGAATTCCGAAGAATTTAACTAAAAAGTCACATGTTACAGTAAGGCAGAGTTTATAGACAGTGCATTGTTCTTAACCAACTTTGTGAGATACAGGGATTACACTAATTTAGATGATAACTAGGTAGGGTGGTGGTAATGCCGTTGGAATTGTAAGTCTTGCCCAAGGTTAAATTTCTGTGAACATGGGGTTCAAATCCCACCACAGCAAATGGTGTAAAAGGTGAAATGGTAAATCAAGAGCAAACAAAGTACTGAACATGGAACTACTGTCAACTGTTTGGGGCTGCACTGTGGCATAGTGATGCTGATGTCGCACAGTGCCAGGGATCCGGGTTCGATTCCAGCCTTGGGTGACTGTCTGTGTGGAGTCTGCATGTTCTCAGTGGCTGCGTGGGCTTCTGCTGGCTGTTCCGGTTTCCTCTCACAATCCAAAGATGTGCAGGTTAGATGGATTGGCAATGCTCCATTGCCCCAGTGTCCCGGCATATGCATGCTAGGTGGATTAGCCATGGTAAATGCAGGGCTATGAGAATAGGGTGGGGGAGTGGGTCTGGGTAAGATGCTTTTCAGAGGGTTGATGCAGACTCGATGGGCCAAATGGCCTCTTTCCACACTGTATGGATTCTGTGATTATTGTCATTACGGTCAGATCTTCTGTGGCACTGATCAAACTGATCACAACAATGTAACCAATAAGAGGGGATTTCTGTGGATTGGAAGTTGGAATTCATACCTCCATTCAAACAATTTGGAAAGACATCTGTAACAGATAAGCCCAAGACAGAAGAAATGTTTTCTAAAATATATAGTACTTTCCTTATTCGGATAAATGCATTTCCTTTTGTAATGATCCTACACATAACATGAGTAGTCTTTACTGTTCATCTGATTACCAAGTGGGTATTTGAGGCCAAAGCCAAAATAAATTGGAACTTAAAACTTGCATCTTTTCGTTTTTACAAATCTTTGTACAAAGGTATTTAGTATTACTAAAAGGTTTACGTAGCTTAAAAGAAATTAGCTTTTTAAAACTGCAAACAAACCTGCTTTTACATTACATCTGACAAACAAAACTGAAATGAAGCTCCAGGTCAGATCTATTTCAGGTGATTTTATCAGAGGGAAAATGTTAGCAAGGCATGGAAAAATATTCCGATCTTCTTTAAATAGTGCTTGAGAATCTTTAATCACAGGCTATATCACTGAAACAGGCAGATCGGGCCTTGACTTATCATCTCAATCCAAACAATGGTACTTCCACTAATGCAGTATATTCAAACCAAGGGTGGAGCATGAACACACAAACGTCTACAAAGAGACTATTTCCATTAGCTTTATCCAGACTAGAATAATTGTACCATCCTTACACAATCTTTCTTTTAGTAGTCAAATCTCTTAGAGACAATATAAATACAGACAAAAAGACAAATCCAACTCTTTGCCATAGAATGTGTGCCAGTGTCTCAGATAATCCTCAATAGGATCGATCATTTCTTCTTTCCACAGGCTTTCTGTACCTTTTGTGTATATTTCTCTTAATTCCATGATTCTATTATTTCTTCTAATTCTGTTTCCCTTTCAATTCCAGAGCCATCTCTCCTGCTTGCCTCTTATGATTGGAGAAAGACCCTATATCTTCACCTTTTCTGCTCTCTGTACCCCTCAACAAAAGCAAGGGACTTACATTCTGGACCTCAGTTGGGATCAGAGACAGACAGGCATTAAACACTGCTGGCTGACATTCTGGCTTCCTAGCTTCATCCCACTCCCAATGAGGAGGATGATAGGGCCATTGCCCAAATGCAGTGGATCATTGAGCTGTATCAATCAGGGCAACTTAAGTTCAATTAGAGAAAGCGAATCAGGACTTTTAACAGGCCTCCAGGTCCCCACAAGCAGTTGAAGCAAATCTGACTGCCTTGCAAGCTATCCGAGTGATAGATTAGGGGCCAAACAGGACAGGGGAGTAAACTGTGGCTACTTAGCAGCAGAGGCTGAGAACTCTGAAGTAAATCACCTCCTATATCCCAAAGACATGATGACGGAATACTCACCACTTGCCTGATTAGTAGGGTTCCCACAATACTTAAGAAACTCAATACAATCGAGGACAAAGTTGCCCACTTGATTTAGTCCCTGCATCACCAACGCACAATATTAGCAAACCTCCTTCCTCAGCACCTTCCAAACCTGCAACCTCTATCAAGGATAAAAGGTGGCAGCTACATGAAAACACCACCACTTAAAGATTTCCCTCCAAATAACACACTATCCTGACTTGGAACTACAGGTTTTTCAGAAGGGAGACCAATAACTAGAAGTGTTCCATCAGGAACAATTTTAGGTCCTCTGTTGTCTGTAGTATGTATCAATGATCTGGACGATAATGTGGATGGTCCGACTTGCAGATGGCATGAAAATTGGTGGAGTTGCTGGTAGTACCAACGATTGTGAAGGTATACAACAGAATATAAACAATTTAGTAACTTAGGCACAGAAATGGCAGGTGGCGTTTAATCCAGACAAATTCGAGGTGATGCATTTTGGGGATCAAATTTAGGTGTAATTATACTGTAAATGGCAGTATAAAAAACATTAACATACAGATGCATCTGGATGAGCAGATTCACAGTTCCCTAAAAGTGGCCAAGGTGACTAAGAAGGCATACAGCAGGCTTGCCTTCATTGGTCAGGGCATGGAGTACAAGACATGGCAAAACATATCGCAGTTATATAAAACACTTGTTAGAAGTACTGTGTGCATTTTTGGTTGCCACATTACCAGGAGGATGTGGAAGCTTTGAACAGTGTGCAGAGAAAGTTCACCATGATGCCTAGTCTTGAATGCATCGAGGAAAGGTTAAAAAGACGAGAATAGTTTTCACTGGAAAGGCAACGACTGAGATGGGATCTGATGGAGGTCTACAAAATTATGGGAGGCATAAATAGAGTTGATAGTCAAAAGCATTTTCACAGAGTTGAGGTTTCAATTACAAGGGGGCACAGATTCAAGGTGAGGGGGGAAACGTTTAAGGGAGATTTGTGAGGGAAGTCCTTCACACAGAGTGGTACCAGCCTAGAATACACCGACAGAAGAGATGGCGGAAGCAGGCACATTGGCAACATTTAAGAAACATCTGGATGGTTACATGAATAGGGAGGAAATAGAGGAATTTGGATCAAGGGCACAGGGTTTGCTTTTTAGTTTAGTTAGGGCATGATGATCAGCATTGGCTTGAAGAGCCAAAGGACCTGTTCCTGTGCTTCTCTTTTGTTCTTTGTTCGTTCCTTCATTGTTGCTGGGTCAAAACCTTGGGATTCCCTTCCTAATAATACTGGGGATTTGTTTGTCTGAGACTACAACATTTCAAAAATGAGGCTTCATCGAGGCAGTTATAATTAGATAACAAATACTGGCCCTGCTTGGGAGCCTCACATTACAGGAAATTTAAAAAAAAACAGTTCTTCCTCTTTAGAGTCCTGTTGGCGGAGGACGAGAGAGAAGTCAAATCGTTACTTCTTCACAGAAAAGACCTGGGAAATTTTTAACTTTTGACTCCAGTGTAGACATTGTTGTTGTTCCATTCTAACCTAGAGAAAGTAGTAGCTAGCCAGCAGAATACCATTCAGCAGGGGAATGCTATTGAGTCTGAAAAGACAGTATGAAAGTCAATCTACGTATCTTTACAGAATGCTTCTCCTTTTTGCTCGTGACCATCTCTCCTGCTCAGATGAGCATGTTAACACAGCAATGTTAGAATTTGAAAAAATGTACACAGCATTTTAATGACTGGAATTCTACTTTATAAAAATAAAAGCATTTCGATTTTAATGAATCCAGAGTGTTTACAGGATCACTTGAAACAATACCTGGCCCTGGCACTGGCTTCAGGTAGATTTGGAGTGGTGGATGTCAACGTGAGCTGGAAATTCACTTACTGTTTTAAGGTTTTGTTTAAGTCACCATTGTGGGACAAAGGGCTCCTGCTTCACATCACCTCACAACTATCAACCTGGCTTTTGCCTGTAACAGAATTTCTTTCATTTGCTCTCTCCAGCATCTTTTTTTTATTATTCTCTGTTTCCCAACAAAGCTTTCGTTTTAGATCCACTAATTGTTAAGGATAACAGTAGAACAGATTTGGATAATCATATCCATGAATAAGTAGAGAAGATTTTAAAAAATTGGTTAGCACAGCAAACAATTCCAGCCTCCTCTTCCCTGCCCTCAATGGTTTCTCTTTGAGTTATTCAGTTTTTATCAAAAATAGAAAAATAAACATTCCACATCCACATTCCAGTGTTCAAGAGCCCAACGAGAAAGAGAAAACCTACACTTAGGTTTGTCTTGCTTTTGAGAAAGCTGATCTCTAAACGACCGATGAGATCAAGGTACACCTGTAAAATACACATAACTGCAACTATGTAAAATGGCTCTCTTCAGCTATGGACAAATAAAATGACTGATTTCAAAAGAAAGGCTGGTTTAAATAAAGATCTGATGCAGGACATTTACTTAAATTGCAAAAATGTGGACATGACTGAGGGAAGCATTTTGTAGAAGGACAGACATCACAGACCTTATGAGCTATTCATGCCCCCGGAATGATTTATTACATTTTCAGGGACTCCAGAATTCAGTTTAAAAAGGGAGGAACACAGTTTTTTTGTTAAATGCTGGGCTAACTTCATCATGGCCTAGTCCCAGCAGCAATCCAGACTTCGAAGAAAATTAAGTCAAAAGATGAAATTCCAACACTGTTGCCTCAATTTTACAAAGAGTGTCCTCCTGTTCTCCTAGCTGGCAGTGCACAATGTCTCATCAACTCTTCTTGTGGAAATACTGTGCTTCATCAGCTATGGCTTTGTCAAGGTAAAATATAAATATTGATGATGAAATGCAATGTCATGGGGAAAATGGCAAATAAAGATGAATCGAGAACTCCACTGATTCTATGTATAAACAAACTAATTAAGAGTAGGCCACCCACCCTTCAAGCCTGCTTAGTCATTCAATAAAATCATAGTGGTTCTGATTTTTTCCTCTCTTCCACGTCCATTACTATTATCCTGGCAATCTTTCTCCCACTTACTCAAAACTCCTGTTTCAAAAATGCAGTTTTGCACCTCTCATATGTAGACTATCAAGGTTAAAAGAAGAGAACACCAAGAAAAAGAGAATTATTTTCTCTCTCTTGCAAATCTGTGTTCAAGATTCAGTACTCCAATATCAGGAATGACTTAAGCTAGATACTATTCAGAGAATTTTATACATTCTTTCTGTAATGCATTTTAATCATAACTGAAAACGTCAACTCACTAATTAGGTACATGTTTAAGCTTTAGAATGCTCAGAAAGGATTAATCAAATGTCAAAGGATATTGTTACTGTTGCATAAAAACCAAAGGAACTGCAGATGATGGAAATTGCAAACAAAAACAGAAATTGCTGAAAAAGCTCATCAGCTCTGGCAGTATCTGTGGACAGAAATCAGAGTTAACATTCAGGTCGAGTGACCCATCCTCAGCTCTGTGTTCAGTTATGATCTCCCTGTTATAAGAAGGATATTATTCAGCTGGATAGGGTTCAGAAGAGATTTACCAGGATGTTGTCAGGACTGGAGATTTAGAGTTATAAGGAGAGGTTGGATAGGCTGGGACTTTTTTTTCACTGGAACATAGAAGATTCATAGGTGACCTTTCAGAGATTTATAAAATAATGAGAGATATAGATAAAGGTGAGTGGCAGGTGTGTTTTCCCTAGGGTGGGGGATTTCTAGAGTAGGGGCATATTTTTCAAGTGAGAGGAGAAAGATTTAAAAAAGATATTGGGGCAATGTATTTTTTCGAAACACAGATGGTTCGTGTGTGGAATGAACTTCTAGAAGAGCTGGTGAATGCGGGTACAGTTACAATGCTTAAAAGACATTTAGATAAAGATGTGCTTGGAGTGTTATGAGCCAAGCACAGGCAGGTGGGACTAGTTTAGTTTAGGATTGTGGTTGGTATGGACTGGTTGGACTGAAGGGTCTGTTTCCATGCTGTTATGACTCTATTAGTCCAATACAGTTCCTTCAAAACAGTGATGTAGCATCCAGCAAAGGACATACAAGAAACTAATAAAGGAAAAGAGAAAGAGAACATGAATGCAAGTTAGTGCAGAACACAAAAATGAACTTCTTTTGAAATGTGGTTTGGAAAAAGATTAGCAAGTATTTTCAATGGCCCAACACAGATGGGAGAAAAGGAGAATTTATGGGGGAGATCAAGGGAACAGTGGAGAAATTAAACGGTTACTTTGTAACTGACTGCACAAAAGATCATACAAATTTTCCCACAAACACTAGGCAGCCAAGGGATTCACTTAACTGAGGACCTAAAATAAACTAGTATTAGTAAAGTATCACTCGAAAAATTAGCTGGATTGAGGGTCGATAATTCTCCTGGATCATATTAACTTCATCCCAGAGTGTTGAAGGAAGTAGCAATAGAGATACTGGATGCGTTAACAATTAGCTTTTGTAATCACAAATTCATGAAAGGTTCCTGCTGATTGGAACGTAACAAGTATAGCCCTACTATTTAATAAGGGAGGAAGAAGGAAAGTGAAGAACTACAGATCTGTTAGCTTGACACCAGTAGAAGGGAAAATTTTAGAACAGCACCATCGGGCAGAGTCAACTGAATTTCTGAAAGGGAAATCATGTTTGACAAAATTGGGAGGTTTTTTAAAAAAATGTTTTACTTGTAGTATAGAAGAGGAGAATCAGTGAATTGTAGATTTCGATTTTCAGAAGCTTTGATAAGATATCACACACGAGGTTAGAAAATAAAATGACAAATTTGGGAAAATATAAAATGGACATCCAGTTACTGAATAGAAGAGAATAGAAATAAACAGATCATTCTCAGCATGGCAGACTGCTAGTGGTGAGGGACTACAAAAGTGATAGATTCACGATGGCTCTCCGATTTGGAAACTGATTTGCTGACGGCACTAAACAGATCGGTAACGCAAGTTGTGAAGAGTGGGAAAAGAGATTTTAAGAAAACTTTGAGAACAGGCTAAGTGAATGCGCTAGAACAGTAGCGTCCAACATTTTAAGCACAAGATCACTTTTTGAAATTAAGTGCAACATGCGATCTACTCTGAAGAAAATACTGAAATAATTTATTTTACATGCTATATAAACCTAAAACCAAAATTATTCATTTTGCCCTCTACTCAAGTCTCGGTGTGACACCTGTGACTGCATATTATCTGCCACTCCCTTGAAGTCTAGTTTGCCATTTCAGGATACCAGTGGTACGAAGTCCATCAAATGGGCATCTGAGGAGGTCGCAGCATTTGGACTGGATTATGTTCTATTGAAAAATGCTGTCTCCACAGAGGTACATGAAATCAAAGTAAGCTTTCACTTTAAAATTACAGATTGCTAGGAATGGGTATTTCTCATGAGTACCCAAAAATCACGTCCCTTGAATTGGCTTCCAGTGGAAAATAATTTTGCAAAGCAAATATCTCTATATCATTTCCACAGCTTTGTAAATTATAAATGTGATGGTAGTCAACTAGCCAATGTCTGCTTGAAGGAATGGATTTGAAACAAAAAGAATAATCTGTTCAGTCCTGAACTCATCTGTCAAATTCCTTTATTAACTTCCTCAGGTGTGGGCAATGTTTTCTGGAGGGTTTCAGTTCCATACGTGGAGGAATTACCCATCAGTAAATTCAACTTCCAGAAAATTTCTTCGAAGCATGCTATAATGGGGATTCTACAAGGTCTCCTTGCGCATCTCAGACCTAAAATGGGACAACAACTTTGTCTTTGATTTTTTTTTCCCCGAACTCAAGTGTGTTGCAGCAATTCCTTTTAATTTGGAGGATCACAAAACCAGTTTCAGTTTGAATGCATTCACAGCACTGATCAAATTGCTAAGTCTCCATCTTCTTGCTGTAATTCACAATTCAGCTTTGTCAGTTTTGTCTGTAAGGAGTCTGAAGTTGAGCAAGTTCAGAGGAATATGGGTCAAGTGTTAGCAAATGGCACTAGATTAGGTTAGATAACTGCTCGGCATGAATGGATTAGACCGAACGGTCTGCTTCTGTGCTGTACATCTCTATGACACTATAACCGTGCATTGTCTGATACTTCACTGCACACTTCATTCCTCAAATTTTAAAACATAACAATTTCTTACATCAAGACTAAAAATCTTTGCAGGACCATTCCTCAAAAGCACGACCTCATATCAGCATGAAAAACTCATTCACCGAAGACAGTAACTGGATCATTGAGTAAAAACATAAACAAGAGACACTGAAGGATTTAGCTTAACAGGGGAACTTGTACGTGGTGGCTTTGTTAAACAACAGCTACCTTGCCCTCAAGAGTTTGGAAAGTGCTTGTTGAGGATGCTTCACGAATTGATGAAGTACATCATCAGATAGTACATTCACTACCATTGCACTGAGGTACAGGGAGTGAATGCTAAAGGTGGTAGATGGGAATAGCTTATAGGTGTGAACAATATAGTAAGAAACCAATGGACCTCTGGAAGGGTGGTGGTATCTCCCTCTCTATCCAGAGAAATAACTGAAAGCAAAGAAAGCCAGTTATTTTACCTTTCCAGTTGCCAAAAGTTGTTGCTTTTAAAGAAGTTAGTGACTTTATAATTTGTGAACCAGTTGCTCTGATTCTCCTTCAAAAAAGTGAAAGAACTCAAAAGAAAAGCTCAGAACTAAAAAGACTTTGAAAACAAAAGGAACCCCTTCACCAAACCCTGAGGACAAGTCCCATTGAACTGTTTCCCCAGTAATTTTACCTCTCCATCCATAAAGATAGTTCACTGTTGTTCACTTGGGTTAGAATCATGTTAAGTACACATAGGTGGTTGATGATTTGTTAACCTGAGTCTATCAAACAGGTAAATTAGAAACTTATGATAACATGAATTGTTGTGACGACCACAGGAATAGCAGGGCTTGATTTCCAGCATCACACCACAGTGTCATAACACAGCTGTGTTATGGATTGTATTAGGCTTCTTGAGTGTTGTTGGAGCTGCACTCATCCAGCCAAGTGGACAATATTCTACACAATCCTGACTCATGCCTTGTAGGTAGTGGATTAGGTGTGTTCACAGAAAAGACACAGAAGGTTAGCATGCATGAACAGTAATCAGTTAGGAAGGCAAATGGCATCTTTGCCTTTGTTACTGGGAAGTGGAAGTACAAGAATAAGTAACATTGACACATTTGTGGCTTTGGGGAGACCACATCAATAGCACTTTGAATAGCTTTGGTGTCCATTTTTAAGAATGAATCTATTACCCTTGAGGGCAGTGGAATGAAGGTTTACTAGATTAGTTCCTGGAATAAAAGGGCTCTCACAGGATAAGTGCTGAGCAAAGTAGCCTATTTTCTCTGAAATTTAGAAGAACAAAATGTGATCTTGTTGAACACCAGCACAATCCAATGATCCTAATGCTCATATAATTAATATGCTTTGACAACTTCCACTAAAGGTCTTCCAGTATTAAGAGGACCACATAGCAACATGTTTCTACTTCCTTTGTATTTTCAGTTGTCAGGTTGGGATGCAAATTCCCCTTTCTGTACAATATAGACTTTCATTATAGAATTCAGGTTTATATGTGGTGGATATGTCTGAATGCTAGAAGAACATTTTTACATTGAATTGAAGCATGGATAAAGCTGCAATTTTGTAGAGTGAATGATAAAACTATTTAGTTCTCTTTAGAGAGAATCAACATGTTGTGTTTGTGAAATAGTTTAAATCTCGGACAAAATTATGATAGGAGGGCTGTCTTAGGTTGACAAATTCAGAAGGAATTACAGATAGTGCCTAACTACAATATCACAAAAACACTAGATGGAACTCCAGTAGCTTGATGACCTTGAATAGCTGAGTGGCCTTGCCTCATTCCTTACATTCTTATGTTCTTACTGCTACAGTATAACATTTCTATTTCCCATAAGAGCTAGCCTCATGGCCTCGCTCAATGAAACTGCCAGTCAGTGCCAAATTGTGGGCTGTTCTGTTCTACCAACTTTGGCCACAAACTCAGTACCCTTGGAATCTTTAGCAGCTGGCACAGAGAGATCATATTTTATCTTACTTAGTGATTTCAGAAACGTCCCAGAGGTGAAAGGATTACACCACCCAACAGACCACCCAGTTCCCTGAAGAAAAGGACTGAGCATATACAGTTACTGTACAGATATTGCCCAAATACTTACAATTTTATCAGATCCATAAATCATTTCCAACTGTTTGGCAACCTCAAGTGTCCCATCAGGACTTCCGTCATCAATCACTATAATTTCATAATCAAATCCACTGCAAACAACAACAGAAAATATTATTGAAATGCAAAGCTTTTCATGGCAAAACAATCAAATTTTAATCAAACAAAACAATGATCTCTCCTGTTGCAAAAATCTGGCGGGGTTCCCCTTTACAAATGCATGTTAAGATTTGATTGCCTAACTGGGGGCCTCGCTGTAGTTTTAAACTGAGCCTGAACAGGGTGACTACAGCTGTTTCCACACCAGACTGAAGCAATCAGAACATATTAACTGCAGAACAGTCCAAATTTTCTAACTCTCCATCTTTGATTTGTGGGACCAGGTTCAACAAGAATGCTCTATGGTTTCCACAAAGATAGTTTTGGCCATACCTCCCCTGGCCACCTTTGAAAAAAGACCCACTTCTCAAAAAATTACTAAAAATAGCTTCTTCAACATTTCTGGTGTAGCTGATGAATCTTCAGCTTTCCCCACCATCCCAAAACCTGCTTCAAGCTGCCTTATGGATTGTTTCAATTCAGCATTCAAAAACTCACATTCACTGAGTGTTTATGGAACTCTGTTTTGAAAAATAACATTCCAATATTGAAAATTATGTGGATTTTTCATGTAACATCACATACATTTATCATTCAGATAAAATGATTACCTGGCTGCCATCAAGCCCATCCCATTCAGACAACATGCAAAATTTAATTTTCTATAATTCATTCATAGAATATATGAACAATGCTAACTAAATCAGTATTTATCAGCCATCTTTAATTACCTTTCGACTTGCTATGATTATCCACAATGGCACAAGACTCCGCGAAGCTAGAGAGATAGTTTTATTTCAAAAGTTTGGTGTATGAACCACAGGAATGGCCCTGAATGGGTAAGAGGCGTGGTCAACACAAGGTCAAGTCCAGTGATGTATAAAGTTCGGGTAGGTGCAACTGTCCCGAATATGCACATGGGTCACATGAAAGGTGCACACTCAAACAGTGTGGGAGCAAAACATGCTGGTGCCTCAACAGCCTTTCTGACTGTTCCAGAACCTGAGGTTTTTCCCTCTTCATCAAGTGTTGAAGTTACTTGGAATCTGAGATGGACACGGCAGATGTCATCACCACGACATCTTTACTGCCTTGAGAAGAGAGTGTATCTTTTCCGAGATGCTCTGGGCGCAAGAGGCAAGCTACTGTGCATTACATTCTGCCTGTGTCAGAGTTCGAAGAACCTGACCGGGTGTTAAAATGCTGCAGGAGGATCTATATTTTTAAAAAAATCCTACATTGTTGGACTCGGGGTGGGGATGTGAAGATGTTACAATCTCTACAAGGTCAGCCAGGTAGACCTCATGGAAGAATTCCCTGATTGTGTCTGTTACTGTGGTCCAATCAGAAAGCCCTGGCTAACAGACCACAACATGATTATCAGACATCCTGTTCACTGAGAAAGCTGGATCAGTGACAAGGACTCTCCACCTGTAAGTGGAAGGGTGAACTCTGTGATGGGATACCAGTTTGGCAGAAGTTCTTTCACCTACCTTTGAACCAGGAGACTCAGGTATATATCCCACCGGCTTCAGATATAGGTAATATCATCTCTGAACAGGTTGATTAGAGCACATGCATATGATCATGTCTGCTCTGTTTCAGGCCTCAACTCCTCTTTCCTGTCAGCTATCAGAACTTCAACTACTCCAGCTTTCAAAAATCTCTCTCTTTAAATAATTTCAACAATCTTACCTCCATACCCCTCTGGTGCAGAGAATTGTGGACATTCACTGTCCCGAGAGAAGAAATTGCTTTGTCTCATTTTTAAATGGATGTCCCTTATTCCCTTACAATGAGGAAGTGGTGGAGGCTGGTACACTTGCAACATTTAAAAGGCATCTGGATGGGTATATGAATAGGAAGGGTTAAGAGGGATATGAGCTGGGTCTGGCAAATGGGACTAGATTAGGTTGGGATAGCTGGTCGACATGGACGAGTTGGACTGAAGGATCTGTTTCCATGCTGTGTATCTCTATGACTCTATGTCGCATAATTTGAGATTCCCCACTATATACATATATATGCTTACAGTGATGAAGATGTTTGCAAGGCATGATTTTGAAAGTGTGTTAAGGTGGTCTGTTCAGTTTCATTCCTTGTTTTCGGTCTTGTTACGGTTTCAATACAACTAAGTGGCTTATTAGGTCACTTCAGAGTCAACAATGTTGCTGAGTCACTTGCAGGCCAGATTGGGTAAAGAAAGCTGATTTGTTGCCTAAAAAGAAATCAGCCAATCTGACAAGTTTTTACAATAACTGGTCATGGTTGCATGGTTGCCACTGGACTAAATTTTATTAACTGAATTGAAATTTCCCATCTGCCAAATGGAACTCTAACGTATGTCCCCAAAACAATAGCCTGAAGCTCTGGATTACAATCCCAGTGACATTACCTCATGCCACTACTTCCCACCACTTTAGTCATATAATCATCTGGGAGATGAAATAAGCTTAAGCTCAATTATAGAAAGATTCTTGTTCAACTCCCTAAGACCACAAAGCAAAGCTGCAAAAAATCAATTTAGCTTACAACGCTGATTATTTTCAATTAATCAATATCTTAAAAATGGTCTCCTTTCTCAGGAGCATTTGGTTTTGTTTTTAAAAAAGGAGTAGTGAAATTTATACTTGTCATATAGGCTGGCAAACTATCCTAGAGGGCAATAACTCAGGGAGAAAAAAAAATTTCTAAACTCTAATCTAAGTAACTACTTGTTTGTGTGTTCTTTACATATGTCCCAAAGTTTCTCGCCATCTCAATGCATCTCCCCATGACCATTTTTCTCTATAAAAATAGCTCCAGTTGTTTAAAGATATCCTGACAAGAAAGGCTCATGATTTGGTATTTTAGTTGTTCTCGTTTAAACTTTAATCAACAGGCTCAAAACTGCTCAGGGTCCATGGATCAAAGATGAACATGCTACCCTGACTGCTAGTCTAACAAAACCTTGTACAAACTCGGTATGATAAAACTAATTATATTATACAAGCCATACAATTCAAAACAACATTTCATTTCTCAAAGGCCTCACCATACTGGTCCACATTTTGCAGTCAGTGGTGTTCACTGCTGTGCTTGGGGGAAATAAAACTTCACACAAAGATCCATCCACAAATTACCTAGCTTCACATTTTTTGTAAGAATTGAACACTAGATAAAGAGGATGTCTTTCTCCATAGCAGTAGTGTTGTCAGCAAGCAAGGTAAGCAGGCAGTCATATCAGAGTATCCTTTCACAGTAAAACAGCAGCTTAAGATCCTTCATTTTTACTTAAATGTTCAGATAATGAAATAAATGTAAATCTCAAAAAGGTAAACTAAAGATTTTAGTTATTTCTTAAAAAAAACTGGAGAAGTGTGGCACTCCAGAAATCTGAATTAGCTTTTCAAGACCAGTATTTAGTAATAACTATGAAGTTAGTAGACCATTAAAAACCCATTTACACCCTTTCAAAAAGTTTTTTTTTTCTGGAGGGTTTTACAGCAAAACTAACAGCATGAAAGTGGAACTCTTCCTCATTTTATGATTGCAAGGGAGATTGCACATTGTGGAAATCCTTGTATCATGCCCCAAGGAAGAACACAGACAGCGGCTTCTGAACTTCAACATGATTTTGTGCAAAGTTTCCCAAAGATTCCCAAAGTTGTTGTCAGTTTCAGTGACATATCAGCAGTGTCAATACAACAGTTAAATCCATGTCATTTCTGAGAATCTTCAGCAATGTATAAGCTAGGACCTCCAATCGATTCTCCTATTTTATAATTTTTTTTAGCAAATATCGCTGCACTTGGGAATCCCAGACACTGATGTATAACATTGTACTTTTCACTTGAAGAATGTTTGTCATAATTGGGCCTATTCTCTTTCTTTATCTAAATTAGCCTATTTATCTAAAATCCAGCTCTTTTAGGGATTATTGTATCATCTGTAGATGAGTGGATGATTTCGTTAATGTGCTTATCAAAATCATTAATGAAAATCATAAATAACAACCACAATAAAAAGTTTTTCTAGTACACAGTCTTTGATCTGGTCTTTGTAGGTCTACTTCCGTGGATAACTGCCAGCAAGTTTGGAACAGTGATGATGACGTCACTTTGAAAGGTTATTTTGTCCTGATTTTTTTTTTGGAAGACAGGGTGCAAAGGCAGAAGCGCCAAGCAGTCTACCAGAATTAGAGTAACTGGCGTGTGAGGCCCATAAAGTTTTTAAAACCAGTTGGAACAATGGAAGCAGCCTGATTGGGTGTGGCCAGCTCCCACAGATCAGGCTTTCAAGTTTTCTTTTAAGCAGTGGCATCAGAAGGTGTTTTGAGGTCTCAGAAGAGTTGCAAGTGAATGACTCCTTGCTGCTACTTGCTGTGAAATCTCTTGCTATTGTTTCCTCCTGGATTGGAGAACTACATGTAAGAACTTGTGTCTGAACTTGTCGTTTTGCCAAGGGGTGATTTTATGTGGTGTTACTATATTGGAACAGTTAATTAGTTATAGGTACTGTATCTATTCTTCAGTTACGTTTTCCAATAGTCAGGTTATTCTAAATTCCTATTTTTGTTTCTTTCGTGTTTAAACATAGCGCTTAAATTAATTGTACTTTGCTTAACATCACGTAGTTTGACCAGTGGCATCACATCTGGATCACTCACTTCACACCTACCTGTACCAATACAAAAAAGTTAGGATCTGGGCTACCCTCTTAACATGGGGGGTGGAGCGGGGGGGGTGGAGAGAAAGAGGGGTGTTTGATCTGCTGCGCAACAGGGACCATTTCAGAAAGGATGTTCCCACAATGGGGAGTGTGCAAAAAATACTAGACTGATTTCTGATGTGGCAAGACTGATGTATGGAGAGAGATTGGAGATTGAATCAAATCAGTTAGGACTACATTCTCTGGAGATTAGAGGAATGGAGGCAAAGGCAGGGGAGGAATCTCACAGAACCTTGGAACATTCTAACAGGACTAAACAAGGTAAATGTAGGAAGGATGTTCCTGATGAATGGAGGGTCCAGAGCTAGGGGTCACAGTTTAACAATATGGGTTATGCCATTTGTGATTGAGATGAGGAGAGATTTCTTTACCCATAGCGTGTAAGCCTGTAGGATTCTCTGAGTGGAAAGCAGCTGAGGATAAAACATTGAATGCTTTCAGGAAGGAGTTAGATATAGTTTTTTTTACAGCGAAAGGGATCGAAGGATATGGGGAGAAAGCAAAACCAGACAACTGAGTTGGATGATCAGCCATGATCATGTTGAATGGCAAAGCAGGCTTGATGGACTGAATGGCCTACTCCTGCTCTTATTTTGTACATTTCAGTCTTCTTTTTTGACTATCAATTCCAATCAAAAAAGAGTGACAGAATATTCACCACTTGCCTGGATAGATACAGGCACAACAAAGCATTCAAGAAATCAGGTGGTCAAGCATCCATGGGCCCAAAATAGGATATTCTAAGTTGATCCAAAGTCAGAAATCAGGCCTGACAAAATATTGGCCAAACTAAATTAACAGGATCCATCAGTTATCACTACAGAAAACAGTGGAGACCAAGGTCAAAGAGGTCACAAAGGTTCAGGGGGAATCAATAACAACCAACTTGAGAGTTGTGAATTGGAGAAAGTTTCAGTCCTTTCAGAAAGTCTGATATAACGTGCCCATTCTAAAAGATGAGAGACTTAACAAACAACCAATATATAATTTCAGTTACATCATACTGTAAACATTTGCTATAAATTCTGTGTCCTACGATCTTATACTCCACAACCACCTGATGAAGCAGCAGCCCTCTGAAAGCTAGTGCTTCCAAATAAACTTATTTGAATATAACCTGGTGTTGTGTGATTTTTAACTTTCTGCACCCCAGTCCAACACCAGCACCTCCAAAATCAGACTTTCTGGTGCCTTGACTTCCAGTAGCTGAACAGAAATTCAAAGATCATTAGAAAGCACTTTCCAAACACATGACCATTTTGACCTTGAGGAACAAAGGCATCAGAATGTCACCACCTGCAAGTTCCCCTCCAACCCACTGATTCTGAAAGATATTGCCATTCCTTCTGTTACTGGGTGAAAATCCTGGAATTCCCTCCCTAAGGGCATTGTGAGTTAACCTACAGCATGTAGACTTCAATGGTGTAAGAACGCAGCTCATCACCATCTTCAAGGGCAACGAAGATAGGCAATAAATGCTGGCCAGCCAGCAACGCATGCGTCCCAGGAGTAAACAAAAAACTACCTAAGAAACATGCACTTTACACCTTCCTGGCATGGCAAAGGTGTTGGCACCACCCCACTAGATGGTCTCAATTCCACTTATGACCCTATTGGCCAAATGCCACAGAACATTCAGGAAAATCCGGAGCAAAGGAATAAAAACACACAGCTTGAAGTCACCCCCTCATGGAAGATTTGCAGCAAGACCATGTGGGCAATGTAAGATGACCCAGGAGAAGATCCATCTTTCTGGTACCAAGCCAATGTAACATTGGAGAGGAAGATTCCAACAACCCAGCTTAAATACTTGGATCATTGTGGGCAATATCCTCAGAAAGATAGATTTGGACAGAGAGTAAACATTATGGGAATTTGGGAAATGCTCAGTGTTTTTACTAAGGAATATTTTGTTCACAAAATCAACTTGAACTCAAAGTTTGGGAGAAGATTTGTAGCTCGGGTGCTCATTCTTGTGGTTGTGTTCGCCGAGCTGGGAATTTGTGTTGCAGGTCGATGTGCTTATTGATTGAATCTGTTCATCGACCTGGACCCAATATACCGGCCACTGCAGCGGATAGCTGGGACTGACAACCGGAAGTGGCAGGTACAAATCACTATAAATGCCAGAGGAAACATCACAGAAGCGCTTCACAGAAGGCTCCCAAACACTGACGATGTCACCTAGACAGGGGATGAAACGTCTGCAACACAAATTTCCAGCTCGGCGAACACAACCACAACATCAACCTGAACTGCAAACTGAATTCTATATGCCTCTGTCTGCCTCACTGACAAGAGCGTTTGGGTGAAGCGTTCTTAATGTAAAAACCAGTCAAGTGTCCAAAGCACAGATGACACAAGAAATCAACACCATGAAGAACAGCTTTGATTAGCATCTCTGCTACTAAAAATATTGGTTTGCTCTATCACCATGATATTTTCGCTTCTATAATTATTATATACAATTAGGGGCCTTACTTTTGTCATTCTTAGTCAACTGCCACCTAAAAAGGGCCAAACATCATGGGAACACTATCTTCTTCAAATCATGGAACATTATGATTTGAACACATAATACTTGTTATTACTAGGTCAATATCTGGAATTCCTTTTCCTAAAAGATCACAGCAACACTTATTACCTCAAGATTATGGCTCATGATTACTTCCTCAAAAAAAACTTAATCAGGTTAGAGAAGCATGATCGCAATCTTTGAAAACTGTGCCAAGATTCCAACCTACCAGTTTCCTAGTGGCTATAAGTAGCAAGCATAACATTTCTTTTCAACATCTCGTTTTCAAACAACAATGGCAATATAATTCAAAATCTTATAAACTTCAGAGTTATGAATCAACTAGCTCATGTTATACTTACCATTTTCTTTTAGCACCCCAAAATAGTCACCATGTCCCTCAACCCAATTAACCTTGAATGTCTTAATTATGGCCAAGACCATTCTTAAACTTATTGTATTACCTCTCTTCAGCAGTCACATGGTAGTACTCTGTAAAAATGAAAATTATGCATGTTAACATTCGCTATTTTAACTATTCCCCGCCTTGCTAAAATTCTTACAATGGACCAGGGAATTCTTAATCATTTTCTGCTGTCAACAGAAATAACAGGTTTACCACTACCACAGGTTCTACTACAGATGTTAAGTTTCAACTATTTACCAGGTGCAGTATAACCTAATGACCAACATCCTCCCTCTTTGATGAAACAATGAGATCTTTACAAATATAACTTAATTTTTCCTTTTTGTTGTCTCCATTCTTATAACAATTTGAACCTTTTCAGCTCTGCTTCAGAACTATCATTTAGGATATCAAGAAAAGTCTCCTCTTTTAAAGAGTGGTTGTTCTATACACGTCAGAATCTAGAGAGTCTTTATTTATTACCTTCTCTGAAGGATAGCGCTTACAACAATGCTGCATTCTCTCAGTACTCCACTGGAATGTAAATTTAGAATAGTGCTGAATATGTATTTAGAATATATCCAAAGTGAATCTTGAATCTGAGGCATGACTGGTACCAGATTATCAAACCTAATACTTGGATCAAATCAAGTACTGAGTTACTCTTTATATTAAATTTTAAAAAAGCAGCAGCAAAATTTGGCACTTTAAAATCAGATAAGGAATAATGTGTTTACAGATTAGGATAGGCAATGAGGTGTTGACCGTATACAACATAGTTGGTGACCCACAGAGATGCAAAGGAGAGACTTGCATAAGAGATATTCAAATCTAACTCCTCCATCCAAACATATGTTTTGATACTTCCTTGAATCGCACACATAGATTCCCTCAGACAAATTGCATTGTTGCCTATGTTTCGAAGTCAGTAGCCTTGTTTACAAACAGCCTAATTCTACCTAATTTCTACACATGAACAACAGAGATCAGGAATCAATGCCACAATTTCTATCCTTGGTGGTGCTCTTCATGTATTATTCTTTTGCGGCCGCAGCCTGTCAAGACCATGCAAGTGTCTCTTTTGCATCTCAGTAGGTCACCAACTCTGCTGATATGGCCAACGCCTCATTGCCTATCCTAATCTGTAAACCCATTATTCCTTATAAACTGGTTTCAAAGTGTCAAACTTTGCTGCTGCTTTTTAAAAATTTAATATAAAGAGCAACCCAGTATTAGGTTTGATAAGCTGGTACCAGTTATGCCTCAGTTTCAAAATTCACTTTGGTTATATTCTAAAGGGCAACTTTTTCACACAGAGGGTGGTACAGGTATGTAATGAGCTGCCAGAGGAAGTAATGGAGGCTAGTACAATTCCAACATTTAAAGGCATTTGGGTGGGTATATGAATAGGAAGGGTTTGGAGGGATATGGGCTGGGATGATCCTATAGATACATATTCAGTATATATTCTAAATTTACATTCCAGTGGAATACTGAAGGAGTACAACATTGTTGCAAATGCTATCTTTCAGAGAAAGTAATAAATAAAGGCTCCCTAGATTCTGACATGTATACAACAGCCACTCTTTGAAAACAGGAGACTTTTCTTGGTATCCTAAACAACAACGTTTCCTTAAACAACTTTATCAAACCTGGATTACTTGGTCATTCATTGATTTGTTGTTTGTTAAGTATTGGCTATGCACAAATTGCATTATGAATTTTCCAACCTGACAATTATGTCAGCTTTAACAAAAATGGGCTGTACTTCATTTTGGAATGCCTCGAATACATTATGAAATTCAAGATATTTCTTCTAACTTATTGTAGATCATATCTGTGAGAAGTGTGAATGAAACTCAGTAACCTTTCAGTTATATAATTTTCAATTACTAAACTTCACCACAATAACAGAGTGTATAAGTGTAACAATGATGTAGCTAAGCCTTGTAGACATTAATGTCTGTGATTAATTAACCACAGTAGAAGGCAGTACTTATCACAACCGATTTTTGGGTTCCTCAGCTAGGAGGGAGGGAGGGAAGTAGAAACATAACACAGCTGCTAATCCTAGTTGCCTGTTGAAAAATACATGTGCACATATCAGCATTTTGGATGCAGTATTCTTCACAGTTTCACGAGACAATAGACTCTTGGTTTAAGTTTACATATAAACAACGGTTATTTGGTTTTTGGTGCCTATGAAACTATACCCCATCATCTTACAGATGGTCATAAACTTTGAGAAGAAAATCTGAAAAGATTTCAGAGAAGCAAAAATACAACTATTAAATTAAAACTATTAAAAATAATGATGCTCACGCCAGTGTTAATGTTTTAGGTCTATTTTTAATTCTTCTTTTGCCCTGCAGCTACATTATATAGTTTCAGAGTTACATGTTTACCAAATCTACAGGAAACTAAACAATTAGGTTTGAACACAACTGAGATTAACACCCTATCCAGTTTATTAAAAAAAAAGACGGTCCTCCTATAGGTTTCCTTCCTTCATTTTAGGTCCCGCATTTTCTGACTGAAATGGCAGGCAGCCAAGTTACTCTCCGTGCTTAGTCAATCTTGCCCTGTAACTAAAGGCTGGAATGTTCAGAGTTGCTGGGTTGCCTGCCCGTCAGTTTTTTTCTACTTCACTGGACAAAGTGTATATGCTCCACTCAAAGCATCTACCAAAAGATAAGTTGTAGCCAATGCTCTACTGTGGGAATTATTTATTTTATAGATGCTACATTCAAAGGCTAAACAGGCATCATTATTAAAGAGAAGAAATAATGTAAAGTGTATAATTCCAACATTCAAATTTTGAAATTACTTCACAGCCTAAAATTAAGTTATATTGGGTTGGAACTTTTTAGAAAAAAAACTGACATGTTTTTGCACCATTATTGTGCTAACATACTTCATACAGAGGTAGATCAAATCCAGTGAAAGTTACAGTTAAATAACTTGTGCTGTTCTGGTATACATCATTTCAGCCTGTGGACTCCACCATTTTTACTGTCTAGAACATACTGTCATTTCGTTCCTCATTGCAAATGAAAGTGAACTGCACAGAGTGGTTATTAATTCAGGGCAATTCAGTGTGCAACCAGCACATGTAGCCAGATAAATTATGCACATCTGTCACTTCTCAAAGTAAAAGATACAATTTTAAAGCCTTGGTCTTCAATGTTGCAGCTTTCAGAAATCATAGGCAGCAAAACACTAATTCAACAACATTAACCCACAAGCTACAGTTTATGCTGGTATTTTTGTTTTACACACCTTAATAAAAGTAAGTTGCTTTTTAAAATCCTGAATACTCAGGAGGTAAAAAGACATTATTTTGGATTGGATACTTTTTCTAATGCAGGCTCTTAGCCCACAATCTTAGTACGATAGAACGAACGGGGCTCATGCAAGCCAGTGATCTAATTGTTCATGTAACTAAATATGGTAGACTCCTGCTGTAACATGCTACTTGGGAGTCAGCCAAATGGCTTGTTATAACAATGTGCATCCTACTGACAGGGTGGTTGAAAAGAACAAGGCTCAGTTAAGGAAAATGGAGTAAAGCCTACGTAGAATTATATGGGGATGGTAAATATTTGCTTCATTCATTATCATAGTTAATATTAAATATCTTCTGCCAGCAATGCCAAATTGAAAAAGGTTTTAAGATACAACTTTTCAGATTTTCATTCAGAAATGTAAACAGCGAGGGCCTGCATATCCTTAGTCCAGAGGATTAGTTTTCTGCATTACCTAACAAATATACAAGCCCTAGGTTGTATGTAAGTTTACAAATTAAAACATGCTGCACTCAGAATCTTGTATGGAAAAAAAATGGGACACAAAAACACCAAATGAAAAGAACATAAGAAATAGGAGCAGGAGTCAGCCATTCCACCCCTGCTGCCTGCCCCACCTTTCAAACAGAATCATGGCTGATCTGCCCCAGGTCCTAACGTCTCTCTCTCTCTCTTGTGCCAGCTGAGCACAGCCATCAACTCTGATATTTCAAAAATCGAGCTCCCCTGCAAGTATTTTCCGTGATCTGTCCTCCATGGCTTTTTAGCGTAGAGAAAGATATTCACTACCCTGTAGAAGAAATTCCTTTTCATCTCAAGTTTTAAGTGAGCTACAGAACAACAGGTAGATTTGGTGCCGAGATTGCGATTTCACTGCTAGTATGTTCATCTTCCCAATATCTATCCCGTCAAATCCCATCATTATCTTGTATATTTCAATGCTATCACCCCTCATTGTTCTAAACGCTAATGAATAAAGGCCTAAATGTTTAGCCTTTCTTAATAAGTCAACCATTTCATCCCAGGAAAAAGCCTAGTGAATCGCTTTTGAACTGCGTCCAATGCCAGTATATCCTTTTTCAAATAATGTACACAATACTCCAGGTGCAGCCTCACCAACAGCCTGTACAACATAAAATGATTTCCCTATTCTTTAAACTTCAACCCCTTAGGAATAACGGCCAAAATTATATTTTTCTTTTTTAATTGACTGATGCACATAAATGCCAACCTCTTGCATTTTATGCACAAGAATACTCGGATCCCTTTTTGTGTATTTAAATAACAATCTGCCTTTTCATTCTTCTTACCCAAGCACATGACCTCCCATTTTCTTACGATAAAGTCCATCTTCCAAGCTTTTGTTCAATTACCCAACTTATCCAAATACCCCTGAAGATTCTTTCTGACCTCACCACAACAATCCCTCATACCTACTTTTATATTGGCAATGTTGGATATATTACATTCTGTCCCCTCTAAGGTATTAATATAGACAGTAAATCTTTAAAATCCTGGAGCCAGGCTTCCTTGTGAATTGCACAGCCATTCCAGGGTCCATACATGCAGATGAATGTGCCAATACCATCTTCCCACCATTGACTTCCTACCGTGCATGGAATTCAGAGGGCCCTGGTTGAAAGAGGTGGGCAAGGTGAGTATTTAATGAAAAACTAAGGAAGGCAAAATGCTGAAGTAGTGATAGGCCAGGGGAATGTGAATTTTTTTAGGTTCATCATTTTCATTGAGTCATTCTATTTGACCAGAGTGAACATTGCTGATCATTATGAATTATCTGCTTAAATGCCTGCCACTGCTTATTCACTGACTGTACCCTTAGTCTATTTTCCCAATCCGTTTTAGACAACTCTTCCTTAATATCTCTGGAACTGTCATTATTTTAATTGAGGACACTGGTCTACAACTAGAGTTACTCCCCTTCAAACTGATTTTAAAAAAACTCTACTATGATATCTTAAATCTATAATTTAACAAATTTAGTAAAATGGTGTGTGACAGGATATAACAAAACAGTCTGCAGACCCACAAAATATAGAAAGATAGGTTCGGAACTACGCTATTAACAGCTCCAAATTGATCATTCAGAAAACAAAGTGAAAATCTTGCTCAGATTACGTAAAATTTGCCAAATACCACATTTGCTGCATTTTTGGAAGGCATGTTTCATTGGCTAGGAGTCTAATTCATTACTTTGAAAAGAATCTTGGCTCAAATTATGAAGAGATATAAAATTTCACTTACTGTACATTAATACAGTACATGTTTGAACACAGTCATTACATGATTTTCAGATGTCGAATTCCAAATATCACTAAAAAGGTAAAACCTTATAGAATCAGGATTTAATATAGCATAGTAACTTGAGTACATGAATAGGCAATCTAGAAGTACAGCAACTTGTATAGTACAACTAGATGTGGAAGGAAAGTATACTATGCAAATAATTCAATGAGCAGCAATTACATTTTCTAATTTATTCTTTTTATGCTGTGGTGCCACTCAAAACATTGGTCTGTTAGCACAACATATTGCCTCGGGCTAGAAGTCTTAAACTGCTTGTTGATTTACAATTCAAAATTAACTTTATAATCCCATCTCTGGTAACTATTTTCAACATGCCAGCTGTTGCATTTATGCAAGAAAATCAGGATTATGTTGGCAGCAAACCAGGTAAAGAATGAGACAGGATTGAAGGGTTATGTTATTATACCAATTCTCCACCCCACAGGTATATTCATTTCATTGTTTAGCAATTACAATACAAAACCTCCTCCAGCAATTCCTTTTCAAAAGCTTTCATAATTTCCAAGTTTGTTCAAATTATCGTCAATCACTGGTATATACCCATTGATGGAGCTTTTCCTTATTAAACAGGACAATTTATCCTACATTTCAAAAGATAGTGACACTGTTTCCACTTGCTCCACATAGCCAAGTTCACAAATGTCCTTCCCAGTCATATGGCCCACCATTTTGCTTTACAAAAATGTTACAATAAGGTCTGGAACTCACACTATATGTAGTATCACCACACCTGACCATGTAACTTAGGCTCTTCAGGCATCAATTTTTGTTAATAGTTAACCTTCCAGGACCTGGTGTTTTCTGGGGTCTAAGTGACCATCAAAAGTAGTAGCAAACCCCCAAAATTACTTCCCATCTTTGATATTAAAGCACCTAATTAAGTTCATGGATTTTCACAGGAATTATAAAATTATTGTATAACCAAAAGGTAGCTAATCAGCCCAACACCAACGATTGAAAATAATTATCAGTAGTCATCTTCCTTTGTTCATTTCTACAGTCCTGAAATTTGTTTCCTTCCAAGTATATATCGGTTTCCCTTCTGAAAGGGACTATTGAATTTTCTTTTACTACCCTTTCATGAAGTTTCTTGTGGATAATAATTTTGTTATTTATCGCCATGGCTCTTTCCCTCCAGTTACATCTATATCTTTTGGCTAATGACTATCTCCAATGGTGGAAAGTTGCTTCCCATGCAATCGATTAAGTCCAAATCTCCACTTAGCCCTCTGCTCTTAGCTTCTGTAGTCTCTAAAGAACTGAAGTTTCTCATCCCCAGTATAATTCAAGTAAATCTATTTCATTTTTATCACCCTGGAGGAGAGGTAAGAATTAAAATATGTGTTTATATTTTTTTCATTAAAAAAAACAGGATTAAGCTTCCTTACCTGTTTGCATAATAAGTAACTTCCCAACTCTCAGTAACCAGTTAAAGAAAACCAGAGGTATACAACTGCAAAGTGGTTTAATATTCTCAGTAGAGTGGAATAATTGAATAAGTTTACATGGAAACTAGTTAGACACCCAAGAGTTATCCAACAGAATCTGATGATTATTCCAATTTATTTCTATAGGTAACTAAACTCAGGTCCCTCAATTAGTATAAGTGACTTTATCTTGACATCCCTAGACTAATAGTTTACTCTGAATTAATGGTCTGCATATAAGTAGATAAATCATCATGCTTGGAATATAAAAACAAATTCCTTCTACTGAAGTTTATCATTTAATTAGTGCCTTACATTTGAATTATTTTTTAATCCAAATTCAATTTACCAATCCAAACAGGACCTTATGAGTGAAATACACCGCCTAATATGAACTTAATCTCATGACCAATATGACGGATGTGTGATTGGGTCATCTGAGCACAAAAACAGTGCATTGTCAAGTAGAGAGCATTTGAGAAGATAGTTAGTTTGACGTACACCACCATTCCTAGACTTTGAAGTAAAATACGAAAGCAGTATAAAATAGCAGTAGCAATAGAGAAAATAGTAGTCCAAAAATAATAACTCATTAATTGCATTAATTGGTCCACTTGCAGAATAATAGGAGAATAATTATTTATTGCCAGCAACATACTTCAACAAAAGGGACAGGGTTTGCACTTCAACTTGTCCTGAAGTCAGAGCATTGAGTAAACGAGTTAGGAGGTTATGTTGTGGCTGAACAGGACGTTGATTAGGTCACTTTTGGAATATTGCATGGTAATTCTGGTCTCCTCCTATAGGAAAGATATTGTGAAATTTGAAAGGGGTCAAAAAAGATTTACAAGGATGTTGCCAGGGTTGGAGGGTTTGAGCTATAGGGAGAGGCTGAATAGGCAGGTGCTGTTTTCCATGGAGTGTCGACGGCTGAGGGGTGACCTTATCGAGGTTTATACAGTCATGAGGGGCATGGATACAGTAAATAGACAAGATTTTTTTCCCTGGGGAGGGAGTCTAGAACTAGAGGGCATGGGTTTAGGGTGAGAGAGGAAAGACTTTAAAAGGGACCTAAGGGGCAACACCTTCACACAAAGGGTGGTGACTGTATGGAATGAACTGCCAGTGGAAGTGGTGGAGGCTGGCACAATCACAACACTTAAAAGACATCCAGATGGGTACATGAATAGGAGGGGTTCAGAGGGATATGGGCCAAGTGCTGGCAAATGGGACTAGATTAATTTAGACTATCTGGTCAGCATGGATGAGTTGGACCGAAGGATCTGTTTCCATGCTGGACACCTCTAGGACTCCAAAGGTGATTCATCAAAAAAATTTAGAACTGACTACGTTCTTAGATCAGTGTTACAAAAACCATTGGTCTAAACTTAGGACAGATACTCCCAGAAAGAGCAAAAATACAAATCAATAAAATTCCTGAACTTATTCTTCACCATAAATCTGAAAACAACTTCACTGTTGGTGTATCCTTTCTTTTTACAAGCTTTATTGATAAAAATTGCTTAGGTTATAGGGAAAAATACAAAATATAGTTATCATAACGGAGGAATAATTGATGATGAATGCAAGCCACACCTCTCCATGTTTTTGCAGCACTGTTGCTCTCTGTATCTTAAACAACATAAGAGAAAAAAAAATTCTCTTGGCAGTTGATGCCTGCAGGATTCACATACCAGAATGTGCCAGAATCGATAGTATTCAAGCTAACTTAAATAGCTGTGATCCAACCGGTGAATGTTGTTGTAATTCATAGGAAACAGAACCACATGAAATGTTAGTGCAGAAGTGTTTTCCATATATCATGCTGTTCCAACATTTTCATTGGATATTCTACAGAAACAGATGAGGCACTTGGCTTCAGAGGACCTGAAAGTACAATCACTGCAAATTGTTTTTAACATTACAATTTCATTCCTGCAGGAGCTGAAGAAGTTGAAGTAATTCAACAACAGCTGAAGTCTCCCAAACAGACACCAATAACTGACCTGGGCAGAGAACTTGTTTTGAGTGCATGAATTTGATTTGACTGGCCAATAGGTAAATTTTGAATCTATTTCATTATCAGTACAAATTCTGAGGAACTCCTAATCAACACTGAAATTAGCGGTGTTTTACAGGAGGATACTGTGCTATTAGAAGTGGAACTGAGAAGAAAAGCCCAAATGAACTGAATCCAGTAAACAGGTCAATGAAGAGAACCAAACCTTCCCAATAGCCAAGCCTTCCGCTTTATGAGTGAATTCTGACAACTTGAGCTGGAGACTGAAATGAAGCCAAACATCCAGATGGAGTCTGTCTAAGTGGAAATTTCTGTCAAAACATGTGCTGTTAATAGGAAGCAAACTACACACATAACTAATATGAAATATATGAACTATAATTGTGCATCTTGTAGAGCACTCAAATTCCAATTGTGAATTTAGATATAGCTGCTATAAAGTTTTAAGGCACTTATGGTTAACCAGTGTGCTATTATAATATTTAAAAAGCAAAATACAGCAATGCCAGAAATCAAATAAAAACAAAAAATGCTAGAGGAATTCAGCATCGATGGAAAAGGTGTTAACATTTCAAGTCTAATAACTTTTTCAAAACTAGAAGCAGCTGGAAAATGTTGTAATTGGCTGTTTTATTAAAATTGGTTAATTTGTACTGCAATTCTACTTTCGAGGAAAAAAAGTCAATTTTTAGTTCAATCTAACAAAAAAGTGGAATTGCGACAAATTTGTGCTATGCAGTGGATATAATTGAATATTTTGAGCATCATCTAATTTAGTCACCCACAATTGCAGTAAGAGAAGGAAACATGTAAAATCCAAATATATTAAACAGCATAATTTAATGTCAAATTACTCTGCGATTCTCTTCTTTACCCAGAAAGTCCAGTGTTTTAAAAAAAAGACGGTGTCTTTGTCTTGCTGTCCTTCTTGCCCATGATTTTGTAAAGGAATTAAGATGATCCACAACACTCATGACTGGACTAAGTGGCAGTCTTATTCAGAAATGCTACAAATATACGTCAAGTAAAATTGTCACACTGATTCAGTCAGGTGGCGACTGATGTTGTGGAAAACTTTGGAAAGTTCTGCTCTGCTAACCTAACAAAACATCAAATGGAGGTTGAATAGTGGGGCTGAAATGGAACAGTATTCCATTTTGTATTACTTCATATCTGTCACCCTGAAAAAAAACACCCAAAAATTAAAGTTTAATTAAACAGACAGCATAACTTCAAAATGCTGATTGATTTAAAATGTGCAAATGTCTACAGTTGGAAACAATATATATTCAGAAGGACTTAAATGTTTAAAACTTAGGAAACTGAAAGTGGCTGTGGAAAAAAAAGTTGATTCATGCACACAACATCTGTAGCTGAAGTGAGTTTATCATAGTTGTTAACCTGACTTGGTGTTTGCTATTATCCAGCATTACCACATCTGGAGATACGTTTGTTCTAACTGGTTGCTATGTGAGGGCCATAGCAACACAACAACCAATGATTGCCGATTTTACTAGGCCACTAAAACCACTGCTGGCTGTGGCCCAATAGCACAGTTTTCCTGTATCAATACAGGAGCAGCTATGATCAGAGTGTTATAAACACAAGTAAAAGAAACATTGAGATAAGTCTGAATTGTGTTTCAAAAGAAAAGCAGCTAGCAGTATGGTAAATCATTTCTCTTTTACCAATTATTTTAATCAACCTAACACTGAGTTCAGAATACCTGTAACTCGCATTTATATCATCTTTAATATACTAAACTGTCCCAAGGTACTTCACGCAATCCTATGGAACAAAATGGGACATTGGTGACTAAATTCAGTTTTTGCTATTTACCAAACTAAATTCATTATATATCTGTGAACGACATCTACTTTCTAATAAGAGGAAGTCAATTATGATGTTTGACTATAATCTATCCTATATTTCAAGCGTACATTTGGGTGTATTTCCTGCCTGCATCATTTAACCTGAGACTATCACATGATCATTTTTTTTATTATTCATCAACAGATGACATATTTGGCACATCATTTATACTTTCAAGGCAGACGGTTTCAAACAGTTGCTTGAGGTGGCCATGTGCCATATTCCTCCCCTGCCTATGCAGCAGACCAGACCAACCAGAATCTCCAGTTATTGCCCCCAAGGAATCAAAGTTGCTGTAATAAATACTGATGCCAGTATGAAGTGAATGTAAAATAACGGGTTGAAGCATTCTTCCCTTAATGTTTACCAGGAAAAGATTTATGGGAGGGGAGGCTCTAAGCCTCTGCAAGTTGTGGTATACATCAAAGTATGCTTTCATTTGTTTCCTATAACCACAACCTACAGAGAGTTACCTGGTATTTTTGATTGACCATGGATATTGGCGCTTGCTAAACCAAGTTTTACTACATTCATACTTCTCCCGTAAATCAAATGTAGCTTTTTAAATTTCAATTCCCAGAAAAATTGTGTAACATTTAATAGATGAATTACTTTTCCACTATTCTGCAAGGAGAAATCATGAAGCGGTAAAGGAAAAATTTACAAATTCAATATTCCCCAAATGTAAATTTCAGAATGAGAAGTCACTGTTGTAATGTAGGCATAATGGCCCCAATTTTGTGGTTGTCATGGAACAAAAGAAAAATCAGCGAGTGTTCATTGTCATTACACAACCACGAAACTGATAGCAACTTCTGGTATTTGCCAGAAACTAGGAAATCCAGAAGTTGCTATCAGTGATTTCCCAGTCTTTTGGAGAGTGCACTGATAATTTTGCCATGTCAATTTTACTTGATTTATCATGAACTTCTGTTTTATGCTATTAATCTTGCTGAAAAATCTCTTTAAAAAGTTTCACATTGTTAAATGACTCATAATTGAGTTTCCAGGCATCATACAAAGCTCACAGCATTCAGCAACCTCTCTGGCCCTGAAAAACGTACTTCATGTTTGTGGAATATCAACTTATCACAATCAAGTCTACTTATGCTACTTCATCTTCTACTTTAATACTGTGTACTTTCCTATTCATTCTTCAGTTTGCAAGACGATTTAAAAAAAGGATAAACCATTTCCTGTTTGCTGTCTTAGAATTCTTAAATAAGATTGGCTGCTCAGCCTGCTTGAAAACTGCAATATTACTGAATGCCAGATTAAAAGTTACATTGGGAAAGGGGAAATACACATGACAACAAATTGCTAATTTCAGTGGAATGCTTTCCTAAGGTCAGCAGCAAATGCTATCACTTCACCAGTGGCTGCAAAAAAACTTAGTCACCGTCAGATATTTTGTTCATTAGTGAATCAGCAATATACTGCATCAAGGTGATGTTTTTTCTATTTCTTTTCAGATTACTAATGCACAGGGTAGAGTTAAATGTCATTTTGCTGCACTTACAGTTGACACAAACCAATAATGAACAGCTGTCAGTAACTAGCAATATTAGGACCAAATCAGCCTGCGGTCAACAGCATGGAATTTCCAGCTGTCCAGTACTGTATGCTTTGTCAGACATTCCTTGGTGCTTTTTGCTCCTGTCACATACCTTTGACTCAGTAACAGAGAATGTCAACCTACATACCAGAAAGTTGCTCAATCTTGCCCACCTGAGATCCAAGACAAAAGTGTACCAAGTACTCGCAGAATTTATGCTAATAACACAAAGACAGGCAAGAAAATAAGGGGACTTCTACTTCCAAAAGACATTTGATCGGGTGCTACATGAAAGATTATTGCAGAAAATAAAGGCTTATGGTGAGGGTCATAACATACTGGCCTCTAAAGATTGGGCAACTTTCAGAAATCAGAGTGGACCATTTTTTGTCCTATTGTGAGCTTTTCCAACAAATTGTGTGTGTGTGTGTGCGCGCGCACGTATACGTGTAGATAATTTTCTGACTGGCAAAATGAAACAAGTGGTGTGCCACAAGAATCAATGCTGAAGCCCTAAAAGGTTTTTTATAATTTGTATAAATTAATTGGATGAAGAGACCAACAGGTATGGTTGCTAAACTTGTTGGTGATACAAAGCTAGATGGGAGACTAAGTTGTGAAGACATAGGACACTAAAGATGATAACAGACACATGGATAAAGAAATGGCAAATGGAGTATCATGTGGTTAAATTGGAAGTAGTCCATTTCAATAGCAAGAATAAAGAAGGTTTCAGAACGGAGAGATGCAGAAGCATCTGCATGTCCAGGTGCATGAATAGCAAAAGGTATGTAGACTGATATGGTAAGTTTTGTGAGAAACTAGCAGAATGTTATTGTCTATTGTGACAAAAGTTTAATACAAAGCTAGAGAGGTTATACAAACATTATGCAGGGCACTGGTGAGATCACATCTGGAGTTCTGTGCACTGTACTGGCCTATTTGAAGGATACAATTGAGTTGTAAGCAATTCAGAGAAGGTTTGCTAAACTAAAACCTGGAATTATTTTATGACGAGAGGTTGAATACGTTTGGCTTGTATTCATTAGAGTTCGGAAGAACACAAAAAACTTGATTAGAACATTAAATCCCAATGGACTTGATAGGGTGGATGTGGACAGGATGTTTGCCTCTGTGACATAATCTAGAACTAGGTATAACTGCCCAGATTTTCCAAAGCCAGGCAGTCATTAGTTCAGTGTAGATGGAAGTTGTGCACAGGGCCCTGAGGAATGCCCATCATAGAAGACGCTGAAAAAAATTGCTCAGGAAATTGAAGATCTGGTATGCATTTCCTCTTTGCCTGGAACTCCCCAAAAGTTTCTATTTCTATCAAAGAATTCAGAAGGTTCTAAAGAAATTAAAAGGACTTAAATTATTCAGGAAAATGTACACTACGAAATACATTGTCTGAGTAACTATTCCATAGATACCTTGCACAGTTCACAAACTCCCAAATACATCATCCCCCTCCCCCGACCTTTTACACCTCAAAACCCTAACCTGACAACTTCTTTCTGCACCCAGCACCTCCCCCCCCCCCCCCCACCCCCTTTAGCCACAGGCTAACATGCAACCCTTTCCCTGTGCCCAGACCTGACCCAACACACCTTCCCCTGCTGCTGAACAAGCTTCTTACTTTACCCATTCCTACTGCTTCACCACTCACCCACCGGACCAGACCATTCCCCCAAATAGATCCCAACCTCCACTGAATCCAACCTGACCACCCTGCCATCAAAATCAATCCCATTCCTACTTTCTACTTGGACAGACCAGGCCCAGCAACCCCTGCCCCCATCACTACTGGAACCAACCCTACACCCACCTTTTGCCAGAATCTCAATTTTTAAGAAATAGTAATCCATCATTCACCCTGCAGTCTAAGGGGGGAAATAAGTAATTTTAAATTAAGACTGAAGAAAAAGTAATGCTTGAGAAATTAAATCCATTTATGATTTTCATAAATTCATTTCCACCAAGGAGTCAGCAATTCACAAATTCCTGTCAATCTAAAGACAACTTCAGAAACTGGTCAAAATTAATCTCCACTTGGAGAGCCAAGGTTTGATCAACGATCATCAGCATGGCTTTCTCAAAAGGAGGTCATGCCTATCTAACTAAATTGAATTTTTTGAGGCAACCAGGTGTAAAGATGAGGTTAGGACAGTTGATATAGTTAATTTGGATTTCAGCAAAGCCTTTAACATGGTACCAAATGGGAGACTCAAAGAAGGTAAAAGATATGGAATCCAGGGTAACTAGGCAAGATAGATGCAAAACTAGCTGCATTGTTGGAGAAAGAGGGTGGCAGTAGAAGGCCATTTGTGTGACTGGGGCCAGAGTCCAGTGCCGTACAACAGGGACCAGTGCTGCGTCCCTCGTTTTTTCCAATATGTCTAAATGATATAGATGAGAATGTGGGGAGTGATAAGTAAGTTTGTGGATGACACGATGATTGGCTGGGTGATTAGTGAGGAATAAGGTCTGAGATTACAGGAATATAAGAGATTGGTCAGATGGGAGATCAGTAGCAGATGGAATCTAACCCTGAAACGTGTGAGGTAATGCCTTTGGAAGTAATAAGATAAGGGCGTACTCAATGAATGACATGACACTATGAAGTTCAGAGGAACAGAAAGATCCTGGCGTCCTTGTCCATAGATCCCGTAAGGCGGCAGGATACATTAATGGAGCGATTAAGGTGGTATACAAGACATTTGCCTTTATCAATTACTACACATTATAAGTGTAGGGAAGTTATTTTGAAGCTGTACAAAACTTTGGTCAGGCCACAGGTGGAATACTGTATGCAGTTCTGATTGTCACAACACAGGAAGAAGGTGATTGCACTGAAGAGGCAAAGAACATTCACCAGGATGCTACCTAAGGTGGAGCATTTTTGGTTGTGAGGGTGGACTGGATAGGCTTGGATTGTTTCTTTGGAGCAGAGAAGGCTGAGGGAGGACATTCTTGAGGTAATCAGATTGTGAGGGGCATAGGCTGGGTAGATAGGAAGCAGCTGTTCCTTTTAGTTGAAGGGTCCAATGTCTAAGTCATAGCAAACAGAAAAGAAACAAAATATATATAGCTATATTTCCCTCCTTAATGTTCTTTAATTCACTTCTGTATTATAAAATCACTTTATTGTAACTTAGCAGTTTCCATTATTAGTGTGCACATTTAAACTAAAATAGTAGAATAAAAATCAAAACTGGAAGGCATACCAGTTAAATGTGGACCACATTTCCTCATCCCATTATGGCATCTAACCCAGTTTCACCTTAAAACTACATTAAAATATCTTGTAAGACTGAACGTACATTCACATGTTTTTCACATCCTAAAGACATTCCCTAGCTGTACAACCATAGATACAGAACAATAGCAACGTGGTCAACAAATAAATTGTTTGGATGGAGTGAATTAATTAATAAAACATTGGGTAAAACGCAGAATTCAAGTGTGCTGCTTAAAATAGTGCTGTGGGATTCAGAGATGGTTTAACATCCTCCTTTGAAAATAGTGCCTCTATACTTTTTGCATTCCATTAAGACTGCACTGAATGTCAGCCCAGATTATTATACTCAAGACCTTGAAATGGGGCCTAAATTAACCACATTCTGAATCTGAAACAAAAGTGCTACAAGTGAGCAAAGACTGGTGACCATAAACAGTGGGAGAATAAATGGGCCTTTTCCAAGTGGCAGGTGGTTATTGCAGGAATCAGAGCTTGGGCCCCGGTGATTCACAATATACACAATGATTTAGTTCCTTCATTCAAGTCAAATATTTTCAAGTTTTCTGAATAAAAAAAGGATGGAGTTGTGAGGAGGATACAAGACGACTTCAAGGACAATTTGGATAAGTTGAATGGATGGGCAAACAATTAGAAGATAGTGTATAATGTGGATAAATGAGAAGGTATGCATAATCAGTGTGAAAGGCAGAATTAAGTGATGATATATTAGGAAAATGTGCATGTACAAAGGCATCTAGATGTCCATGCGCACCAGTCAATGCAAGTGAACAGGTAGATACAGCAAGCAATTAGGAAAGTGAATGGTATGTTACCCTTCACTGCAAGATAAGTAGTTTTATCTTATTGCTATTAGACAGAGAATGCACTAAGAGTACTGTACAGTTTGGGTCTCCCTACCTTAGAGAGGATATGCTTGTCATACATGAAACGCAGCTAAGATTAACTGAGCTGACACCGGACATGACAATATGATCATATGAGATGGGATTGGACAACTGGGCCTGTATTCTCTATTATTTAGAAGGATGAGAGGAGACCCGATTGAAACGTACAAAATTCCAATAGAATGGATGCAAGGGGGATATTTCCCTGGTTTGAAATTCATTATTCAGTGAGTGATCAACCTGCAGAATTCATTATCCCAAAAGGCTGTGGAGCCAGGTCACTACGTATATTCAAGAAACACATGGATACAGGTATGGATATTAAGAATATAGATTAGATTACTTAGTGTGGAAACAGGTCCTTCAGCCCAATAAATCCAAACCGACCCTCCGAACAACAACCCACCCAGACCCATTCCACTACATTTACCCCTTCACCTAAGGGCAATTTAGCATGGCCAATTCACCTTACCTGCACATTTTTGGTGCTGTGGGAGGAAACCTGATCACCCGGAGGAAACCCATGCAGACACAGGAAGAATGTGCAAACTCCACACGACAGTTGCCTGAGGCAGGAATTGAACCTGGGTCTCTGGCACTGTGAAGCAGCGGTGCTAACCACTGTGCTACCGTGCCGTCCACAAATGGTGTTGAGTTAACGAATTAACCATGATCATCTTGAATGGTGGTGCAGGCTTACAGAGCTGAATAGCCTACTCCTGCTTCTGGTTTCTATGTTTCAATACCCTATTCAAACCAATGTTTTGGCAAAACTACAGCAGTTATTTTAATTATAGGTAGAGTAAGGAGTCAAGCTTATCTGGAACAGGGACTGAATCCCACATTGTTGCCACTAAACTTCACATGCTAGCTATCTAATCCACTCAGCTATCTGGACCCATGCTCAGATAATGAAGTACTAGAAGTATTTATATGAGCAGATGACAATATTTTAAAAAGGGTTAAAAAAAGAGAAAAGAAAAATCCATATGTAAAAAAACCACATTGATAATATTTAACTTAATCATAGTTTGAATAATCAATTTAAAACAAAACATACACAATGGTGCCACTTCAATAACTTGGAATGTTTCTTTCGATAAATTTAGAATTTTAATGGAACTTTTTGCACGTACATTCATGAATCTTTACAAATTAAGGAAAGGAGACATGTATCAATATGATGCTCAAGTTGTCAAAGGCTTACAATATAAATGTGAGAATTTTCTCCCTGTTGACAATAAAGGATTCTGTGTGCACACAGGCCAGATCTCCCAAATCGCATCCAAGACAGAGATAAATTAAGAACTGTCACACTAATGTAGTGTAATGAGGTTTGAGCTGCAGCACAGGAAACAATTCTCGACATGACTAACCTGGGGGAGTCCAATGCTACAATATAAGACACCTTTAATATACCAAAATGTCCCATGCTGCTTTCACAGGATTATTGACAAAACTAGAGATTTTTCAGAACCATATACTTGGTCACTTTATTGACTGCAAACTTTTTTTTAAAATATATGAAAACATCAATATCACTGAATTTTTAAAAAAAGAAGTTTTAGACTACAAAAAGTCACAAAAATCTTCATTGTGATGCAGCTGTCACTACAAAAGAAGAGATCTTGACCTATCACTGTTCCACGTTTATATTACTTAACTCAGTCATATTTGAAAAAGGGCTAAATCGAAATTTAAGCATAACAAGGAACATGAAGTAAAGGAATGCAAAACAAAGGCGACAACATGTAGTGGAGGTTCAAATCAGCCATCATGCAACTGAACAGCTGTACAGACTTAGGGACATTATAACCTAGTTCTGTTTCTGTGATACTTTGCAGTTCATTTGTAGAAATGTTACAGAGCTGCTCCTGCACATTATCAACTTCCGAGTGACAAAACTACACAGAAACAATTGAGCAACATAGATTATTTTGAAAATACTCAGGGAAGATTTTCTGAATATTTAGTGCCCAAAGATTGCAGATTAGGTGGACTGGCCATGCTAAATTGCCTATTAGTGTGCTGGTATGTACAGGCTAGGTGGATTAGTAATGCAGGGTAACGGGCTGGGTCGCTCTTCAGAGGGTCAGTGTGGATTCGGCCAAATAGCCTGCTTCCACACTGTAGGGATTCTGTGAAATATACTAAACATTACTAAGGGAAACCATGTACATGCATGCAGAAATCATGATTTGTTTTCAACACTATCTTAAATCTTCCATTTCTTCCATAAAATTCCAACTTTGGAGCAACAATCTGAAAAGCACTTCACTATGCTTAATTTTACAGCTAAAAGGAAAAGATAGATCATGCAACACAGCTGATGGAACGCTTGTTAAGAGGTATTATTTTTTAACTAATTGATAGATGATATCTTTTCCTTTGTAAATTAAATCACCTTGATATCAATTCTACTTTGCTTTAACATTCATATTGCTAGCAAGATAGGTAGATAGTTCACCCAATGACTCACACAAAATTCTTTTCTCAATAAGTGCCACAAAAATTGTAATCTCTGGATGTAGACAGAAGCTACATGTTTTAGAATTCTTGAATCATGGGACAGATAAAGGAAAAGTACAAAACATTATCATAGGTGGCTTCAGCGGTTAAAACAATCATGTCAACATCTGTGGGATTTTCTTTGAGTATATTAATACTTTCAGCACTAAACACTGTACTTGCTATACCAAAAGTTTAATTATATTGACAGAGATATGTAAATAATCACTTGGCAATTTTGAACCAAGATGCTGGTAGATGATTAACTTTTGAGACAGCAAAACCAAAATTAGTCATACTTGAAAGGAATAGCAGAATATAAACCAGGCAGCAGTGAGGATAAAACATTCTATAATAACTTCCTTTGATCCTTTTAACTTTGATCAGCAAGGCACAAGAAAAGCATTCAAGCCTAGAAATGGTACAGAGACTAGTTATAAAGCTAATCGCTACTGAAGGAAACTTATATGATATCATAAGGGAAAGTTATCAAATTTGTAGTCTATAAGATCATTCAATATAACAGCATGATTAGGCCATTCAGCCCATCGAGTCTGCTTCGCCAGATGTTTGTTTCTCAACCCTGCCTTCTCCCCATGACCCTCAATTCCCTTACTAATCAAGAACTTATTTACCTCTGTCTTATGTACGTTCATTGACTTGACCTCCAGTGTTCTGCAGCAATGAGTTCCACATTAAGCACCCTCTGGCTGAAGACATTTCTCATCTCAGTTCTAAACAGTCATCTCTTCACTCTGAAGCTGTGCCCTCGGACTCTAGTCTCTCCTACTGGTGGAAACATCTTCTCCACATCCATTCCATCCAGGTCTCTCTGTATTCTTCAAATTTCAATGAGATTACCCCTCATCTTCTAAACTCCAAGTACAAACCCAGAATCCCAACCATTCACAAGACAATGATCCCTTCATCCCTAGGATGATTGTTGTAAAACTCCTCTGGATCCCCTCCAACGTCAGCACATCATTCCATAGATATAGGGCCCAAAGCTGCTCACCATATTCTGAATGCAGTCTGACCACAGCCTTCTCTCGCCACAGCAGTAAATCGCTGCACTTGTATTCTAGACCTCATGAAATGAATGCTTACATTCCATTAGCCTACCTAACTGCCAAATGAACCTGCATGTTAACCTTACAGACAATCCTAAAGTAGGAGTCCCAAGTCCCTCTGTGCTTTAGATTTCTTAAGCCTTTCCCCATCTGGAAATAATTCTAGCCTTTCTATCAAAGTGCATTACCTCACACTTTCCCACATTGTATTCCACCTGCCACTTCTTTGTCACTCTCCTAGCCTGTTCAAGTCCTTCTGAAGCGTTCCTCTTCCTCAGCACTACTTGTACTCCACTTATGTTTGTGTCATCTGTAAACTTTGCAACAATGCTCAGTCCTTTGTCCAGATTATTAATCATAGAGATGCACAGCACGGAAACAGACCCCCAGTCCAACCCGTCCACGTTGACAAGACATCCAAACCCAATCCAGTCCATCACTTGGCCCATATCCCTCATATACCCATCCAGATGCCATTCAAATGCTGTAACTCTACCAGCCTCCACCACGACCCCTGGCAGCTCATTCCATACACGCCACCCTCTGTGTGAAAAAGTTGTCCTCTGGATCCCTTTTATATCTTTCCCCTCTCACCCTAAGCCTACACCCTCTAGTTCTAGACCCACCACCCTCCATCCAATGGAACAAACACAATATTCAAAAATGATGCCCTTTTCTTCCTAGACAATTCTGTGATATGATAACCACTTCAGCCAAAAATGAGAAAGTAAGTATTAAGAAAAAAAACAACTGACAGCAAAGGGAAAGAATAAACCAATTGGGAAAATAATGGATTGAGGGAAGATATTGAAGAAATAAAAACAACAAAGGAGACAGTGGAAATTAACTAAAATGAATTCATTTTCTAAGTAGAAGTGGTAAATTATTTCTGATTTATCTATGTGTGAAATAGAATATAAAAAAACTGAGAAAAGGAACATATGATTCAGACAGGAAGAGAACAAGGGTAAAAGTTGAATTAGTTCAATTTGAAGCTTTTATTCCAAGATCACTCTGTAATGCAAAAACAACTCGATTTATATAGTGTTTTTCACAGCCTCAAAGTGTGACTCAACAAGTTTACAGCCAATGAAATATACCAAAAACTCTCAGCTTCTCTTCACTACAAATAATCATCATCATCTATTTCCAAAGTCCACTGCCCACCACACACCCGTACAACACTCCATCTCCTGCACCCTGACTTGCAGGAAAAATGTGAAACACTAAAAAATAAAGTTAAAAATCACAACACAACACCGAGTTATAGTCCAACAGGTTTAATTGGAAGCACACTCGCTTTCAGAGCAACGCTCCTTCATCAGGTGATTACAATCAGGTGAAGGAGCGTCGCTCCGAAAGCGAGTGTGCTTCCAATTAAACCTGTTGGATTATAACCTGCTGTTGTGTGATTTTTAACTTTGTACACCCCAGTCCAACACCGGCAACTCCAAATCATGACTAAAAAATAACTTCTCTGTCCCTAGAACCGAATGCATTGTACAAGCTACTTCTGCCATTTCCCTTCCACTCATACACTGGACAATATTCCCCTGAAATGCCATCAGTACCCACATGCCATCAATGCCACACTTTGCATATCACTCCCACCCCACCTTCACCCACCCCATAACCCTAAACTTGCACCTTTCTATGTGGTCACAACAATGACCTCTGCAGAACTCCAGTCATCACCGTTGTCATCCTGAAAAAGACCCCTTTTTCCTCACTCTGTCTTCTGTCAGTCAGCCAATTCTGTTTCCATGCCAATACGTTGTCCCTAACATCATGGGCTCTTACCTTAGTTAGCAGCCTCCAGCACAGTACCTTGTCAAAGGCCTTCTGGAAATCCAAATAGATCCTGTCCATTGATTCTCCTTTGTCTAACTTTCTCATTACCACCTCAAAGAATTCTAACAGATTTGTCAGGCATGACCTCCCCTTGACAAAGCTGTGCTTTCTCAGCCCTATTTTAGCACGCACTCTAACACTGAAAGGAGCAAAGCAATAGACAGGCATATGGGAGTAGCAATAGATATTACTAAGATACACGAGACACCAGGTAGAAAAGGTTCTTCATCAACAACCTGTACTTATTTGGCACCAGAGAATTTCACAGCAGAGTCAGCAAACAAAATATAGTACCCAGTCACCTACACAGATACTAAGGTCAGTAACAAAAAGCGTGGCCGAAGAGTAAGTTTTAAATAATGTTCTAAAGGAAGAGAGAACACTACTTCAACTTAAAGTGCAATGGCAGGACTAAAGAAACAACGGACACAATTGGGTGAAAATATAACAGAAAATCAATGGTAGAAACAGATGCCATGAAGGAGGCCATGCATTTTTGTGAATAACTGAACAAGACAATTTAAATGGTCTCTTATGTACTTTTCTTTGCATCTTTTTCTGATGAGAAAACATTTCACGAATCTATCAAATATTGTTCATTAAGAGCAAGATGCTTAGAATAAAAAAATGCAATCTATGTTGATGGATATCAGTCTGGGAAATATACACTGTCATTTTAAACAGGATCACATAAACAAAAATGAAACAACTCAATTAACATAAGAAATAGAAGCTGAATCAGACTACGTAGTCCCCAAAGAACCTGCAGTGCCACCTATCAAGACCATAGCTGACCTATGTAAATGACAACTCTGTATTATAACCTTATCACCTCACTCCCTTAATGTGCATAAAATTGTCTTGAATGGGCAGAATACTGAGTCATACAGCCCTGTGGGGCACAGAATACCAAAGTGAATTAATCTTAACTCAAAGTCCCAAATATCTGACTCCTAATAATCCATTGAGACTCTTTACTTCCAAAGAAAGGTGTACAATTCGCCTTTTTGTGAATCCATGGTCTTCTGGAGCCAGCAGTAAACACACACGATATTTATATTTACCTTGAAAGCTTTCACACATCACCTTACAACGAAAGCTGAATCAACCAATACTCTGACGTACAGTAGTTAAGTAACATGCAACGTAAAATTTCCCACCTTTGACTTCCTTGACACTGCCCACCAACATATCCCACAGAAAAAGAATCACCGTTTGTATCATTTAGCATCTTTTCAGCTGATAGAACCCGTCTCAGAAATCTTGGGTTGAACACCCCACCGCCAGTACTGACAGATCCCTCTCCTCCCCCCGATCGGCCTATTGTTCATTTGCAGCATTTTCTGGTGTGGGTTGAAGCAGCCAACTGTCTGCTCACGGACGGGCTGCGTCTGCATTTACCTCCAGCTGCCCAGAGGCCAGCCAGCTGTGGCCCTGGCATGTCCCCTCTTCTCCCCCCCACTCACAGGCCTGTCCCCTCCCTGTTTACCTGCTGACCCAGGATCAGTTAAAGCGCACAGGCACCTTTCATCGAAGTATCGGACCAACAGCCAGACGATGAGCGGCAGGTTGTCCCTCTCGTTGTAGGTGGGCAGCAGCACCGAGTACTTGTCACCCCCGCCCCGCCGCTGCTCCGCACCCTCCCCGCTTGCCATGTTGGAGGCTCCGCTCGGACAGGAAGTCAGTGCCACACCTCCGACAAATCCTCCGGCAACCATAGGAGCGATTGAAAGGTCCGGGCTGACAGCTTGGACCCGGAGCAAAACACTAACAAAACAAAAATCAGCATAGCAAGTGGAACAAAAACACAACTCCCGCAAACTTACAGTGGCACAAATTTAAAGAAAAACAAATGGTTTGCGTACAACCGTCAGCTTTTGTCTTAATGACAGGCAACAATGAGTTGGTTTCTCTGAGAATCCTGCACTGGCCAGTGTTGACAGACACTCATTAGTGTCCCATTAGTTTGAAAATAATCACACTTCAGACTCACAATGTAGGATCTTAAGCGAATATTTTTTTTTCAAGCAGCACCAAAAAATTGATGAATTCAAATCAGTGCCAATGCATCGTTGCTGACTGTGGAAATCGCTGCTGTTAGTTTATGGTGCACTTTGCAGGGAGTTCAGCTCCTGGAACAATGAAGATCCACCAACAGAGGGAACAGCAAAGGGAACTGAGCGGACACTCCTTTTTAACAACATCAGCTGTTTTTTTTTAAGACCACAAATCGGTCAGTGGGTGAGAATGACAGCATTGACAAATGCATGAGTGAGTGCGTGGTTAGGGGCGTGAAGAGGGGTGTCCTGTTAATTACCGAGTTACTCCAAGGATTAAACAGTGCGACAATTCTTCAGTATCAGGGTTGATTGCGCGGACGTCACCCGAATGTCCAGATTAGTCTTCCAGCGCACATTGACCCATCAGAAGTTATATTCACATAACAATTAGTTCCTCACTCTTTTTGAATAATCTAACAATCACTTTTTGCTGTAGTCAGGAAAGTTCACAGGAACAAGATTTCCTGTCTACGCTAAGCAGCTAAGATAAATCACTTCCAGCACCAACAGCACTAGAAGGAAGAGGTGCAAATCATAGGGAAAGGAAATTTAATATATGTATATTTGCATTCAATTTACTGCACAGAAACAGGGCATTCGGTATGGTTCATATTTCTTAGGTTAGGGTGAAGTAAGTTGCTATCAGCATATTCTATCTTTGCCTATCTTATTTGCTTCAACTACTCCTGTAGTAACAAATTCCACATACTAAATACTCCCTCACTTAACTAATTAGCTGACTATCTTATTTATAGCCCTTACTTTTGAAGTCGACTGTCGTGAAAGGATTTTTTTCGATATCAAATACGTTATTTTGTTAAAAATCACTTATTGGGTCACTAATCACTGTAGCTTTTCTTGAGTAAACAGGATCAACTAGTTCAGTCTTTGCTGATAGTTGCAACTTTCTAGCTTTTGTATTATCCATGTAAATATTTTATTGCACCTTCCCAAGTGCCTTGATAAACTTTTAATAAATACTTAAATGGTAAATGTGGTTTTAATGCATAGATTTTACACAACCTCAGAACATAGAATAACATCAAATTGACTTTTAGAACCAAAATGTGAATTGAATCCCAAGCTAGAGGGTACAGAATGAAACATGATACTAATCTTTTTTGATAATATGTTTATTTGTAGAATGTGATATTAGATTTATCTGCCTTCTGCCCAACTACACTCTGTTTTCCAGTAGTCTATACTTATCGGTGCTCTAGGATGTTTTGCTTTTCAGTACTGTTGTTACACACCCAAGCAACAGGTGGGACTTGAATCCGGGTATCACAGCTCAGAGATAGGGACACTATCATTGCACCACAAGATGTCTAAGGATGAGCTAGGTATTTTTTAATTGATCTGTTCAGATATGAGGCATCGTTGAAGCAAGTGGGAGTTCAGCCCAGGTTCCCTAATTCCGAGATAAAGATATTACCATTGAGCCACAAGAGCCCCATAGATGCTCTAGCTAGTTAATTAAACAATGCCCTTCACCTTATATGTCTTAACAACGTAATTAACATATTGTTAACAAATTTCCCTTTTATCTTTAAACAAAACAATTATAGCATACAAAAAGAATCATGAAACAAAGATTAAGATTATTTTTATATTTGCCAGCTAATAAAACAATGCATTTTAGGGCCTCCCAACAATTTCTTCGAGCAAGCATTCATTTTTTTGTTAAATAATTGGTGACTTGCATCAATACATTTTATTTTAGGGATGTCTTTTTGCATTTTTTTATGCTAGCAAGGTCAATCCTTGCATTTTATAAGCTATATTCTTTGTTGTATGTATACTTCTCATGGGGAATAGTTAGAAGATAGGGTGGCACGGTGGCTCAGTGGCCAGCACTGTTGTCTGACAGTTCTCTGTGTGGTTTCCTCCCATAGTCCAAAGACCTATAGGTTAAGGTTGATTGGCCATGCTAAATTGCTCATGGTGCATAGGGTTAGATGATAAATGTCGAATAATAGGGGAATGGGTCTGGGTGGGTTACTCTTTGGTGGGTCGGTGTGGACTTGTTGGGCTGAGGGGCCTGTTTCCACACTGTCGAATTCTATCATTCTAAGGAGAATAGCATTCACACTTCTCAGAGTGCCCTATGTATAGTTATGTCCTCAAAATGTTGGAGAAGCAAAACCCCATATCCAATGCTTCTTCTAGAACCGCTGTTTCTACTGCTTTGGCACTTTTAGCAAACATTTGGCTTTCTTGAACAAGGAATAATATTTTTCATTTTCACTCACCAAAAATATCATAAACTTAGCTGTTTTTAAATACCCGAGGTAAAATGCAGATGCTAGAAACCAGATTCTGGATCAGTAGTGCTGGAAGAGCACAGCAGTTCAGGCAGCATCCAAAGTGCAGCGGAATCGACGTTTCGGGCAAAAGCCCTTCATCCATCAGGAAGATTGGCATGCAAAGCATCACTTCATATCCCACTGATCATCGAAGGCTAGATCCCCAAGTAGACACTTATCTGAATTTAATTTCCTTGATGTTTTATTGTCCTCAGTATTTATTTGAGTATAATATTTTTAATTAAAATGCTATGTTCTAATATATCTGAACTGATATTGTGTCTTGTCTGCGTATACAGCCAGTTTAACTGTCTAATCCATCTTCTTAAATGCTCGGTTTATTCTTTAGAGTCATAGAGACGTACAGCACGGAAACAGACCCTTTGGTCCAACTTGTCCATGCTGACCAGATATCCCAACCTAATCTAGTCCCATTTGCCAGCACCCTATCAATATCCCTCCAAATCCTTCCTATTCACATGCACATTCAGATGTCTTTTAAATGTTGCAATTGTACTAGCTTCCATCACTTCTTCTGGCAGCTCATTCCATACACATACCACCCTCTGAGTGAAAATGTTCCCCTTAGGTCTCCTTTATATCTTTCCCCTCTCACCCTAAATCCATGCCCTCTAATTCTGAACTCCCCCACCCCAACGAAAACGCTTTGCCTATTTATCCTATCCATGCCCCACATGATTTTACAAACCTCGATAAGGTCACCCCTCAGCCTCTGACACTCCAGGGAAGACAGCCTCAGCCTATTCAAAATCTCCCCATAGCTCAAATCCTCCAACCCTGGCAACATGCTTGTAAATCTTTTCTGAACCCTTTCAAGTTTCATAACTTCCTTCCAAACATGGTCTAACTAATGTCCTGTACAGCCACAACATAATCTTTGATACCTTCCATTTTTAAAAAATTCATTCACGGGGTGAGGGCATCACTGGCCAAGCCAGCATTTATTACCCATAGGGCAATTAAGAGTCAACCACATTGCTGTGTGTCTAGAGTTGCATAGAGGCTAAACTGGGTAAGGATAGCAGATTCCTTCCCTAAAGGACATTAGTGAACCAGATAGGTTTTTCCAACAATTGACAATGGATTCACAGTCATCATTAGACTCTTCTAGATTTTACTGAGTTCAAATTGCATCATCCGCCATGGCAGGATTCAAACCCAGGTTCCCAGAACATTACCTGGGTTTCTGGATTAATTCCTGTAAAGTGGAGGTGCTGGTGTTGAACCATGGTGGAAACCAGGTTATAGTCCAAAGGGTAAATTTGAAATCACGAGCTTTCACAAGAGAACACTTTAGCAATCAAGGACATTCAGCCTTTGATCTTCAGCCTTCAAGGTACACAATACAGAATCACCAAGCAGAAGTTGACAGCCAAGTTCCATACCTGTGAGGATGGCCAAAGTTAAAAATCATACAACACCAGGTTTTAGTCCAACAGACGTATTTGGAAGCACTAGCTTTCGGAGTGCTGCTCCATCAGGTGGTTGTGGAGTATAAGAGAATAGCCTCAACCATGAACTTGGGTTCCTGTCCCACTACATGTAACTCCACTATATTCTTCTGTATAAAATCTTCCTTACTGTTTTGTTTTGTCAGCTCTCTTCCCCACACTTAGCCAGCCGACAGACTTTCATCCTTAAATGACTAATAACTTAGCAGCACCCTCACCATTCCCTTTCCCTTTAGTTTCTGCAGAACGATCAAATGGACCCTTGAATGAAGTAAGTGTTCACCCCAGATGTGGTTCCATGGAAACCTGACTGATGGCTATACATTTCCCTGACCACAGCTGAGCCACATCAGCAAAACTGCACCATAAGAAGCTCCACCATCCCCAACAGTTTTGATTTGCTGCAAATCCATTGTCTTAGATAGGCAGAAGCATGCTGTCTCACCTCAGATCCTCCCACAGTAATTCATAGTTTGTTCCATCGCCTACAAAAGCCAGCACAGGTATTGGGTGATGTATTATTAGTTGCTTCACTGCAGGGTAAATCAGGGAATCCAATTAAACAGGCATTGTATTTTGTGTCAACTTGCCAAATTTAGAAGTGTTTTCAGAAGATTCTGCCACTCATATAGATTTACAGTGGATAAGGGGCTAATTTCCAAGGATCCCAGGCTTCATCAATTCTTGTTTGCTATAGTCTCTTCTGATCCAGCCACTTCTATAAATCTCATCCCTTGTCATTATTGACTCTTTTATCCCTAACCTTAAATGATCTGCCCTCAGTGGTGTACTCAATGTGTGTAGTTGTAGTGCTATAGGCTGTAGTGCTTGCAAGGTTCAGGTTGTGTACAAGATTTCAGCCTGTGGGTTTGAGTTTCATAGTGATGCTATGAACATAGTTCTCCATGGTTTCCAAGCTGTCTGAGATAGGTAAAAGAGTAGGCGTATGGAAATCAAATGCATTATGCAGGTAAATATTAGTATAGCTGCAGACCTGAATGGTAAGCTGATGTTGCTCTCTGAACAGGTGAATGTGAGGAGAATGTATGTCTTTTCTATTTGTGAAGTCTGTTCACTGATCGGGAGCTGCTCTGATATTCGTATGGGTGTAATAATAGTCATCACTGGGACACTTTGTAACTTGATTGACTTTGGATGTAGGTTTGGACTGTAAACAGCCTAATATGACAGATGCCACCCATTGCAGCCTAGGAAGAGCTTACAGTTATAGAATTGAGATGCATCACTTTTTTTCTCTACTTCTTCTAGGGTTCTCAGCCCAAAGGCAAGGCCAGCTCATATCGCCATGACTTTCTCCACAGGTAGGGCAAGTAGGCAGATCCTAAATCCACCTGAGCTGGAATGGGGATCAAACCTGCTGCTGTCGGTATCAATCTGATTCAGACCAAATCCGGTCAGCTTGCTTGTAATATATTGTATTGTATTGTAGGCTAGAGCTATGGGTAGTGATGGTAGATACTCTAATTTCTCTTTATCACATGGATGACCAGGAATCTCTCCCACTCTTATCACCTGCCATTGGCATATGTTGGAAGGATTTCTAAGTTAATAATCAAACTTTTTGGCTGTATTATAAATGTACCTTCCTTGGCCATCAAGTCCTGGAGTGCACTTTTGACGCTAACAACTGTATCATAAGATACCAATCATTCTTACATGTACTGCCACGGATAAATCTTGTCCAGCTGGGCGGATAAAGAACTTCCTCTAAATGACTGCAATAGTCCATGGAATTTGCTCTGCATAGGCACAGCCTCCTGACGTTCAGCTGCTGGCAAACTGGAGAAATCTGGCACAGCCCCTTTTGGATTATGGGCAGATTAGAAACATCATAAACAATTCAACTCTTTTGTGGTCAGAGCCAGATCCCATTTACAACTCCGTGAAGTAGTCCAAATTCCTTTTGCTGTTATTGCCTTTTTTCCTTCAGATTGAATCTTGATGGTGATGTTCAGTACAATGTAATAATTTCCAATCTCACTTCTACTTCCACCCTCACCCTAACTCTTACCCCCTCATTCCACTGAAAATTTGATAACTCTGAAACAGAACAAACCAGATGTACTGTGTTTTCTCAGGCTAAAACTGCTGAAAATATCCATTCCTGTTAGTTACAACTAATCTGGATACTTACAGGTCAGTGTGCCTTCAAATAATATTTCTAGCTTTTACCATCCAGTGATACTGAGCAAGTCACTCCTTATTGAAATGGTACCATCTTGTATTATGTAACAGGACCCTGAACCTGGAGTGAGCCAGAGAAATATAATAGAAACCACACAAACAAAGTGCAAAGTGCAACAACAGAACAAACCATTGGGTTGCTCAAATATGTTTCAGATATCTCAATGAATCTGGCAGCCTCCTTCAGTATGCCCCTCACAGGTCTCTAGTGTAGTTGTCATCTGTTATGCCCTGAGAGAGGAGTCGAGCTGCAGGAAGAGGAATGTATTGAATAATTAGTATTCTCCATCAAAGAATGTAAAGAAAGAGCCAGGTACAGCAATGACGTTTGCAGGTATCCACAATGTTTTATCCACAGCTTACTTATCCTTAACATGTTGGGCCGAAGGGCCTGTTTCCACACTGTAAGTAATCTAATCTAATCTAATCTAATCATATCATCTTAGAGCTCTATCTCAGGGAATGCTACTCTTTACTAAAATCACGATTCAATGCGGGACTATTACACAGTGGAAGATCTTCAAATGGTTGAAAGTATTCACCTTTATTCAACAATAGCAAAAGTGAAGAACAAACAAACAACAGAAGCCATATTTGTTTCTGAGAACAGACAAGGACAACAAGCAATAAATTCATAGTCAATGATTGATCACTGAACCCAGCTATTATCTCCTGAACCCAGGTGTCAATTAAGTCCTGACTGGCTTATTGCATCAAACATTGTAAGGTAGTTCAGTGGTTAGCACTGCTGTCTGACAGTGCCAGGGACCTGGGTTCGGTTCCACCTCAGGCTACAGTCTATGTGGTGTTTGCACATTCTCCCAACGGGAGCTCCCATTTCCTCTCACAGTCCAAAGATGTGCAGGTTAGGTGGATTGGCCATGCTAAATCGCTTATATTGTGCAGGCCAGGTAGATTAGCCATGGGAAATGAGGGGTTACAGGGATTGTTTTGGGGATGGTTCTGGGTGAGATGCTCTTTGGAGGGTCTGTGAGGTCTTGGTGGGTCAACTGGTCTGCTTCCTCGCTCTGGGGATTCCACAAATTGCAGCACTTTGTTATGCAGAATGTGATGTTCCTCCTGTTCACTGTACTCAGCTTCCTCCTCAGAAGACTGCTGCAGCTCTCCCAACTCTTCAGCATCCATTGCGACCTCACTTTGTTTGCTCCATTTGTGAAAGTACAGCATGCTAGAACTATGTGGCATATTATGTCTGGAGTGGATTGGAAGATCCTCCCAGGCTGAACCAAGTATCAGAACCTCACCTCAGCAACCCTACTGTATACTTCACAATGGCCCTGATTGAAGAATTGGCTGCATTGTATCTGCACTTGGCCTCAGTCAGGGGTTGTGTAATGGAATCATCAGCCCTGGTTACAGAGGGTAGTCCTTTGTCCCACCCCTATGCTTGTAAGATATTTGGCCCTTGACAGTTTTGTATTACTCTTCGTTCAGAAATGTGAATGTTCCTGATACTGACTGCGTCAAGCCATGGCACACAAATAACGATGGAGATTGCAAGTGCTGTGTGATTAATGATACCTAAATCCACCTCCCCCCCACTCCCCCCACCCCACACACACTCTCACACTCTACATAAATCAAGAAAGGCAGCATCGCATATAAAAGCAAGTTGACAAACACTTACAGTTCCATGTCCTTCTGTAGCCTGTGAGATTTCAGTATATTGTTGTGAAGTTACCCATTGATGCCACTTTTAAGGTCACCTGTGATTATTCCTGCTTCCCAGAGATGGCTGTCCTTGGACCTGACCAATGACTTATTCAAGAAACAAAAACAGACATTGCTGGAAAATCTCAGCAGGTCTGGCAGTGTCTGTGGGGAGAAATCAGAATTAACATTTCAGGTCCAGTGACTCTTCCTCAGAAGGGTCTTATTGAAGATTCACTTATTCAAAATTACTTTGAATTTGTATCATGCATAGTTAGACATTGCAGGCTTTTTATATTAAGGCTGCTCTGATTACAGGTGACTTCAACATGTACTGTTTAAGTGTTTGATTAATGTGCTTGTCCCTTGAAGTGCCTCACATTGCTCAAATAGAGCCTGCATACTAAGACAGAAAAAGAATGCTCACTCCATCCATTCCAGTTGTGCTCACAGTCATTTTCTATTCTTGTGTGCATTTACAATTCAGGTGAGTATAGAATGCAACACAGCTTGCGCTTGGCACAATACATTGTAGGCTCAGTCTGGCAATCAAGGTTTCTCCTCACCTCTCCTAACCTCCTCAATCATCCATGCTCCTTACTTCTCGGCATTCCCTGTCGAGTCCATCAGTGCTGGGCTTCCATATGTTCCTACACACCTCTTTGAATTATGAGTTCATCTTTCAACATTTCCCAATCCAGACCTACAGCTTAGTCATACCAACAATCGTGCAGTACTGTCCTCCTTATCGAAACTGGGGTACCATTGACTGGTGATGACCAATGCACCCCCCCCCCCACCCGCACTATAACACTTCTCCTCCAATGCTGTATGTCTCCCACATTTGCCCCAATCACAATCATTAATCCTTGCATCACAGCATGCTGCAATCCAATTCCCAAAAGTAACTTCTAACTTCCTTACCATTGCGTTGGCCCCTGATTTTCACTGAGCTCATCAATAGAACTCATCGTGGCCTAACCACTTCACCAACTCTTACGTTGTGGATGGGCAGTTCCAACTGCTTAGTGAGCAGACCATTGATTGATCTCAGTTCCTGACTGACATACTGTAAATACCATTTGACATACAAGGTTGTGCATGGCCCACTACCTGGACTGCAGTGATGTGGAACCTTGACACTGTGGCTGACTGACCATACCCAAGCCCTGTATTGGTATCCATCACTGCCCTTGACTGACTGTGCTGGGCCCCCCTGACTGAAGACAGTCTCCCTTGGCCTGATTAACAACTCCTCTCTTTAGACTTTGTGGCATCTCTATTTGGTTGAAGACCATCAGTGTGTTTGCCACATAAGTGGTGCAGCTGTGAAATTAACATCAAATGGTGCAATATTCACTATGTTCACCTCCTTGATTGATCATTGCTAACAACCAGTAGAAGCTGCCTGGCTTTGTGTCTGCACTAAAAGACAAGGCAAGACAGAAGTACTGAAACTCTTTAAGATCTAGCCGAGAGGGAAAAGCACAAAAAGGCAATGCAAGATGGGCAAAATGGAGATGTCATGAACATCCAAGTAGGCAAAAAGTGAGTGAGTGCTAACAGAGCAAGTATGGAGCCCTGAGATGCATCCTGATTGAATCCACGACTTAGCTGCGTCCAAATGTCCCAACAGTAGCAACACATTTATAGGCACCAGTATGCTCCCAAGTGTGAATTTAAATGCAGAACCACATTTCAAGTGATTTGGAGATATGACACATGAATGCCATGTGACTGGTACATTTCCAGTGCCAACTTCCTTGGCCGGATGATGTAGGGAGTCGCTGCCCGTGAAGTGTGCCCTGAGATGGAGGCCTGGAGGAGCAAGCAGCAAACTGGAGTGGCCACGTAACCACTCTGACTTTCATGTCGAGAAGTGGCAATGTCTTGTTTCCATCAGTGGGTGTGAAAATGGAAATATTAATGAGGTGAGGTTTGGTAATAATTGCATATTATTGCATGCAAGTAGGTGCAATTGGCCTCTCACCATTCACTATGGAGAGTTTTGACTTGCCATTCAACACTTGGTTGGAGAATTAGCCTTTATCTTCTTGATGCTGTGATTCTCATTTCTGCAAAACTCTTTCTGTTTTCCCAATTGATTTACCAATTGCCTAACTTGTTTGGTGGTAGAAGGATTGTGTCCGTATTTTTTTAAAAAATGGAAGACTTGAACTCAGTGGCCCTGGCAGAACCCAACCTGAACATCAGTCAGCAAGTTATTACTGATATGACTGGAAGTTTCTGCTTGATTCCACTTCTTAGCAATCAGTACACAGAAACAGATGTGCTGATGGCAGACCCTAGTGTTCGTCTTGACAATTTTAACCATATCAAACACATTGCAACATCTTTGGACACTTGAAAAATGGCAATCTGGGTGCCAAAACTTTACGCCAAACTTTACATAAAATTCTGAAAGGAAACATGAGGAATATAAAACAAATGTACAACACCTTAAAGGAAGACATGGAAAACAAAGCATAAAGCAAAATTAAAAGGAGATTTGTTTGGGACACTGAAAGAGAGTGTAACAATCAACAGCAAAATTCATTTCGTTTATAGAAAAATTGGGACTTGGGGAATACATGCAAATTAATCTCTAAATCCTAATTTATATGTTTGCATGATCTTTTGAGTCTTTTTTTGTAAGTAAGCATTATTGTGAAGTGTGACAAAATGGAAAACAATACCTTTATGGTATGTTGGTTAATGTTCAGAGCTTGATAAACAAAGCTTTTTCTTCAATAGGGAAGATATGATGAAATGTAACTGCAAGCTGATGTGAGTGGTTTCAAAGTCACTTCCTTTTTGACTGTCCCTAACTGAAAGAAAAATCAGAATTTGAAGTTACTGGAAAGTAGTGGAGGGTTAAGGGTATCCTTTAATTCCTGGCTGTGATAACATACTTCTAAGAACATTTGATGGCACTGGTAAAGCTGGTTGAGGAAATAAACTTTCAAATAAACCTGCTGGACTATAACCTTGTGCGATATTTAACTTTGCCCATCCCAGTCCAACACTGGAACCTCAAGAAAATAAACAGCAAAGCTGAGGGATAAAATTACAGTAAGAGAAGAATAGAGTGTCTGGGGGGGGGGGGATGTTTTATGCTAGACTTTAGTAAAAACGTTGACAAGGTTCCACATGGAAGACTAATTAGTACAGTTAGATCACATGGGATTCAGGGAGAGTTTGCCAATTGGTACAGAACTGGCTTGACGGTAGGAGACAGAGGGTGGTAGTGGTGGAGCGTTGTTTCTTTGGGCTGTGACAAGCAATGTGCCACAGGGATCAGTACTGGGTCAAAATTTGTTTGTCAATACTGGGTCAAAATTTGTTTGTCATTTATATAAATGAATTGGATGAGAATATAGGAGTCATTCTTACTATTTTTGTGGATGGCATCAAATTTTTTGTATAGTTGACAGTGAAGAAGGTTGTCTAAGATTAAAAAGACATTGTGATAATTGGGTCAATGAGATAAGGAATGGCAGATGGAGTTTAATTTGGATAAATAAGAGGTATTGCATTTTGGTAAAACAAACAAGGACAGGAGTTATACAATTAATGGTAGGGTCCTGGGCGGTATTGTCGAACAAAGGGGTTCGGATACATATTCTTTTAAATCTGCATCACAAGTAAACCGGGTGGTGAAGAAGGCCTTCATTGCTCAGATCACTGAGTTTTAGAACAAAGAACATAGAACAGAGACCATTACAGTGCAGTACAGGCCCTTTGGACCTCGATTTGCACCGACCTGTGAAACCAATCTAAAGCCCATCTAACCTACACTATTCCATTATCATCCAAATGTTTATCCAAAGACCATTTAAATGCTCTTAAAGTTGGCAAGTTCACACTGTTGCAGTCAGGGCATTCCAGGCAAGGCATTCCTTACTACTCTCTGAGTATCATCTGCCCTATATCTATCACTCCTCAATTTAAAGCTATATGCCCTCATGCTAGCTATCATCATCCAAGGAAAAAGGCTCTCACTGTCCAACCTATCTAACCGTCTGATCATCTTGTATGCCTCTCTTAAGTCACCACTTAACCTTCTTCTCTCTAATGAAAATAGCCTCAGGTCCTCCAGCTTCATAAGACCTTCCCTCCACACCAGGCAACATCCTGGTAAATCTCACCTGCACCCTTTCCGATGCTTCCACATCCTTTTTATAATGTGGTGACCAGAACAGTATGCAATACTCCCAAGTGCAGCCACACCAGAGTTTTGTACATGACCTCATGGCTCCGAAACTCAATTCCTTTACCAATAAAAGCTAACACACCATATGCCTTCTTAACAATCTTGTCAACCTGGGTGGCAACTTCCAGGCATCTATGTACATGGACACCGAGATCTCTCTGCTTGTCCACACTACCAAGAATCTTATCATAACTCGTACTCTGTATTCCTGTTAGGAGAATTTTGAGTTAGGACATCATGTCGTACAGGATGTTGGTGGAGTACTGTGTGCAGTTCTGCTTGCCCGTTTATAGAAAGGATATGATTAAAGTGAAGAAGATTCAGAAAAGATTTACCAGGACGTTGCCGAGTTTGGTGGGTTTGAGTTATAAAAGTAGATTAGATAGGCTGGGACATTTTTCATTGGAACGTTGGAGGTTGAGGGGTGACCTGAAAGAGGTTTATAAAATCATGAGGGCACAGATGAGGTGACTAGCAAAGATTTTGTTTTTCTGAAGGTGTGGGAGTTCAAAGTTGGGGGAGGGGGGCATATTTTAAGGTGTGAGGAGAAAGGTTTTAAAAGTACATGTGGGGCAACATTTTCACACAGAGAGTGGTTAGAGTGTGGAATGAAGTGCCAAAGAATATGGTGGATGCAGGCATAGTTACAACATTTAAAAGACATTTGGATAGGTACATGAATAGGAAAGGTTTGGAGGGGTATGGACCAAACGCAGGCAGGTAGGACTAGTTTAGTTTGGGAATTTGGTCGACGTGGACTAGTTGGACTGAAGGACTCGCAGCAGGGAGAGCGGGAGTGTCGATCGGGGGCCTCAGGGAAGGTGAGTCACCACTTTAAGGTTTTGAAAAAACTTACCTCGACCAGTGGAGGTAACTTACCTCGACCGTTTCTGTTCCAGCAGCAGAAAGTGCGGGAGCTCTAACCAGGAGGACTCTCGTGTGTTGTCAAGGTAAGGTTTCTCAATTTATATTTCTTGTGTGTATTGTGTGATTGATTAAAAGTTTAATTGGTTAATTGAACGAGACTGTAGCAGAGAAATGCTAGAAATTATTTAATACATAAATTGTAAAAGTTAATCAAATAAGTAGTTATGGCTGGACAGGTGATGTGCTGCAGCTGTATAATGTGGGAACTGGTTGATCCCATTGTGAACAGCAGTGACCACATCTGCAGCATGTGTTGGTTGCTGGAAGAACTCTGGATCAGAATGCATGATCTGGAATCTGAGCTTCAAGAGGATTCTATAATTAGGGGGACAGATAGTGTCCTATGCAAGCCGAATTGGGACTCCCGCATGATGTGTTGCCTGACCGGTGCCAGGATGCATGACATCTCCAATTGGCTTTGAAGGACATTGGAGCAGGAGGGGAGGATCCAGTTGTAGAGGTCCATGTTGGGACTAACAACATAGGCACAGCTAGGGTGGAGGACCTGTTTGGGGATTATCAAGCCATAGGAAGGAAATTGAAGTACAGGTCCTCGGATTACTGCCCAAGCCATGTGCCAATTGGCATAGGGATAAGAAAGTTAGGGAAGTAAACACGTGGATAAGAGATTGGTGTGGGAAAGAGGGATTCCATTTCATGGGGCATTGGCACCAGTTTTGGAACTAAGGGGATCTGTACCATTGGGACAGTCTCCACCTGAACTGATCTAGAACCAGTGTTCCAGCAAAAAGTATAATTAGGGTGGTCAGTAGGACTTTAAAATTCTGAATCAGGGGGAAGATAAAGCGAAAGTGACAGGGAGTATGGAGTTAAATGGAAAGATAAGCAGCAGGAGAGCATGTGTGCAGGTGGATTTAAGCTTGAGGCAGACTAGGAATGCAGCAAAAAGGAAGGATAACTTAGGACTTCTTATGATTTCCAATATCTCTAATAATGATAAGAAAGTTAGCATTAAGGCACTTTACTTGAATGCTCATAGTATTCGTAACAAAGTAGATGAATGGTTATGATGTGGTAGGTATCACAGAGACATGGTTGCAGGGGGTTCAGTTCTGGCAGTTAAACATCCAAGGATTTACAATTCATCGAAAAGACAGGGAGGTGGACAGAGGGCGGGATTGCCTTGTTATTTAAGAATGAAATTAAATGTATGGCACTGAATGACATCGGGTCGGATGACATAAAGCATGTGTAGGTGGAGTTAAGGAACCACAAAGGCAGAAAAGTTATAATGGGAGTTATGTACAGACCTCCTAACAGTAGTCAGGATCAGGGGTGCAAGATGTACCAGGAAATAGATAGGGCATGTCAGAAAGGTAAGGTCATGGTGATCAGGGGGGACCTCAATATGCAGGCAGACTGGGTGAATAATGTTGCCAATGGATCCAAAGAAAGGGAATTCATGGAATAATTACAGGATGGCTTTTTGGAACAGCTTGTGATGGAACCCACAAGGGAGCAGGCTATTCTGGACCTAGTGCTATGTTAGGAGGTAGCGATCATAATATGGTAGAGTTAAGTCTGCAGTTTGAAAGAGAGAGGGTAAAATCAAATGTAATGGTGTTACAGTTAAATAAAGGTAATTACAGGGGCATGAGAGAGGTCCTGATGAAAATTGACTGGAAGCAGAGCCTAGCAGGGAAGACAGTAGAACAACAATGGCAGGAATTTCTGGGTGTAATTGAAGACACAGCACAGAGGTACATCCCAAAGAAAAGAAAGATTTTCTGGAGGGGGGTGGGGGAAGGTATGAATGAGACAGCCATGGCTGACAAAGGAAGTCAGGAAATGTATCAAAGAAAAAGAGACAGCCTATAAAGTCACCAAAAGCACTGGGAAATCAGAAGATTGGGAAGGTCACAAAACAAACAGAGGATAACAAGGAGAGAAATAAGGAAGGAGAGGATCAAATATGAAGGTAGGCTAGCTAGTAATATTAGAAATGATAGTCAAAGTTTCTTTCAATATATAAGAAACAAATGAGAGGCAAAAGTAGACATTGGGCTGCTCCAAATTGATGCTGGAAGGTTAGTGATGGGAGATAAGAAAATAGCTGAAAAACTTTAATAAGTACTTTGCGTCAGCGTCCATAGTGGAAGACATGAGTAATATCCAAACAATTAAAGAGAATTAGAGGGCAGAGTTGAGTATGATAGCTATTACAAAAGAGAAAGTGACATAAAAGCTAAAAGGTCTAAAAATTGATAAATCTCCTGGCCCCGATGGGCTACATCCTAGAGTTCTGAGGGAGGTGGCTCAAGAAATAGCGGAGGCATTGTTTGTGATCTTTCAAAAGTTACTGGAGTCAGGGGAAAGTCCCAGATTATTGGAAAATCACTGTTGTAACTCCCTTGTTCAAGAAAGAATCAAGATAAAAGATGGAAACTTATAAGTCAATTAGCCTAACCTCGTTGTTGGTAAAATTCTAGAATCTATCGTTAAGGATGAGATTTATAAATTCTTGGAAGTGCAGTGTCGGATTAGAACAAGTCAGCATGGATTTAGTAAGGGGAGGTTGTGCCTGACAAACCTGTTAGAATTCTTTGAAGAGGTAACAAGGAGGTTAGACCAGGGAAACCCATTGGATGACTTCCAAAAGGCTTTTGATGAGGTACCTCATGGGAGGCTGCTAGTAAGGTGAGGGCCCATGGTGTTCGAAGTGAGCTACTGGCATGGATTGAGGATTGGCTGTCTGACAGAAGGCAGACAGTTGGGATAAAAGGTTCTTCTTCGGAATGGCAGCCAGTGACAAGTGGTGTCCTGCAGGGTTCAGTGTTGGGGCCGCAGCAGTTCACTTTATATATTAATGATCTGGACGAAGGGACTGGGGGCATTCTGGCAAAGTTTGCTGATGATACGAAGTAAGGTGGACAGGCAGCTAGTATTGAGGAGGCGGGGAAGCTGCAGAAAATTTAGGCAGTTTAGGAGAGTGGTCCAGGAAATTCAATGTGAGCAAATGTGAGGTCTTGCACTTTGGAAAAAAGAATACAAGCATGGACTATTTTCTAAATGGCGAGAAAATTTATCAAGCCGAAATGCAAAGGGATCTGGGAGTGCTAGTCCAGGATTATCTAAAGGTCATCTTACAGGTTGAGTCCACAATTAAGAAAACAAATTTAATGTTGTCATTTATCTCAAGAGGGTTGGAATATAAAAGCAGTGATGTGCTTCTGAGAATTTATAAAGCTCTAGTTAGGCCCCATTTAGAATACTGTATCCAATTTTGGGCCCCACACTTCAGGAAGGACATACTGGCACTGGAGTGTGTCCAGTGGCGATCCACACGGATGATCCCTGGAATGGTAGGTCTAACATACAATGAATGGCTGAGGATCCTATGATTGTATTCATTAGAGTTTAGAAGGTTGAGGGGAGATCTAATAGAAACTTACAAGATAATGCATGGCTTAGAGAAGGTGGGTACTGGAAAGTTGTTTCCATTAGGTACAGTCTTAGAATTTGAGGGGGTCAATTTAGAACGGAAATGAGGAGACATTTCTTCAGCCAGAGAGTGGTGGAATTCAGAGCCATGCAGCACAGTGGAGGCCGAGACATTAAACGTCTTCAAGGCAGAGATTGATAAATTCTTGATCTCGCAAGGAATTAAGGGCTACGGGGTGAGTGCAGGTAGGTGGAGGTGAAATGCCTATCACTATGATTAAATGGGAGAGTGGACTTGATGGGCCGAATAGCCTTACTTCCACTCCTATATCTTATAGTCTTATGTCTTATGACTCTATTACATCCTCGGTTACATTGCTGATCTTATTTCAGTCTAGTGACCTCTGCTGGTGGTGTGCATATGTGCACCCCTAATGAAAGATTTAGCTGTGTCGTTGCCAATGGCTGATAATGGCTAATGTTTGTTGACTTTTTCAGAACAAATATTAAGTTAAGGCCCCATCTGTTTTTTCAGGTAGATGTAAAAGTTTCCATGGTAGTACTTCAAGAAGAACAGAAGAGTTCCTCTAGGGATGTAGTTAGTGATTATCACTAACCCAGAGAGATGAATTAAAGGAATTGTGCTAAGCAGTGCAAATCAAAATACTACAGCAGAGGGCAGTATTGTTTAACTATTAGACAAATTTGAAGGAGAAATTCATGTGATTCATACATTTAATCATTTTATTGTACATTTGTACCTCATATACATTCTGAATGTAAATTAAAGAAGATGTAGTTTAAGTTAAAGGAATAATATTTCATAATATTTAATATTTTTTTCTGTGATAGATGACAAAGCCAGGGAGCTTTGGATTTGCAAAGATATTTAGGCATGTATACAAATTGCTAAGAACTAGTGCACAAGTACTGAAAGTAATAAAAATGATTACTGAAATCTTGATAATTATCTTAACAGGGTTTGTAAAGTGAAGTAATGATGCTTTGATCAGATTACCTCAGATTGTATGACATAGGAACAGAATTCAGCCCATGGTGTCTGCTCCATTATTTAATGAGATAATGGCTGATTTGATCATTCAAAACTCCACTTTCCCGCTTTTTCCCTGTAACCCTTCATTTCCTTACCAATTTAAAAAAAAATCAGTCTCTTTCAATCTTGAATGGATTTAATGACATAGCCGTCTAAGGTAAAAACTTCCACAGATTTACTCCCCTTAGAGAAGAAGTGCTTTCCCATCTCTGTCACCCATTGTTCTGAGATTATGCTCCTTGGTCCTGGACTCTAACCACAAAGGAAACAACCTTTCTATGGTTTCAATAAGGTCACCTCTATTTTTATGTATTACAATAAGTACAGGTCCACCTACCCAATCTCTCCTTCATACCTGGTATCAGCTGATGAACCTTCTTTGGACTACCTCCAGTTCCAGTGTGCCTTTCCATAGCTAAGGGGTCCAAAACTGTTCATAGATTCCAGGTGGGATCAGATTAGTGCCTTGTAATATTTCGCAAAGCCTCCTTATTTTTATATTCCATTCTCTTTCAAGTAAAGCCTAATGTTCCTTTTGCCTTTCTTATAATCCACTGAACTTGCATGCTCGCATTTTGTGATTCAAGGGCAAAGGTTTTGAAACCATTCTCTTCTGTAGTTTTTTGCAGTCTTTGTCAATTTAAATAATATTCAGCTCCTTTATTCTTCCTGCCAAAGTGCATAACTTCACCTATTCCCTCATTACATTCAAAGAACAAAGAATAATGAATACAGTACAGAAATATGCCCTGACACATGATGCCTTTCTAAACTAAAAACGTTTTGCTTCTACGTGGTCCATATCTCTCTATTCCTTGCCTATTCATATATCTGTCAAGATGCCTCTTAAATATTGTTATTGTATTAGCCTCCGCCATCCCCTCTGGCAACACATTCCAGGCACTTACCATCTTCTGTGTAAAAACCTGTCTCTCACATCTCCTTTAAACTTACCCCCTTTTACCCTAAATCTATGTCCCCTAGTAATTGACATTTATAGCCTGGGAAAAAGAATCTGACTATCCATTTCTATCCATGCCTCTCATAAATTTGAAAACTTATGTTAGGTAACCCCTCAACCATCAACATTCAAGTGAAAACAAACTAAGTTTATCTAATCTCTCCTCGTTCTAATACTCTCCAAAAGTGGTAAACTGTTTCTGTACCTTAAAGTTCTATATATTTGCAAAATACTTGTCAGTTTTTATACTTGATGTCCTGACCGATTAAGGCAAGCATGCCATATGATTTTTAACTAGCTTATTCACTTGTGTTGCCACTTTCAGGGAACTGTGGACTTGTATGCCTAGATTTCTCTATATGTCAATGCAATTAAGAGTTCTGCCTTTCTTTCTGCCAAGTTTTTGACTACACGTGTAACCTTGTCTATATCCCTCTGTAGACTATTTATATCCCGCTCACCACTTACTTACCTTCCTACATTTTTGGGTCATCTGCAAATGCGGCTGCAGTACATTTACTTTCTTCATCCAAGTCCTTAATGTATATTGTAAATAATTGTGACCCCAAAACTGATCCCTGTTACAGGTTGCCATCCTGAAAATATCCCTTTACCCCAACTCTCTGTCTCCTGTTGGTTGATACGGACGACTATATTTATTTTTGGGCACCATACCTCGGAAAATAGAACAAACACTGCAAGATCACCAGAAAGATGCCACATCTTAAGTGGGTAAATGATGAGGCATATATCTTGCTTGTTTTTTTTTGAGTGTAGAAGTTGACCAGTGATCTCATTGAGATATTAAATTAATTAAGGGATTTCATGATATGGATACAGGATAACCATTTCATGTGATAGGGGCATGCAGTACAGAAAGGCATATTCTTAAAAAGCAAACAATACATTTTAGCAATGACATTAAAAAAACGCTTTTCACAGAAGTGACAGTGGAAATCTGGAACTCACTCCCCAAGGAGGCTGTAGGTGGTGAATAGTTGAAAGTTTTAAAATTGAGCCCAATTTGTTTCATAAGCCTATCCAGGATATGGAACAAAGATAGATAAATGACTGTCATAACCTAAATGTATAGTGGAATAGAACTTGACCTACTCCTATATGGCTTAGATTTATTTCTACTAAAAGAATTTATCACCTTTTCTAGTCAATGAAAAGTCAAAATGATAATGCTGAGATTCAGCTGATAATATGTCACACATGTTAACTTTTGATTCATAAAAATATATTCTAGCTGACAAAGCTGCTGCCAGCAAGTAAAAAAAAATCTCTGTGACATGCCAGTGCTTGATGTGGAAAACACATCAATTCTACTCAATGAGGAATCCAGTTTTTTTTCCTATACGTGATGCTGTTACATTTTATAAACATTTTTCCCCAACTTTCTGTCTTTACCAGAGCTGTAAGATAGATGCTATGATGATTGTCAGACATTATTCTAAACATTGATTTTTATTTTTGGATTTCATGAATATTCAAGTTAGTAATTGTTGTTGTAATGAATGCAGCCATGAGAAAGATGGAAAGGAAAGATGAGACATATTTTTCCTAAAAAGAGCCAAAACTCTTCAATGCAGGCAAATGAATATTTTCTGAATATCAACAACAAATTACAAAATACTGCAATTCATACCAGTACTGATGAAAAGCAAAAGCAGTTGAGTTATGAGATTTTTTAAAAAATCTCCCTCTAGTGTTGATTTTGCTGTAGTTAGTTAGGAATAATAGGATTTGAGAACAAAGAGTAGAATAAGGCCTGAAGAAAATTAATGAACTAATTGGTGCCAATACCAGCTCAAATGGAAGTGGATAATAGTTATTACAGAAATATGAAATTAACTGTAAACACACGTTACTGTATTTTTAAAATTATTGTAAATTAAACAGATTAAGTAGTGTGGATTCAGTTTACTTGACAATTTGGTACAAGTTTAAGTAACAGCTCAGACTACAACTTGCAGTGAGAGGTAACTATGTGCACCTTCCTCTAGCTTTTTTCTGCTGGACTACACATGATAGTTGGCCATTTCATTTCATCCCAATCCTTGACCATTAGCATATCCCGCTCTAAAAGCAATAATACACTATTTCGCTCTCCCCCAAAGGCTACTGTCTTTATGTCCCTACAGGTAGGTGTCCTATCTTTGAGCTAGGAGGTACAGGTTCAGGTGTCATCTTCTCCAGAGGTGTTTACAATAACATAACTGAACAGTTGATTAGAACATTTCTACATCACCCTCTTTCTCCCCACTCCCCATTCCCCATTCCCAGCCCTCACAAACATAAACCATGTACACTAAAGATTGAAAATGCTAATAAATTTTGGTAATTGCAAAATCATTTACACAGAAACAAGAACTGAAAAATCAAATAATCTGTAGGTGGTTTGGCAATCCTTCTGGAAATTGTGATGGTATTTTTTTTGGAGGTTTAGACTTTACGCTTGGGTTTGTTTGTATTATAGGTATGTTGGAATCTTGTGTGTTGTCAGTGTGTTGTCCTATTGGTCTTCTACAGCTCCATTATCTAGTGCGTGCTTTGTGCATAATCGGAATATTGTACAGTTCCCCTGAACTTGCATTAATGCAGGTCTCTGGCACACTCTCTGCTTTGCTGCAAGAGTGCCCAAAAAGCTTTTAGTTTATGTCTCATTGGAGCTTTACGTGCCATCTTTATAACCAGATTTCTTGCCCATTGTCCTTTTGCACAGCCTGACATGCAATGATCTTGGAATGCAGGACCTTTGTAGTAGGTGCAACAGACTACACTTGCCACAAAACTTACTTTCTTGTTACATTTTTGCCACTACACCAATACTAGTAACATCACCTATTGTAGTTCACCAGTTACAATGGCTTCATATCTTCTGCCATCTTTCAGCAATGTATCAATGCCACGACTTTTCTTTATTATCCAAGGGGTCGTTTTAGAAAGCTTCTATAGGTGTTGAAACTATAACTAGCCCCTTTATCTGCTCAAGATTAGAGTGGTGCTGGAAAAGCATAGCAGGTCAGGCAGCATCCAAGGAGCAGGAAAATCAACGTTTTGGGCAAAAGCCTTTCATCAGGAATTCCTCAGATGCTGCCTGACCTGTTGTGCTTTTCCAACACCACTCTAATCTTGACTTTAATCTCCAGCATCTGCAGTCCAAACTTCCACCTTTATCTGCTCAGACAGGCCTGCCTCTGAAAAATCAGTCCTTGCCCTTGTCACAGCATCAACTGTCAAAATGATCAATTGATTCTCGTGATTGGTGCGTGGAAGACATCAACTCTAGATGGTGAATTATGACATCACTTCATTCTAAGCTAAACTTTTAGCATTGCCCATATCTTAGCAGAATCTCTTTGGTACTCATGTGAGAAACCTCAAGTGTTGACTACTTTTATTTGCATTACTTACTCTCTGGTTCAGTAATGGCTAAATCTGAAATGTATAGCTCATCCTTTTATAGAACTGTCACCTTGCTCATTTTCTCTGTGTTTTGCAACTATGATTAATGTATAAGGGATTTGTAGTAGTCTTGCGACTGTACATTTACTCTATGTGGAGATTTAGCAATGCAGTTGCTGAGATTCTTCTGCTTATCATAAATTCTGTCTGTAACTGTTTTTATTTGCAGTTTGAGATATTTTTGTCTTGCCTGCTTTTATGGCCAAATTTGGAATTAACTCTCTGCCAGGAAGACTCACAAATCAAGTACCCATTGCTCCTGTAGTTTCCTTTTCTGGGGCCCACTCCTTCAATTATTACCTGAAGTCTTTTCCAGTGGGTTTCAAGCTTGCATCGCTGCTTTTTTTGTAAGAAAAATGCCCAGAAATTACCACCACATCATATTATGTTATTGATAAATCGAACAGATTACGGGTGTGGATTCAGTTTACTTGAAGATCTAGTGCAGGTTTATTTAACAGCTCAGATGGCAACTTGCAGGTATAAATAATTATGGATGCATGTGCACTGCAGCTTGTTTCTGCTGAACTGCACATAGCAGTAGGCCATGTGGTTTCATCCGAATCCTTAGCTCATTAGCATAAAAACCCTGACAGCAACAAAACTCAGAAAGCAATAGCATATTAGCTTACCAATTGTTAGAGACACTTGTATTAAAACAGTTTTTTTAAAAAAGGAAAGCACTTAGAAAAAGAATTTGCTGTGTTTTTTTTAAAAGTAAGCATGTTAGTCTATCCTTTCGAAGTTCAGCTTTAGAGTTAACCAGACAGTAATCTTTAAGTAAGTTAACTAAAGGAGCTAGCTGACTAATTCTGGCAGTCAGAATTCGAGCAGCCAAATTCCTGTGCCTCAATGAGGTATTGATAGTGTAGCTAAAAGGTGTCTGTGACCTTTTAAGAAAGGAATTCTTAAACTGCAAGATGTGTAAGGAGCATGGTCAATGTGAGGAGACCGCGGCACAGTGGACCAAGGTTCAAATGGTGTACAGGAAACTGAGGTGCTTTTGCTAAGATTACTACATGAAGTAAACTTTGCAGATTGAAAGGTGAGTGGGAGTGGGTAAGAGACATGGATTGAGAGGTGGACCTGCAGTTAGACTAGTAGCACAGTGATGTTATAAACCACAGTTGATTGGTGAGTAGGACTGTAAATATTCCTAGTCTTTTAAAAGTAGAAGTAAAGCCCTCAGTTTGTTCTTAGGCTCCAGTGTTTATCTTCTCTTTTAGACCATAAGACCATAAGATATTGGAGCAGAATTAGGCCATTTGGCTTATCGAGACTGCCCTGCCATTTGATTATGGCCGACATGTTTCTCAGCCCCCTTCTCCTGCCTTCTCCCTGTAACCCTTGATCCCCTTACTCATCAAGAAGCAATTTAAGTCTAATTTAAATATACTTAATGATTTGGTCTCCACAGCTCTCTGTGGCAATGAGTTCTATAAATTATCTACCCTTTGGCTAAAGAAATTCCTCTTTATCTCAGTTGTAATGGATTGTCTCTTCACTCTGATGCTGTGCCCTCAGGTCCTAGTCTCTCCAACCATGGAAACATCTTTTCCACATCCACTGAAACAGGCCGTTCAGTATTAAGTAAATTTCAATCAGATTCCCCCTCATTCTTCTAAACTCCATCAGTTCAGGCCCAGTGTCCTCAACCACTCCTCATATGACAAGACCTTCACGACAGAACCATTCTTGTAAACCTCCTCTGGAAGCCCTCCAATGCCAGCACGTCCTTCTGGAGATGCCCAGTCCATCACACAAACTTGCCTTCTAATCATTGACTCCAACTACACTTCCTGCTGCCTTGAGAAATCATCCAACATAATCAAAGATCCCTCCCAACCTGGTTATATTCTTTTCTACCCTCTTCTGTCAGGCAGGAGATACAAAAGTTTGAATGAACAAAAGAACAGATTGAAGAATAGTTTCTTCCCTGCTGTTATCAGATTTTGAGAGATCTTTCAAATATTAATGTTGATCTCTCTCTCTCTGCACCTTCTCTGTGGCAGTAACACTGTATTTTGCTACCCAATGCACATTATATGGGACAATGTCCCTGTAGAGCAAGCAAAACAACACTTTTCACTGTTCTCAATATATGAGACAACAATCACTAAAATCAAATCAAAATACAGGACTCCAAAACTGCTCGTTATATTCCGAATGCAGTCTGACTAGAGCCTTAGAGTTGAAAGTGTGGAGCTGGAAAAGCACAGCAGGTCAGGCAGCGTCCGAGGAGCAGAAGAATAGATGTTTTGGGCAAAAGCCCTTCATCAGGAATCAGGCTTCTGCCTGAAACACAAATTCTCCTGCTCCTCGGATGCTGCCTGACCTGCTATGCTTTTCCAGCACCACACTCTTGACTTTAATCTCCAGCATCTGCATTCCTCACTTTGACCAGAGCCTTATACAGCCTCAACAATTAATTTCTGCTTTTGAATTCTAGCTGTCTTGAAGTTATTGCTAAATTGAATTTGACTTCCAAACTGCTAACTGAACCTGCATATTAATCTTCAGAGAATCACAAACTAGGACCCCAAGTCTCTTTGTGCTTCCAATTTCTGAAGCTTTTCTGCACTTAGAAAGTAGTTTCTCCGCTCTACCGAAGTATGTAACCTCATACTTTCCCACATTGTATTCCATCTTCCACTTCTTTGCCCACTCTCCAAGTCTTTCCAAGTCCGTATGCAGCAACCCCGATTGTTCAACACTACCTGTCCCTCCACCTATTTTTGTATCATCTGTAAACTTAGCAACTGTGTCCTCAGTTCCTTCATCTAGCTTGTTAATGTATAACTGAATATCATGGTCCCAACACTAACCCCTGTGGTACTCCATTAGTCACCAGCTGCTGTCCTGAAACAGACACCAGAAACCCCAATGTCTGTCCTCTGCCAATCAGCCTATCAATGCCTGCACCTTGCCCCTAATATCTCAACGGACTCTTATTTCATTTACTTGCGTCCTGTGTAGCATCTTATTAAAAGCCTGCTGGAAATCCTAATGGATCATGTCAACTGGCTCTCCTTTGTCTAACTCCCTCATTATGTACTCAAAGAATTCTAAAAGATTTGTCAGACATGACCTTCCCTTGCCAAAGTCTTGTTGACTCCCTCCAGTTTACCGTGAACTTCCAAGGATTCCACAATCTCCTCTATAATAATGGACTCTAAACCAACAGCCAAGGTCAGGCTAACTTGTCAGGAAACTAGTTTCCTGCTTTCTGCCTCCCTCCCTTCTCAAACAAGAATGTTACATTAGTCATTTTCCAGTCACATAGGACCATCCCTGACTCTAGTGATTCCTGAAAGATCATCACTAATGCTTCTACAGTCTCCTCAGCTATCCCCTTCAGAATCCTATGGTGTAGTCCATCCAGTCCAGGTGATTTATCTGCTATTGAATCTTTCAGCTTATCCAGCCCCTTCTGCTTGTGATGCACTCAACTCTGCCCCCTGACTTTCTTGATGTTCTGATATGCTATTGGACCAATGTATTGCACCTGTTCAGTTCCTCTGTCATTTCTTTGTTCCCCTTTACAGCTTCTCCAGCCTCGTTTTCCAATGATCCAATGCCCTCTCTTGCCTCTCTCTTACTTTTTAAATATATCTAAATATCTCTTGCAATCATCTTTTATATTACGAGCTAGCTTACTCTCATATTTCATCTTCTCCTTCTTATTGCTTTCAAAGTTAACTTTTGTGGTTTTTAAAGGATGACCAATTCTCTGCTTCTTACTAATCATCATCACATCATCATCTACTTTTTCTTTTGCTTTAATGCTGTTCCTGATTTCCCTTGTCAGCCACGATTGCTTGTCTTCCCCTAAGTATGTATTTTCTTCCTTTGGATGAATTTTTGCTGTGCTTCCTGAATTACCTCCAGAAATACCTGCCTTTGCTGCTCTACCATCTTACATGTTAGGCCCCCCCTGCTTTTCAATGAAACCTGGTCATTGCCTCCCTCATGTCTTTGTAGTTACCTTTACTCATTTGTAGTGCAATTACATCTGATTCCAACTCCTTCCTCTCAAACTGCAGGGTGGATTCTTTAATATAGTGACTGTTCCCTCGGGATTCCTTCACCTTAAGCTCCCTAATCAAGTCTGCCTCATTATGCATCACCAAATCCAAAATTGTCTGTTGCCTCGTGGGTTCTGTCGCAAGGTGCTCCAATGGATCATCTCTTAGACATTCTATGAATTTCTTCAGATCCGATACCCCAGTCTACCTGCATATTGAAAGTCCCCCATCATTAATGCAACAGTACCTTTCTTACATACCTTTTCTATCTCCTGATTTACTTTCTGCCCACATCCTGACTACTGCGAAGAAACATTTGCACAACTCCCATTAGGGTCGTTTTTTTTTTCCCACTGTGGTTCTTTAACTCTAGCCATACAGATTCTATGCCTTTCAACTGTTTATCACCTCTTTCTATTGATTAAATTTAATTCATTTTATTGACTTAATTTCATTTCTTACGAACAAGGCCACCCTGACCCCTCTGTCCATCTATCTGTCCTTTCGATAGAATGTGAATACCTGAACATTTGGTTCCCAGCCCTGATCCCCTTGCAGCCACATGTCAGTGATACGCACAACACCATACCCACAAATTTCAATCTGCGTTATAAGCTGTGCAAACGAGAGTGGGGAATGCAGGGAGAATGAATGAACAGACTACGGATGTTTGGACAGAGAGCCATTCAAATGAGGGAGATGGGGAGGAAATAAGAATAAAGTAATGGTAGGGAATAGCATAATTAGAGTTATAGACACTATTATAAGCAGGCATCCCAAAGGCTGTCTTGCCTGCCTGGTGCCAAGTTTAAAGACATCTCTGGGCTGGAGAATGAAGGGAGGGCAGAAGAGGCAATGTGTTGCTGCTACAAATTGAGGAAACTACTGGCATCCAGAATGGACACACCTGTAGTGAGTGTTTGCAGCTTGAAAAACTTTGGATCCGAGTTGGGGAGAACAACAATTGTCATTCATATTGATACCGATAACATTGATAGGACTAGAAAAGAGATTCTGCTGAAAGACATTTAGGAGCTAAATTTAAAAAGCAGAACATCTGAGGTAATAATCTCAGAATTACTACCTGAGCTAAGGACAAACTGGCATAGGGTAAATAAAGTTCAGAAGTTAAAAGAGTGGCTGAAAGATTGGTGTGGGTGGAATGGGTTTCAGCTTGTGGGACACCAGTGCCAGTACGTGGTTAGATGGAGCTGTTCTAATGGGATGGGCTTAATCTGAACCTCCTGTGACCAGTATCCTGGCAAATTAAATGACACAGATTGTAGAGAAGTCTTTAAACTAATTAGAGGGGACGAGGCTTTGGGAGAAGGGAAATGTCTTGCACAGTAAAAGCAGCATTACAAGGCTGTTATTTGGATAACAATATTTAGAGTGGGACAGGAAGGGACAGAATGTACAAAACAGAAAAACAGCAGTAAACAAATGAAATGAGGAAGAAATGATGAGGGAAAATTAATGGTGCTTACAGAGTCTTCAGAAGAATATTGACAAATTTAGCAGTGGACAAAAAAATGAGCAGATGAAAGACAGAGGAACCTCGATTATCAGAATAACAATTATCCAAATTTCGAAAAATCCGAAGAAGATCTCAAGGTCCTGATAGAAACATTACATCAAAGACGTGTTTCCAACACTGATCGTGTCTTTTGTTTACAGTGATTAAAAATGAACCCGGCTTACTGAAATGCTGCCGAGAACAGTCCTGAACATCGATGGGAGCCCAGGCACCATCTCCAAATGATGGACTGCCCTCTCTCCCCACACATTTCCTGGAGTTCTACACAGGGGTGTACCTTAAACCCCCCACCACCTTTCCCAGATAATCTCTCCAAAATTGTCCTGTATAGGGAAAAGATGGAACCTGTCAAAAAGTTGTGTGTGTGTGTGTGTGTGTGTGTGTGTGCGCGCGCGCGCGCTCTATTTGGAGACTCATCCCACAAAGGCAGCAGCAGTCTTACTGTTCATGTCCAGTCTGGCTGCCCTGGGTAGGGGTGGGCAGCGCAGATGGGGAACTCACAGGGGCTGATGTGGATGGGGCACACGGGGGCATAGGCAGGACAGCTGGGTCAGATGGGGAGGGGCGGGGTGTGGATGGGGGGTCAGACGGAGGGTGGAGATGGTTGGGCAGCGGGGTTGGGGGGCAGACAGGGCTATGGGTTGGATCGGGTTGGGGTTGGGTAAAGGGGCAGTGTTGGGGGCGGGCGGGGGTTGTATTGGATGAGGTCAGGGGTGGATGGGGTCAGTGTTGGATGGCGTTGAGGGGTGGATGGGGGTGGGGCTTCGCATGTGGTATGCTGCTGCCTCGTCTTCTGAATGGGGAATGGACTTAACAGAAAACTCTGAGCCCCAGAGGAGAGGCATTAAACAATTATCTGAATGAAACAGTGTCCTCGCATCTCGTTCAGATAATCGAGGTTACTCTGTGTAGTGTGGGAAAATGTGATGTTGTGCACTTTGGCAGGAAGAATTCAGGAGTTTAATATTATTTAAATGGAGGAAGACTGCAAAAAGCTATAGCATAGAGGGATTTGGGAGTCTACATGTGTAAACTTAAAGCTAGTGTACAAGTTCAATGGACAAGAGGGAGAGCAAATGCAATGTTGGACTTTAAAACCAGAGGGCATAATGTCTTAATGCCCTTTAAAACAGGTGAGGAGGAACTTCTTCTGTCATGGGGTAGTAAATCTGTGAAATTCTTTACTGCAGTGTGCTGTAGAGGCTGGGTCATTATATAGATTCAAGGCTGAGATAGACAGATTTTCAATCAAGAAAGGAAACTGAGGATTTTATGGAAAAGGCAGGAAATATGGTGTTGAGGATTATCAGTTCAGTCTGTATAGGGAAAAGGTGGAGTTGAATTGAATGGTGGAGCAGACTTAGTGAAGCAGACTGCTTCTATTCCAACATCACATGGTTTTATGTTCTTATGACATGCAGAAAATAGAATATGGAAATAGTTAAAATTAAATCATTCAACTGGATGCTTGCGTTATTGGCTGACTAGTAAACAGGAGAAAGTGAGGACTGCAGATGCTGGAGATCAGAGCTGAAAATGTGTTGCTGGAAAAGCGCAGCAGGTCAGGCAGCATCCAAGGAACAGGAGAATCGATGTTTCGGACATAAGCCCTTCTTTCTGAAGAAGGGCTTATGCCCGAAATGTCAATTCTCCTGTTCCTTGGATGCTGCCTGACCTGCTGCGCTTTTCCAGCAACACATTTTCAGCTCTGACTAGTAAACAGCACAATATTACTAAAATATTAAGAATAACCTAATTAAATATATTACATTTAATTTTATTAGCAATCTAAATCTCACTGTACTAAATAATTGCAAACATTCTTTATTTTAATATCTGAAGTAAGATACTAATTGAATTATGATACAGAAAATTCCCTTATTTTGATTTATAATTGTTATTTAGAGGATCATATTCTGTTTAACAGTTGCATATAATTTTATGTATTCTGTCAGAGTGTCAACAAAGCTACATGGATTACGTCAATTCCAGATTTGAGGAAAAAACTGTTATCTCAAATTTTAAACAAAAATATATCTAAATTTGATATGTTTAGTCTTTCCTGCCAAATATGACTCCATTGATTGCAATAACCTTCAGATGAGGGCCAAGCCAGACTTTAAACAGATCCCGTCAGCAACATGAGAGGCTGAGAGTTTATATTCCTGGACCTCACCTGTAAGACATCCTCCCAAAAATAGGAGGAACTGGCTGCTGAGCAGCACATGGGAACATCAGGTGGTTTGGAAACTCACTGTCAATTGTCAACTGGATAAAAACAATGACTGCAGATGCTGGAAACTAGATTCTGGATTAGTGGTGCTGGAAGAGCACAGCAGTTCAGGCAGCATCCGAGGAGCACATGTGTGTTTAGTTAGGGACATGTATCCTGGTTTTTAAATGTTTAACTTAATCCTCTCCATCACAGGGAGATAAAATCAAAGCTTAAACATGTGAAGAACTTTAGATGTGAACTCATGTCCTAGGGTGTCAAGAGCTACATATTCATTTGGTGATGATCACAATTCACAGTTCACTCTAAATCCTCAGTATGTTTATTACTCTCTGTAGCTGAATGTTCTACTATGCGTACTAATTAAAGACAAAAAAAAAGGATCTATGGTTGAAATTTGTTTCATTCTTCATTAATGGTGTAGCTGCTCCCTTATCGTAGTCCCACCAGCATGATGCATTTGCATTATTTCTGAGGCCATTATGAAACTCAGTAGAAATGAGAGAGAGTAATGAAAATCTTCAGGCAGTCAATGGCCATAATGTTTGAATTAAATTATGTTGTCACTATATTACAAATCTGTAAGGCCTGTTTTACATTCATGATACTTGACTTATAAATTACTGTATTCCCCATAGTTTAGTTTAAAACTGTGAAACAATGGTCAGTGGTGGAGGCTCCATCAGGTCAAATCCTTACCCACCATCATTGATAATTTCCCTCTCACCTTCTATCTTCTACAACAATTCAATTGTATTTTATGAAAAGTAAAAATTCATTTAATTTTTGTTTCTAATCTATAACCTATCTGGCAAGGATTCACAGTGAAATGTACCCTATTAAGCACCGAAGAATCCATAAACGTAAAATCTGATTAGTGTTACTTAAATCCAAGATATTTTATCTCCCTTATATTTTTTGTTTTATAACTCTTGCACAGGTACATAAGCAAAGTCAATTTTGAAAGGTGCACAAAAATTGAACATCAGCAATAGACATTTGATAGTAAAACATTAATTGAAAATGGGAAGACTCAGCCTGAAGTGTGCTGATGAGTTGGTTTCATGGCGTCCAATCCACCATGGCCCGGTATGAAATTGTCATGCAATTTTCTGCTTTTTACTTTACTATTTATACAACCAACCTGTTGGGTGCAATTCTCAGGAAATCACATGGCCATTTAGGTAAAGGTGCCTAACACTGGCATGCATCCATAATTAATGACTAGATGCACACCACTTCAGATGCTGCAAGTCATGAACTGCCCCTCACACTATGGTGTTTGAGCCTCAACATTCAAGACATCCAAAAGAAATCTCTCCTTGTAAGTGAAATTTCTTATCCCTGGAACTATTCTTGTAAGTCACTTCTGTGCTCTCTTCAATGCGTCACATCCATTCTATAATATTGTACCCAGAACTGTATACAGGCTTAACAAGTTCAATATTACCTCCTTGTTCTTGTGTTCTATCCTTTAATAATAAAGGGATTCCTGAAGAATAACATTCCTGAAGAAGGGCTCATGCCCAAAACATCGATTCTCCTGCTCTTTGGATGCTACCTGACCTGCTGTGCTTTTCCAGCAACACATTTTCAGCCCATAATAATAAAGCCAAGGATACTGTGTGCAATATTCACTGTTCTCTACACCTGCCCTGCTGCCTGAAATGATCTGTGTACATATAAACCCAGGTTCCTTTGGTCATGTACCCTCTTAGCCCCTATTTTATATTGTCCTTCAACATTCTTGCAAACAAAATGCATCGCCTCACTCCTCTGCTTTGAATATTGTCCTTTTGGAGTTACACACTGTCATAGTCAGTGTTACAGTATAATTTGGTAAATTGATTGAGAACTAGTGGGCAGCACGGTGGCACAGTAGTTAGCACTGCTGCCTCACAGTGTCAGAGACCCGGGTTCAATTCCCGCCTCAGGCGACTGATTGTATGGAGTTTGTACATTCTCCCGGTCTGTGTGGGTTTGCTCCGGTTTCCTCCCACAGTCAAAGATGTGCAGGCCAGGTGAATTGGCCATGCTAAATTGCCCGTAGTGTTAGCTGAAGGGGTAAGTGTATGGGTGGGTTGCGGGTCAGTGTGGACCTGTTGGGCCGAAGGGCCTGTTTCCACACTGTAGGTAATCTAATCTAAACTGAGAATACTGGTCAATTCTCCTTGTTTATTATCATGCAAGGACAACTAGTTTTATCATGATAAAATGTAAAACTATGCTGGGTTATAGACACCTTCCAGCTTTATTCAAAATATTACAACATTATGTATTGCAATTCCCACGTTTCGAATGTTTTCTCACAGTTGACATAAACATTGTCTCCATTTCACTCAAGGTCAGTGCTATCTTGCTGATAGTGTGGCTCCTGTAGTCCGAGACTGCCTTTATGCTCTGTGGTTCATGTTTGCTTTTATTATTAAAATTTAACCATTAACTAGCTGAAACTGATTAACCCATTCAACAGTTTACAATTCTTCCAAGTTTCGTATCAACTGCAAACACCAAAGTTGTCTCCTGCACACCAAGATCTAGCCCATTTGCACTAGCATCACCTCTCAGGAGCGAACTTTTGAAACTGCAAAGGACACATTGCAAGGTGTTCAACCACATTCTCCACCAGCACAGCAATTAGTCTCAGTTGGTATTTAGCTAGATTAGAGTTGTGGGTCACAATCAGCAACCGAAGCATGGGATACCACCACCTACAGGTCCCCTCCAAACCACACATAATCCTGACTTGGAATTTTATTGCTATTGTTTCACAGTTACTAGGTACATTATGAAAGCGATACAAATATTTTGCAGAGCAATTATTAATAGGTTAAGTAAGTGGGCAAAAAGTTGGGAAATCAAGTAAAGCATGGGAAAAACAAAAGAACACTTTATTACATACATTGAGAATAACTGCAGAAAGCTGCAACACAAAGGCATTTAGGCAAGTTGTATACAAAATACAGAGCTAGCAGAGGTAGTCAGAAAACTCTACAGCAGGTAGTCAGAAAGGCAAATGGAATATTGGCCCTTATATCAAGGGATTTGGAGTATAAGAGTAGAGGAGTCTTATTGCAATTGTATAACGTGCTGATGAAATCACATCTGGAGTACAGTGAGCAGTTTTGGTTCTCTTATTTAAGGAAAGATGTCATTTCATTGGAGACATTTCAGAGATATTTCACTAGGATTATCCCTGAAATGGAGGAATTGTCTTATGAGCAAAGGTTAAACAATTTGGGACTCTATTCACTGGAGTTTAGAAGGATGACAGGTGATCATTTTGAAATATATAGGATTCTTATGGGTCTTAATAGGGAAAATCTGAGAGGATGTTTCCATCATGGGCAAGGATCAGAGGATATTGGCTCAAGATAAATGGGTGCAAATTTAAGACTGAGATGAGGGCGAATCTCTTCTCTAGGAGGGTAGTGAGTCTTTGGAACTCCTTGTCACAGAGAACCGAGGGGGCAGATTTCTTGGTGTATATTTAAGGCTTATGTAGATAGTTATTGATCAATAGGAAAATCAACAGTCACGGGAAAAGAACAGGGAAGTGCACATAAGAAATGTTGGATCAACCATGATCCTCTTGAATGAAGGAGCAGGCTCAAGGGGCCAAATCCTACTGTGTTAAATCCTGGAACTCTATACCTAACAACACTCTGGGTGTACCTATACCATGTGGACTGCAGCATTTAAAAAGTGGCTCAACAACACCTTCTAAAGGAACATTAGGGATGGGTAACAAGTGACACCCACATCCCGTGAATGGATTTTCAAAAAAAAATCACTAACATAAACAATGACAAAATTCTTTGAAGGTCTTTTTATTTTTTCTTCTGTCATCTTAATGAAAAATTGTTTTACTCAGTAAGTACTCTTCCATTGGGGAACATTTCAAATGAGTAGTATTGTGGTTATATTGAATGATTAATTAACAGGGATCTCTCAAATACATCATGGAATTATTTGCAATATTGCTTGTATCTTGCCCTGTCTATTAAACCACAAGAAAACTACATGTTCTTTCATTGGAAAGTATCTGCTGCCAAGTCCTGACACTCTTATGCGTGGTATTTCCAACTGTGTGCAAAGAGTCATTTTTGGAAGAGTGTTATGTTCTGCTTGAATAAATTGGAACATGCACACCGCTGATTTGATAACATTGCCACTGTAGCCAAGTATCAAACTGCTACAACTGTTGGTATAACCTTATGGCACCTTTCCTAATGATTTCTTAAAATGTTTTCTGTGTCTCCTCTCTAGTGGGTAACACTTTGTTTCTCACTTCCTGTGGAACTAGGTGCAAAAAAATGCTACAAGAGCATATTTAATTCATTTTTTAGGGAACATGTTAATCTTTTTGGTAATTCTTCAAGAAGCATATTCAGCGTTCCTTCTGACTCTTGTCTGTTTTCCAAACTTTTGTTGGTAAGGTCGCTCCACTTCAAGACCATTACAATTACATTTCACAACCAAGCAACAATAATCAACTTCATCTAGTGTTTAAAGCTGTGTTCACTTGCAGTATTAAATTTGTGAAAAGACAGTTGTACTTTTGCAAGATTTAAAAACAAAGACAAAGTTAGCAGAATGAGTACTGCTGAGTTACACTTTACAAAGAGGAAAAAGTCTCCTCAGTTAAATACATTTCTTCATCGGACCAGACTGGTGATGATGTAGAATAAACTCCACAGGTAAAGGTATCTCACAAAATAAAACATGGATGAAATATGATCAACATCACAGATCATCCAAGTTCATAACATGGTTTCGATACCTGCGTTTCCACTCCACTCAACAGAAATTTGCAGACATTCCACTGGAAATTGTGGCATTAAAAGCAACAGTAAATATGAAGTCCAAAGTAGATCAGTAAAATGAAGAAGGTGTTCAATTACCTAAATGCTTTGTCATTGTAAAGTGTTAACTTATTTTTTGATTTAATTGTGCTAGGAGGGAAAATGAAACTTCAAGTTGTCTGAACAATGTGGGCTATGATGAGAATTGGGGAAGTCTGATGAGGACTATCTCAACTTCGGGAGCAACTTACTGCATCATTTAGGCATCTGCTGTGTATTGAGGTACGTGTCTTGTTAATAGCAGTGAGTTACCTGTTGAGGTGCTTGTTAACATCCTTATTGATTATACATCTCTCCTCATTAATATGTTGTTTCCTATCTTACCAAATGCACTGGCAACTATCATTGTAATACCGCAGTAAGGACATTTTACACTCAGGGATGCACACCCAAATCACGGACTGGACCAGTTCTGTATCTCTGGCCAGTTCATGTGTTCTCATTGCACTCACTTATTCTGAGGCTTATTTTGGTGCTCGCTTCATCCTTGCTTTGAATCTCTTTGCTCTTTTGTTTGCACTTTGCAGCTCAGCCAGATACCAGACTCACAGTACTGCTTTTCACCTATTGCTTTGCTATTTAGCGCAGGCACAAATCCAGGACAGTCTTCAGTCAAGTCAAGGGAGGTAGCCTTTGCTCAGAAGGTCCCTGTGCAGTAAGTTAAAGGCAGAGTTTGCTGTCACTCCAAGGACTAGCTCACAGTCAGCCATTTGGGATGGTCAGAGTCTGGATCCATCCCACACAAGGAATGAGGAGCTGAATTTTGGGCAGCCTACTATCTGTCTGAATCACTTTGTACTATTGTGGCCTGTAATCCTGCTGGAAGGAGAGCACAGCAAGTATCAAGTGAGATGAAAGGGATGGCACATCTATCGCTGTAGGTGCAATCTAGACAGTGTACCAATTGAGTGAGTCAGCAGCACAGAGGGCATGCAGGGTTACTGATGTTGCAGATTGGGCTGTGTAGGGAAGATGTTGCAGGCAATAGTGAGAATGGTAGAGCATGTGCCTTAGTGGGAGCTGGGTACGGTAGCAGAGAGAGTGAGTGTGAGGTATCAGAGAAAACACAATGCTAACAGAGCAGAGAATATCATTTACCTTCTTTCTACATTGCTGTGCATTCCTCCAGATGACATCTCAGTCGAGGCTGGATATGGTCTGGTGCCCTGGTTTCCTCTGATGATCCCGATAGTCTCATCTCAGCGCCACCCTGTTTGAGCAGGACCTCCAGGTCTCTGCTCACAAAGCAGGGAAATGATTTCCCCCATTTGCTATGATTGTGACTAACATCAGGAACTTTGCAGTGCGGCTCCAGGCTCATAGCACTTGTCTGGATGCACAACTGTCTTTTAAAGCTGGTGCCAGTACCAGGGAGGCTGGTTAATTCTGGAATTCCTAGAGTTACTCTAGGAATGGCGTGTGGTAGATTGGGGCTAGAATCGGGCAAGAGAAGCTGTGTAGGAGGGGGGTAGGTAGTCGAGGCAGATTTGGTAACTGGGAGAAAACTCACTTGGCCTCATGATGAGAAACCCTCCCAAAGCACTACGCAACCGACAGCCAATAAAATGCTTGATTCAGCCCAATGCTCAATTTATCAAAGTTAAACATTTTTGACATAAAATACTTTTTTAAAAATAGTTTGGAATCTGTTCCTGCATAATTAAGATCAAATCACAGAGAAACTAGACTGACCTGAACCCACATTCTCCTAATATCTCTTTTGGGATTGGTGAGCCAGACTTCACCTGGAACACAGCCTGTTAAATGAAAATATTGTGTTTTTGGCACTTTTTCTTGATGGGGGTTCATGACAGGAACCAAATTCCAGCCAATAATCTCTGTAGAAGAGTCAGAGAGGATGAAATATAAGCCTCAGGCTGTTGAAAAGGTACAGCTTGCATTTATTCAGTGTTTTATATGACATCTTAACCAATACATTACTTTTTGATATTTAATCATTGTTTAAATGTGGGAAAAATAGACAATTTGCGTAAGGACCCAAAATTTGCAATGTACTAACAAGTTGCTGATTTGTTTCTGTAATATTGATTTTGAGAGGCAAATATTCGTTAGCACACCAGAAATAATTCCATTGCAGTTTTTCAAAATAGAGCTATGGGATCATTTATACTTCTCTAAGGGAACAGGTATGGGACCTCAATTTAATGTCATTCTGAGGGGGCTACTGGAATGATTTGTATCTAAGAGATAAACCAAGAATGTATACAAAACATAGTAAATTTAATAAATCACAGCTCTCCATTTTTTAAATCAAGCATGTCTCCAAGTCTGCAAGGCTGAAAGGGAGACAAATGGTTCAGCTGGCATTATTGTAAGAAACCCATTTTGGATCAGATTTGGTTTTTGAATCAGCCCTCCACAACAAATCACCTTCCACTCCATCTGTTGAACTGGATGTTCTGCATTTTTTGTAAGATTTGATGAAAATCTGTGTATTAATAGCATTCTAGGAGAAAGTGAGGACTGCAGATGCTGGAGATCAGAGCTGAAAATGTGTTGCTGGAAAAGCGCAGCAGGTCAGGCAGCATCCAAGGAGCAGGAAAATCGATGTTTCGGGCATGAGCTCTTCATCAGGAATGAGGAAAGTGTGCCAAGCAGGCTAAGATAAAAGGTAGGGAGGAGGGACTTGGGGGAGGGGCATTGGAAATGCAATAGGTGGAAGGAGGTTAAGGTGAGGGTGATAGGCCAGAGAGGGGGTGGGGGCAGAGAGGTCAGGAAGAAGATTGCAGGTTAGGAAGGTGGTGCTGAGTTCGAGGGTTGGGACTGAGACAAGGTGGGGGGAGGGGAAATGAGGAAACTGGAGAAATCTGAGTTCATCCCTTGTGGTTGGACGGTTCCTAGGCGGAAGATGAGACGCTCTTCCTCCAGCCGTCGTGTTGCTATGGTCTGGTGATGGAAACACGACGGCTGGAGGAAGAGCGCCTCATCTTCCACCTGGGAACCCTCCAAGCAAAAGGGATGAACTCAGATTTCTCCAGTTTCCTCATTTTCCCTCCCCCCACCTTGTCTCAGTCCCAACACTCGAACTCAGCACTACCCTCCTAACCTGCAATCTTCTTCCTGACCTCTCCGCCCCCACCCCCACTCCGGCCAATCACCCTCACCTTAACCTCCTTCCACCTATTGCATTTCCAACGCCCTCCCCCAAGTCCCTCCTCCCTACCTTTTATCTTAGCCTGCTTGGCACACTCTCCTCACTCTTGAAGAAGGGCTCATGACCAAAACACCGATTCTCCTGCTCCTTGGATGCTATCAATAGCAATCCACAGTTCGGGGCTGGCTTAAGCTGTATCTTTGAAGCTTATGATAGTTAGTCTCAGGAAGAATGAATAAAGACCATCCTTAGTGCTACCTTGCCTGCATTTGATTGTACAGAGTGTAGAGTGGGCATTTGGTGAGCATGAGAAAGTTTGGTCAAGTTCATTTTCAGTCTTTTGTAGTTGGCTGTTACTTTAGTACAAGGAAATAGCTGATAAGTCTACTATCAACTAATGTGCTATTCTAATTATAGCAAACAGTGTTTCATGTAAAAGAATGGCAGGTCAGCTCAGCCAAGTGAAGAAATCATCCTACATATATATGAAGTGATGGATGTCCTGATGAATACATCTGCATGAAGTCTCACTAGTTAAACAAGTTCAAACTCAGTATGCTTGCTAAATTTTTTTGATGACACGGATGGCTAGGAAAGTAATTAAAAACAGAAAATGGTGGAGAAACTCAAAACGTCTGGCAGCATCTCAGACAAAAGAAAGTTAACATTTCAAGCCCAACATGACTCTTCTCTGAAACTGGAACTTTGAGCGTGAAGAACAGCCATATCAGACTCAAAATGTAACTGTGTCTCTGTCCACAGATGTTACTAGACCTACTTAATTTCTTTAGAAGTGTGTTTTTTTTAATTTCACACCTCCAATATATGTAATACTGTGCTCTTAGATGTAGGAAAATACATTGTGAATGGGATGCGAGGAGCAAACAAAGGGATAAAGATATCTTAAATGATTGGGCAAAGTACAAGCAAGTGAAGTATAACCTGGTAAAACGTAAGCATAAAAATGTCCATCTTTGCAGGAAGAATTTTTTAAAAAGCCTATAGTGTAAACAGTGAGAGAATTGCGATTGAGGAATCTTGGTGTCCTAGTGTCTGAATGACAAGGTTAGTATGCAGGTACATTATTAAATAGGAAAGCAAACAGAACTTTTTTTATTGTAAAGATAATCAAATACAAAAATAGCTTCAGATTTACAGGACATTGGTGGGACCATATCTGGAATAGTACAGACAATATTTGTTTCCTTATTTGAAGGAAGGAGGTAAATACATTGCCATCAGTTCAGAGGAAGATTTTGTTTTAATTCAGTCACAGAATGTGGATGTTGCTAGATAGGCTAGCATCCATTCCTTTTTGCTATAGTGTTGATTTGCTTCTTGACTACTTCACAGGTCAGTTAGAAGTCAAGCACACTGCTGTGTTTTAGATCCACATGTAAACAGTTAAAACTGCAAGCTTCCTTTCCTTTTGGTGAACCAGATTGGATTATATACTAATTGACAATGGTTACACAGTTGCACAGTTGCTTTTCATTCCTGAATTTATTGAATTCGGATTTCACCATCTGCTACGGTGAACTTCAAACTCTTGTCCCAGAGCATTAGCCTGGGTCTATGGATTGCTTGCCCATTGACATTACCACTATACCAATTCCCAAAAGACTAATTCAGTAAACTAATACCTAGCATAGGAAAGTTCCTTTGAGGAACATTGAACAAACTAGGTTTGTATCCATTGGTGTTTCGAAGAGCAAGAGGTGACATGATTGAAATGTGAAATATCCTGAGGAGCCTTGACAAGGTGGACATGGAAAGGATGTTTCCTCTTGTGGGAGAATCTAGAACTGGGTGACTTTTTAAAAACAAAATCAGAAATTGCTGGAAAAGCCGAGTAGGTCTGACAGCATCTATGGAGAGAAATCAGAGTTTAAGTTTCAGGTAGAGTGACCCTACCTCAGAACTTTTATGGGGTCAGCCATTTTAAGACCAGGCTAAAGAAGAGTTTTTTTTTCTCACGAGGGTCATGAGTTTTTAGAACTGTCTTTGTTAAAAGGTGGTGGAAGCAGAGTTTTTGAATATTTTTAAGGAAGAAGTAGATAGGTTCTTGGTAAACAAGTGTCTAAAATGTTATTGAGGATGGGCAGACATGTGGAGTAATCAGATTAGCCATGATAATATTGAATGTTGGAGCAGGGTCAATAGATTAAGTGGTCTGATGAAGGGCTCATGCCCAAAACATTAACTCTCCTGCTGCTTGGATGCTGCCTGACCTGCTGTGCTTTTCTAGTGCCACACTTTTCGACTCTGATCTCCAGAATCTGCAGTCCTCACTTTCTCTCGGTCTGCTCCTACTTCAAATTCATACGTTTGCATGCTCATATCACTAGCCTTCTATTAATTAGGACTTAGATCTAATTTTCAGAAGCTTCTCTCACCATCAGATGCTGTGGATTGCTGTAAGTCTCAAAACTACAGCTCTTAGCTTGTGCCCACTCTGCCAGCTAGTCAAACCATGACAAGCAAATTGGTGAAACAGTTTGTATGACACTCATTGGTCCACTTCCCTTTTTCTTGCATGAGTGGCGTGGTGTCACAGTTTATCCCATAACACTTTGTAAAGGGTCCAGGCTGTTTTGTTTTGCCAAAGATACTATAAATATAAGCTGTTGTTGGTGATACTGTGAATTGACTGTATTGACTGTCTCTTTGGTTACACTCCAGGTGGATGGAGAGGGAATGGAATCCTGTTCTATTCTGTTGTTTGGGGTAGAGTGGAGCATTGTATGTGTGTGTGCAATCAACAGCACCTTGCACCAAGGGGAAGTCTAGAACTGAGTAAAGCTGTCTACTCACTCCACTTGCATGTCTCTGACAAGTGAGAATATGACATATTCACTTTCATTGAAACAACAAGCTGTGTGACCTGTGTGAAAGAGTGGCAACCCATGAGTTGCTCCAAAATATTGAGGAGTACAGAGCATATTGCTGGGTTAATAATCCAGAGACCTGGATTAATTATATGGAAACGTGTTCAACTCCCATCTGGAAATTTTAAATTCAGTTAACTAAACAAATCTGTTACAAAGCTGGTATCAATAATAGTAACCACAAAACTACCAAATTATCACAAAAACACTTCTGGTTTATTCATTTCCAATAAGGACGGAGATCTACAGTTCTTACTCTTCTTGACCTATATGTGACTCAAGACTCAAAGCACCTTGATTGACTCTTAGCTGCCCTCTGAGATGGCGTAGATAGACATTCAGTTGAATTTAGGATGTTGGCTCACTCCTACCTTCTCAAGGACAATTAGGAATGGACAATTAATGCTTGCCTGCCAGTGAGAAAAGTGGGTTTCAGTTCTTAAAGCTGGCCTTAAGAGTTGAAGCCAGACATAGAAACATTCCTCACCATTGTCACCTCCACAGTCATTGGCACTGCAGTACTTGCCCTGTTTTTGAGAGTTGCAGTTGTGAATATGGGCTCTGGCTGTGACCCCACCCAATAGATACAAATCAGGAGTGTGATGGAATATTCTCAACTCACTTGAATGAGTATAGCTCCAAAAATAAATATCTCAACTCCATCCAGAACAAAGTGATCAATATGTTTCATACCCTATCTAACACCTCCTTCATGCACTGTTTCTGCTACTGATGCATAGTAGCAACAGTAGTATATGTCATCTGCAAGATACACTGCAACAATTCACCAATATTCCTTAGTAGCACCTTCCAAACCTGTGACCGCTACCAACTAGATTGTCAAGAGCTGTACTTGTATAGGAATACCACCAGCTGTAAGTTTCTAGTCACGACACCCACCATCCTGACTTAGAAGTATTTCATTGGATCAAAATCGTGCTGAAACTCCATCCCTTCATAAAATGCTATGTTTGACCAGAGCACTTGATCTGCAGCAATCCAAGAAGGCTGCTCACCACTATCTTCACAAGAGAAATTAGGGACGAGTAATAAATACTGGTGTGGCTACTAATGCCCAAATCTTGTGATTGAAAATAAAATGAACCTATGTCTTGCCTGCTTTACTGGATTATTCCTACTTCTTCCAGTTCCCACCTTTCCATTATAATGGATCTACCATCTTTCGACAGCCTTAATTCCATCACCCAAACTTTCTTTGCCTGTTTGATCCAGATCTAATTAGACTTTTAATCTGTCCAATGTTATCACTTTAATTATTATCTTGCAAAGCCTTGGCTGTATAACCTCGGGTTAATTTTTTTTGTGTGGGCTTTTATATCTCTTTTTGTGGCTGTGTTTCATACTGGCCTGTTCATGATGGGAGTGATGATCAATCTTATTGTAGATAGATTTTCAACTTCTTGCTTTTTCAGCCTGGAGTACGGACTAATGATTTCACTGTCTACCGGGGAATTTACACTTACTCGCAGAGCCTTCAATCTAACTCGAGTCCATTCCAATAGATTGTCAATTTGCAATGTAGCCTGTATGTACGTTAGAGTTACTATTTATCATTCTCATAAGTCTAATGTTGCAGCCTGTCTTTTATCAAGTCTGAAATTATTTTACCATTCACTGGTGTATTCTTCCTTGTTGAGGATTCTGTGAGTCTTTTCATCTATAGGGTTTTTAAATCTTTAACTCTACCCTAATCCTGACAGTGCTGTATGACCAGGCAAGTTACGTCTGAGTCTGAAGATCTCACACCATTACTCAACATGTGTTGTTTGAGTAATCGAATTAAGTCTATATTGCTGACTATTGCGTTGTATGGGCATGCCAGCTCACAGTATGAGCTGCTGCTCAGGATGAAGTTTTCTGCCAGCATCTTCTTTGCGTTCTGAAGGTTAGGGGGGCTGCTTGGTCTAGTGTGGTAGGGGAAAACAAATTGTTGCAGAGCATTTGTGGGGCTCTTGTGGCACAGTGGTAATGTCCCTACACCTGACCTAGGTGCTCCAGGTTCAAGCCCCACCTTCTCTAGAATTGTGTCATAGCATCTCTTAACTGGTTGATGAGAAAGTATTCACAGAGACTTTGAGGAAGACCAGATGCTTGGTCTCACTGCTTCAAGACCCTAAGCTGCTCTGCCCATAGGTTCATATGACAGCATAATAGTGACCAATGCTATTGCACTTCTCTCTATTAACCCTTACTAATTTTTTTGGCTATGTCTTTTATTGAATCATGATTTAATAAATCACAACACTGGCAATTTAAACAGAAAATAAATCAAATATAAGCAAAACAGTTCCTTTTTACTGGGGTAATATTCCTTCTTTAAATAATGAAAGAAAAATATCATGAATTATAAAAAATGGGATCCAAATGACAAATTGTTTTACATTTTCCTGCCAATGTTTTATAAGGATCAGAATAGTTTAAGTACATTTTTTCAAACAACATGACAGTTGTTACTGTGCTTTTGAGATTTATGATCACAGAAAGAACACTGAGGATTCATGTTTAAAAGATCACAAAATATTTATTTCTGTTGTGCTTTTCTTTTTCTTTATTAAACTTACCTCATAATTTATTGCTCAGCATTGAACTGCTAACTAAAAGTATAGCTGTTATATCTTGAGTAGATGAAAGTGATCTACATTTGAATATTCTCAGAAGCAATGGCCTCCAAGTAGCCCAGGGTTAATGAAGTGTAAATGTGACCATGATTTCCAATCAAATCACTACCCAATTATCATTCATGGATTTGCATGTGTATAAATAGTTGACATTTCATTAGCAACAACACAATGTTCAGTCTTGATCAGGATTTCTCTTTCCCTTTCTCATTCGCTAACCTTGGTCATTCAAAAAGACTTCGCAACCTTTTCTGCACTTCATTTTCTTTGCTCATGACATGACATTATTGCTTAGCTTTTCATTTTGTTTCACTGCTCAAGCAAGAACTCAAAGGCCAAGAGAGTCGATGTTCATATTACATGGGCTCTGCAAATCCTCCTGATCCCACAGGCAATTTATGGTGGAGTCAAGAGGCTGAATTTTTCTAAAATTTGACTATGTCATTTTCAGGGAGTTTCATGGAGGGTTTGTCTTTGAGTCCTAGTGAACTTTCTCAAGCAATGTTACACTGTTTACATCATTAAGTATGCAGTCCTTCTTCAAGGCACCATAGAATTTAAACTCTGGCAATGCATCATTTCAAACACAGTAAGTCATGCAAGTCAGCAATTGCCCTTCACAATAGTTACCACTGTACAAAGAAGACAGAGGAAATTAGCAGCTGAAAATGTGTTGCTGGATAAAGCACAGCAGGTTAGGCAGCATCCAAGGAATAGGAAATTCGATGTTTCAGGCATAAGCCCTTCATCAGGGCTTATGCCCGAAACGTCGAATTTCCTTTTCCTTGGATACTGCCTAACCTGTTGTGCTTTAACCAGCAACACATTTTCAGCTGTGATCTCCAGCATCTGCAGACCTCATTTTTTACCAGAGGAAATTAGCAACCTGCTTTGCTGATCAGGATCTGGAAGTCCAGTTGGATGGAGTTTTGCAGAGAAGGGCTTTCATCTTTGCCTTGGATTGCCAAAGAGTGCAAGGCATCCACCCCTCCCAGTCTCAGTCCTCTCAACCATCAGTCTGGTCTGAAGGTGCTACCTGGGTCAGTGTTCTGAACGAACACATAGCAGTACTGCAAGATGTTCACTGACCTGTTATGCTCTGCCAGGGTAAGTGTCACCATTTTCTCCATGCTGCCTCGCACTCATTGTAACTCCGCTACTGCACCCACTTCCCAAAAAAGCTCATGGTCTACCACTCCCACTATTACTTGCAGCATCTTTGCTCAGTGGGTCTCACCCACTCCTAAACAATTAACCCTTCCTGCCCACTGTGCCTTTTACTCTCTCACTTAGGGGATGTCTCATCATCTTTTTTCCACCTGCACTAGCACTATCAGCTGTGCCAGCCACTTTCATTTCATTCAATCCCTCCCTTTCACCACCAGGAAAAATGGCCCTAAAGGGTACACAAAAAGCTGGTTTGCGAAGTGGGTGTCATCATTGCTCAACCCCATCTGAGGAATCATAGAATAATAGAATTTTACAATATAGAAAGAAGCTATTTGACCCATCATGTCTGTATCGGCTCCCACTAGAGCTACCCAGCCATTCCCATTCTCCTGCCCTAGCTCTGTAGCCCCTTAGTTCATCACGTTCAAATACATATCCAGCTCTCTTATGAAACCTCCTATGGAATCTGCCTCCACCACTCTCCCAAACAGCACATTCCAAATCCTAACAACTCCCCGAGTAAAGACATTTCTCCACATCTCATTCCTAGCTCTCGTGCTGATAATCTTAAAACTGTAACCCCTAGTTACTGACATACCAGCTATTAGAAACAGAATATCCTTTTATACCCTGTTAAAATGGTTCATAACTTTGAACACTTCAATGAATTCACCTCTTAATCCTCTCTGCTTTAAGGAAAATAAGCCTAATTTCTCTTAAGGATTTAGAGAATCTTTGAGCCCATGGGAGAGGACAGCGACTGTTTACTTGAGTATGCCATGTCCCAGCAATGTGATGTGCCACACTAGTCCCCCATTACCACCATTGTGAATGCACTCTTAACATGCTCAAGCTTCTCCCTCTATTACACAATTCATTCCCTCTCTTTAACTACTGCAAGCACCAGCGACATAAGTCTCTCCCTGCAAGAGACCAGCCCTTCCATCTACTTTGAGGAAGGAGCCACAGGTTTCTCAAAAATGCACCAGAAAGACTGTCTCCTGAACTCTCTGCCAATCAGATACTGACACCTAGTTGGATAATTACCTAGATTAGACACTGGAAGACATTCTGGTCAATATAACAGTGGCATGTTTCAATGGCCAGCCGAAGAATAAAAAGCCTCACATTGAAGCAATTCAGAGGCTTGCTGGAGACCAACCTCCTGCTCAAGCCCATGCAGGAGAGGACCCAGTGATGTTGGCCATTAATAACTTCTTACACATGTGCAAACAAAAGTAGAAATTAGCCTTGAGGAAAACTCTTGCTAAACTGGCTCTAAAGTTGGAGGAGTCCATGAACACTACCAGTACCATGATGGCTCTGGATGCAGCTGCCATGGGGAAATATGTCCCACAGAATGGACAATGGCTGCTAAAGATGTATGCAGGCCACCACTCCCATCACTGTAGCCATTGGTAGTGAGCATCAACAGCAAAGTGACAGGAGAATGAGAAACTTCAACCTCATTCCAGGTTCTCACAAAGAACAGAGGTGAGGCTAATGAACATCCAGTCAGAGGAGGAACCACAGAACAACTAGAACTCTTCTCTCAAGAGTGCCCAGCCTCTCCACTTCACCCTACCTGTGACTCCTAACCGTAGAAAGGTTCAGCTGAGGAGAGTGAACTTATATCTGTTTCAGACAATCAACATATCTGGCCCTTCTCACTAAATCATCACAAAGCTTATCAGCCCAAAACTTCAAGGCCAACATGCCCCACAATAGGGCAGGCTCCCTCTAAACGGGTTGTAAACCCCAGGAGACTAAACATAATGAGAGGGTAAAAAGAATTTTCTGAGGGCATACAGATGGCATTGGTGACAATTACATTGCAAATAGAAGATCATATTTATAAACATATTGGCACTTTAACTTGTCATCCATCTGATCAATTTTCAGTTTAGCTCCACATACAAGAATGAAGTTACAAAGAATATTCTTATGTAGTTATTAGAGCCTTATCTGAAGGAGTGCTACTCTTTCCCTGTCGCCCATTTTAAAACAACATTTTGTCATTGTTGAATGTGGGAACATTAGATGTTGTAAAGTCTTCAAATTGTTGTTAACATTAACTTTTATTAAACAACAGGAAAAGCAAGGAAAGAATGAACATCAACACTGCATTTATTTATGGAACCAAACAGGGCTGCTTCATTTCAAGCAACAATTTGTATTGAACAGGCCAGACCCTTTCAAAACATTTCAAGAAGATAGCCCAGATCCCAACTTTTCTAGTTGTTTTAAGTAGGTATAAAGTGAATATTCCAGGAGCGATGCAGCTGGTCAAAACCCCTCGGTTTTAAGTAAAGCAGAATTTATTTACAGAGTACCGAAAGAAACACAAGAAAAGAGAACAGAATACAGAGTAACTTAAACTATCTGAAAACCCAACAGACTATCCCAACTTAATGATCCTGTTCCAAATGCCTGCAACAGTCGCTATAAATACCCCCTTGCTAAAAAGGTAAAATCAGACTAACGTTCTAACAGGAGAGAGAGAAATGGCAGAGATTTAACATGGAACTTGCATCCACTATAGCTGTTTCTTTGGATTCCCCAGCTTAAACTAACCAGCAGCTCCTGAACAGTCAGATTGCTAAAACCAAACCAAACAAGACAAAAGCTGAGCTGGGAGAACAGGCCACTTCACTTTCATTGTACAAGTTTTTTTTAAACTTAAAAGCTTCTTCAAGTGGATGTACCCAGACATCTCGGAACCCTTGACTTCATGACCCCTCTGATAAAAGTCAAGGACAACATAGCCTTGTTAAAGGAGCAGCATTGTCACAAAGTTTACAGTCAATGAATGAGGATTTCACCCAAATCAGTCTATTGGAAGTGGTCTTCAATTAAGTCATCTCAGGCTTGAGCCCAAAACATGTTGAAAGGGATGTTCCTTCTACTCAACATCCTCACCTTACCCTCTTTGAAAACCACAGTTGCTCTCCTCAGCCTCCATCAGATCATCTCTTTGCCTGCTTCAGTTGTGAAGAGAACAGCAAGTCTCCCCAAAACTGATTCAAACACTGGAGCCTCATCTTGAGGAGACCTATCATTCTTCCATCTGGGCCACTGTGGAGTAAAAGAGTTGCTTTGTACTTACACTTTGATTCATTTGAGGGTTGCAATAACATAGTCCTCAGTCATGGTTGAATAGGATAGCCCTTTTCTCCCAGAGTAGTCACCCCTATAAGGCACTTGGCCCTTGAAATGAAGCAGGACCTGATAGTTATCAAGAATATAAACAGCATCTGGCACAGACCTCCAAGATGTGGGAGCAATAATCACAGATAACGTGGACATTAATAAAAAAATGTTCCCATTTGGTCCATGAAATGTGCTGCATTATGGTATGTGTTGTATAAGTCTGAAGATAACAGGAACTGTTGAGAGGCTTTACAATGGGCTGCTATATGAAAGGAATTATTCTGAGTCATGCAGATCTGGTGAAAGTAAAAACTGCAGAAAATCAGTAACTTCTGTCTCTACTAAATAAGGCATACATTTGGACAAAACATTTGGGATTGCTCATGTGGACAAATAATTTCAAATCAGACATACACTTGACACAGAGACTTGTGTATAAAGAGCTTGAAGAAATTCCTTTGTTCAGCAGCATTTTGAATGTTCACACTGTAAGAAGTATCCTACATCAGGAGGTGTTGTGAAGACATCAAACAGAGTTTTAGCCTGGCGAGTGCTAACTCACTCTTGTAATAATATGTGCGTTTCGTTACAGAAATCAGGGTAGTGAAAGACAGTGACCGAGATATCTCTAGTGGTTAAAAGAGTGTGTTTATCATTTTACGTACTTAGAGTCACAGAGATATCCAGCATAGAAAAAAACCCTTTGGTCCAACTTGTCCATGTCGACCAGATATCCTACATAAATCACGTTCCATTTCCCAGCATTTGGTTCATACCCCTGTTAAATCTTCCTATTCATATACCCATCCAGATGCCTTTTAAATGTAATCGTACCAGCCTCCAACACTTCCTATGGCAGCTCGTTCCATACGTGCACCATCCTCTATGTGAAAACGATGTTGCTTAGGTCCCTTTTAAATCTTTCCTTTCTCACCTTAAATCTGTGCCCTTTAGTTTTGGACTCCTCCACTGTGGGGAAAAGACCTTGCTCATTTACCCTATCCATGCCTCTTATGATTTTATAAATGTCTAGAAGGACACTCCTCAATCACTGATGCTCTTGGAAAAATAGCCGCAGTCTATTCAACCTCTCCCTGTAGCTCAAACCCTCCAACCCTGGCAACAAGCTCATAAATCTTTTCTGAACTCTTTCAAGTCACCAACATCCTTCCTAAAGGAGGAGACCAGAATTGTATGCAATGTTCCAAAAGTAGCCTACTCAATGTCCTGTATGGCCACAACATGACCTCCATACTCCTATATTCAATGCAAAGGCAAGCATACAAAACACCTTCTTCACTAACTTATCTACCTGTGACTCTACTTTCGAGGAACAATGAACCTGCATTCCAAGGTCTCTTTGGTTAGCAATACTCCCTAGGACCTTACCATTAAGTGTAGAAGTCTTCCCTGATTTGCCTTACCCAAAATGCAGGACCTCACATTTATCTAAATTAAACTCCATCTGCCACTCCTCAGCCCATTGGCCCACCTTGATGAAGATCCTGTTGTACTCTGAGGTAACCTTCTTAGTTGTCCACTACACCTCCAATTTACACCTCCACCTCTTCTGCAAACATACTAACCATACGTCCAATGTTCAAATCCAAACTATTTATATAAATGACGAAAAATAGTGCACCCAGCACCAATCCTTGCCGCACACCCCTAGTCACAGGCCTCCAGTCTGAAATGAATGTCTGAAAGGTCCATTTGAATGTGGCGGAAATGACGACGGATGATGTGACAGAACAACCAGGCCAACCAGTACCTACAACAAATCCAAAACCTCCAGCAACAAACCTCCCTCTGGATCCTCCACTCCACGCTTGCAGCCATGCATCGCTTATACATCACATCATCCGTCGTCATTTCCGCCACCTTCAAATGGACCCCACCACCAAGGATATATTTCCCTCCCCTCCCCTATCAGCGTTCTGAAAAGACCACTCCCTCCGTGACTCCCTCGTCAGGTCCACACCCCCCACCAACCCAACCTCCACTCCCGGCACCTTCCCCTGCAACCGCAAGAAATGCAAAACTTGCGCCCACACCTCTCCCCTTACTTCCCTCCAAGGCCCCAAGGGATCCTTCCACATCCACCACAAATTCACCTGCACCTCCACACACATCATTTACTGCATCCGCTGCACCCGATGTGGCCTCCTCTATATTGGGGAGACAGGCCGCCTACTTGCAGAATGTTTCAGAGAATACCTCTGGGACACCTGGACCGACCAACCCAACCACCCCGTGGCTCCACACTTCAATTCCCCCTCCCACTCCACCAAGGACATGCAGGTCCTTGGACTCCTCCATCGCCAGACCATAGCAACACGACGGCTAGAGGAAGAGCGCCTCATCTTCCGCCTAGGAACCCTCCAACCACAAGGGATGAACTCAGATTTCTCCAGTTTCCTCATTTTCCCTCCCCCCACCTTGTCTCAGTCCCAACCCTTGAACTCAGCACCGCCTTCCTAACCTGCGATCTTCTTCCTGACCTCTCTGCCCCCACCCCCACTCCGGCCTATCACCATCACCTTGACCTCCTTCCACCTATCGCATTTCCAACGCCCCTCCCCCAAGTCCCCCCTCCCTACCTTTTATCTTAGCCTGCTTGGCACACTCTCCTCATTCCTGAAGATGGGCTCATGTCCGAAATGTCGACTCTCCTGCTCCTTGGACGCTGCCTGACCTGCTGCGCTTTTCCAGCAACACATTTTCAGCTCTGATCTTCAGCATCTGCAGTCCTCACTTTCTCCTTTGAATTTAATCAATTTGACACCTCATTTTTATGTAAGACTGTTGTAATTCCTGGCAGACCTTCTTGCATTCCTTATTGAACCATGGTTGATCCCCTGTCCTAATGGAAATAGTGGAGTGGGTATGAGAGGCCACAAGATAACAGATTATGTTGAAGTATGATGATCCACATCACCTCATGGAAGCTGAGTCTTGAGATGCTAGATCTGTTAAAGTCTATCCCATTTGGCACAGTGATAGTGCCACAAAACATGATATATGGTTTTCTCAATATGAAGGCGGGACTTTGACTCCATAAGGACTGTACGGTGTCACTCTTGTAGATATTGTCCTAGACAGATACATCTGTGGAAGGCAGATTGATTAGGATCAGGTCAAGTATGTTTAACCCTCTTACATGTTACCTGACCACCTGCTGCAGTTCATTCTAGCACTTATGGCATTTAAGACTCAGCCAATGTGGTCAGTAATGGTGCTACTGAGCCACTTTTAGGTGGTGGACATCGAAGTCATTGAAATATGTGATTTGAAGTATGCAAGAGGCTTCCTTGCACATATTTGACCTGTAATACAGTCTGGAACCTAGAGCCAATGTTCAAGGCTCACAGGGTAAATCTGTTCTCCTGCATACCACGTGCTGCTACCTCTGCTGGGCTTGTCCTACTGGGATGATGACGATTGTGTTTTGGAGATTGTGCATAAGATATGATTTTGAGGGTATGTCAGGCTGTTGTTTGTCTAGTCTGTGAGACAGCTCTCCCAATTTTGGCACTATTTCCCAGATGTGCAAGGTTGACAGGGCTGTAATGTTTCTGATGACTTAGTCAATGCCTGTTGATCCATCCAGTTTTGCTTGTTTTTTTTGAGAATGTCTAGTTGTTGATGCAACTGAGAGATTTTCTGGATCATTTCAGAGGGTAGTTAAGAGTGAACCAAATTGCCATGGATCTGGAGTCACATGGAGGCCAGACTGGATATTATCAGCAATTTTTCCTTTACTAAAGGACAAAGAATGGAAATGAACAATGGTTTTAATGGTCATCCTTCGACTTTTAATTCCAGTTATTTATTGAATTCAATTCTGTCACAGTGGAATTCAAACCCAGTTCTGATAACCTTACCTGAATCTCTGGATTACAAATTCAGTGACAATGCCACTTTGTCATTACCTACCTGAGGCAAGATTGCCAATGATACTTTCCATGTCCAAGGTCATAATTGCTTTCTGATGATTGACTAATTCACACAAAATTCATTGCTACATTACTGACACATTGAACATTCTTAAAATGGTGGTCACTATTTCAAAACCAATTGTATTTGACAGCGTGCTAATGTATCTTGCCAAGGCATGTACAGGAAATAAAGTGTTCAACATATAATCTCCTCATCACCCTCAGTCAAATGGCTTTGCAGAATGCATTTATAGTACAGTAAGATCCATGATCAGTAAATGAAAAGCAACTTGCCAAGATTTTGGATAGCTATAGTAAAGTTATGTGCCACCCTCTAAGGTCAATGGTTTTCACATACTGGAGCTGTCAAGTTTGGAAGATAAATCCACATAGTTCTTCCTCCCACACACTCACCTTTCAAGTCCATGCATAGCACATTGTTGGAAAGGAGGAAAAAATATTACAAGAACATGATCAACGAGCATGCAAATCATTATCCAAACTTGAACTACGTCACAAGATGAAAGGTTGAGATTTTAATACAAACATAGATTCATGAAAGATACCATGTTTTTGAGTCTGGCGTAGATCATGTGATATTAGAATAAGCAATGGTCAACTCCTTCAAAGAAATAAATAACAGTTTTGGGCTGCATGTAATCAATGACTCGATGACCACTCCAGCGCCGAAGTGCCAGACCATGCATCTGTGATAAATGATACATATCCACCCATAGTGAAGGCCAGCACTACGCAGAGCAAAGGCACAAATCCAAATGATGATAACTGTATAAAGACTAGATCTGGTTGTGTTGTACATCTGCTAAGGTGTTACTTAAATTAATAGGGATAATGTGTCTATTTATATGTACATGATATCCATGTACATATGTATCAGAAAAGGGTTCCCATTCTTTAAAGGGAAAAGAGGCTATTGTTGCATAGATCTCTGAGCAGACAGGCAGTAAAACGGAAAGGTTTTCCTCTTTCCATTTCTGCAGTGATCAGAAGGGATTTGAGTAATTTTGTTCACCAGTTTTATTCAGGAAGGTGTCTCAGTCAAACTGAATGTGATCTTATTGATTCAGTTGTAAACAAAGGCTTTATACCTCACTGATATCAATCACATTACAACTGGTCTGCTTTGCACCGTACAGTTACAACCTTGTGCAGTTTGTGCAGTAAACACATGATCACTGACCAATCTCAGTTACAACCTTGTGCAGTTTGTGCAGTAAACACATGATCACTGACCAATCCATCTCACTAGTGTTCATTTGAATACATTGTACTGACCATATACACCTTATGTATTTACTGCCATCACTTCTTATTCCAGCTAAAGTAATAGCTGTATTCGTATGGTATCTCTTAAACCCTTTGTGCCAGCAAGTAACAACATGCTAGTCTTAACCAGTTCTAGCAACTTGTATATGAAGTGTTTCTGAACTTTGCTGTATTTCCCCTCTTTCAGACAGTGTACCTTAAGAAGTTACATGACATCACATTGTGCTCTTCACTTTTAGCCATTCCCTTGTTAGTGCAATGAAGTCAACGTATTATATTTAGTCAGGGAATTATGTATTTGCAACAGTAGTAATGAGTTAAGTACGGAAGCTGGACTATGAATTATCTGAGAGATTATAATGCTGTAAATAGTTAATAATGTTAATTAACTTCCAAACAAACTATCTCAATAAGAATACAGTCTTTGTGGTGCACAATGTAGCAAAGTACTTGGACCGTCTCACACTGACAGTGTTGTTTGACCCAAGAATTCAGATCAGTATCCTCAAACCCAAAAGTTCTATCCTTGACCCTGACTTGTCTTCACTTGCACACTATCCTTTGAGATGAAGTCAGCATTCATAGCTGATAACACCAATATCCCCCTCTGCATCATCTCTCTCAAACCCGCTACCATCTCTGCTGCCAGACTGATTGTCCAACAAAATATCTTGGATGAGTTGAAATTTCCGAGGAGAAAGCGAGGACTGCAGATGCTGGAGATCAGAGCTGAAAATGTGTTGCTGGAAAAGCGCAGCAGGTCAGGCAGCATCCAAGGAGAAGGAGAATCGACATTTCGGGCATGAGTCCTTCTTCAGGAATCCCGATTCCTGAATCCTGATTCCTGAAGAAGGGCTCATGCCCGAAACGTCTATTCTCCTGAGTTGAAATTTCCCCTAGTTAGACATGGAGAAGACTCAAGTCCACTCATCATATTTCTATGAAGAAAACAGACTAATGTGTTTGCTAGTATTTATAAAGGACTGATGCTGGAGATCTAACATCACATCATTCTCAGGTGTTATACATTCCATTATAATACCTTCCACGACACCTGCCTCAGCCTGTTACTAAAATTCTAATCGACAATTATCTTACGGTGAATGGTGTAAGATGTATATATCTTTTTAAAAGCAGTATTGACTTTAAACTAGCAGCAAATGGATCTTTGTTTTTTTTTAATGGGTTTAATACTAAACCAGGTCAGGTTTTGCAGAAGAATTATTTTGTGCCAGTGCCTGTGAGAGACCAGATGACGGCAAGGTTTCCTGGAGTGTTAACAGAACTTTGTAGGGTTTATGAGAGAGAAAATATTCAGCTATTAGCAAAAGCAAAAGGTGAGAATGAGCAAAGTTTTCAAAACAAACTTCAGAAGATTTTGGGTTCAGTTTGAAACAGACCTAAATGGAGTCAGATGCAAATTTGGCTTCTCCTAGAACAGAAAATTGTTCAGAGCAGTTAAAGGAATAAGTTACCTCAGGGAATATTTAGTTTGTGAAACTTTCAGACCAGGAGTGTTCAGTTAGAAACCTGCATTGGTCATTGAAAGCTAAGAAAGTCTAAGATTTACTTTCACGTGAGATAACAAAGGAAAAAGGCCTCACAGTACACACTACAGGAAATAAGAAAAAGCAATTAGGTCAAACGTACAGATTTGATAAGGAAGGAATATTTAGAGTCATAGAGATGTACAGCATGGAAACAAACCCTTCGGTCCAACCTGTCCATGCCGACGAAATCCCAACCCAATCTAGTCCCACCTGCCAGCACCCGGCCCATATCCCTCCAAACCCTTCCTATTCATATACCCATCCAAATGCCTCTTAAATTTTGCAATTGTACCAGCCTCCACCACTTCCACTGGCAGCTCATTCCATACACGTACCACCCTCTGTGTGAAAAAGTTACCCCGTAGGTCTCTCTTATATCTTTCCCCTCTCCCCCTAAACTTATGCCCTCTAGTTCTGGACTCCCCTATCCCAGGGAAAAGACTTTGCCTATTTACGCTATCCATGCCTCTCATAATTTTGGAAACATCTATAAGGTCAACCCCTCAGTCTCCAACGCTTCAGGGAAAACAGCCACAGCCTGTTCAGCCTCTCACTGTAGCTCAAATCCTCCAATCCTGGCAACATCCTTGTAAATCTATTCTGAACCCTTTCAAGTTTCACAATATCTTTCCAATGGGAAGGAGACTAGAATCGCACGCAGTATTTCAACTGTGAGACCATGCTGTTAGGGAACAAATGAGATTTTGTTTTGTTGTAGTTCTGAAGTCTTTCAAATTCTGATAGTTTCGATTTTATTTTTATTTCATTTCAATATTAAACTTCTGATTTATTGTCAAAACCAAATCTACAGCCATGAAAGACTGACACAGGAGAAGAATTATAGGGCTAGATTTCATTCTGGGATCTGTATTGTCGAGTAGTGTCATCGGCTGGGATCATAATAATGTCCAAAATGCTTTCAGTTGCTACCTCCTTACTCCCTACATCTTCACTCTCTGTAAACTGGAACTCACTGGAGTTGCTACCTATATTCTATCCTGCACCAAGTACAGACAACTCATTCATCATTCTTGTACATTCTAATGCAACTTGTCTCTTGCGCTCTCCCTCAATACCACATAATTCACCATGTCCACGACTCTGGCTTCTTGAACATATCCCTTCCATTTGATAAATATTAATTCAATAACTCCACTCTGATCTTTTAAATTAATCATTTTGAATGCCACCCAACACCTCATACCTCCTTCTTGGGCTTAGTATCCAGTTTTGTTTGATCTGTTCTTAGAAAATGGGTAAAGTTCTCATAGGTGAGAAAGTGGTCAACTTGTTAAAATTTCTATGGATTCGCCTAGCTCTAGTCAGACAGCAAATTTCAGAACTGTACAGGAATGCATTCATATAAAAGATCTTTAAAATGCTGGCAAACTGTAGCAACTCAAAATAAATGTGTTATTAAATTCAGTATTAGGTGTTACTCTGAAACTGATTGGGTGTTATTTTAACACTACATTTCATTTTCATATTACAGATAAACAGCTACTTGATGCATGAGTCAGCCTGTAAAGCAGTTCTAGAACTCTCAGCCTTCCATTGAAAGGGTAAGGGCACATCACATGGAGTCACTCACCTACCAATTACAACTTAACATTGATAAAAAAGTGTTCATCAATTAACCAACTCCCACTCTGGACTCCCTTTCCTTAGGAACAAGTGTATTCAGGAAATAATTTATGAAAACTGCTAGTAATTTCTAATAAAGGTTACTATCAAATCTACTGCTGTTTTAACAGAAATACAAATCGTTCTTTAAAAGAAATATGGGAAACACAATAATGAAAGAAGTGTTCATTACAATTTGATTTATTTTAAGCTCAGGTGCAACAATTACAAGAACTGATAATTTGGTAGAATAGGTACACAGATTATCCAAATAACTGATTTTTTGCATGCATCATTTACAACTATGGAGACTATCCATCAACAGGAAAAGAAAGGAATGTGAAAACAGAAACAAACAGTTTATTCTTTTATATTGACTCTACAGTTGATGAGTCATTACTAAATGATTGTGATTTCCATTTGATTTACTGTTCACATAATATATAAGTTTAGCGTTTGTGGATAGATTATTTTGATGCTTACCTAACTACAAGTACTGTAGATCTGTAAATACTTACAGAATATATAAACAGATGATTCAGATCAAAGCTTCTATGCTTTAAATGACAAGTTTACAATCAAGCACAGAATGTACAAATGCCGTGGTTGCTCAGCAATTGTACTATTCCACTGAAGAATATTTACCCTAACCCTGATACAGCTGGCCAGAGGTGCAATCTCCCCTTTGTTGAAATTAAAGAAGGTTTTATAACATTTATTAACAAACATTATAAAGAGGAAAGAAAAGGTGTCTGTGATTTTAGACTTTATATGTGTGAAAACTAAATTACACCACATACATGATATAAAAACAACTTTGGGGCAACTTTAAAAGTTGCCAGCAGGTTAGTATGAACCTTCCTATCTTGTTAAAAGTATTAGTAGCTTACAATATCAATGTTAGGTTTACTGATGTGTTCTTTCTAAGGAATATTTATTTCCAATTAAGCGAGCCCTTCCTTATATAAAAGTTGAAAAAATTAGTACAATGATGTTTCAAGTTTAACTACGTTGCATCAGGGTATGTGGAAAATAAAACACAACAGCAACAAAAAATGACAGCATTGAATATAGAGGGAAGTTGTGAGTATATAAACCTAGAAACTTGACCTAGTTCCTAAGAATGAGGTGGCCCAAGTGGACAAGTGATAGTGAGGAACATTATAGAATAGTGATCATGATATTGTAAGATTCAGGACAACACTAGAAAGTGGCATTGGTCAGTCCACAGTAAGAATAATCAACCGGTGGAGAGCTGATATCAATAAAGGCAAGAACAAAGATAAGCCAGATAGATGAGAACCAAAGATTAGTGAGAAAAACAGGAGCTGAACAATGGAGTACCTTCAAAGAGAAGGTACTCAAAGGGAAAAGGTAGGGCAAACAAATTCAGTGCTCTGTGGATGGCAAAGGAAATGAAAATTAAGTTGAAGAAGAAAACTTGTGTCCTTTTGACAGGTGGTAAATGGTAGATACAGTTGAGAACCCAAGTTGAATGCAAAATATTCAGAAGGGAGGTGAAAAACGAAATACAAGAAGCAAAGAGGGATTATGAAAAAGTGATTAGCTGGTAACTTAAAAGGAAATTGTGAAGTCTTCTATAAACACATTAACAAGACTGATTAAGGGAAAAATTAAAGACTTAAGAATGGAGGTTTATACTCAGAGGCAAGTTGAAGTGTTAAATGAGTACTTTGCATCTGTCTTTACCTATGAGTCAGATGCTGCCCAGGCAATGGGGACAGAACAGGAAACTTTCTAGAAAGATCAAAAATTGATGAAATGCTGCTGATGTTTAAAAGCTGATAAGGAACCTGGACCAGATGAGATGTAGGAATTAAGAGAAGAAATTGCAGAGGCACTGGCAATTATATTTCAATCTTTCCTGTAGTTTGGGGTGGTGCTGGAGAATTGCAAATGTTAAATATATTGTAAAGATCAGCCCAGATTACAGACCAGACAATGTAATATCAGTGGTTGAAAAATCTTCTAGAAACTATTTGAGATAGACTTAATAGTTAATGGATAAACATGAATTGATTCCAGAGTCAGCATGGATATGTTAATGGAAAAATTGTGTTTAACTAACTTGCTGGAACTTTTTGACACCGTAAAAGAAAGTGTTGATAAGGGAAAGGATGTTGTTATGGCGCACGTGGGTTTCCGACAATGCCACACAAAAGAATTACAGGGAAAGCAATACATCACGGAAGAAAAGGGTCAGAATTAGCGGACACAAAATGGCGGACGGGATAGGAAACACAGAATAATGGATTTTTTGGGCAGAAAATTTATAGTAAAAAGTTCTCTAGGGGTCAGCATTGGGACTTTTGCACTTCCTGATGGATAAGTTATCTAAATCTTGGTATGAACAAAACAATTTCAAAATTTGTGACCAACACAAAGCTTGAGAGAATTGTGAACTATGAGGACATTATAAAATTTCAAATGGAAATTGATATGTTGTGGAGTGGAGAAAGAAGTGGCAGTTGAAGTTCAATGTAGAGGAGTGTGAGGTGATGCATTTTCAGACAAAGAAAATGGAGGAACAAAGAGTACTATGCTAAAAAGGTGTGCAGGAGACCTTTGTGCATATGTACTCAAGTCAATAAAGTTGGCAGAATAGGTAGAGATAGAGAGATGTTAATAATGCATACATTATTCTTGGCTTCATAAATGGGATTACTGAGTATAAGAGTAGGGAGGTTATGCTGAACTTATATAAGACACTGGTTAGACTTCAGGTGGAATATTGTGTACAGTTCTGGGTGTGACACTACAGGAAGGATGTGAACACACTGGAAAAAGTTCAGAAGAGGTCTATGAGAATGGTTTCAGGGTAGGGACAATTCAGATATGAAGTAAGAGAGGAAAAGCAGGGACTGTTTTCCTTGGAGAGGAGAAAGCAAAGAGATTTGATAGAAGTTTTCAAAATAATGAGGGATCTGGATGGAGGGGATGAAACTGTTCCTGCTTGTAAGTGGATCAGGAAGCAGAAAGGCAACATTTCAAAGTGTTTTATAAATGGAGCAAATGTGAGGCAAGAAAAAACCTTTTTCACATCGTGAGCAGTTAGGTCTAGAGTGCAATATCTCATAATATAGTGGAGGTTGGTTCAAATGAGGTATTCAAAAGAGAATTGAAGAATTAATGAAATATAAACAATGTGCAGGGTTACACACAAAAGACACCAAGTCAAAATGTGGGCGGCACGGTGGCACAGTGGCACAGTGGTTAGCACTGCTGCCTCACGGCGCCTGAGATCCGGGTTCAATTCCCGACTCAGGCGACTGACTGTGTGGAGTTTGCACGTTCTCCCCGTGTCTGCGTGGGTTTCCTCCCACAGTCCAAAGATGTGCGGGTCAGGTGAATTGGCCATGCTAAATTGCCCGTAGTGTTAGGTAAGGGGTAAATGTAGGGGTATGGGTGGGTTGCGCTTCGGCAGGTTGGTGTGGATTTGTTGGGCCGAAGGGCCTGTTTCCACACTGTAAGTAATCTAATCTAATGCAAGCAAGATGGACTGAATGGTCTCCTTCTGAACTGTAACAATTCTATGAAAATCATTGGATTTATCTAGCATTTCCAATAAACCTGACTTATTTTAGAGTAGATCTTCTTATCTAATTATTTAAAAAGATAGCTTCTCCACTAAGTCAATTCATGCACTGAACCATGATCAAATTCATGTAAATAGGGAATATTCTGCTGTTTTAAGTATTCTATTACAAAAATATTAAATCTAATAAATGTACAAAGTTTCTTGACATGGATAAGAAACTACAGTTAGACTGAAGTCATGAGATGCTGCAATTGAAGAGAAATATAACAGAAGATTTAATAAGAGTTTTGACTGAGTGAACATAGTGTTTTTTTCTCCCTATCTCCTTTGGTTGGGAAATTGATAACAAGATGTCATCAACTTAAAAATGTCATTAAGAGTGTGAGGCATAAGAGACCATTGATTCTTTAAAAAAAAGGATAAATATTTGAAGCAGTGGAAGATATGAGAGTGTAGAAATGGGGAGAATGAAATTTGTTTTTGATTGCCTCATCAATGAGACTAAAGGAAAAAAAGGACTTTCTTTTCTGCTGCAAACTTCTGCGGTTCTAAATATTTCTTATAAAATCCCTTGATAATGATCTCTTAAGGGAGCAAGATTAATTGGATAATTTTATGCAAAGGCCTTCTCAACTGAGTTCAATAATGTAAAAAAAAAATCACTATTGCATTAGCAACACACCATTTATAACCCACAGTTTGATGAGTATTTCTCTGATTTAGTATTGAATCTCCACACCATGCATTAAAATATCCTGTTGCTTACTGTGTCGCTATTGGGGTTTCTTCAATAGTAATGTGAACACACTAGGGTAGATTATACAATTCCAGTGGATAACACAGGAGTCATAGAGGTCTACCACACAGAAAAAAGCCTTTGGCCCATTGAGTCCACACTGGTCAAAACCAAGCACCCAACAATTCTAACCCCATTTTCCAGCCCTTGGTCCATAGCTTTGTATGCCTTGGCACTGCAAGTGCACATCTAAATATGTCTTAAAATATTGGAATTTTAAAAACCATTGCCAACCTTATGCAGCCCAGTGTGAAGCTTCATCTCATCAGGCATTGTTTTCATATGTATCATGGGTGAGATTCCTAGTAACTTAGAGCAAATTTGATTAAATTTAATTTCTAAAGACAACACCTGAACATTTGAATAGCATCAACCAGGGCAGACTAAATGATTTGGAGTTCTTTTTCATGGGAAGAAAAGGCAGAGGATTGATCTGAAAGAGGCCAAGATTGGCTTGACCAGGCAGTCTGTCTGTTTACATTAATGTGTAATGATGCAGGTTTAACAAATGACCTCAGAGTAAGGTATTGCCTTAGGAACATGACCACAACATGGTAGCATTCAGTTTAAAAGTGAACAACTTGGGTCAGGAACAACCATGCAGAACCTATCTAAGTATAATCACACAGGAATGAGGACATAGTTGACTGGAGTGGGCTGAGGAAGGAGTTTAGCAGAAAAGACAGAACAATGGCAGATATTCAAAATAATTTATGACTCACAGCAACAATATATCCCAATGAGGAAGAAGGGTATAAACCATTCATGGTTCAACAGGGAAGTTAAGGATAATATGAAACTGAAAGAAAACAAAACCTGTGTGGTAAACAGTAGTAAATTGGAGGATTGGCAAAGTTTTGAAAACCAACAAAAATTATGCAAAAATAAAAGAAAGTAAAAATAAATCTGAGAGCAAACAAACCAATAACATAAAAACTGACAGTAAGAGCTTTGTCTTAATATCAAGGATGAATGAGGCAACCATAAACATAGGCTTCTTAGATAAGAAAACTGAGGGAATAACAATTTGGAGGCAGTATATGGAGAGAGACTTTAATAAATACTTTACATCAATCTTCTTGATAGAGCACACCAATGGCTTTCCAAAAATACTAAATAATCAAAAGGATAGAGGTAGCCTGGGGAGTGGTGGAAGGAAATATATACACACAATAGGTATCACTTGAGAAAAATGCACTAGGGAAACTCATGAGACTAAAGGCTGATAAATCCCTTAGAATTTTAAAGTAAGAGGAGTGAATGTACTGATCGCAAACTGTCAAAAATCTTTAGATTCTGGAAAAGTCAATCTCCAATCTAACACTTATTTACAGGGGAGGGATACAAAAATAGGTAATGTCACCTTCATCCCCTCCCCCACTCACCCATTTTACTCTATGCTACTTTCTCCCCATCCCCGCCCTCCTCTAGCTTATCACTCCATGCTTCAGGCTCACTGCCTTTATTCCTGATGTCGGGCTTTTGCCCAAAAAAAGGCCCCAATACAAAAATAGGTAACAATTAGTCAGTTACCTTAATATTTGTCATTGGAAAATGTTAAATGATGTAATAGCAGAGCATTCAGAAAAACTTGATGTAATCAAGCACAGTTGGCATGGTTTCATGAAGGGGAAATCATGCCTGATAAATTTACATGTTCTTTGAAGAGGTAACAAGCATGGAGACAAGGGGAAGCAGTAGATTTGATACATTTGGATCTTGAAAAGGCATTGGATAAGGTGCTGCCAATAAGGCTACTTAATAAGAACAGTATATTAGAATGAATAGAGGATAGGTTAACTAACAGAAGACAGAGGATTGGGATAGAGGGATCATTTTCAGGATGACAATTGCTCCTCAATATATATTGATCATTTAGATGAGGGAACTTTTCCAATCATTGCAGATGACGCAAAATTATGTCAGAGAATGAACTGTGAGGAAGATGCGGAGATGCTTCAGTATGATTTGGACAAGTTGAATGAGTGGGCAAATACATAGCAGGTGACGTATAATGCAAATAACTGTAATATTATCCACTTTGGGAGCAAAAACATGAAAGTAGATTATCTGAATGACAATAGATTGGAAAAAGGGGAGATGCAACAAGACATGGATGTGCTTGTACACCTATTGCTGAAGAGAAGCATGCAGCTGCAGCAGAAGGTGAAGACGACAATGGTATGCTGACTTTCATAGCGAAAGGATTCAAGTACATGGGCACAGATATCTTACAGAAATTCTATAGGGCTTTGGAGAGACCACATTGGGGTGTGCAATTTTGGTCTTATCTGTGGAACAATTATCTGGCTATGAAGGGAGTGCGACAAAGGTTTACCAGACCAATTCCTGGGATGTCAAGACAAACATATGAAGAGAGAGACTAGATTGATTAGGATTTTATTAATTGGAGTTTAGAAGAATGAGGATAGGTTCTCAGAAACCTATGAAATTCTAACAGGACTAGACAGGGTAAATACAGCAAGGATATTCCTGATGACCAAACAGTCTAGAACTAGGGATCACAGCCTAAGGATAGAAGACTAAGATGAGGAAGAATTTCTTCACCCAGAAATTGATGAGTCTGTGGAATTAACTGCCACGGAAAGTAGTTGAGGCCTAAATACTGAATTATTTCAGGGAGAAGTTAGATATAGTTAAGGGATCAAAGGGTGGAAGAAGAAAGTGAGAACAGGATATTGAGTTGGATGATCAGATTGAATGGCAGTGTAAGCTTGAATGGCTGAATGACCTACTCCTTTGCCTGTTTTCTATGTTTCGACAGAACTAGTGGACTGCTACAGGAAACAATGTTGGAGCCACAATTATTTATGGTATATGTTAATAACTTGAATGACAGACGTTAAACTATTATCGTTAACTCTATGGACAAAAAAGAAAGAGGTGGGAAAGCAGGTAGTGAGGATGACAGATGATGTCTACAAAGGGATATAGACTGGTTACATGTTTGGGGAAAAACACTTGGCAGATGAAACATAGTATGAAAGTGTGGAGTTAAATACTTTTTTTAGATTAGATTACTTACAGTGTAGAAACAGGCCCTTCGGCCTAAAAAGTCCACACTGACCCGCTGAAACACAACCCACCCAGACCCATTCCCCTACATTTACCCCTTCACCCAACACTACGGGCAATTTAGCATGGCCAATTCCCCTAACCTGCACATTTTTGGACTGTGGGAGGAAACCGGAACACCCGGAGGAAACCCACACAGAGAATGTGCAAACTCCACACAGACAGTTGCCTAAGGCGGGAATTGGACCCAGGAATTGGTGCTGTGAGGCAACAGTCCTAACCGCTGTGCCACCATGCTGCCCTTTTGGAACTTACAGTTATTCTCTACACTATCCAACTTTTGTGTCGTCTGCAAATTTCCCAATTGTGCCCCACACATTCAAGTCCAAATCAATGTATAAAAACAACAGCCGGGTTCCCAACACCAAGCCCTGTGTCTGCAAATTTCCCAATTGTGCCCCACATATTCAAGTAGAATAGCCAAGTATTATTTAAAACAGGGAAAGACTGCAAAAGCAGCAGCACAGAGGTATTTGGGGTTCCTACTGTATAAATCACAAAAAGCTAGTGCTTCATAAGTAATTGGGAAGCAAGTGGAATTTTGATCCTTATTTCAGAGAATGGAGTATAAAAACAATACAAGACAAGTTAGATCATGGCTGAAATACTGCAAATAGTTTTGGGTCTGTTATCTAAAGGAAAGATACATTGACATTGGAGGCAGTCCAGAGAACTTTCACTAGGCTGGTCCAGGCCATAGAAGGATTTCCTTATGAGGAAAGACTGAATAGGTTGGGCTTGTACTCATTGGAATATAGAAGAATGGGAGGAGATCTTACTTAAAGATACAGGATTCTTTTGGGATTTGACGAAGTAGATGCATAGAGGTTGTTTCCCTTTGAGGCACAGCCTAGGGCCAGAGGACATAATCTCAGAGTAAGGGGGCTTTCCATTTAAGCTAGAGGAGGAATTTCTTCTCTCAGAGAGTAGTGAATCTGTGGAATTCTTTATCTCACAAGGCAGTTGAGTCTGGGTTGTTTGGTATATTCAAGACAGATTTTGAATCATTAAAGGAATCAAGGGTTATAGGGATACAATATGAAAGTGAGAATTGAGGATTATCAGATTAGTCATGATTTCATTGAATTGCGGGGGAAACTAATTGTATCGAATGAGCTCGATGATCAGACATGATAATAACAAATGGCGGAGTAGGCTTGCAGGGTCAAATGATCGATTCCTTTCTTATCCTTTGTGTTTCTATGTAATTCTATTCCAAATTGCATGGTCTTAAGGGAGAGAGTGGAACTAGTAGGTGTAAATACAAGATACGACCTAATAAAAAGTCAAGAGACGCATCTTTACCCAGAGGATGATGGGAATGTAAAAACCTGCTATCACAAAAAAAAGGTAGTTGCTATTAATGACATTGGTGTATTTAAGGGGAAACTGGATTAACAGATAATGATGGAATGAATAGAAATTTCATATAAATGATAGGTTTAGATGGAAAAGATTCGAAGGTGGCTTGTGTGGAGGATAAATAACACAAGCCAATTGAGCCAAATGACCTGTTTTTGACACTATGTAAATGCTCCACCCAGGCAGAAGTTGAATCCAAAGTGCTACATTTCCAACTCTTGTAACTTCTGCCTAAAATGGCAAATGCACATTCAATGTTAACATAAATAACAATGAAGCAAATTCACAAGAAAGCTAGTCACAGCATCAACTTAAAAGCTGACAATGTGTCAAGGCACACAAGACTTGTAAGTACACAAGTCTCCAACCATAGTTTTTATTTTTAAGCAGTTCAGCAAAAGGAATCATCCGAATGAAGAGTTAAATGTATGGCCTATTCTGAAGACACTCATCAGGAATTGCAGAATTCCTTAAAATTTGTCAAATAGCTCAATAAAAGAAATCCCACTGTCAAGTAAAATTATCTATAATTTCAACTATTTAGCAAGAGTTTGCCAACAAAATCACATGATTTTTTTAAAAAACTGACTGTTTAGTGCTCAGGAGTGAAATATCTTTCAAAGCTCAGATTCTGGTTTAAAGCTTGATCTTGTATAAATTGTTTATTTTACAGGTACTCATTGTAGGTTCCTTGCTTACTGAGAATGTAAATTCCATGCAAATCTTTTGAAGCACTGGAGTTTTTGTTTCATATCAGCCTTTGGATTATTTCCATGATTTCCTGACCAATTAGATTGCAGTTCACGTGAAGCAGTTTATGTTTGGGAAGGCAAATAGTTTGAAATCTAGAACTAAACCTACTAAAAAAAAGGCTTACTGTTTCCTCAGATATTTCAGACAATCCTCATCAACATCATGTTAATGTAGAATGATGGTAGGTGGTTACATTTTACTTTTGACAGTCATTGGTGTGATGTGTTGAGTTATTACAAATATACAGTTATGACTTTGATTTGGTAACGATTTCTAGGTTGCTTAGAGTGACATTCAATGCTGAAACAACTTTTCAGTTTGTTCACACTAAATTTCCCAACATTCAAAACTATGTAAATTTGTCTCACTAGTCCCTTATAGGTTAGATTTGAAGAAAAAATGCCTAGAAATCAAACTTAAGTATTTGGCCTATTGCTACATTCTCAAAAAACCGTATTCATAAGTATGAATTATAAATATCAGATTGCTACTCAAATTTCTTTCCCTGCAAAAAGAAAATGCACCATGTTTCACAAATGAAAGTTGTTTCTCGTAACTGCTTTTTAACTCAAAACAACGTAGTTTAGTTTTCTCTTGGTTCAGAAGACAGACTTGAAAATAAGTTCTCATTTTCTTGTGAAATAATGTTCATTTGTGGTTTAGCTTTAATCATGATCTGTAACCTTCTTTGATCTCTTTGCTGTTCTTGCTTTAATTCCACATATGAGCGAGAGAAAGTGTGAAAAATGGAAGTTACAGGGAAGGCCATGAGAAGGATGCCACTTAAAATGCTGCTTAATGCTACCACTTGGCCTGGAATGCTTCGAGGCACCATATCTCCATAGCCCACTGTCGTCATGGTGATAACAGCCCACCAGTAACATGCTGGTATGCTTGTGAACTCATGCGAGCTAGACATTTCATTTTCAATAAGATAAAGCAAGGGGGCAAAAAGTGCAATGGCCACACACAAGAATAAAAGGAGGAGACCAAATTCACGGGTACACCTGCGTGCTGTTAGCCCCAGTGTCTGTAGTCCCAGGGAGTGCCTGGCAAGCCGCATCACATACAAAATCCTCAAGGCACGGAGGACTCGCAAAACAAGGCCCACCTTGTCAAGGTAACTGCTTCCTCCTCCAGGTTTTCCATTTTCCACTGATGTAGTGTCCACCAGAAGGGTAATGTAATAGGGTAAGATGGCTATAATGTCAATGATATTGAGTGGAGTCCTCAGGAAGACAAATTTGCTGCGAGCCTGAATGAATCGTAACACAAACTCCAGCGAAAACCAGCCTACACAGACAGTTTCCACAATGAAAATATTGTAGCACTTCTGTGAGCATACTCCCTGCAGGTAAAAGAACAAGTAAAGATCAATAAATAAATGACTGTTTTCAAAAGTTCTTTTTACATTTTCAAGGTCTTGTCACACTTTACACTATTTTTACCACATTCTTCAGGAATTATGGGTTTTTCTTCATCGGATAAATATATTTTTCATCCCACTATTAGTTGTGGTTTCTAGTGGTCATTTTCTAATGTTTCGTTCTTTTGCTTTTTGAAGAAACTTATTCGTTATGGGGTATGTTACCTATAGTCATTTTTCATGTGTTAACGGTAACAGAATATATTGTTGTAGTTAGGAGAAGCCATCATAGCGAATCCAAATTCTGTCATGGCTTAAAACCTAAGACTGCTATACTTGCCAAATTATTTAAACTTTCGGCCCATTCTGATGGATTATAGCATCATGTCATAGCAAAACATAACAACTGTGCTCTAAAGCAAACATGATAAAACAAAATTTTACAAAATCCCTTAGCATTAGTGAAACTCGTCTAAAAGTTCTTGCGAACATTAAGCGCAGTGTTTATGAAAAGAGATAAAAATCCCAACCATATTCTCTCTCTCTTTGGTACATTACCTTTTTGATAATACAGTTCATGATAGTAGTTCTATAATGTTAATATCTACATCTTCTGAATACTTAAACAAGTACTTGATTAGTAACCAAGTCATTTTCTTATGTCTTTGATGTCTCATTGGTCCATTTGTAATGCTCTTTTAATCTAACAGTGCCGTTTAAATGAAAATAAATGTATAGAATTTTCTAATATTATGTAGAACATGAGGACTAAGTGCAGGAGTAGGTGATTCAGCTCTTTGAGCCTGCTCTGCCATTCAATATGACCATGGCTGATCTCACCTCAGCCTCAATTCCACTTTTCTACTGACTCCACAGTCCACTACTAATTAAAAATCTGCCTCTCTCCTCTTTCTATTTACCCCATGTCCCAGGTGAGGTACTGAATTCCAAAGCTTCACCCCTATGAGGAGAAAAAAAAAGATAAGCAATAAAACAAATGAATATGAGAGTCAGGAAACATAACCTGAAGTTTGTTAAATAGTTGAATAGATGTCTTGCTATTCCTTTTTTTTAAAAAAAAGACTGTTCAGCATGAATGTTCTGCTTTGGTGAAGCTCACACTCTGGAACACTAAAAGCTTCTTCAGCAAACTGGTATCTGAGATTCAACCAAGAGCAGGATGAACCTTTCTGTTGACTTTCAATTTGTTAAGCCTTGTGCATGCTATAATATTGCTGATTGTTTTAGAAAAAAAACCTCAATACTCAATCCCATCAGATAAATGTTTGAATCAGAACCAAGGCTGGAAGCTAAATATTCTGGGCAATAGGCCTGTTAAAAAGATCAGGAAATTTTGGCAAAGATGGACAGTAGCATTGACAAAAAACACAATTATCACAGTAGAATTGAGGGATTTCAAGAAGAGTGAACAGGTAAATGAAACCCTAGGAGTTAAACAACATGAAGGATACAAGATACTAGTAGGAGTTGTCTGCAAATCAGACAAACAAAAAAAGTTAAAGTATTTAACTGTTCAACATCCAAGGCAAAATACAAGCACCAGTACCTTAATAAGGTAGCTCTCCTTAATTGAAAGATGTTCAGAGTAGTTTGTGTTTTAAAATATTCTTAGAATGAGGGCAACCTGATGAAAGCAAGCTTATTCTTGTGCACCACTTCTCTGCCATATTTCTAGGGTTTTCCATTAAGACTCACCCAGAAATGACAGCCAGACTACTAAGATCCCTCGGAATCCTAGTAGCACACAAACCCACTAAAACTCTCAAACAAAAACTAACAAACTTAAAAGACCCAGTACAACCCATGGACAAAACCAACGTCATCTACAAAATTCCACGCAAGGACTGCCACAAACCCTATGTAGGACAAACAGGAAGGACGTTAGCCACCAGGATACACAAATACCAGCTAGCCACAAAAAGACACGATCCTCTCTCCCTTGTAGCCCTACACATGGATGAAAAAAAAACCATTTCGACTGGGACAACACATCTATCCTGGGACAGGCTAAGCAAAAACATGCCAGAGAATTCCTAGAGGCCTGGCACTCCAACCACAATGCCATAAACAAACACATAGATCTAGATGCTATCTATCAACCCCTCAGAAAATGAACAGAAAATGAGATCACCATAAACCCCAGGAACCCCATCCAGGAGAAAGATATAAATAGAAAGCAGGAGACAACAGCTTCGCTTCATTTGGAGGCCACCACTGATGATGTTACCTAGCCAGGTAATGAAACATCTGGATATCAAACCTACAGCTCAGCGAGCAAACCTACACCCTAAACCTCAGCCTGAGCTATAAACCTTCACAAACCCTGCAAAAACCTATGGGCACAACATGCTACAACTTGCCCGAAGATGGGAATGGAATGCCATCCGAGAGAGTTCAACCCGCAAACAACTGGACTTCCTGCATGAAGTTTAAGAAAACAAGTATTGCCAAAATGTCTCCAATATAAACCACCGATAAAAACACCTCAAGCCAGATGCTTAATAGAACAAAAAGCTCCGAGAACTAATCAATGACGCCCACCACAGACTCTGAAAATACAACTGGGAAACTGCGTGCTAAAAACCGTTATTCAAACAAGCAACAAATCAAGAATGGACAGACGAGGTAGAACAAGCCATAAACACCAAACACAGATAAAGAAAAATCAGAACCTGAAGAATAAACTTGACAAACTCACAAAAAAAGACAAAACTGATAACACAGGGGCATGGATAAAGAACTTATCAGACCGAACCCTATCAGTCTCAGAAAAACGGTACTAGTAAAAAGGATTAAATTTCAATTACCGAGACGCTGACAAGAAGGATTTCCTAGCGGCATTAGAAACCACATTGAAGGACAACAATCTCACGGAAGAAACACAACAAACGATCAGACAGACAGTTGCACCTACTCTGACCCGAAAGAGGGAAGGAAACAAACTGAACACACAAGAAAAGAAAGCCTTAGAAAACCTCGAGAAAGACAAAAACATCGTTATATTACCTACAGACAAAGGTCGGCTTACAGTCATCCTGAACAGAAGGGACTACATAGAGAAAGCCAATGCACTACTCACAGACACCAATACCTATCAACAGGTGGCGTTAGACCTCACCTCACAACTAGGAAATAAAATTACATATCTCCTAAAAAAAAATTGCACAACTCCGGACAATTAAACAAGACGGAATTCCAAAAAATGTAACCCGACGGGACCAACACCCCACGATTCTACGGACTACCAAAAATCCATAAACCAGGAGACCCCTCAGACCAATAGTCTCACTACCCAGAACACCAACTTACAGACTGGCCAAAGAACTACATGCAAGACTGAAATACCTAGTAGAAGAGTCACAGCACTCCATCCACTCCACTCAGGAATTCCTAAAAATCATCAAAATAACCAAAATAGAGGAAGACGAAGCAATTATCTCATTCGACTTAAAAGCACTATTCACCTCCATCAACATCGACCTGGCAAAGGAAACAGTTACCACACTTTTAGAAGAGACCATCACACACCCCAACCACCATCAATCACATTACCAATGAAAATATCATGAAGCTAGTGGATCTGTGCCTCACCGCCCACTTCACTTTCAACAACATAGTCTACAAACAAACCAACGGGACACCCATGGGATCTCCGCGATCAGGATTCATAGCAAAAGCGGTAATGCAAAGACTAGAACAGCCCTACAAACCATCAAACCAAAACTCTGGGTCCGCTATGTAGATGACACCTTGGTCATCACAAAATGAAACAAGATAGAAGAGACATTTAACATCAACAACACCCTCACAGGCATAAAGTTCACCAAGGAGGAAGAAACCGACAACAAACTCACATTCCTGGACGTCACAGTCGAAAGAAAGGACAACAAAGAACTACAAACCTGCGTATACAGAAAACCGACAAAACACTGACCAAATACTTAACTACACCAGCAACCATTCCAACAGACACAAACGAAGCTGTATCAGAACACTATTCCAATGAGCCACCACACACTGCAGCACAGACGAACTTCGGAAAACAGAGGAGAACCACTTATACAACGTATTCAAGAAGAAAGGATACTCAAATAACAGTGTGCAGATTCCTCAAGAACAAACCACGAATAGCAGACCAAACACAGCCAGAAACCCTAACCACCTTACCATACATCAAAGAAGTTTCAGAAATGACAGCCAGACTACTAAGACCCCTCGGAATCCTAGTAGCACACAAACCCAACCAACACTCTCAAACAAAAACTAACAAATTTAAAAGACCCAGTACAACCCATGGACAAACTAGCGTCATCTACAAAATTCCATGGAAGGACTGCCACAAACACTACGTAGGACAAACAGGAAGAAAGTTAGCCACCAGGATACACGAACACCAGCTACCCACAAAAAGACATGATCCTCTCTCCCTCGTAGCCCTACACACGGATGAAAAAAACCCACCATTTTGATGGGACAACACATCTATCCTGGGACAGGCTAAGCAAAAACATGCCAGAGAATTCCTAGAGGCCTGACACTCCAACCACAATGCCATAAACAAACACATAGATCTAGATGCCATCTATCAACCCCTCAGAAAATGAAAAGGAAATGACATCACTACAAACCCCAGGAACCCCATCCAAGAGAAAAATATAAATAGAAAGCAGGAGACAACAGCTTCGCTTCACTTGGAGGTTGCCACTGATGATGTTACGTCAGGATATCAGACCTACAGCTCAGCGAGCAAACCTACACCTTAAACTCACCCAGATCCTCATAACAATGTGCAATCCTCTCGAATCGAGTGGCAAAGGATAAAATATGCCAAAAAAGTACAGGAACAGGAGGAGCATGAATTTTCTTCTAGGCTCTACTGGAACAGTGTGTGGCCACAGATATCCCTTGATCCCCTAATGGTCTTCATCTACAACAGATCAAGTCTCCCTCATTATGCCAGCTTCAGTCCCAATGTACTGTGTGCCTGCTGATTCAGCCTCTGGGTTGATTACTATTATGTTGGCATCAGTGGAGAGTTGCCAAAGCATCTGTACTATGAGATAAAGCTTTGCACCAATATCTGAACCTTGAAATATAAGCCCATGAATTCAAAAATGTTTTGTACAAAGAAATAGTACAGACTGAGTTGAACATTTCAAAATGCCGAATTTCGAGCACAAATTAATTTATGTTATGATAATGGGCCCAACATTATCTACAACACCTAAAAATTTCAGTTTCGCAACTCTATTTTAAAAATTGCTGATGAAAAAGTACGTATCATCTTAGGATCCATGCCAGTGGCACAATAACGTAGCTCAATGGGGTTAGGTTTCAGCCATTCATTAACTTTTGTGCAATTCAAAGGTTTCAGTCCATGTTATTGAACAACTGCTATTAGTTAAATCTGTAGTTGTTTGTTTATCCTGAGGTATGCACATGATTATCAATGCAATCATTAAAACAGCTTTTATTTTGTCTTTAACATATGACGTAATGATGTGGAGGACAGAAATGGAACCTCTGCCAATATTAAGCTGATAATGATCTCTGTTTCCATCGTTAGTGTTGAACTTCCAACTTTGGCAGAGACAGGATCAGTCATCTGTTGTACATCTTCTCCAAGTTTCCTTTTCATTGATCTCAATGGTACAAGAAATCCAATGGATTGGCTATTGCTGCTTTAGGCACTCACTGAAAATGAAAAGTTCACTCACTGGTGTTGAGATCCTTCTGCTGTGGACTTTGTACAGCCATCTAGCACATAAATGTTCTACCCAGTAATCACTGTGGGAGGTAGGTCTAGTCCATCTCCCAGCTGCTTACTGAAAGTCAAAGTTAACCTGTGGCCTAACCAGGAGTCATAAAGCTGAAGTCTGGCCCCCAAAAGAGTAAGTCTTTTAAAAAAAAAACAAAAGGACTGTTCCTCCTGGCTTTACACAAAAACCAATGGTCATTGTTGGTCACTGCCTATTCCCCAGTCACAGTCCCCTACTTTTGCCTCCTCACTGTCCCATTTGGCACTTGCCCACACAGGAGAAAGACCATGTCAAGCAGAATCACAGTGGATTGGTGCCATTGGTCTGCCCAGGTTATGGATTCAGGCCCTAGTCTGATGTTCTGGGAATGTAAGAGATGAGAGCTCCTGTGTCTGAATAATCTGAGGGGTTTCCCTTGCATCTGTTGAAAATGGTACCTACATCCCTACCGCCTCCCCCCTCCCTCCACGCCGCCCCCTCTCCACCCCCCTCAAGCCCACATGCTTCCAAGGCAAATGAATTTGGTTAAATTTGTATTGAATGGATACAAAGTTTTTGAATTGCATATTTAATGGACATGTGCTTGTTTGACTTAAGGACAGTCAGTCAATAACTTTAATTATACTAAAACCAATATAAATAGACACTATGACTACAAGAGAAGTTTGGAGGCTGGGAATTCTGTGATGAGCAACTCACTTCCTGTCTCTCAAAAGCCTGTCCACACTACAAGGCACAAGTCAGGAGCGTGATGAAATAGTCTCCAGTTGCTTAGATGAGTGCGGCTCTGACAACATATAAAGAAACTCGTCACTATCTGGGACAAAGCACCTTCTTTAGCAGCTCTCCATCCCCTATCTTAAAAATTCATTCTCTGTGCCTCAGACCAGTGTTTCCTCTCAGTTGCTCGGAGATTGTGCATGCTGATCAGTGGCTGATGCATTGATTTCTGCTGTTGAAAGGCACGACTGTGCTTGGACCCTGGAGATGCATGCAGCAGAAACAATGGGAACATTGCCTCTGGCACAAAATGGCAACAATGTGCATCATCCGTAACATGCACTGCAGTAATTTATCAAACATCCTATGACAGTAGCTCCCAAATGCATAGACTCTAGACCTAAATGGACAAGGGAAACAGATACAAGTATCCACATTCTTTTACTATCACTGGGTTCAAAACCAGGAACACCCTTCTTAACTGAACTGGCTGCATCTAACCACATGAACTACAGTGGTTTAAGGAAGCAGCTCATGCCCTTTTTTTTTAACATTGAACTTATTTTCCTAAACAACCTGTTTAGGGATGTTATCACATACCTCTGGCGGCATGAGTGCCCCCTCACCTCAGGTCATTCAGTTCAATTTATGATGAGTAACACACAAGTTAATCTAGGCAGTGGTGCCCACATCCATGAAGAAATATGGAAGTCATAATTGTGACAGTGCTCTTCTGGGTATTTAGGTTAATTGTGTATGTTATGACTTTGTCAGCTTGTGGCTATAGGTAGCAGTTATGATAGTGAGTTTGTACTAATTTCTACGAAGGAAAATGAGATGCGAAATGGTTCTCTTCAAGAAGTTGGTTTTAATTTGGAGAATTAAATGTTGATGTCTCACAAATCCATTCTACACTCCCATTCTGAAAACAGGCCTGACTCTTATGCCTAATTTACTTTATTCAAAATACAGAAGATTGCAATATAGGGTACAATTTGCAATGACATTACCAATTGACTAAGTGAGTGGATGAAGCTTAACACAGGAAAATAAGAGTCCATTCACTTAACATCAGGAAAAACAAACCAAATCACTTTCCAATCGTGAGAAATCAAGGCATTTGGAAGGGCATATAGAAAAGAACTATAAGTGTAATGGAAAGTTGCCATTTAATGAAAGGGAAGAAAGACAGAAGTTGGGAAGCTACGCTCTATTTGTACAGAGCAGGGGACACATCATAAATTGCCCAGAGTGACGCTTAAAGAGTTGTTTTGAGGATAGGTTCTATAAAATTGATTTGTAGTCAACTGAGGTAGGAGGTATGGGGCTGATTGAATCAAAATATATAAAATCATTATAGTTTCACTAGAATAAATACCAAGAAACTTTTCCCTCTGGTGGAGGTACCCAAAACAAAGGAGACTAACTTTAAAATTAGATCCTGATCATTTTGGAATGGAAATGGCAACACACCTTTTCACACAAAGGATTGAGAGAATCTGGAGGTCTTTTTCCCAGCTTCCAAGATCTGTGGCTGCTAGGTTCGCCAAAGTTTTGATGAACAAGATATATATATAAGAATTGGCTTGAGGGGTTGAATGTTTTACTATGTTTAAAATAGGTCCTATTTAATAAAGAAAGAGTTAACTCATTACTGTAAAAGTAAAGGATTGCATATGTTGACATGTATATGCAATAAGCTTTTCTGTGTTTTCATAAAAGTTCCCAAGTCTTCAATCTCAATCTTGTTAGCTGAATCCAAAACGTCAGTTATTTAAAAAAAAGTCAAAATAAACTGAGGTCCATGACACTACAAAAACCTGAGTTACTTCAGACTATTTTTCTCAAGTGACAGTGACATTTCACAGAATCTCATTCACCTCTTGATTTGTCTGAAGCTGGACTGCAGTTACGGATCTGCCATTTCCAACAGGCCTGCTCACGTGTATCCTTTACTGACGACATCATTAGAGCAGCTTAGCTTGTAGGATACCCAAGTCAAGGTGCTTCCTTGACTAATTCAATTGATACTTAAAATCAAACACCAAATATTTTGGAGAGATTTTGTAATGTAAAATGACTAGCATCTTTAAATTTTAAAAGTTATTTTCGAATTGGATCTTAAGGAAAATTGTCTTCAGAAAATAGAAAAGAAACACTTTTACAAAATTATTTCCTACTGAATTATGAAAAAAAGGTGTTAAATTTTAATCATGGCATGAGAAATTTAAAAAGTTTACAATCTTAATTGGAATATTGTACACTTCAATGCAAATTTCTAAATTTGAAGCACTTTGGATTCTGAGGTATAGTTATGGCCTTAATGAAAAAGGTAGTACAGAACATTCAGTGATTGAAAGGGTACATATGAGCATGAGACATCTGGGTGATACTTTATTCCAAATGATCAAATGATGGCATTTATGCCTGATACTGGTATTTAATCTTGCCAAGTTTCCAAACCCTTGGATCAGTGCTGTCTTTGCTATCCCTCATATTGTTGCCAATTTAGTAATGAATAGGTACACTCATTCTCTGTAGAGCATGCGCATCTTGATGATTTAAACCTTCCAAAACGATGAAACTAGTGGAAATATATCCTCAAACAATGATTCCCTTCACATCAATACACAGTGGCAGCAGTGTGTACTACCGACAAGATGTCCTGCAGAAATTGACAAAGACTCCTTAGACTGTACCTTCAAAATGCTTGACCACCACCATCCAAAAAGACAAGAAGAGAGGAAGAAGAAAGACCAACTCTCAAAACCACTTACCATCCTGATTTGGGAATAGATCACCATTTCTTCATTGGAGCTGGGTCAAAATCCTGAACTTTTCTCTCCCCAACAGTATTGTGGATTTACCTGCACCAAATTAACTATAGCAGTTCAAGAAGACAGATCACAACTACCTTCTCAAGGGCAACTCGGGATAGGCAATGATATTGGTCCAGCAAAGTCCATTTCCCTCGGATAAAGAAAGAAAGACAGACTGGCCTTGTCTGTCAGAGATACTGCTCATACGATTATATGAATGAAGGAACATGTTTATCATCCTATAACATACTTCAGTGCTTTTTCTTTTCCATATATGCACATGTGTTGAGACTGGAGAGGTCAGAGTTGTTCTCCTTAAAGAATAAGGAAGTCTTGCATTTAAAAAGCTCCTCTCACAGCCTCAGCATGTCTGAAAACACTTTACAGTCAGTCAATGTATTCCTTTTGAAGTCACGGCTGAAAAATAGGAACGGAGGTAGACAATTTTCTCACATCAGGCTTCCACAAACAATGTAATGACTTATAAATTATATGATTGAGGGATAACTATTGCATGAGACATAGGACGCAACTCCTCTAAACTTCTTTAAAATAAGTGCCATGGGATCTTTTATGTCTGTATGATAGCAAAATGGACTTTACAGCAGAGAAAGTTATAGAGAAGGATTGATAAAGAGTAGTCAAAAGCATCAATGGATTTAATGGGTTAAATAAGGAGTAATTGATAAGTGGTAGAAGGACTCATAACCAGAGGTTATGGAGTTCAGGCATTTGGCAAAAGAGACAAAAGCAACATGACAAAGAATATTTTTACACAGCAAGTTCTCGTGATCTAGAATGTACCACCAGGGAGGTCGTGGAAGCACATTCAAAAGAAAATTGGATAAATACTTGAAACAGAAAAATAGATTGGGGATATTGGAGTGAGATTAATTGAGTAGCTCTACAAATAACTAGCATAAGCATGGGGTGCTGAATGGCTTATTTTTATGCTGTAGGATTCTAAGGTTCTATAACATCAATTAATAAATGAATGTAGAATGTTTATGCAATGGAATATGATTTACATCTAAATATTTGACTTCAGCTGAATATAGTAATAAATAATAAATTTAATCAAATATTTAAGTGAGTTAAGATTTTATTTGTAAATTCCTAAATGGTGGGATTGCATAATTCTGTGAAGTGTTGAGACCAAATCATAAATTATATTTAGAAGGTAATATTTGAAAATGTACTATTTAACTGTAAATTTACAATATCATGAATCATTGCAATTAAAGTGTAGAACAAACTTACTTTATCCTCTTCAGCCCTGAGGTCAGGCATGGTACTGATGGAGAGATTAACTACAGTAATAGTCACAAAAATAACAGAAAGGCAGGCAAAGATTTTTCCTGGGAGCCCCGACTGAGGATTTTCCACCATATCCCTAAGTTTTGTCATGAAGTGATTACATCCCGATGGTTGAACAAAATCGCCCATCCTTTCACCCTCTGCCAGATCCTCCTCAATAGCGTTCATTTCTGCAAATTCTTCAAGTTTCTGCAGATATCGGCGACGACAACACCACTCTAGATTGTCACCTTCAATGCCCCAGTACAACAATTCCTCTTGGAAAGAAAGGGCACACATTTCTCTCAAAAGTCTCAATTTCCCAGCCCTAAGGAAAGTCAAAATTGTCCTAAATGTGCCTGGGTTCCGATCAAAAAAAAACTCATTGCATGTCACATCGTAATCATCACAGATTTTCATTATTTCATCAAAATTGTGGCAAAATCGCAGCTGCCCCAGACGTGTTAAAGGAAAGTCATCCAGCGTGGTCCATGGTAATAAGTATTTTATTCCCCCAACATTTATGATAACATGGTGCTTGCGGTCTTCTGGGAATGCACTGTTATACAAGTAGTCTTGAGAGTGTATGAGGTGAGCTCTATTGTAAAACACACCTTTCAGAGTCTGTGTTTCATTGTAGATTGTTTGATTAAAGGAGTTGTCAGAGGCACAGCTGAGGGCGCTGTAATCATAATCTGAACTGTCTCCTGCCAGCAGCGTCATCCTGAATACAGCTCCTCACATCACTCGAGCCCAGTGCATTTGGAAAGTGCAGCAAACTAGAAGAAATTAGATAGACACTGACAATGCCAGGTAATCACTCGTGAATATTTATATTTAGCATGTGAGGCCACTATAGATCATGCATGGCTAGTTACCCTTGTGTCTTAGAGTCATACGATACATTGTAATCAGTTATATGTGAAAACTCACGAAAAATGGTCATCAGCAGTGGATAATCTAAATCGTTTTCCAAAGGTCTCTGTCCACAAAACCAAGTTCCTTTCAAGCTTATGCAGTTTTGGAAATATTCAATGATTAATCTAATCTGAATTACCATGCCAGATAAATCATGAGATACAAATCATTCCACACAGATCTTTATGAAATTAAAACATTTTTATTCCAAGTGTTATGCACGTAAAAATCTTGTATACATTTAGGGAATTCTTTTTCCATTGATTTGTAAAACTATTAATGTAAAAGGAAGTTACTGTTCTATATTTCTCAGGGTCCATTCAATGAATATTCATTTATGCTTAATAAAATACTTAAAGCAGAATTTTCTGGCATGTTCCATTAAGAGGCTTCAGCAGTTTTAGTTATAATAATTCACATGAGGTCCAAAAGATTAATGAATTTTTTTCAGGCTATCTGGCGTCAATTGCAATAAATTTGTCTAAATGAAGTCAACACCAATGAATTATTTTGTAATTTGTATGGATGCTTTCCAAAAGACTCAATGCAATTTTGAAAGAAGCACTAAACAAAAATAAAATCCAAGTTTTGTTTAATTTAAAACTTTTTTTAGAAGATGTTACACAGTACCCACTGAAGCCTTTTACACCTTGTAGCTCCGAGTAATTTAACAGAAAATTTCTTACACTAAGAACTGGATGCAACATTCAGCTGGTGTGGACATTCAGTTTGAAACTACTTCTGAAAGATTAATAAATCACAGAGCGTTGTTTATGGTTCAACTGAAAATCTCGAACGTGGTCTCTTAATGTAAATTTCTAATTCTAAAAGGAATACAAGCGACAGCTTGCAGCTCTCTGTAGGGCCTCTAGTTAAACAAACATTGTCACATGCAACAAGGCCAAAAAGCAGCAGTGTACCTTTAAGCTTTTCAAACGCATCATTTTGTCAATTACTGACTTAAGTCAAACTGAATTCACGACGATAACAAATGAAAAGAAAAATAAATAAAAATCAAATCCAGCGAGATCCTCGTTTGTTGACTCAATTAAATTTCAAATCAAACCAGTTTATTTTTAACGCGATGGTTTTATTTCCAGAGATTTGTTTTAATTGTCAAAGAAGTAATACACATTTATTTTATCTCCCCACCTGTTGTACCTACAGATTGCTGAGCGAGATGTCTGCTTTTTAAACACTGCGCTCAGTAATAAACGCGATTCATTATATTCTGTCACCACAAGCTGGTACGCAGTAACATGCGAAACGGTAGCATCGCCACCATAATCCAAAACTAACTGTGATGGTGCTGCCTCCTCGATTAGGGATAAAAACAAGATCGAACATCCTCAACAAACAGGTTAATACGAACTACAGGAAAAACAAGCGACAGGACAGTTGTTCAGTTAACTTCATGATGTGAACTATGTGACTTACTAGAAACTGAACGAAATGATGGTTCATCAACAGAATGACAAGTCTGTACAAGATTAAAGAGCCCATGTTAGATATTAGGAAGCTTTATTTAACTGGAATTAATTGGTTGTACGTAACGGTTAACACTGAGCGTGTAGGTCCTTATCCCACTCGCCTCCTCATGTTAAGCAGCTTTAAAGTTTGAAACAGGTTACCTGTTTCCTTCTTAAACCGGGAATAGTTTATTTCGAATACCACCCCCGTCATCCGGAAAAAAAGTAAAAACAATTGTAACATGTAATTCATATTGAACACTTACGCCTTACCAGGAAAATAATTTCACGCGCCGAAAGTTCCTCGCGTTTCTGTTTGATAAAGTTACTTTACACAGCGGTTTTCTTACTTAAAAAACTCGCAGCTATTACACTTTGCGCCCAGCGCCTGCCCATATAAAGTATTGAGAGTGGAAATGGTATGTAAAGTGGAAGAGGATCAGAGCCAACAGGCTGCAGGCAAATCGTCTCCAGCAAGACTCCGCTGACGCCACCACCAGGAGGACGTGCTCGCTGTTTCAGAAGGTTTGTGTAAAATCCATGGCAACCGGTACTTTCAGAATGAAGGATTCCCCCCAAATGGAAATTATCAAGCTGTGGGGGAAACAATAGTTCACACTGCATTATTAAAAGGGGCAGCTCTTCCCTGCATTTTCTGAGACACACGTTAATGCCAATGCAAGGTAAACGCTCTGTCTGTTAATACACATCAATTGGGTTGTTTGGTTCTCAAAAGATGTAAAACGTGAGCGCTATGATTAATGAATATAATTTATGTCAGAATCGGCACGGAGTTGTGTTGCAAAACATGACCGCTACGGTTTATTATTTTCAGTTAAACCCATGACATTTCGCAGGAGTGTGACCCTGGCTGAGCAACATCTCATTCAAGTACATACTTTTTATTTTGAAAATAAACTGTTTTTATGCTTAAGTAAAATATAGGATTGTTAATAGTTTGGTGGAGAATGGAAAACAGAGAATTACAAAGGAGCATCAAATAAAGGGGCATAATAATAAATAGATCACAGATTTATCCTAGTTATTTTGAAATGCGATATTCAATTTTCTTCGCTCTGTGTTTTAATATATTTAGTTTTAAATACGTTTATTCATTTTAGTTCAGTTCCACTTACAGTTGTCATGCTTTTCACACTTTTTGATACCTTGATTCATTCAACCTAAAATCATCCTAAATGATGTTTACAGCAGATTGATTTACAAGTAAACATGAACTTACTGCATCAAATTGCTGTTTATTTACCGAAGACGAACTAAGTGCGTCAAATGTTGTTTATAGATGGTTCTCCTGAAGGTGCTGCTGTACTTTTAGTTACTTGTAATTTGCAGAGCATGGATGTAGCTCTGGATCAGCCAACAGCTAACACCCCTCAATGAGTTGACAGCCTGGGATAGAAAATCTGTTATTTGCCTTTTGCATTTGCTTATTTGACCTAATCTTATGGAGAAAAAACTGGAAAGTGTTAACAACCCATAGTTAGCAGCTTGGAATATGCTAAAACACGCAGCAAAATAAGATTTACAGTTGTGAGCTATAATAACATTCATTTTAATTAACTTTAAGAAATCTTCAGCAATTTGTTAGTTTCCATATAAGTAGATGTCAGAATTATTATTTAGCAATGATTTGGAATGTCATTCATTGAAAGCTCTTAGTTATTAATAAAATAATATATAATTATATCAATAAAGGTCTTTAGCAAAATAGAAAATACTGGAAGCACATCATTCCTCGTTTAATATCTCTAAAGTCAAATGTCAATATTTTAGCAGAACATCCTGCATTTTCTTTCCATTTCAGTTTCTACCATTTTTACGTTTTCTTTTCATTTCCACTGAGGGCCATGTCAGCTTTACTCAGTTGGTGGCACTTTTTTTTCTCTGGGTTAGAAGCCTTTAGCCTTATGTTACACTCCAAAACTTGAGTGCATAATCTTTGCTAGCACCTAGTCAAGTTACAAGAGACTGCATTGTCAGAAAAGTCATTGTCAGCAGATGTTAAACTCAGACCCATCTGCCTTTTCAGGTGGTCCTAACAGCTCTAGAGTACCATTTGAAATAAAGTGGAAAATATTCTTTGTATCATAGATAAGTTTTCTTCCACAGCAAAAATCATCAAAAGAGAGACCATTTAATCAATATATATAAAACACCATTATTCAATTTTGTGGGAACGTGAGATCTGCAAATTTCTGGGTTACTTACAATGGAAGTTGCATTTATATAGCACCTATAACATAATAGAAAATTCCAAGGTTTCATTGAAGTACTGTCAAACAAAATTTGATACCAAACCACAGAAGAAGGTACTGGAGCAGGTGAAATATTTTATCAAAGAGGTAAGTGTTAAGGAGCATCTTAAAGAAGGACAGAAAGAGGTCTAGTAAGGCAAATATGGAACTTAATAAGTAGGCAACTTCATATGAGTGACAATGGAATGATGAAAATGAAAGCTACAATGGAGGCTAGAATTGGAGGAATACTGTTATTCCAAAGAATTGATAGACCTCGTCACAGGGATGTGGTGGGGTTGAAGCAATGGAGGGTTTGAAACTGAGGATAAGTATGTTAAAATTGAAATGTTTCCAGAAAAAGAGCAACTGTAGGTCAGTGAACATTTAAGTGATGAGTGAATGGCCTGAACAAATCAAAATACAGATCGTAATATCTTGCGGTGCAAAAGGGGAAGCTGGCTGAAATTGTGGAACCAGAAGTAAATTGTTTTAATGATGAAGAGGAGTTTTGACTCATGAGCTAGGGAAAAAAAATTACTGATTACCTTGCCTGTATTTGTCCTGATACAATATGTCTTCATGTTGCTTAAATGTACTGTTGAGGACTCTCAAGTCCCTTTCAGAGTCACTGGATCAAAATCATGGAACTGCCTCACTAACATCATTGTAGGTCTGGGTATAACACATTGACTGCAGCGATTCAGGGAGGCAGCTCACCACCGCCTTCTCGAGGTCAGCGAAGAGTGGCCAATAAATATTGATCCAGCCAGAAGTGTCCACTTGACTGAATAAAAAGAGACTCCCTCCCAAATATACATTGCTGCACTGATACCCCTGGTGAGTCTGGCCTGTTGGTGGGACAAAGCATACTTCAGAGATGGTGAGAGGAGTGTAGAATATTAGTCAAAATGTATGATTCTGTGATATAACAGTGTTTGGTTGTTACTTGATTATTATGTGGAGAAGATCTATTAGTTTTTGCACAAGCTATCAGTTGTTAGTGAGAAAGACTGTACAGAGTTGATTGAACTGGGTTTGCCTTTGGTATGTCTAGTGTTTAATTAGGTTTTGGTTGTCCATATGGGGTTTTTCCTATTTTATTGTGGTAGTGGCCTGTTAGGCCTTTTCAAAGAACAGTTAAAAGTCATGATATGATGATGAAGTTCTCTAAAAAGTAAACTGTGCGAATATCTGATTACAAACATGATTGAAAGTTCTAAAGCTATGTGTCTATATGAATAGTGAATTATTTTGTTGAACATTCTAATTTCAGGAGAGGGAATTAAGGGTTGTTTAGCAAAAGTAAATTAACAGTAATGCCAATTGCTGTACCTGATCAATATTTTGGAACTTCCCCTCACTTTATCAATCAGGTAGTTTGCCCTGTAGTTATTCATTTCTTTCAAAGCATTGAAAATTTGGAGATAACTCATGTAACATGCAGACATTCTTTTGAAAGATATGGACTCAATTGCCTATTTCAGCAATTCTCAAACATTTTTGCCTCATATGTACCACTAAACATTTTGACAAAAAACACTGATCTCACCATATCAAACAAACCCTCACTTTTTCCAAGAAATGTATTTTTAATGTTTACGTGCATTTACCATGAGACTAAACATTGATGAAAATTTGGAAGAATATTTAAAATTGCAATGATTTTTCTGAGAGTAAGTTTTATTGCTCAATTGTTAAAAACAAACTAAGATATTGATTTCATCATTAGTGAGAAGCATATGGTTGCATGTCAATTCTTGGGCTCCTACCTAGATGAACTGGTGGGACACATCCCATTGATTGAAAAACATTGACCTAGATATCACACTTTTCACCTGTTTATATATATTTTTTCTTTTGCTTTGCACACATTCATTTTCCTTTCCTGAAGGAGTTTGCTGATTATTGCTTGTCCCTTGGTACATTGACAAAGTGACCATTACTCTTGAGTGAGAATCAATGCTGGCTGTTAACAAGCAACTGAGATTACATTTTCCTCAGAATCCAGTAGTGACCAGGAGCAACAACCCACTTTTCATATTCTTCTATCAGAAACACAGAATACTAAGTGCCCCTAATATTGCCTCACTTGAGACCAGGTAACAGCATAAAACAGAAATTACTTCAGGCCCTTCACACACATCTTGGACCATATTTTTTTCTTTACCGATAACTTTAGCAAAACACAGAAAATGGTGCGATGCTAAATGTAAGTGCCCCTGGAAAGCACTTTAGGAGCGCTCAGAGAATAGCATTAATGGTGCAGGATAAATATGTGTTACTATTGCCTTAAATTTTAATGTCAGTCCAAGTTCAAGGAAGCAAAAACTTCATGGCTCAAAGGCTGTCCACAGACCATTGGTTGTGGGAGAAAGGGCAATGGAGTTTCAAAGGGTTTTTTCCTTGTGGAGTGTGGGAGAGGAGTCAGGGAAAGATATCTCGGTGCAACAGGAGACTTTGCACATGGAATTTGGAGAAGTACTCCAGAACCCCACAAATAAATCTTTACAGCTGCATGAAGCCTTAAAAAAATGTCTGTAAGTTTTCACCGGTCAGAGTAACCATGGCGTCACCCTAATCAGCAAGCTGGCTAAATTGCTTTAAGAGGAGAAAGTGAGGTCTGCAGATGCTGGAGATCAGAGCTGAAAATGTGTTGCTGGAAAAGCGCAGCAGATCAGGCAGCATCCAAGGAACAGGAAATTCGACGTTTCGGGCATAAGCCCTTCTCCTGAAGAAGAGCTTATGCCCGAAACGTCGAATCTCCTGCTCCTTGGATGCTGCCTGACCTGCTGCGCTTTTCCAGAAACACATTTTCAGCTCTAAATTGCTTTAAGATCCCACTTTAATGAAATCCCAGTTAAAGTGGCTGAATTGTGCCAGACAGTCAACTTTTAGTGCGTCTGACCCCCATCAATTAGGTATGGTACTTTTAAGTTCAAAACATGGTGGTCTTAGGGAAAGGTTTATCATTCACAGGTATTTTTTACAAAAAAAAAGAATGACAGGATGACAGCATTGCTGGCTAGGTCGGCATTTATTGTCTGTCCTTAATTGCTCACTGGACCGTTACGAGTCAACCATTATTGCTGGAATCACATTTAGGCCAGACTAGGTTGATCATCATTAGATTCTTAATTCCAGATTTTTATTGACTTCAAATTCCACCATCGACTGTGGCAGAATTTGAACCTTGGGTCTCTGGAGTAACAGTTCAGTGATAATACCACTGGACTATCATTTCCCCAATTCATTGTCAATCGTTGACTGGTGAGATTTGTTATAAAATTGTAAAAAAATTTTTCAAAGGATGCTGCATTCATAAAGTATGTCTTGAATTTTTAAACAAAGGATACTTTGCTAAGGAAAAGGCACTGGGTACAACAGCAACAGTCTTGCTCGGTCTGTGGGAGCTCAGATGGAGTCATACAGACTGGAGAGCTTTCAGAGAGAAACCACATGATCTGGTTTGTGGTGGAGGAATTTTGAACTCAAAGAGAGGGAATTTGACCTTCATGAAGATCAATAGTTCATTGCTCACTCTCTTTCTTTTTAACTGCTTAGGATGTATTCTTAAGATGTTGCCCTCAACAATCATGCTGAATATTGAGCAGTTGTCTTAGGAGATTCATTAGCTCATGTCAATGTCAGTTATGTAAAGTCATTTTGAAGTCAGGAAATTCCATGAGTAAAGATCCTTTCATGTTATTCCCATCACGACCATTCACCAATTCATAATGCATATGAGAAAGATGTTGCTCCATTCAGAATGGTCAGGAGAATATGTTTTCATATTAAAAAAGCAGAAAGGAAGAGCATTATACATTCTCTACCTTGTGCCAATGTGATATCAAGATCAACCACTGAGGAAAGGGAGATTTGTATCAGCAGGTTTTATCAAAAAAGCACAAACTTACCACTCAAAATGCAGAGACACCATTGTTGAGCTCCTTTTTCAAATCAACTGTGTTCTCCGAAAAGTGACTGCAGATGAGCTATAATGTTTACCATTGTGTGAAACCTTGTAACCACCTGTCTTATAGGAGTATATCAACCACAGTGTAAAAGTTGATGAAGAAATCAAAAGTGACTCCTCTGTGGTGCAAGACCTAATATGGCAGGGTGAAAACCACAAAAATATTAAGTGAGTCTTGAATGCCATATTTTCTATAGAGCTTTGCATGCCATTAAAGCCAATAAACTCTTTCTTCCTTTGCAACCAACAGTGATGGTTGGTTGGGGGTGGGTGGGGGTGGTGGTGGTGGGGGGGGGCGGGTGGTGGTTGTGGTGGTGATACAGCACAGTGGCAGAAGGCAGCACATGGCCTAGTGGTTAGCTCTGATGCCTGCCAGGGGTTCGATTCCACCTTCAGAGTGGAGTTTGCACATGCTCCCTGTCGGTTTCCTCCAGGTTTCCTCCCACAGTCTAGAGTTGTGCAGGTTAGGTGGATTACCCATTTGAAATGCAGGGTTACGGGGATGGGGTAGGTGTGTGTGTATGAGTGGAGTGCCCTTTGGAGGGATTGCTTCCACACTGAGGGGATTCCATGATTCATAAGTGTTTGCCTAAATTTTGAAGTACAGCATTTCAATTTTAAGAAGAGGGTCCCGCATTTAGTTTTGGATCTAAGAGAAACCCAGGAAACCTTGGAAGCAATTGCAATAGGAATATCCAAAGCTGGTATCTTTGATCTGGGCCTGAGGGAAACTTTCCAGTATTCAGCTCACAATGAATTTTAATTTCAGAAAACACAAGGCTACCTAAAATCGAACTCAAAAAGCCATTGGTGCAGCCAACTGTTTGGTTCTTATATTTCACAATGCAAAATGGTGCATTGTTAGAAACCTTGATGTTGATGCAGAAAACATTATTTTCAAGGTGTCATTTAATTTGAAGTATTTCTCAGAGTAGAACAAACAAATGAGGGATTTCAGTGACCTTGCTGAGGTGGAGGAATGCCCTGATGCTGTGGGTTATCAGTGGTCCTTCTCTAATGCCAGCTACTGCCAGGTGTTGATATGCTGAAAAGTAGATACAAATGATGTTCTGAGTGTAGGTGCCTTGAAATGCTATGGAAAATATTTTTTGGATGATGGTTGATCAATGAAGAGGCTGAGTTTACTTTCACTTTCTCAGTAATTTTCTGAAAGTATCCACAGACTGTGTTGAAGCTCTAGAGGGCAAATTATTCAGTAACCTCTCAGTCTCAGAGCTGATGAGTGACATGAGGAACCTGGAGGAAGAATTCTGGACAAGGTTCATGATGAAAGATGAAGATATGGTAGGAAAATGTGAGAGACTTTAGAAATTTGTTTCAAAAGAATCAAGAGGTACTTGTTTGATAGATATGACTTGTCTGAAAACAACTTTCACAGCATAATGTTCAATTTTGCATTTGCAAATGCTATGTCATTTGAGGAATTCTGTGCCTGTGTTCAAGCACACTGTCTTAAAAAGATTAACATGGATCTGTCATGTGAACTATTTGGCTTTGTGGAAAACATTTTTCTTTGTTTGAAATGAAGTATTGCCAGTGCAGTGATTTTGTTGTCAGCAGAGTCTGGGGCAAAATATTGACAAACATAAAGAAAATTGCTCTGACATATTCTCCATATCAAGCAGCAATGTTCATACATGTTTGCTCCATGATAACCACTATTTAGAGAAAGGAAAAGCACAGTCAAGAAATGGACAGTGTGAAATTTTCAGAGGAATGGAAAAACATATGCTTGGGGAATAATACACCTCTGCATGCCATCACGAATGAACAGAAGTATAAACACTAATTGTTCCAATCATGGGTACATTGATTTTAAATTATTACTGTTATAAATTATACCGCATATGTTTGTTATTAATATAGTTATTACTGGTAAATATTACTCAAGCAGTTCAGTGTTGTATTTACAATTGCAGTCCTCAGAATTAATTACGTTGGCAAGCCATAAGTTTGTAGCTATTGTACACATGCACTTGTGCAGCGATTGGATGCCCGGAGGGTAGATCTGTGTCCTGTAATCTATCCTGAGTCTTAATCCTAATTAATATATATTGATAAAGTGATCTGAATCAAATAGATTATATTAACTGTCCAGCATTAAAATGGCCACAGCTAGTATTGGGAAAAGAGAGTTGCTTAACTCTAAAATCAAGTGACTCTTGTGATGCAATAGCATAGTCCCTAACTTTGAGCCAGGAGGCTTGTGTTCAAGTCCCACCTACTGCAGAGGTATGTAGTAACATTGCTGAACATGTTGATTAGAACATGTCTAATTTTAAAACATCTTCTGCTACTATCATTGTTCTACCTTTTAGAATAAGTACTTCAGATTGATAATCCAAGTTGAATGGAAATTTAGGAACCTAGCACTTCACAGAATATAAATGAAGCCTTAGGGATGTTCAAACAAATCTAAAAATGTCAGATTTAAATTAGAAAAGGAGATGAGAGGACACACTTCTGGGATCCAGAGACTCAACTTGGCTGCATAATTCTTATCATCACCTCTTTCTTCAGCATTGGCTAAAATGCACTCTTTGATAAGAGGAACACTTTAACCCTGTGCATAACTTATGACTGATGTTCTTTTTTGTATCTCTCTTGTGAAGTGCCTTGGGGTGTTTTGCAATGTTAGAAGCTCTATGTAATTCTAAGTTATTTAAGTAAAGAATTTCTGGCCCCAGACTTCCATGGAGGACTATCCTGATATTTGACTATCCTGATTGGCAATGCTTCTCCTGAAGAAAATATTGTTGAATTTTGCCTGCCTACCTCACACACTTAGAAAATCTTGTGCTGGCTCAATATTGGGGAATAGTTCAAGCAACACCTTCTGGATGTCATGGTGCGCTCAGATCCTCTGCGGGCAAGGGCTGAACCTATTGTAAAAGTAATATTCTTTCCTTTTCTTTGACTTTCCATGCCTCAACTGGATCTCCCTGTTAGGACCTATTTGATTTTAAAATACATTCATTAAATACTCTATGTTGTTATTAGTGGAAGTAAATCTCTTAATTGAAACCTAAGGAGGGGGAAGCAGGATAATTTTGTCATTTCTGCACTTCACTGTGGGAATGAATAATGATGAGTTCTTTCTATCTGAGTAATGTTAATTCATGCTGTAAAATTTTCATGAATTTTATTTGTCAGCCGAAATGAAGATTGATCGCACTGACAGCTGTTCAGAATGCATTAGGAAGAATAATTTTGTCGTGCTTTATAGGTCGCAATTGGAAATGATACTTTTAAAAATATTATTGTTCTATAATATTGGGATTAGAGCAAAATAATATAATTTCCTGAGATTCATTTATCCACCATTTCAAAGGAAGCATTAATTAGTTTATAAACTGTTGTTGCATATTAAAAAAAATCAGCTCCTATAATTTCCATATCATGTTGCAATATAGTACTCATGCTACATGTGTACTGTCTATGATAACCACCATGTGGAAAAATGACAAGATATTATATACTAGAGAATCACACAAATATGTTAGTTGTTTGAATGTTAATGGCTTACATATTGCAACTTCAATGTTTTTGTTTTATCAAAGTGGATTAATTGAATTTTATTTGTTTTCAGTGTTTTCAGGAAGATTGATCACACCTACGATGATCATACTTTTCAATAATGATTGTCACTCACTGCCAGTTTAAATAAATCACATTTAATTGTGCTTTTCATGGTTGTGTTGTGTTGATATGACCTAATTTATAACTTTGTACCTCATACATAATGCAATTAATGGTTTGTTTCATGCGATCGAACATAATGCAATTTCCACAGAAATTTGAAAAGAAAGCTTGAACCTCAAAAGATTATTTCTGTGCTGGCAGATCATGACTTCTTTATCAAGAAAGTAGCTCTTCTTATGGTTAAATATCATATTAAGCTTCTTTGACAGATAGTAGATGGGTACACTTTACAATGTATAGAATCAAAAAGACTAGCAATAATCAGAATTCAGTCCATATTCTGTGATGATTTATCAGCTCTCAAGTTGAACTACCAGTGAAAATATTACAATTACTCTCCAGCAGAGAGATATGGAATCAGCAAGAGTTCCCACTTCTAATTGCTATTCAGGGACCCCTGCTGAAAGGTGTGGAGATCAGGTGAGGGTTAGATAGCAGGGCTTGACAGCTATGTTCTCAGTAGTTAAAATGGATTTAGTGGAATTTTATAAATTACAACCTGCAGAATTCATGCTTTTATCCATGCTGCACTAACATTAAATCTAACCTTAATCCATTTAGTCTTAAAATAAACCAATAGGAAGTTTCCTAGTCAATAAATTGAAAAAGCTGGTTAAAGTTTGTGCTAGAATCATGTGTAATTTACTGTACAGATGTAGCTGTCAAAATCGGATTGTTTCCAAAAATTTGACAGTTTAAATTAGATGAGGACAGAGATTTAGAAGAAATCTGAACCAAATATTTGATTACAACAAATGTCTTTTTTTATTGAATCAATTCAGGCTCAACTTATACTGCAACACTATTTTTCAAAGTCTTTAGATTTCCCAAGCAGTAAACAAAACAAGACTTGTACAGGCTGTTCTACTCTCCTGTGGCCCAGAAATATGATATCAATACTTTTATTGTATGTTATTTAAATATACTAAGCTTTGACTAGGACTTATCACTGAGTTTATTCCTTTATCACTACTGAGTTGTTGCTTTTATTTTGTTTGGATTATTTTCTTTGCCAATTTTCCTCTGCTCCTTTCTTGAAAGTTTTCACTTTGTGCTGGTATTTGCAAAATCGATTTTTGCCCGAGTTGTTTTTCTGGATCAGTTAAACATGCATTTCAGTAATGAAGGTGTTAAATCCATGTGGTTGATTCAAACATACTCTCACAGTGGTACACTATTGGCTGGGCAGTTAAAATAAGCAGGATATGTATCTTACGTACTTGACATTTTTCTGTCTTTTCGACTTAGAGCCAGCATCTGCAGTTGGTTAAGGCTCTGCCTGAAACAGACAGGGACTTTATAGAGATATATGAAGCAGAGTTCTGTTCCTTCACAATGTGATGTAGGACATGTTTACAATACGTGCATGGTGACTGAGTCATTCTCATGCGATTTGACCCCTGATGAGTAAGGTGAATCTCTTGTTTTCTCTCTGTATGTGGTCAAGCAAAATAGAAGACTTGTACAGCTTCTGAAATGACTACAAGTTAATTTGTTATTTTATATGCTTAAACCATTGCAACTCTTTCTAGCAATCCATTGCTCTATTTAAAATGATATCAATACACGGTTGCAGGAAGGTGGCAATTTATTTAAGTTGACAATTACTATTTTGCTGGATGTCTTGGTATTGTGTGAGTATGCAGGAAACCCAAAGCATTACAACAGCCTCCTGATCAAGTAAGGAGACACTCCATCACAACTAAAACATTCCTTACTAACTCCCTTGCTATTTGCACAATACCTACTGAGAGTATAAAGGTGACACAGGTGTTTATTCAATTTTGAATTTCACTTGTAAATAGTTCATCCTACATTAGTTTCATATTATTCATATCTGCATCATTTTTATTTGTTGAGACTAGCTTAGTTGGGGATCTAAGTCTAAATGGTTGGCACAAGAAAGAAAATGGCATGGTTGCTTGACTAGCAATCTTGGACAGCAAGTGAAATTTGAATTCAAACAAGAAAAAAGTGGATTATAAAACTAGTTGCACTAATGATAAAAATGACCAATTGTTGGAAAAACCTATCTGAGTCAGTAATGCCCTTAAAGATGGCAGATTTTCTTACCTAACCTGGTCTGGCCAACTTGCGAATCCTCACAACAACGTGGCTAATTCATAAATGCCTCTAAATGTTCAGTTCAAGGGCAATTAGGGATGGGAAACACTTATTGGCCTTGCTGATACATCGCATGAATGATTAAAGAAAAAGAAAATGATTGATGCATATAGCATAGTTAGGCACATTTCCTTTAATGTGGAGAAACAATCTTGTTTGAATGACTGCTATTGAATGTTGAAGTTAGTATCCAATGTTGCGTTCACCATTCTGAGGCAGGGCATCAATTGCAACAAGATGTGTGTAATGTTATGAATGCACCCGAAGCTCAATAAGGACTCTGTCAGCAAACACCCTAAGATGAATCAACATTTGGATAGTACCAATAACCCCCTTTAGGGCCCTCATGTTGTACCTTGATTGAGTACAATCTGATTGTCCTCACCATCTCCAACCACATCCATGAAGTAAAAGCAATGATACATCCATGAAGCCAGATCCAACCTACATCACTCCGCTAAGACCCCAAACCTACCCACTGTCTTTCTTTGGATTCCTCTTGTACTCCCCACAAGTCCCATGAACCCACTCCACAATTCAGCACTGCCACCAGCACTGATTCTCCTTGACTGTGATTTTGCATGTGAGATGGAAGAAGTTAGTCACTGTGGGCTGTGTTTTACAATCTCCCATTGGTATATTAGAAGGCAGGAGTAGCTAATAAAATAAATCTCGTGGTCTAAGCACTATCTTCTCACCCAGCCCGACCTATCTCCCACATTGTAGTGGGCAGGTAAGGAGTCTGACATTCCACCCACCTTTAGGCCTGTTAAGTTTTGGACTGCTAAAAGAGTCTTTTCTGCCTCCAACACATTCTGGACCAGCATCCAGCAAGAAATATAGAGCAAAGTGCCTCTTTAGAAGCTCCTCTGTGCCCACTGGAGAGCAGGTACCCCTTTAATCCTCCTCCACTGACCTTCTCTAACCCTGGCACTCTGACTTGTAGCTAGGCTTCCCAGCCTGGCCTGTCCAGAATACCACAACATCTGTTGATCCAGTATGCGAACAAATTGTCGAGATTTTGCTAAACAAAAGTGTGATGATATGTGGATTATTGTGATTAAAAATTCTGATTAGGCCTTGGTTGAATGTTGCAGTATTGCTTTACCCAATGCACTGTGTATGGCTATTGTGAGAACTTTATCAAAGTATGTCGCTTCACTTATAGTACTATGCCCAATGTTCTGAGAGAAATGCAAGAATGTTTGAAAGCAGACACCTTGGTAACAAACAACCACCAACAATTTGTATCCCCAGGTCTTTCAGTGTTTGCCAAGACATGGGGATTTAGGCAGGTGATATTATCATCTCACAACTGCAGTGCAATGACCTAGCTGAGATTTAATATTGAGGTTGTTTTTATGATTGCAGAGCAGGCCACCAACTTTATGTTGTGATCGCAGATGAGATTACCAAATTATCTATGGACATGTGTTGTATTAGGGACTTTTAGTTTTAAAATTGACAAAATGTAAGTTTTAGGGAGCTCACCAAGAGAAAGAAGCCACAAAATTCCATAGTTTTGAACAAACAACTTGACTTACTATATAAGTTACAACAATAATAATGTAACCTACATTATTTATACAACTTACTTTTAAACATAAACGTGTAGTAAGTATGGGCAATATAATATGATTGAACACACCATAACGCACAGAAAAATATAAAATATAATCAATACAGATTCCATGGATCCCCAACAATTTTCCCCAGATGATAATGACATTAGGAGTCAACAAATCTCATTGAACTTCACAAAAGATTACAATTTTTCAATTTTGCTGATCTGACCTTTAAACTCCCTCTCAAGAATTGCTTCATCATAGACTGCCTCATCAACTGTTCTGGTTCTGTTTTATCACCCTCCTTTCCTGGACTCATGCTCCTCTTGACTTTGAAAACTGCAGTCCAGTTTTCACAGGCACAATTCCAGCTTTCCACTCACCCCGCTAGTGGGCCACCACGATAAAAACTGCACCCTCCCCTGCCACCCCGGGTTTTCCCTGAGCTCTCATCTTGCTTGGCTGCATCAGGCAGACAGTGTATTTGGCTTTTCAACTCACATTCTTGCAAGTTTCTTCTGAGCCCCTCATGACTTTCCTGGTCACATAGCTAGCAAACTTTCCAGGTCTCCTGGCTGATTTCTGAGTCTTGTCTCAACCCAGGAAAGCTGGATAGGCTGGACATTTTTCACTGGAGCATAAGGGGTTGAGAGGTGACCTTATGGAAGTTTATAAAATAATGAGGGGTGTAGATAGAGTTAATGGTAGGGGTCTTTCCTCTAGGATGGAGGATTTCAAGACTAGGGGTTCATATTTTAAGGCAAGAGGAGAGAAATTCAAAAAGACATGAGGTATAATTTTTTTACGCAGGATTTTTCATGTATGGAATGAATTTCCTGAGGAAGTGGTAGATTTGGGCACAATTAGAAAGTTTTTAAAAAATTTGGATAAGTACACGAATGGGAAAGGTTTGAAGGGATATGAGCCAGGAATAGGCAGTGGGACTAGTTTAGTTTGGGATTATGGTCACATGGACTGGTTGGACCAAAGAGTCTGTTTCCATGCTGTAATACTCTGTGACCATTAGCTGCCTTCTATTTCTCCACCTCTTCCTGAGTGAATTCTAAGAGCACATTCTAACAATCCCTTTCTCCAACCATCTGAGACTCTGGAACTGCTTCTCAGTGATCCCAAACTGTCCTACATGATGTATTGAAACACTTGCACAAGTGCCACCCCTATCACCGGACAGATTTCACTTTTGCAACCTAACAACCTTATAGTCCTGAATGTTACAATTTTGCCATTTTCACAGAATGCTGGCTTTTAGCACAAAAAATACCTTATAAAAAGAATAATTCATCACACTGTTAAGCACAAGATACAATAAATCCAATCAATCAGAGTTTCACGCATGATTAGATTGCCAATTCACCATAAGTGAAGTTGTAGGGGCAACTCACACAGAAACTTATGCATCATCCCAGGATGATAGAACTCTTGATTGCTGGATACTTCTGTGACCTGGATGTCCATCAGAGGAAGAGACACATGCATATATTGGCATGAAGCAATGACAATAATATGAGAGATCGATGAAGATTCAAGAAATACATCATTATGATTTGATACAGCTGACCATGTTTGGCTGGTGTAATTGGAGGAGTGATTCATTTGCAAATATGGTGGGTGCTGCAGTTTAGAGATTGATCTTAATGCAGAAATTAATTTCATTTCATCTATAAAGATGAGACTTGTAAGCAGGTGGTATGAGTTTAAAGCCTTTCATGTAACACTGGCCCTCGGCAAATTTCTAACCTGTCCACATTTTCCAAAATAAGTAACACCAACGATAACATCAGGTAATCTGACACCAATCACTGATCTTAGATCTGGAAGACAGTGTCAGTGTCCATTTTAAGAACTTATTTGATTTTTTTTATAGTTTACTTATGATTATGAACAGGGGATACAGTTTAAAAATAAGGGGTAGGCCATTTAGAGCAGAGTTGAGGAGAAACTTCTTCACCCAGAGAGTGGTGGATATATGGAATGCTCTGCCCCAGAAGACAGTGGAGGCCAAGTCTCTGGAGACTTTCAACAAAGAGATGGATAGAGCTCTTAAAGATCATGGAATCAAGGGTTATGGGGATAAGGCAGGAACAGGATACTGATTGTGGATGATCAGCCATGATCATAATGAATGGTGGTGCTGGCTTGAAGGGCCAAATGGCCTACTCCTGCACCTATTGTCTATTTTCTACTGTGTAATTGATTTGGTTACATTCCTGAGTTGTTCTTTGCAGTCTGAAATTATTAGATTGTCCATAATTGTTTTCTAAGGGGAAATATTCAATGCAGGGTCCCCTTTTGCAATATATTTGATTTGATATTGGTTTGATTTAATTTATTATTGTCACATGTACCTCAGTACAGTGAACAGTTTTGTTTTGTATGCAATACAAGCAGATCATAACTTAAAAGAACATATAGATCATAGGGTATTTAGACAGAGCGAGGAATACAAAATTATGGCTGCACAGAAGGTGTCCAAAAATAAGATCAACAATAGATTTGAAATTAGTGAGGTCTATTCAGCAGACTAATAACAGCTGGGATGAAACTGTTCTTGAACCTGTTGATACAGGTGTTTAAGCTTTTGTATCTCCTGCCTAACTGAAGATGTTGGAAGAGATTAGAACTAGGGAGGGAGGGGTCTTTGATGATGTTGACTGCCTTTCCGCAGCAGCAAGAAGTGTAAATGGTGTCAGTGGTTGGGAGTTCGGTTGCATGATGGTTTGGGCTGTGCAGACAACGTTCTGTAGTTAGTTGCAGTCCTAGGTGGAGCAGTTGCTATACCAAGCCATGATGCATTCCGCTAGAATGATTTCTATGGTGCATCTGTAAAGGTTGGTGATAGTCCTTATGGATATGCCAAATTTCCTTAACCTCAAACATTTGTGATGTTTGAGTTATTATCAGAGGACAAATCCTTTGTTTTTGGCTCTAACCCATCTGCGTGTGGTCCAGCAAAGCAGCAGATTTGTACAACCCTTGAAACTGCTTTCCATGAGCTTGTTGATTTATTGAAACAATGTAGGACTATGTCTATTATTTAAAGACAACCCAACTAGGATACCATTATATTTTAGCCAGACCTGAATGACAAAACTATCACAACTTCTCTGTTAGGCCAAAGCAGATCATCATTGGAAATTTGTAAGGATGAAGATGAGTCATAAAAATGATTTCCTAATGAACCTGTTCAGAAATGTTATTACACATCTCTGGAACAGGATGGATTTGAATCCGGGCCTTTTGGCCCAGAAGTAGGGATATTAGAGTATCACTGTATCACAAGAGCCCGCTAATTTTCACTTAAGCCAGCAACAAACAAAGCCACAGGACTCACTTCCCTTCTGCAAGATCCTCCTTTCCCCTTACTTGGTACCTGATAGGTAACTTTTGGAACATAAGAATAAGAGTAGGCTAATTATCTCTTCAAGTCTGGTTACCGTTCTGGGAATGGAGTTGAACAATCAAAGTGATTTCTTGCCAGAAACCCACCCTGAGTTAAAATCTACCATTAAGACATAGATTCATAGAGAAGTATAGCACGGAAACCGACCCTTCGGTCCAACTTGTCCATGCCGACCAGATATCCTAAATTAATCTATTCCCACTTGCCAGCATTTGGCCCATATCCCTCCCTATTTATATACTCATTGAGATGCTATTTTAAATTTTATAACTGTGTCACCCATTAACTTTCCAATGAAGGAAATGGGGAAGAGTTGTGGTCTGAACAGTTCAAATATATCAATATGCTGGCATCATTGCTCTTTATTTATGTCAATTGGTGGGACTGTGAAATGCAGGAATTCTGAAACCAATCAACTGGAATGAAAATATGTTAGTCCATTGGTACAGATTACTTACATTCCATATTCATGAAAAGCTGTTCTGATTTAATTCAATTATGAGAGGTGTCTTGTCTACTCACAGTTCAAAGGGCAGGCCCCAGTCTGGGGTAATAACTTTGATTGCTTTGTTCTTTCAACAAAGGGACAGATCACTGGCTGCCTGCCACACTAAATGGTTAACAGTTTATACAGACATTTTGAATTGCTGCCTTAAAGGGGCAATGCCTTGAGGTAGACTTTGGTCTTTAGATTAGATTACTTACAGTGTGGAAACAGGCCCTTCGGCCCAACAAGTTCACACCGATCCGCCGAAGCGCGACCCACCCAGACCTATTCCCCTACATTTACCCCATTCACCTAACACTACGGGCAATTTAGCATGGCCAATTCACCTAACCCGCACATTTTTGGACTGTGGGAGGAAACCGGAGCACCCGGAGGAAGCCCACACAGACACAGGGAGAATGTGCAAACTCCACACAGTCAGTCACCTGAGGTGGGAATTGAACCCGGGTCTCTGGCGCTGTGAGGCAGCAGTCTAAGCACTGTGCCAGTCATCCAAATTCTGCTGTAGGTAATTTGAATCTAACTAAAATTCTCCTTCACATTGGACCAGAAGCTGACAAAAAGAGGAAAAGTGAAATAATTTGTGTTTATTTATTACATTTTGTGCCTCAGAATTTCTCAAGCCACTTCAAAACCAATGATGAATTAATTACTTCTTACTTAAATCATAGGTACAGAGTCTCCAGTGTCCAACAGTCTCTTCAGAGCGAGGAACTTGGACTAATCTGTACATTCTGTTCATGAACCTGGTATCATCTTATTTTCAGTAGAGTACAGTGTGTGATCTAGTTTCTGTTTTGGGGTTGTAATGATCATAGTGAAATGGACTAACAATATTTAACATTCATCATTTGACTTTAATGCCTGAGATATTCATGGATGAAAGATGATTTGGAAAAGGACACTACTGACATAAATTGAGTGCTATGATCATCTGATGAGTCCAGGCAACCCTCTTGGAATACAAATCAGCTATAATAGAATTACCATTTTAATCACACTTGCATGACAAATTCACATTAGGATCTGAAAAGTCACCTGTGAAGTATTCAGTTTGAAAATGACAATGGTGCTAGATTTTGGAATATATAAAACTCATATTTCAGATGCTTGTGTTTGGGCAGCAAAGAGAGGGGAAAATAACATAGATTAACAATATCCAATTTACTGAAAGCTCTTCTCTCCCTCTGTCTCCCAAATTTAAAACCCAGTATAAAGCTTACCTAACAACTTTAAACAATCGCCACTCACTGGAGATTAGCAGAAATTAGGATTGTGAAAGGTTGGCAAATATCAGTTGCCAAGCCAATGGATTGTATCCCGAGAAACTGTTTCATGCTGAGCAACATGAAGGTTCTTAGCAGCCAGCAGTGAGTTGGAGTTGCCAGGTACCTACTCTGATTTCTATGTCAAGAATTCTTGATGCCTAGTTTGTTTTGCAAATTGGCAAGATAGGAATCTACATATTAAAAAAGGAAAGATGTGCAGTTCATCAGGCATTTAATTAGCAATAATCTCCCTTAATAGGCAACTCGCCATTGCCTAGTGAGAAACTCACTGTGATGCCTGCAAGTTAAAAGATGCAGTGAGTCACTCCCAACGTAATGATTAAGATTTGTCTGACTTCTCATGCAATTCTATCACATGTTTTGCCATAGCCCATGTCATTTAGCCCCCTACCTGATTCTGCACCTGTCTCTTAAAGGTATACTGATTATGGGACATAACACAACAAAATTTCATGTTCATGTGCTTTCGTCAATTATTTGAGCATGAGTATCATAATTCTCAGGACCGCAGAGGGAGCCTGAAATGTAATGCATTCTGATCGATATTCATTTGTTAAGTTCTCAGAAAGCCTCATTCAGCAATAGCAGAGATCAGTTTAAGCAATTATTTGACTTGCCATAGAATTATTAAATCTATCAGCTGATTTATGTAAACTCTTAAAAACATAATTTTGTACTGGATGCTTTTTTGAAGATATGCCACTATAACTACAGATAAAATTATTTATGAAATAGCGTAACAATGAATCAAGTGTTGTATTTTGGGGGAAAGTAACATTGTGAATGAGTGGATAAATATATGGATCAGATTATTTCAAATTGTTCCATAATTTCTATAAAAAAGATGAACCATCAGTGAGATGTTTTCCTAGTTTTCACCTGACCTAAATCATGGAATCATACAATCCCCCAGCAACGGAAGCAGGCCCTTTGGCTCATCAAGGCCACACCGACCCTCTAAAGAGCATCCGACTCAGACTAATGTGCCTCCCCTATTGCGTAACCCTGCACTTCCCCTTGGGAAATCCACCCAGTCTACACATCCTTGGACACTGTGGGTAATTTAGCACATTTTTGAACTATGGGAGGAAACCGAAGCACCTGGAGGAAACCATGCAAACTCAGGGAGGATATACAAACTCCTCACAAACAGTCATCCAGGGCTGGAATCCAACCTGAAGGCTGACCTCTTCTGGAAAATGCTCTACAGGTACTCACCAGTCCCTTGCTGACATGGTTATTTTTCATGTGGAAGGCTAGTTAATAATTGCTGTAGGCTATTTAATTACCAAGGCATTGCAAACAAGTCCAATCCAGTCTACACCAATGTCACGCTGTTTTCCAGTAGAGATTATTGCTTATCAATCAGAGCTTACTTTCTTGCCCTTAGCATGGTAGAATTGAGTTAATATAGACGTAAAGAATTGTTTCCAGAGCTCTCTGGACTTCTCTGATGAATTCCTTTAGTTTTGTGCAACAGCAAAAAATGCAAAGCAGAAAGTAATTGTCAAAGGTAAATCTTATGCCATTAAAGTGAGAATTGTGTGAATGACTAAATTGGGAATTAAAATGAATTCTTTCTTGTGTGATTCAGAATGAATAGAATTTTCCATTTCCATAGACATTTTCCATTAAAAAATATTGAAATTCTTTTAATTCTGAGAAGTAAGTGCACATATTTAATATATTCATTGAACTATTAATGATATAATTGCTAGAAATACAGTAAATTATTTAAGGCTTATGAAAGAATAAATGTGGAATGCATATCATGACTTTTTTAAATTAATAGAATTTTGAATTTCATACAAGTGAGAGGATCATTCTTTAAAAATACAAGCATTTTGATAGTTAAATTCTATATTTTTAATTCAGTTAATTATATGCATGTATTATTATTTCAAAGTGGAGTACAGTTGATTGATTTCTGATAGCCACTTCCACAATACAAAAGCATTCCCACCTCCAACAGAGTTGAAATTGAATCCTTGAAGAGTGTAGACTATTCAACATGACTTTCTGTTCTGCTTATCTGTAAGAGTCCACATGACTCATCTCTAATAACTTTGCCTGAGGGAAATAATTGGGATACTGGTGCGATTTGCTGTGTCCTTCATAATTTAGCATTAGAACGGATTGTAAATGTGTGGATTCTGAACCTGCACATATTCAACTGACCTTCATGCTGCATTACACTATCAGTTTGTGCAATGCACTGAAAATCAATGTGATAATGCTTTCTTCTAATTCTTTAGATCTCCGGGTGCCTCAAAGCTTGCATAAGCAAAACATTTGTATTAGCATTTTTAGGATTTGCTTCTCCACTAAAATTCAGATAAATCTTCCAAGTAGGGACTTGAGAAGAATACTAATGCTACAAATTTGAAACTGCCGTAGGAACGTTCTCTGGCTCAGGGGCCTCAGTAACTCCCCGAAGCATTCTTAGTATCTTACTTTTAGCTAGGGAGTTGATTTACATTTCTCTGTTCTGACTTCTATAGTATTAAAGCCAGAGAGATGTAACAAGATTCTTTGTCATCCAGAGTAGCAAATCATGTCTTCTGTACACGTACTTCATCAAAGATTCAGATCAGTTACTTTTGGATGGGGCAAGGCTTGATATGAACCATTCGCCTGCTTTATTCTCAGTAAGTTGAAAATCCAGAACATAATTACATTTTACTCATGTTTTACTCATGTCCATTGTGCAACTTGTTCTTGTTAATACTGTAAAACCAATGCGCATCATGTGGAACAGCTTGCTTAACAACACTGATTTTTAAAATCATCTACTTAATATCCCATTCTTCTCACAGTTTTTACTTTCTGTTTGTTTGTGGAACATCCTACTGTCTAAGGTCAAGTTGCTGACATATTCATCTCCGTGTCTCTCCTTTTGTTTTGGTTGTTTATTCCTAGACCGAGATCAAAAACCTCCTGACACCAATGGATGTAAACATTTTTTAAATGTGCAAAGTTCCCCAATTTATTTGTCTTTTGGACCCATATTGCTTGGAAGCACAGACTCGATCTCTAAATTGAACAAGAATCAGTATTCATTGATAGTAAATAAACTCTAGCAATGTAAACAGGTATAATGCATTGTAATAGTACTAACTAAGCTCTAATCCCTTTATTAACTCCCCCTTACACACATGCATGCATTCACACAGACAAATCGACAGTGTAAAATAGGTTACGGACAGAGGGCTGAGGCTGGATAAAACAGTGTTTGTTCCTTTGTTGTTGGGATGATGATAATGACTCTTTTGCTGGCCCACTGCTTAAATTGTCTTTCTTCAGATGCTTCCACATGTTGGTAAGCGACACAATGTGGCTGGTACACTCACTAAAAAGTCTCTCACTGTTCAGTTAAAAATCATAGGTTACAGCAATTGGCACAGGAAAAATAAACTGGCTTTCTTCAAATTTACATTTTTCTAACAGCTTCCAAGCTGGGAAAGAACTGAACACTTCTCTCTACGAAACCAAATTTGAAGATGACACTAAAATAGGCAGGAAAGCTAGTTGCAATGAAGAAAAAAAGAATTTATAAACAGTTAAGGTGAATAGGCCAAAACCTGGCAGATTAAATTTAACATGGATAAGTAAGAGGTTATCCAATTTGGGCAGAGGAATATCTTAATGGAGAGAAATTTCAGAATGTTTCAGTGCAGAGGGATCTGCATGTCTTCATGCATGAATCATAGGAGACTAATATACAGGTACCACAGGTAATAAGAAAGGCAAATGGAATTTTGTCATTTATTACTAAAGGAATAAAGTCTAAAGGTAAGAAAATGAAACCAATATTGATTGTTGGGGAAAAAAAATCTGGTTCCCTAATATTCTTTAGGAAAGGAAACTGTCAACCTTACCTGATCTGAACTACAGGTGACTCCAGACCCACAGTAAAGTGGATGACTCTTAACTACCGTCTGGAATGGATAATAAATGCTAGCCTAGCTACCGATGCCCTCATCCCACAAATGAACAAAAAGAAGTTGCTTTTTGGTACAAGGCATTGGTGGGACTGCATCTAGAGTATTGCATACAATTTTGGTCCTCTTGAGGAGGAATGAAGTTGCATTGGAGGCAATCGGGGAAGATTCACTAGATTGGTTCCCGAGATGAGGGGTTTGCCTTATGAAGAGAGATTTTAATTCGTTTTGTATTATGGAGACCAGGCAGAAATGGTAGAGCAGGCTCGAGGTGCTACTTCTGTTCCTAATTCTTACGTTCTCTGTCTCTTTCTCTCTCTCCCTCTTTCTTCCTACCATCCCTCCCCCCGAACTTTAGCTGAGAACTAATCACATGGCAGGCAAGAAAGGTTTCTATCATTGATAACTGTCACTAGTCCCTAGATTAATTGTCCTCTTGTTGCCAGCAAAAACTGAATCCTACACCCTCTCAATGCCAAATTACCTGCAACCCAACTACATTTCCATGCCATTCAAACAATTACTGAAGATACCTGGATCAGTGTCAGGTTACTTCCTTTCACAATGGCAACCAACCTTTCAAACACTGATTTTAAAAACAGCTCTTTCTAATTTCCTTACACAGTCTTTAAAAAGACACTGTCCTTACAAAGGTTTTTTTTAGCTTACTATCTGCTGCCTTAGTCTTCTCTTCTTCCCTCCCGAATAGATCAAGTTTTATAATATGTTTACAATAACATTTCAGCAAAACTGAAAGACGTAGCCACTGAGTGTTCTGGGTGCAGAGGCAGACTGTGTGAAATATCTGTATAGGTGGCCCAGGGCTTTCTTACAGCTTAACAAAAAAGCAAAAAGCAGCTCTCTAGCCCTCTCACATCACCCTTTTCATACCCACACACGTTCTGTGCCCAATCCATGCCACCTTATGCTAGCTCATACATTTCACCAATTTCCCATGATTTTTCATGCACTTCGTGCCAACTTTTACCCTCACCCAACCGTAAAGGTCCTTTTTTGTTTCCTTTATTCACTCATGGAAAGTGGGTGTCACTGATGTGTTAGCATTTATTGCTCATCCGTAGTTGCCCTTGAGAAGGTGGTGGTGAGCTGCCTTCTTGAACTGCTGCAAACATTTGGTGGTACATTCAGAATGCCATTAGGAAGGGAGTAAAATTATCGTCATTAGGGACTTGAGTGCCAGGGTTGGAAAGGATGCTCAACTCTGGAAAGGAACCTTCAGAAATGAAGGAGTTGGATTTGCAACTTCAACAAAATTCTCTTGCTCACCAAATGTGTGGAACACGAACTGTACATCACCAATACACTGTCCTGCCAAAAAGGGAAGTTCAAGACCTCTTGAAGGCATCCCTAATTAAAGCACTGGCACATAATTGACTACATTATTGTTTGATCCCGAGACCTAAAGGATGTTCTCATTACCAAAGCAATGTCCAGTACAGACCATCCACTCCTCAATGCCCATCAAATGCCACCAGAAGCAGCAGAAGATGAAGAAACCATTCAGAAAAAAATTCAATGCTGAGAAGTTTTAAGAGTCAAGTAAGCTAGCAAAGTTTTAACAATGTCTTCACCAAAATCCCTAAAGAGTTCACTTCAGTAGTGGAAATCTGGAAAGAGCTGAGGACTGCCATCACTGCATGCTGTGAAGAACCATAGGCTACAAGACTAGGAAACAAGAAGACTATGTCGACAAGGATGACCACATCATTCCATCGATCAGAAAGCGAAAGCTCTGTGTGCCTGGCAAAATGACAACACCAGCAAGTCAAAGATTAGAACTCATTCAACAGCAAAGGCAGAGTTACAAAGGAAATTAGGAATATCAATAGTGGACTGAGAAAGCTGAACTGCAACTCCTTGCTAACAAGCATGCCATCTGGGGTTTCTTCAGCACCTCCAAGGCAATATGTGGACCCAACATACTTGGCCTCAAACTAGTGCAGAGTGAGGGTAGAACACTTTTGAGAGACAGGCAAAACATTAGCCTCCAATAGAAGAATAATACTTCAAAGAACTCCTAAACTTCAATTCAATCGTCAATGAAGGTGTTTTGAGTAAGTGCCCAAACTGCTCATCTGTGATGGTCTCAGACTCCCACCCAATGTTACAGAAGTTGAAGCCACCATTAGACACAAGAATGGGAAAGCTGCAGGAATAGATGGAATTCCAGTGGAGATATTCAACTTGGAGGAGCAGAGCTTACCTGCCATCTCCATCATCTGTTCCTGAAAATCTGGAACAGTGTAGAAATCTCTTCCGATCTCAGGGTTGCTGTCATTGTTATTGTTTTCAAAAAACGTGATAAAGTAGACTGTGTCGGGGTTACTGAGAATCTCCCTACTCTTCATCACTGGGAAGATCATTGCCCGAATTCTCACCAAGCGCCTTCTCCCGACGTCTGAGGAATCCTTTGTGAAATTCAATGCGGCCTCTGACCAAACTGTGGATCTATGGACATGCTTTTTACTACTTGACAACTCTAAGAGGATTGTTGGGAACACCAATAACTCTACATAGCTTTCATTGATCTGACCAAGATTTTTGACTCAGTCAATGGGGAAATGCTATGGAAGGCCCTGTCAAAGGCCGGCTTCCAGTGAAATTTATCAACATTCTCCATCTCTACCATAACAAGATGTCAGTGGTCTTCCTGACCAACAGTTATATGACAGAATTGTTTGAGGTCAAGGGAGGAGTCAAGCAGGGATCTGTCATTGCCCCCACTCTTTTCTCCATCTTCATCACTACATTCTTCATCCTGTCAAGAACAAGCTTCACAGTGGTGTGGACAATGCCTATGGATAGAAAAATTTTCAATCTCAACCATTTGAAATCCGAGAAGAAAACAACACAGGCCTCACCTGTTAATACCTTCAATATCTGGCTGATATGTCATCACTGCTTTCTTGGAATAGAATCTTCAAACCTTACTTAATGCCTTAGCAGAAGCATACTGAAGAATTGGTCTCAGCCTCAACCTCAAGAAGACTCCAATCCTTTACCACCCTTTCCCAGGCCAAGTTCTAGTTCATCCTTCCATTAAGATCAACAAAGAAATCCTCACAAACATGTGAACATATCCTCTACCAGGGAAGCTACCTCTTGTCTAAGGCTGATATCAATGCAGAGATTCAATTTAATAGACTCCCTACAATATGAAAGCAGGTCCTTCAGCCCATTGAATCCACACCAATCCTCTTAAGAGCATCCCGCCAGTCCCTGTAACCTGACATTTCCCTGGCTAATCCATCTAACCCGCACACCCTGGACACTATGAGCAATTTGGCATGGCCAATCCACCTAATCTTTAGACTGTAGGAAGAAACCAGAGCACTTGGAGGAAACCCACGCAGATATGGGAAGAATGTCCAAATTCCACACAGAGAGTGGAATCGAACCTTGGTCCCTGGCACTGTGAGACAGTAGTGTTAACTACTGAGCCACCGTGCTGCCCATATCACATCTGACTTGTTAAGCCTGTCTTCAGATGTTTAAAGATGAGAGTCTTCAAAAACCATGCTGATACTAAGAGCTTTCTTTATAAGGCAGTCATCCTTCCGATTCTTGTATGAGACTCCGAAATTTGGACTACATATAGATGTCACCTGAAAACCTTGAGAACTACCATCAATGGTTTTTGCGAAGGATTCTCTGCATCAGCTGGGAGGGCAGATGTATTAACATGTGCATCCTTGAAGCAGCCAACAGCACCAGCATCAAGGTCATGTTCGTCTGAAACCAACTCCGCTGGGCCGGCCACATGCTTAGGATTCTTGAGTTCCAACTTCCAAAGCAAATCATCTTCGCCCAGCTCAAGGAAAGCACATGAATGACAGGAGATGCATTTCAAAGATTCCTTGAAGGCTTCCCTCAAGAAGTACAACATAGATGTCAATGCATTAGAGATTTTCATTCAGAAGAAACTGACTTTGAGGAAACTCCTGCGTAAAGAGACATATTATTTGAGAACAGCCGACGGCAAGAGGAAGTATAGAAAAAGAACCAGTGAAAGGAATGCTCAAAATCTCAAGGCCAGGGATCACTTCCACCTCCCAGAACCATCTGTCCAATGTGTGGTTGGAGATGCAGTTCATAGGATCTGACACAGAATTTCCTAGATCATACTTGATTGCAATCACACTTGATTACCAATGATGATGATGAGGATGATCATCACAATTGAGTGTATATTTGAAATATATTGCTGAAACTTCAGTGTCACTGGGTCAAAATCTTGGAGCCCTCTCCCAATTTAGTGCCAACTCATTCCAATCCATAAACCCCACCTCCCTTCACCCACCATCCTTTGCACTTCCACTGCCATGCATTTTCTGCTTTAATCAATCATTGGCAAATCTCAGAAGCCATGTGGAGATGAAATAAAATAAATCTTTTTGTGTCTATTGATGACTTTGCTATTTTTAAATAAACATAAACCTCAATGATAACTTAAAACGAAAAATCTTTTAGAACTTAATCGATTATGAAAGCAGTCAATTATATCCACAGTCCCACATCAAAGATATTATGGTCAATCAAACTGAGGAATTTACAGACCTCCCACTGTCAAAATGAAAGACTGAGGAAGCTGTCATGCAACTCTAATCCTATAATGATAATCCACAGAGTTATATGGATAAATATCTGTCCAAATTGGAAACAATCACAGCAGGCTGTGTTTTTTCTAAAAGTAAAGTACTTTGAGATTCAAATATCTGGACGGTGTACTAGCTCCAATAAGTTAATCCAATTTTTATGCATATTCATCAATCGCATTGGGTAGTTATTATAACAACACTTAATCTTGGCCAATATGTCCTCAATCTATTCCAAAGGACACCATTTCTCTCCCAATACCGATCAAGGCAGCCCCCTATCTCTGCAAATGCAGCGTTATTCCTTTTGCCCAACTATTAAAAGCTATTGAAAGTTATGTTTTGCACATCAAACTGCAGAAAGCATTCAACATGGTTCCACATAAAATACTCTTTATAAAAAAAAGAGAAAGGAATGGGAGGCAACTTATTGTCCTAGAAACGGCATTGGTTAGAATGTTGAAGGCAGAAAGTGGTGATAATAAGCATGTACTCAAATTGCCAGGGTATGATTACTGGTGTGCTCTAACTATAGTATACTCGTCAGCTTTTCATATTCTCCTGAAATTATTTGACAAAGTAATATTGAGCTATATGTCTAAGTGCTACAATAAGTACACCATATGGGTGCAGGAAGTTGAAATGGCACATTGGATATTTTCTGAATGGCAAGAAGTGAATGAATGGAAAGTTTTAGGAGTCCAAATTAAAAATTCTGTGCAAGTGAATGACATACACAAAAGACAATCAAAATGAATAGTAGTATGATAGCTTTTTATATAGGGGTTACAAGGCAAATATAGTGGCGTGGAATTATGTAATAGGTTGATAGACTCTGGTTTGATTTCATCTGGAGTAATGCATTTAGTTCTGGACACTACAACACAAGAACAATATATATTGCCTTTGGAGATGTTGAAGCACATATGCACCAAACTGACACTGAGTCTACAAGGATTTAATAATAAAGTAAGTTCTAGAGTCTAGCCTTGTATCTTTTTAATATAATACATTAAATATTCTAATTGAGGGTTTTAAAATAATTGAAGGAATCGAGCAGGTAGATACAGAAAAACTGTTTCCTTAGGTGGGATGAATGTAGGACAAGGGAATGTAACCTAAAAATTTAAATCTAAATTGTTTGCACATAATATCAGAAAATTACTTCATCATAGAAAAAAGAAAATAGAAACTTTCTTCTGTAAAGAGTACGAAGAGTAGGTTGATTGAAAATCACAAAACTGAAATTGATGCCTTTTGGTTGGGGAATGGTATTAATGGTAGTAGTTCAGGTTGCATACCTAATCGTTCAACTAATTTACTCTGTGGTATCTGAATCTTCCAGATATGATCTTTGCCAGAATGATATGTGACAATTGAGGAAGAGGATGAAAATCCATTAGATATTGTGCTCAGAAGTGTTGTCTAGTGGCTCCTGAATGTTTGAACTTTTGGTTAAATTGGAAGATGAAGTTTTGAATTCTTTGTCCAGTTGCAAGACAGCATGGCAGCTTAACTTTTTCTGCCTCTGCATTCTAACAGGATCAATGTAACTTTTGAACTGCTAAAGAAACTGTCTCAAAGGGAACAGAGTTGAACATCTTATGGCAATAAATAAAGTTTAAATCTTTTAGAAAAACAATATTATCAAAGAGCCAAAAATATTTAAAGTAATTCCACCAGTGTCCAGTTTGATTCATCAGGCTATTATTAATATAACTCCTCTATTCCAGAGATAAAAGCGAGTTAATATAATTTTACATTTAATGAAAAAATGCATTACCATTTATCAGATTTAGAAGGACTTCTCCAGACTGATTATTTGAATTTGTTCTAGCAAATAAAAATTATAATTCTGGTTTGTTTATTTTTAGGGAAAGAATTACGTCTCTGGGTGATTGATTTTAAATTAGTCATTGTGGTCGAATTAAATGATTGCTCATGTTCAAGGCATTTACAGACTCAAATTTACATAAGAGAATAAAAATGTGAGCAGGCACAGGCCATTCCTCCACTTAGCCTGCTTCGTCTGTCAATTAGGGAGGTGATGGCTGAGTGGTATTATCCAGAGAACCAAATAATGTTCTAGAACCTGGGTTTAAATTCCACCACATCTGATGGTGGAATTTAAACGCTATAAATGAAATCTGGAATTAAGTATCTAATGATGACCATGAAGCCATTGTCCATTGTTGGAAAAACCCATCTGGTTCACTAATATCCTTTAGACAAGGAAACTGCCATCCTTACCTGGTATGAAGTACATGTGATTTGAGACCCACATTGTCGTTGACTCTTAACTATGCTCTGTGCAATTAGGACTGAGTAATAAATGCTGGTTTAGCCAATGACATTTTCATCCCATGAATGATTAAAAAAAATTAGATCATGGCTGATCTGATGATGTACTTAATTCACCCTTTCGATCTAGCCTTTATAACCTTTGGCTCTCTTATCAATCAAATATTTGTCCAACTGAACATTGAACATTATTTCCACTGCTCATTGGGAAGAGAATTTCAAGAGAAGAAATTCCTCAGCATCTCACTCTAAAATGCATTAGCCCTTATTTTGAAACTGCAGCTTTTAGATTCTTCTTTGGGAGGAAATATTCTGTCAGTATCTACTCTGTCAAGTGTCCTCAAAACCTTATGTTTCAATAAGACCAACTCACTTTCCTCTAAATTCCACTGAATACATGTCAACCTGCTTAACCTTTCCTCATTAAATAAATTCTTCATTCCAGGAATTTGCCCAGTGCTCCTTCTCTGAATCATTTTCAATGCAAATTTATCCCGCCTTAGTTAAGGTGAGCAAAATTGCATACAATATTCTTGGCACATTCATACCAATGGCTTTACAGTTATAGCAAGGCATCACCACTTTCATTCTCCAGCCCATTACCGTAAAGGCCCACGTCTCGTTTGTCTTTCTAAGGAAAAGGTCTAATTTCAAGGATCATCATTTCCTGCTCCTCCTGATGCAATGTGACAGCAATGATAAACTTTAGCGAGTTTTGAAAAGATTTGTAGCTCAGATGGAGGGTCTGGATGTATGTTTGCTCACTGAGCTGGAAGGTTCATTTCCAGACGTTTCGTCAACCTACTAGATAACATCTTCAGTGGGCTTCCGGACGAAGCACTGTTGATAATTCTTGCTTTCTATTTATATGTTTGGGTTTCTTTAAGTTTCCTGATGTCATTTCCCATGGAGATGTCATTTCCTGTTCTTTTTCTCAGGGAATGGTAGATGGGGTCTAACTCGATGTGTTTGTTGATAGAGTTCTGGTTGGAATGCCATGTTTGAGGAATTCTCGTGCGTTTCTCTGTTTGGCTTGTCCTAGAAAGGATGTGTAGTCCCAGTCGAAGTGGTATCTTTCCTCCTCTGTATGTAAGGATACTAGTGAGAAAGGGTTAATTCGTTTTGTGGCTAGTTGATGTTCATGTATCCTGGTGGCTAATTTTCTGCCTGTTTGTCCAATGTAGTGTTTGTTACACTCTTGCATGGTACTTTGTGAATAACATTAGTTTTGTTTATTGTCTGTATAGGGTCATTCAAGTTCATTATCTGCTGTTTTAGTGTGCTGGTGGGTTTGTGGACTACCATGATGTCAAGGGGTCTGAGTAGTCTGTCAGTCATTTCCAAGATGTCTTTGATGTAGGGGAGAGTGTATGTGTTTTGTCTGCTTGTTTGGATTTGTTGCTGAGAAATCTGCGGACTAGGTTCATTGGGTGCTTGATCTTTTTGAATACATGGTATAGGTGATTTTTCTCTGCTCTGCGTAGTTCCTCTGTGGTGCAGTGTGTGGTGCCTTGTTTGAATAATGTTCGGATGTAGCTTTGTTTGTGGGTGATTGCTTCTGTACTTCATTATTTGGATGATATCTGTTGCTTTCCTGTAGATGCTGGTTTGAAGTTCCCCATTGGCTGTTCGCACTACTGTGACATCTAGGAATGGGACAAAACATCCATCCTCGAGCAATCCAAACATAGACAAGCATGAGAATTCCTAGAAGCATGGCTTTCTAACCGGAACTCTATCAACAAACACATCGAGTTAGACTCCATCTACCACCCCCTGAGAAAAAGAATAGGAAATGACATCACCACAGGAAATGACGTCACTGCATGAAATGACATCACCAACCCAAAGAAACCCAAACATATAAATAGAAAGTAGGAATTATCAACAGTGCTTCACCTGGAGGCCCACTGAAGATGTAACCTAGTGGGGTGACGAAACGTTTGGAAATGAACATTCCAGCTCAGCAAGCAAACCTACATCCATGATAAATGTTTTCCAGCTCCCATGCCACTATGTCAGTGAAAGACCCCTCTTTATTTCAAGCAGTATCCCCAGCTCTGCCTGTCCCTTGACATCTGCTTAGTCCAAGTGGCTTTCTCCATGCCACTTTTTTATGGAGGAAATTAAGGCCCCATGTGAAGGAAATAAGTGAATTGTTATGTTTCTCATTTAATATTGACTCAACAAGCAAATGAAAAAAAGTTTTCAGTTATGTGCTTTTGTGTAGCACAACCATTGAAAAATCAACAAGTTGTAGCAAGAGGTGTAACAGGCACTAACTCTAAATGTTAAGTGTACTGCTAACTTGAAGACAGCGAGGATCTGCCTGCTATGGCTTTTTCCCTGTCCATTTGTCCACACAACATTGGCAAAGCTACATTTAATAGGCCATTTCTCATTGATCTGAGAGGGTAATGACGATTTGTCCTCTTGAACTGCTGCAATCCTCAAGTGCTGGAATGTCAGTGGTTGTATTATAATGGCTTGCTGGGCTATCTCAGAGGGAATGAAGTGGGCAGACTAGAGCACAGACTGCAAGAGTTTCTTCCTTGGTGGATATTATGAACTGTTGTGTGTTTTTAGAAAAATTCATTAGTTTTAATATGAATTCTGTTATCATAATCAGTCTTGAAAGGATGTCTCTGATGCTTTGGTAGTTTGTTAATGGAGTAGCAATTCTGTTGAGTACTAGCTTGAACATGTCAGGCTATCAAAGCACATAGTCCATTACTTAATTAGAATTTCAATCAAGCTCCAAGAACAAATCAAAAAGACTCAGGATTTCTCTTAGTCAATAATCTTTAAGTTTATTAAAAAAGAAGACTTTTCTCAGAGATCAGCAATCTACTGAATGATTCTCTTTCTGTCAATTGCCCTTCTGCAAATGGTCCAGCTGTCAGGGATGCTTAAATTAGTGTTCTTCAATAGATTTGTAATAACCATTGGTTTTGTTGGGAAATTTAGAGCTGTATTAATTAAATCATTGAGGATCTTGGTAGAACAATATTACAGCTCCAGGAATTTAAAGCATGATGTAACTAAAAGATAAATCACTCATGCTCTAATTTTCTGGCATTTCTGTGCCATAATATGGTATATGCTGTGGATGTATTTTTGCAATAGCACAGAATTTCAGGTAAATCAAAGTCATTATTCAACCAGAGAATTTTTTTCTTTTTGCTAAGTGGTTGCTAGGTCCTTGGAAGCAGTGGAAATTAATTCAGAATCCAAAAGTGTGTTAATGAACTTTCTGAATTCCTTACAAAAATGCACAACACATTTTCAAAACTTTTTGTATCATTGACATGCAGCATTATTAGAAGTTGTTTGGTTCAGAGATTTTTATCCTGAACGAATGAAAGACATTGGCATGCAATTTTGCAGTGTCATGATATGAATCAGAGACTTTAATATTTGTACAAAGGATACCTCTCAACCAATAACAATGTTTCTGAACATCTGGCAGGTGCACTTCAGTACTTTACTTGCATTGTGCTGTGTAATATAATTACTTTGTGCCGTAGTCTATTTCATAATTCATTCTGGTGACTGTAAGGATCAGTTAATTTTTGCTATGCGCATCTTGAATTTTCTTCATTTCCAAGGGATTAAGTTTAGTATTTAAATAGCAAAACTTCACAACATCAAGACATCCCAAAGCACTTTACAGCTAATTAAGTTGATGCACTGTTTTAATATTTTGAGATCAAGTTCTTTTATTCAGCAAGATCCAACAAATAACAGTTAGATATATGACTAGACCACCTATTTTTGGCAACGTTAGTTGTGAGGAATCTAAATGCTCTTCCTTAGAGTTCTCATGGGATCTTTTTGTGTCCACTAATTTATGTTTCATTTCAAAGAATATACACTTGGTGCAACATTGCTAGATTACTTTACTGAATCATATTAACCTGGATTATGTACTCAAATCTCTTGAATGGGAATTGAACCCACACCAACAAAATTCAGAGACAAGAGGGCTACCTACTGAACCAAGATGGACGCTTTTCAGTTTTATAGACTATGAAAATCTTAGTCATTTGGTTTTAAAGAGACAGATTTTGGAAGAAAGTTCAACTGATATAATGATGAGATTTCTTGACCAGATTAATTGTCAAGCAGCCGGGCATGTATACTGCCACTTTATGGCGTTGTGAACGTAGACGAGCAGCGCCAAGGTTGGGAGATCATGTTATCGCCACTCCAATGTTGCATCAGTGAGCCAGCCTCCTCAGATCATATAGGGTAAGTTTGTGCCTGACTGAGATTGCTTCAAGGCAGCTAAGCCAAACAACGGTATGATCCCAATTGATGTTATTGCCGGACAGGTCAGATCCCAGAATTAAACCTGTTTGACAGATCATATATTGATATTTTTCTAATTTGATATGACAATCTTTCCCTGAACAAAAACACACTGGCTGCAGGTTTGATTTTAACAATAAAATCAAAGTTAACTAACAAGAGAATTTTTTTTAAAAAAGTGAACAAACCATGTTCTCTAAATATGTAAGGATTTCAAAACATACAGCAAAGTTTCATCTACTCCCCAAAACAATACAGTTACTCAAAAAAAATTCTCCCTCCCTGCCCAATCTGGAGATTACATTTTACTGTTTTCTCCCTCTTTTGCAGTGAATGGTGCAGTCTTTGCCTTGAATCAACACACCACTGAAATCTTAGACTTCCTTGTTTTTGGATAACATACTGATCGCTAATCAAAAACTCCTGGTCTGGACATTTTCACAAGCTGAAATCCTTGCATCAAAGTAACATATTCCCTTAACTGCTCTAAACAAATTCCCTTTTCTAGAAGAAACTATTTTTACATCAAACTTCAGTCAGGCCTCCTCCAAATTGAATTCAGAAACTTTTAGCTAAATTAAAAACAAATATACTCATTCTAACTTCTGCAAAGCTCATGTTTTAATTATTTTTTATTTCATAGAACCCACAATATAAACAAACTTCCATTAACACGACTGGAGGCCCTTAGTCATCTGCTCTCTGAAACATACCTGGTTGGAGACAAAAAAAACTGCAGATGCTGGAATCCAAAGTGGGTAAGCAGGAGACTGGAAGAACACAGCAAGCCAGGCAGCAATGGGAGTTGGAGAACTCAACGCTTCAGGTGTAATCCTTTTTCAGGAATGACAACTGAAACATTGACTTCTCACTGCCTGCTGCTACTTGGGTTTGCTGTGTTCTTCCAGCCTCCTGCCTGTCTACCATACCAGCTTGAAATCATGTTTCTGATTAATTGTGAAAATTCCTCCCAAAAATAAAGACCAAAATCCAAATCTGTCTCCCTATCTCTGGACAGTCATATTATGGAAATTCCAGTAAAACATCACAATGACAGTTTCTTGTAGGAGGGTTTTGGAGGATGCCACTTGATGATTCAGATACTGATTTGCAAGTTAGAACCTTAATTGCCTGCTCAATGGTTATTCTGTTGAGCAGGTAGTATTGTTTATATCACTTCAGATCTGTCGGCAGTGTGGTCAGTGAACTGGGAATTTATATAGCTTGTTTAGTCTCATTTTAGTTACTTTTAGTGTTTCTGTTCTGAAAATAAACAGTATCAAAATTTTCATCTTAATTTTATAATGGTTAGTTTACTACACAACTATTGTCAAAAGTTACAAAGTAGAAATGTGATGCAGTTATCATATAACATATCAACATAAAGATTAAATGCAGATCTGGATAAAAGTTACTTATGAAGTTAAATGTAGAATCAGCCTGTTATTATTGCAGTTGAAAAATGTGGTGCTGGAAAAACACAGCAGGCCAGGCAGCATCTGAGGAGCAGGAGAATCAACGTTTCGGGCATCAGGAATGAAGAAGGGCTTATGCCCGAAACGTCGATTCTCCTGCTCCTCAGATGCTGCCTGGCCTGCTGTGTATTTCCAGCATGATATTTTTCAACTCTGGTACTCCAGCATCTGCAGTCCTCACTTTCTCCCTGTTATTATTGCAGGCAGCTACTTGTTTGCAGCTTCTCTTTCCGGAAGTGAAACAGTTGAAAACTTGAATTCAGAAATTAGTGGGTGTGATTGTTTCTGTAGTTGGATAGTTGGAGATTTCTTATACTGGTGGACCTAGGAGTTAGAGCTGACTTTGAGTGAGAGAAAGGGAGGTTTTTTTGATCCTCATTAGTTCTGTGCTAACAGCACTTTCAGATTGCCTGGTCTCTTTCTGCAGAACTGTGTTGATTTCTGAAAGCCTCTCTCTTGTAGGTGAGAATTCACTCTGTAATTCTGGATCAGAGATCTTCCTGGAGAGTTCTAGCTTAAAATGGAATTTCATAACCATATAAAATTCAAATTTAAAATGGCTGCTACATTAACCTTTGATGAACTATCATCCAACAAAGCAAAATCAATTCTGTTAGAATTCCCATGCAGAATTCTGCCAGAATCTTGTTTATTTCAGATTTTTTTGAGTTTCTTAATGTTTTTTTTGTCATTTCTATTGAACTAACACATAAGTCTATCTTCCTTTAGTGACAGATTCTTCTGATTTTCTTCTGTCAGGTGACTTATGGCAGCCATTTGTAAATACTGTGGCTCAATTTTTAACCAGTCAGTATCTGTTTTATAAAATATACATTACCATTACGCCGTTGTAACACCAGTGTTCCTGCAGAGTGGTCAGTAGCCATCTCTCAAGGGTTATCTCTTATTCCCTAGGAACCATCTGTGTAGTTTGACGGTTCGAGTGAATACCTGAAGCAGTTTAAACTGACAGAGGACTAAGGCTTTTGATATGGTCATGGACCAGTTAGACTTTGAGAGAGTCTAAGGCCTTCCTGTTGATGGATCTCACTGATCAGTCACTTGGTTCTTAACAGCCATACCATTTCATCTGATGACACCTAAAGCTGCAAGGAAGCTAGTAATGGAAATGAAATCTGATGCCCCTCTCCACACATGGTTTTACCTGTATTTAAATGAATGTGCTATCCAGCTCTAGCAAACAGCGTATCAGTGAACAGTGAGAGGCAATGGTGCCTAACTATTTTTGAATACGAACATTTACTGCTGGAGTGCTATCTCTGTTCCTGCCTTCAGGGGCCTTGAAAATCTAGCCCTCTATCGCCACCTGGTGAATGAAATTCACCTAAAGAAACTATGAGGCAACTGGTTGTTCCTTGAAAATAGTGCAAGGCAGCCTAGTAAATGGCCATCTGTATGGAATGGGAAATATTGCCCACATTTGGAAACCATGAATGATTTTGGTATAACTGTTTGGTTGGATATTTCAGCTGAAAATGGACTATATAAATTAGCATTGTAGTGGATATGAAATGAGACATAGCTTGGTCCATAGAAGTGTGCAGGGATACCTTGTTGCCTAATGCGTAGAACTGTAGCTGGTGTAAATAATGTAGTGATAGCCTCTCTATCTTTGAGCGAGGAAGGTGGGGTTCAAGTCCCACCTGCTCTAAAGATGTGTATTAGCATCGCTGAACAAGTTGGTGGGTAGAATATGTTGCTAAAGATGTTGAGGTGGATCAGTTTACGATACACCTTTTTTTAAAAGGTAGTTTCTGTTCCTTTCAGGACAAAATATTACCTAACGTAACTAGAAATTTGTCTTTCTCCAAATGTGAAACATTAGGCATTGTCTTCCTGGAAGAAATCTGTCCTTAGTCAAGTGTTTTTGATGGAGTACATAAAACGTAATGAAATGCTAGTCTCAAAATTTCAGTAAATGCTCTTTAATTAAATTATGAAAGCAATTGGATGTAATTGCAAATTCTTATACAGCTCACTAGCTTCTTCTTTTAATTTCACAGACACAGAATGAAACCATTATTTGAATATTATTGGATAAGTTCTTAAAGTTTTATATGAAAGTCCATATAATTTAGCAAAAGCTTTAAACCATTTTCTTTAAACAGGTTTCTTAAATTAGTGAAGAAAAGGATTTCAGGGCAATATCTTAAATGCTGAGTTTCAAAACTGAAAATATGAGTCCTGTGTGGAACAATCAGTAATGTCGATAAGGTAATAATTAAAAGCAAAAGAATCGTGTTGTGACTCTGACAGGAGGACTGTATTGATAAGCAATCCTAACTATTCCACCATAGAGTCTTTGAGTCAGCACAGAAACAGACCGTTCGGTTCAACCAGTCCATGCTGACCATAATCCCAAACTAAACAGGTCCCATCTGCCTGCGCTTGGCCCATTTCCCTCCAAACATTCTTAATCATGTACTTATCCAAATGTCTTTAAAATATTATAACTGTACTCGCATCCACTACTTCGCCTGGAAGTTCATTCTATACACAAACCATTCTATATAAAAAAGAATGCCCCTTATTTCTTTTTAAAATCTTCCTGCTTTCACTTTGAAAAATGTCCTTTAGTCCTGAAATGCCCCATCATGTGGAAAAAGACACCTGGCATTCATCTTCTCCATACCCTCATGATTTTATAAACTTCATAAGGTCACCCCTCAATTTTCTACACACCAGTGAAAAAAGTCCCAGTGTATCCAGTCTCTCCTTACAATTCAAACCCCTCATTCCCCACAACAAATCTCTTCTAACCCACTCTGTAGCTTAATATTCTACCAATAACAAGGTGACCAGACTGGACAAAATACTTCAGAAGAGGCCTCACCAACTCCTGTACAACCCTAACATAACATCCTAATTCCTATACTCAAAGGCCTAAGCAATGGAGGCAAGAGTGCTACAGGCCTTCTTAACCACCCTTCACCGCCGCTCCCTCACCACCAGACGCCTGGGGGAAGAACGCCTCATTTTCCGCCTCGGAATACTTCAACCCCAGGGCATCAATGTGGACTACAATAGTTTCCTCATTTCCCCTTCCCCCACCTCACCCTTGTTCCAAACTTCCAGCTCAGCATTGTCCCCATGAATTTTCCGACCTCCCTATCTTCTTTTCCACCTATCCACTACACCCTCCTCCCTGACCTATCACCTTCATCCCCTCCCCCACTCACCTATTGTACTGTATGCTACTTTCTCCCCATCCCCACCCTCCTCTAGCTTATCTCTCCACGCTTCAGGCTCACTGCCTTTATTCCTGATGAAGGGCTTTTGCCCGAAATATCGATTTTGCTGCTCCTAGGATGCTGCCTGAACTGCTGTGCTCTTCCAGAACCACTAATCCAAAACCTGGTTTCCAGCATCTGCAGTCATTGTTTTTACCTTCTTAACCACCCTATCAATGTAGCAAACTTCAAAGCATTATGTATCTGAAACCCTAGGCCTCTCTGTTCTACAGTACTACCCAAAGTCCTCCTATAAATGGTATAATTCCTGCCTTTGTGTGTTTCACCAAAATACAATACCTCACATTTATCCAAATTAAAGTCCATCTGTCACTCCTCAGCTCATTGACCTAATTGATCAAGATCTCTTTGTAATCATAGATAAAACCTTCTTCACTGTGCACTGTACCACCAATCTTGGTGTCAACCACAAACTTACTAACCATGCCTTTTATATTCTCATCTAAATTGTTGGTATAAATGACAAGCAAAAGTGGACTCAGCATCAATCCCTGTAGAACACCACAGGTCACAGCCTCCAATCTGAAAAACAACCCTACATCATCACTTGGAGATAATAAGGACCACGGATGCTGGAATTCAGAGTCGGTAACTGTCACTCCATCATCACTCTCTGTCTCCTAATGTTAAGTCAACTTTGTATTCAATTATCAAAGTTACCCTGAATCCCATGTGATCTAACTTTACTAATTAGTCTATCATGCAGAACCTTGTCAAAGGCTTCACTAAAATCCAAGTAAACAATGTCTACCACTCTGGCCTCGTCGATCTTCATTGGTTACTTCTTCAAAAACTCAATCAAGTTTGTGAGATACAATTTCCCTCACAAAAACCCATGCTGACTATCCCTAATCACCAGTTGCACCATTAATGTAAACGTGTTTAATGAAGTATCATAATAGCCAAATTAACTCTCCTTAGTATTACTCCTAGAACAAAAGATATTTTCACTGCTCATCTTTAATGAACTCAAAATAACCCATTTATTAGATTCAAAATTATAAGGCAAGTAGTAAATACTGGTTAATACTTAAACTGTGATCCAGACATAAAACTACATGTCTTTAGTCTCACACTCTCACCGCCTGCAGAAAGACCAGTCTCTGAGGAGATGATGATTATTCCAAAAAAAACTGGCACAAGGGAAAAACAACTGCTGTAGGCCAAGTGTCTGAAAACAAATGAGAAGATGTGATTACTTTTTCCTCATTGGGGTTTTTTTTATTTACCTATTTTTCTGTTGAATCTATTCAGGGATGTTATGACACACCTCTAGAGGAGGTGGGACTTGAACTCAGGCCTCCTGGTCCATGGGGTAGGGAACATTGACATTGTGCCAAAAGAGGGTCCCTATCCATTGGGATCTCTGATTGAAGCTGCATTGCTGACAGCTGTAGATTGATGGTCATTGTCCAGCTCTGATTGCTGTTAAGTTTGATTTGAGTCATTGGGGATTGGACACAGTCCACTCTTTCAGGTTTTGTCAGGTCATAGAGTCAAAGAGTCATACAGCATGGAAACAGACCCTTTAGTCCTACTCATCCATGCTAACCAGTTTTCCAAATTAAGCTCGTCCTATTTGCCTGCATTTGGCCTGTATCCCTCTGAATCTTTCCTATCCATGTGGTTGGAGAAACTGAGGACTGCAGATGCTGGAGATCAGAGCTGAAAATGTTTTGCTGGAAAAGTGCAGCAGGTCAGGCAGCATCCAAGGAGCAGGAGAATCGATGTTTCGGGCATGAGCCCTTCTTCAGGAATGTTTGCAGTTGTACTATCCATGTAGTTGTCCAAATGTCTTTCAAATGTTGTAATTGCATACACCTCTACCACTTCATTTGGCAGTTGATTCCATATACTCATCACCCTCTGTGTGAAATAGTTGCCCCTCAGGTCCTTTTTAAATCTTTCTCCCTCACCCTAAACCTACGCCTTCTAGCTTTGAACTACCCTACCTTTTGGAAAAGACCTTTGCCATTTACCTTAAGATAAGCTTGCAGCTACTAGGTATCTTCTTTACTCTGACTTCTAGGTTATTAAATAGATCTTCTAAGTCCAGGAACAGTTGTTGAACAACCATTAGCATACAATGACCTTGCAAAGCCAATTTTCCCCACAAGTAAAGCAATAAACTCCATCTCTTATCTCCTTAAAAGCTTAGCTTGGCTGTTTCACAGAAGTCATTTGACTTCAAGTAAACAGCAGGTAAATGATAGCACAAAGTAAACTGAAAGTGAAGTCTGTAGGTGCTGGAAATCTGAAATAAAAAGAGAAAATGCTGGGAGAAACAATTGGTTCAGCAGCATCTGTGGAAAGAGAACTAGTTAACAGTTTGAATGCAAAATAACTTCTTCAGAACTTATTAAACTGATGGCTTCATTTCCAAGAAATAATATGGCAAAACCCCTTTCAGTACAGAAAACAAAACTATTCAGAATTTTTCAGTTTTCCCATTTGGTTCTTAAAAAATGTAATAACAATCAATGTAGACAAAGGCACCACTAAAATGAACATTTAGTTAATGCTACCAAACTTTGGATTATTTAAAGGGAAATGTATTTTGGTTGTGGCAAATTAGGAAGTCTGAAAGACAGCAAGGGGAAACAAAACTTAGTTGTTGAGTCTTTTGATGAGGTAACATCATGAAGTTGTGTTTATATATGGTCTAAATAGCCAAGAAATACTATCCACATGCCGCTAAAAACTTCTAATTGTTTTTTCCAGTGACAAAAGATCCCGCTTAAGAAACTCTGAAAAGGGTATTCTTGGTCATTTGAACTGATTATAGTTTGCAAAAACGTAGGTTGCAATTGAAATGGCATCCAGGTCCTAAATTTGTCAATTGTCAATTGGTCTCTCACCTGAATGGGTGGGGAGCATTTGTCTGCTTGAATTGAGGCCATGATAAAGAAAGCAGTGTATTTTGGGTGCAAAATAGCACAGATGTGTTTTTTTTTGTCTCCATCTTTTCAATTTCACTACTGATCCATTCCCACCAAAAAAAAGTAGGTCATGAGTTGAAAGGTTGGCTACATGTATCAGAAATGGATTTTAATTTGTTTTCAGCAAGTTTAAAATTGTCCAGTTTATTGTATCTGGAATTTCATTGTGTTATATCCAAACTTGTCAAATAGCTTGATTTACCTCCTGTTAGTTGGCAGCCTTGAAAAGTGGATTGAAGGATGGTTTCCTCTTCTTAAGGTGCCAAAACCGCAAAATGACAGTTTACTGTTTTTCAGAAGAAAGAAAGCCATATCAGTGCCAAAAGCCAATGGTAGGAAGTGCAGTGCGGCAATGTGAACATAGCTTCCTTAACGTCCTTCCATGTCACAGGTCAATGGAACAGTTTGTTCTTTCCTGCATATAGACTTCATTTTTCATTATCAGGATAGCGTTTAATAAATGATGCATCTGTTTTTATTTCCCAAAATGTTTAAACTGCAGAGATGAAAGCAACTGTGCAGAGCAGGAAAACTATGAAGACCATGAATGTATTCTGTTTCAGGCAAATTAAGTGTTCATTTAAGTATCATCAAGTAAACTGAGTGTATCACCAATGCATGAGAAGGGTTGCAGTGAGCTCAGACAGGAAGGAATGCACAAGTCGATTCTTCAAGACTTCCTTCCTCTGTAGTGCCAAAAATCTGTTTTTTTTCTCTCAGTTACAACGTGTTGGTTTTTCCTCAGGCATTGAAACAGAGTTTACTTCCAGCAACACTTGGCTCCACATCGCGCAATGTCAACATCAGAGAATTAAAATGAATAGGATTAGGATTTTTTTGGTCCAATGTTATTGCCCAAGGCATCAGTTCATGGTGAAGTTTCTTAAGTCCTGATCACCCTCCACTCTACCATGCTAATGGTTTCTCTTCACATGAGGCCAGCCAGTGAGCGTTAGTGGGTCTTTTCATCAGCAGAGCCCTATCATGTTTCTACTCTGTGGCCAGATGTAAAAGCTCTCCAGCAGAAGTCGCTAATTATCAATCGGGGAATGAGTAGTGGCTGATTTTTTTTCACTTCCCTAATGTTGATCACTGAAACCAACATTTCCACAGCTTTGCAGGTGGTTTGAACATGATTTTAAAACTCCAGTGTTCTCTTTCTGCTGCATTTAGTACAACATATAATAGAACTCTATGTGGCAGGTGTTATTTTTGACATAATTGGTGACAAAAATGCTAGCATGTGTAGGAATTTAAACAGCAGTCGTTCTGTACTCATCTTTGTTTTCTTACTGAAGCTCTGATTTCACTTCTTCTTTCAGAAAATATTCCCCCTTCCTCTCAAACACAGGTCTTCAACTCCGGAGTTGAAATAAGATATTTATTCTGATGTGTCTTTTGTTCATGTCAGCAACACAAAACCAACCATGGCTAAAAGTTCCACCTTCCCCTGTTCTAGCTCCTTCCTGGCTCCACTGAATATATCTGCTTCTATGACCATCCCAACCTTGATATAGTTATCTGTTTCAGACATTAGCTCTAACGGGCAGTGTCTACATCCATGAATGACAGTGACCCCACCACCCCCCCAACCCTCCCCAACTTAAGTACCCTCTGTTCAGACCTATATTCTCTGTTCCGAAAGTGTTGCTGGAAAAGCACAGCAGTTCAGGCAGCAGCCCAGGAGCAGCAGAATCAACGTTTCTGATTATTCTCTTGCTCCTCGGATGCTTCCTGACCTGCTGTGCTTTTCCTGGGACACATTTTCGGCTCTGATCTCCAGCATCTGCAGTCCTCACTTTCTCCCTGCATTTTCTGTTGGCTGTCACAAGTGTACCTTGCATTATTGATTGTGAGAAAATAGCACAATGGGGAAATAAAAGGCTTTTGGATACCACTTGCCCCATGACAGCAGGTTAGAATTACAACCTGAAAGGGAGGTTGTGGGTGGGGTGGGGGGGAAAGGGGATCATGTAGAAGCTTCCTGATTCTTGAATGAGATGACCATTGCGAGTTAGATTGGAATGGAAAAATAAGACTTTGGACATTGAGGAAAGAAGTCCTATTTTCAATTTAAGGTTTAAGTGTCAAGCTAAGAATCTTTAAAAGAAAAACACGACAGGAACACAATAGGAACCCTGTGGAAAGAGAAGCAAAATTAACCTTTCAAGTCCAAAGACTTTTCTTCAGAACTCCAAACTTTGCTTTTACTTGAGACCAGAATCTCATTAGTGAATGGTTTGTTTGCTGCATTAAAATCTCACTATTTCCTATTCACCTCTCATTTATATACAGGCGGCTATATTCCCAGGCAGTGGACAAAAGCTAAATGGCAACAATTCCCCACATGAGTGAGTACTTTGCAGCCTGGGTAATGTTGTTGTACAGTGAGACCTCGGAGTTCAGGTGCGCAGTTCTTTGAAAGTTGCATCACAGGTAGACAGGGTGGTTAAGCAAGTGTTTGGCATGCTTGCCTTCATTATAATATATAAGCAAATTACTGTAGATGCTGGAATCTGAAACCAAAAGAGAAAATGCTGGAAAATCTCAGCAGGTCCAGCAGCATCTGTAAGGAGAGAAAAGAGCTGACTGACCCTTTGTCAAAGCTTCATTATCAGACCGTTGAGTATTAGAGTTGAGACATCATGTTGAGGTTATACAGGGCATTGGTGAGGCCACCTTTGGAGTACTGTGTACAGTTTTCATCGTCCTGCTAAAGGAAGGATATTATCGAGTTGGAGAGGATTCTAAAAAGAATTACTAGGACTTTGCCAGAACTGGAATGTTTGGGGTATAAGGAGAGGATGGATAGGCTGGACTGCAGGAGCTTCAGGGATGACCTTATGGAGGTTTGTAAAATCATGAATGACACAGACAAGGAGTTCAGAACCAGGTGGCATATGTTTAAGGTGAGAGGAGAAAGATTTAAAAGGGACCTAAGGGGCAACTTTTTCTCAAAGAGGGTGGTTCATATCTAGAATGAACTGCCAGAGAAAGTGGTAGATTCAGATACAGTTACAGCATTTAGAAGACATTTGGACAGGTACATGAATATGAAATGTTTAGAGGGATATGGACCAACCACAGGTAAATGGGACTAGGTTAGTTTGGGAAACTTGGTTAGCATGGATGAGTTGCACTGAATGACTCTATGCATATTGTATGACTATATGACTCTATGCAAAACACCAGAGACTTCTCCTTACATCCATCCTGCCAGCATTTTCTGACATCACAGCACACACACCGTGAGTAATGATTGTCTACACCCACTGCATGTGGAGGTCGGTACTGGCAAAGCAATAGGCTTACCACATCATTGTGGCACATCTTGAACTAACTTTCAGTACAGTGCTGCACTTTGGTGCTCGTTGACAGTGAACGTCAAGAATTCTGTTCCAACGCATGACTTGGTTGACTATCCCTGTGTACGAAATAACTTGGCAGCAGCATTGCAGAACTCTTGGTGTTCAGTCATAAAAGCCCCTGAGGTCACCTGTCCCCAGAACTCCACTTTATTGTGAATATGTTATCACCTTGTAAATATATGTTCAATTTTCACCATCTGCTGTGTGAGCAAATGTCATTTTGGCTACAACTACAATAATGAAGATAGAGTGCCTAGCCATCTTTAGTGCCACACAATATTTTAAGTCTGCGAGAACAATAGCTAACCTTTCCATAGTATCCATACCAGCAGGATTGTCAGGATTGAATGAGGGAACATCGGATGTTGTGAAGCATTCTATTTGTGTGTATAATCTTAACTTTTATTAAGCTAAAGAACAGCAGTGAAAGATCAAAGCATTAAACTGCATTCACAGTTAGGATTATACAGTTGAAGCAGACCTCAGCAGCATCAGACCATTTACAGTCTATAAAAGATGACTCCCCACAATGGGGGGTATTCAGTGGCAATCCTTCCTGTATGACTATGGCTGATTCTGCTGCTCTGTAGGGTACGGAAGGTGCTGTTCCATTGGAAGAGCACCTCATTGAAATACTGTGGCTCTCATGCTTTCCTGTCATTATTCTCATCATACTGAGGAGTCCTTCAAATCTTTGGAGCACAAATTCTGTTAAGTGGTGTGTCCCTACCTGGATGGTACCATTATGAAGTCCCAGACATGACCTGTCCCATCCTATGTCCCACTGACTCTGATGGAAAGAGGTGATTCATTACAGACACACTGGACAGCATATCAAGTTTCCATCTCCACCTATTGCTCCTCTCTCATTAGCACATCATCCCATGGAAGGTATGAGACTGTAGGTTTCCTAAATCTTCACTGTATCATGAGGGAACCTATGGCTGCAAGCTCTCTATTAGGGGTTGGCTCCACATTAGCTAGAGATCAATGTTAGTCCTGGGCTTGTGGATTTATGTGATCCTCATCCATTTGTTTTGCAGGCCTTCATGCAGCTGTCACAGGGAAAATCACAGCTTTTGTGCCTGGATTCATTATGGGTGGTTCCAACATGGGCAAGATCAGAAACAAAGCAGCTTGTCAGTAACTTGACCATTCAACAGTTGCAGCATAAAAATAGCATTTAAACAGTGACCTCAAAAATATTGGGACAGGAAGGTGCCAGATAAGGAGAACAATGGAATATCTTTACATTGACATTGTTCATTGTTGACCTGATTCAGATGCATGCTGTTCAAGCCATTTGGGGCACAGACAGTGGGAGATTGAATATGTATTAGCAGTGATGAGAATCTCTCCTCAACCCCAGAGTATCCAAGAATGACAACAATGCAATAGTATATTGGAAGTGGATATATAGTCAAGGGTGTGAAATGAGCATGCATTGCATTTAATTGAATTGAATTTATTGTCACGTATATCGAGGCACATTGAAAAGCCTTGTCTTGTGACCAATACAGGCAGATCACAGAGTTAAGTAGCATAGATAGTAAATAATGGGTAAACAGTGGCAAAAACAAAAACACTGGTACAGGCGAATGTTATTCAGTGAGTTTATTCTGTATTCTAACAGCAAGTGCTTACTGTTCAAGATGAGAGGAATTCAGTTCTATGCCTCTGAGCAGCAAATGAGAGCTTTTATTGCCCATGGACTGACTGTGCCAATCCCCTCTGATTAACTTGGAAGGACTGCCCCAATTGATGAATGACCAGATTCCTGATTGATCTTTGTGTAGCTTCCTGACTGAGATACTTGTAATCCCCAGAAAGGTTGACTGACTCCAGTCCTTCTTTACTGAACTGAGGACTATTCCACTTAGACTTTGAGAAACAGCCATTTGGTTGAAGCATATTCAGTGTGTTTGCTGCATATGCTGCTGCCATATGCTGCAACTGTAGGATTGATATAGAACAGTGCAGTGCAGCAACATATCCACACTCTTGACTGACCGTTGCTGCCAGGCTTGACTGGAAATACTCCAAGACTGTAAGTTCTGAATGATACAGCCATGTGCAAATGGGTAAGACAAGGCAGAGCTGCTATGCACATCCAAGAAGACACAAAGTGATTAAGTGAAAAAAAAGCAAGCCACGACCCCTGAGATGCAGTCTGTTCTAATGCATGAGATGATGCATTTCCTTGCATGCAAAGTGCATTGAGCTCCAAAGTGCAGTGCTGAAGAGGTCAACCGTAATATAAATGAGTTGGAGTTGTGCCACGATTGTATTGTTAGGCTGGTGAGTGTCCAATGCCAACCTACACTGCTCAGGGAGCATGCACTGAGATGCTGGGGAGTGCCTGGAGAAGGCCGGAGGAGAAAGTGGTGAGCTGGAATTGCCAGGTACCTACACTGACTTGCATTTGGGAATTGTTTCCATCTAGTTTCTTTCCTCTGCAAGGGAGAAAAATAATCTGCATATAAATAAGGCAAGATTAGGCAATGATGAGATATTAATGCATGCAAATAAGCCTCCAGCCTCTCACTAACAAGATGCTCATCACACCATTGAAGCCTAGGATGGAAAATCAGATTTTAAAAATATTTCAAATGTCAACAGATTTTCCCAACTGATTTCCAATTGCTCATCTCATTCAGGGGCTGAGAAGATTCTTCTAAGAGTTTTGAATGTAACTGCTGTGACAGCTAATGAATTGGAATCAGGATGGGATTTACATTCCAGCCAGGGACTCAGCAAATCACAGCAAGCCATTTCTGAACCACAACAGAGCACATGATTGAAAGCAACTTCTCCCCAAAAAAAAAGCAGGGTAATTTCTCAAGCAAAGTGCAATGAGTTGAGAAGTTACCATATATACTTATGTAAAAGTTGAATTTTTTAGACTATTTTTAAAGGTTCAATTTATAAGGTCAACTATTATATGGGCACTAGTTTTGATGGGTTGAAATCTATGGTGCAGTTCAAAACTTTCGAGTAAAAAATGAGGTCTGCAGATGCTGGAGATCACAGCTGCAAATGTGTTGCTGGTCAAAGCACAGCAGGTTAGGCAGCATCTCAGGAATAGAGAATTCGACGTTTCGAGCATAAGCCCTTCATCAGGAATAAGAGAGAGAGAGCCAAGCCGGCTGAGATAAAAGGTAGGGAGGAGGGACTAGGGGGAGGGGCGATGGAGGTGGGATAGGTGGAAGGAGGTCAAGGTGAGGGTGATAGGCCGGAGTGGGGTGGGGGCGGAGAGGTCAGGAAGAGGATTGCAGGTTAGGAGGGCGGTGCTGAGTTGAGGGAACCGACTGAGACAAGGTGGGGGGAGGGGAAATGAGGAAGCTGGAGAAATCTGAATTCATACCTTGTGGTTGGAGGGTTCCCAGGCGGAAGATGAGGCGCTCCTCCTCCAGCCGTCGTGTAGTTGTGTTCTGCCGGTGGAGGAGTCCAAGGACCTGCATGTCCTCGGTGGAGTGGGAGGGGGAGTTAAAGTGTTGAGCCACGGGGTGATTGGGTTGGTTGGTTCGGGCGGCCCAGAGGTGTTCTCTGAAGCGTTCCGCAAGTAAGCGGCCTGTCTCACCAATATAGAGGAGGCCACATCGGGTGCAGCGGATGCAATAGATGATGTGTGTGGAGGTACAGGTGAACTTGTGGCGGATATGGAAGGATCCCTTGGGGCCTTGGAGGGAAGTGAGTGTGGAGGTGTGGGCGCAAGTTTTACATTTCCTGCGGTTGCAGGGGAAGGTGCCGGGGGTGGAGGTTGGGTTGGTGGGGGGTGTGGATCTGACAAGGGAGTCACGAAGGGAGTGGTCCTTGCGGAACGCTGATAGGGGAGGGGAGGGAAATATATCCTTGGTGGTGGGGTCCGTTTGGAGGTGGCGGAAATGGCGGCGGATAATACGTTGTATGCGCAGGTTGGTGGGGTGGTAGGTGAGAACCAGTGGGGTTCTGTCTTGGTGGCGGTTGGAGGAGCGGGGCTCAAGGGCGGAGGAGCGGGAAGTGGAGGAGATGCGGTGGAGGGCATCGTCGATCACGTCTGGGGGGAATCTGCGGTCCTTGAAGAAGGAGGCCATCCCGACCTGATACACTGGCACCACCCCCCACCTTTTCCTCCGCTACATCGATGACTGTATCGGCGCTGCCTCGTGCTCCCACGAGGAGGTTGAACAGTTCATCAACTTTACTAACACCTTCCATCCCGACCTGAAATTCACCTGGACTGTCTCAGACTCCTCCCTCCCCTTCCTAGACCTTTCCATTTCTATCTCGGGCGACCGACTCAACACAGACATCTATTATAAACCGACTGACTCCCACAGCTACCTGGACTACACCTCCTCCCACCCTGCCCCCTGTAAAAACGCCATCCCATATTCCCAATTCCTTCGTCTCCGCCGCATCTGCTCCCAGGAGGACCAATTCCAACACCGCACAACCCAGATGGCCTCCTTCTTCAAGGACCGCAGATTCCCCCCAGACGTGATCGACGATGCCCTCCACCGCATCTCCTCCACTTCCCGCTCCTCCGCCCTTGAGCCCCGCTCCTCCAACCGCCACCAAGACAGAACCCCACTGGTTCTCACCTACCACCCCACCAACCTGCGCATACAACGTATTATCCGCCGCCATTTCCGCCACCTCCAAACGGACCCCACCACCAAGGATATATTTCCCTCCCCTCCCCTATCAGCGTTCCGCAAGGACCACTCCCTTCGTGACTCCCTTGTCAGATCCACACCCCCCACCAACCCAACCTCCACCCCCGGCACCTTCCCCTGCAACCGCAGGAAATGTAAAACTTGCGCCCACACCTCCACACTCACTTCCCTCCAAGGCCCCAAGGGATCCTTCCATATCCGCCACAAGTTCACCTGTACCTCCACACACATCATCTATTGCATCCGCTGCACCCGATGTGGCCTCCTCTATATTGGTGAGACAGGCCGCTTACTTGCGGAACGCTTCAGAGAACACCTCTGGGCCGCCCGAACCAACCAACCCAATCACCCCGTGGCTCAACACTTTAACTCCCCCTCCCACTCCACCGAGGACATGCAGGTCCTTGGACTCCTCCACCGGCAGAACACAACTACACGACGGCTGGAGGAGGAGCGCCTCATCTTCCGCCTGGGAACCCTCCAACCACAAGGTATGAATTCAGATTTCTCCAGCTTCCTCATTTCCCCTCCCCCCACCTTGTCTCAGTCGGTTCCCTCAACTCAGCACCGCCCTCCTAACCTGCAATCCTCTTCCTGACCTCTCCGCCCCCACCCCACTCCGGCCTATCACCCTCACCTTGACCTCCTTCCACCTATCCCACCTCCATCGCCCCTCCCCCTAGTCCCTCCTCCCTACCTTTTATCTCAGCCGGCTTGGCTCTCTCTCTCTTATTCCTGATGAAGGGCTTATGCTCGAAACGTCGAATTCTCTATTCCTGAGATGCTGCCTAACCTGCTGTGCTTTGACCAGCAACACATTTGCAGCTGCAGTTCAAAACACCATATTATTAACAGAAGTCGATTTGATTGCTCACCTAATCTCTGGTAAAGAAGAAAAACACAATAAATTACAGTAAAGATCATTAGTGGATAAAAGCAAGAGAAACAAAAATGACTCACTGTAGGGAATTTTATTTATGCTTACGGGTACGAAAATTTAACATGTCAAAGATTCATTCAAATCCTGCAAAATCGTATAGTTCAACATCGTCATGGCCTGGTGTAATGGCACACTTAAAATGAAACATTTATTAGATTCTGAATGTGTAAGTGTCCTGAATTTTCCCGCCAAATTCTTCCATTTCCCTCCCATTTCTCAGGATTGAATGAGGGAACATCGGATGTTGTGAAGCATTCTATTTGTGTGTAATCATAACTTTTATTAAGCTAAAGAACAGCAGTGAAAGATCAAAGCATTAAACTGCATTCACAGTTGGGATTATACAGTTAAAGCAGATCTCAGCAGCATCAGAACATTTATAGTCTATAAAAGATGACTTCCCACAATGGTGGGTATTCAGTGACAATCCTTCCTGTATGACAATGGCTGATTCTACTGCGCTGTAAGGTACTGAAGGTGCTGTTCCATTGGAAGAGCACCTCATTGAAATATTATGGCTCTCATGCTTTCTTGTCATTATTCTAATCATAATGGGGAGTCCGCCAAATCTTTGGAGCACAAATTCTGTAAAGTGCCTCCAGGAAAGAAATAACAATAATCCAGAGAAAATATATTCCTGTCAGGGTGAAAGGGAAGGCTGGCAGGTATAGGGAATGCTGGACGACTAAGAAATTGAGGATTTGGTTAAGAAAAAGAAGGAAGCATATATAGACAGGATAGATCAAGTGAATCCTTAGAAGAGTATAAAGGAAGTTGGAGTATACTTAAGAGGAAAATCAGGAGGGCAAAATGGGGACATGAGATAGCTTTGGCAAATAGAATTAATGAGAATTCAAAGGGTTTTTACAAATATATTAAGGACAAAAGGGTAACTAGGGAGAGAATAGGGCCCCTCAAAGATCAGCAAGGTGGCCTTTGTGTGGAGCCACAGAAAATGGAGGAGATACTAAATGAATATTTTGCATCAGTATTTACTGTGGAAAAGGATATGGAAGATATAGACTGTAGGGAAATAGATGGTGACATCTTGCAAAATGTCCAGATAGCAAGGGAGGGAGTGCTGGATATCTTGAAACGGTTAAAGGTGGATAAATCCCCAAGACCTGATCAGGTGTACCCAAGAATTCTGTGGGAAGCTAGGGAAGTGATTGCTGGGCCTCTTGCTGAGATATTTGTATCATTGATAGGCACAGGTGAGGTGCCGGAAGATTGGAGTCGGCAAACGTGGTGCCACTGTTTAAGAAGGGTGGTAAAGACAAGCCAAGGAATTATAGACCGGTGAGCCTGACCTCAGTGGTGGGCAAGTTGTTGGAGGGAATTCTGAGGGACAGGATGTGCGTGTACTTGGAAAGGCAAGGACGGATTAGAGATAGTCAAGATGGCTTTGTGCATGGGAAATCATGTCTCACAAACTTGATTGGGTTTTTTGAAGAACTAACAAAGAAGATTAATGAGGGCAGAGTGGTAGATGTGATCTATGTAGACTTCAGTAAGGCGTTTGACAAGGTTCCCCATGGGAGACCGATGAGCAAGGTTAGATTTCATGGAATACATGGAGAACTAGCCATTTGGATACAGAACTGGCTCAATGGTAGAAGACAGTGGGTGGTGGTGGAGAGTTGTTTTTCAGACTGGAGGCCTGTGACTAGTGGAGTGCCACAAGGATTGGTGCTGGGCCCTCTACTTTTTGTCATTTACATAAGTGATTTGGATGCGAGCATAAGAGGTACTTTTGTAGATGACACCAAAATTGGAGGTGTTGTGGTCAGCGAAGAGGGTTACCTCTGATTACAACAGGATCTGGACTAGATGGGCCAATGGGCTGAGAAGTGGCAGATAGAGTTTAATTCAGATAACTGTGAGGTGCTGCATTTTGGGAAAGCAAATCTTAGCAGGACGTATACACTTAATGGTAAGGTCCTAGGGAGTGTTGTTGATCAAAGAGACCTTGAAGTGCAAGTTTAAAGTTCCTTGAAAGTGGAGTTGCAGGTAGATAGGATAGTGAAGAAAGTGTTTGGTATGCTTTCCTTTATTGGTCAGAGAATTGAGTACAGGAGTTGGGAGGTCATGTTGTGGCTGTACAGGACATTGGTTAGGCCACTGTTGGAATATTGCATGCAATTCTGGTCTCCTTCCTATCGGAAAGATGTTGTGAAACTTGAAAGGGTACAGAAAAGACTTACAAGGATGTTGCCAGGGTTGGAGGATCTGAGCTACAGGGAGAGGCTGAACAGGTTGGGACTGTTTTCCCTGGAGCGTCGGAGGCTGAGGGGTGACCTTATTGAGGTTTAAAAAATGATGAGGGGCATGGATAGGGTAAATAGGCAAAGTCTTTTCCCTGGGGTCGGGGAGTCCAGAACTAGAGGGCATAGGTTTAGGGTGAGAGGGGAAAGATATAAAAGAGACCTAAGGGGCATCTTTTTCATGCAGAGGGTGGTACGTGTATGGAATGAGCTGCCAGAGAATATGGTGTAGGCTGATACAATTGCAACATTTAAGAGGCATTTGGATGGGTATATGAATAGGAAGGGTTTGGAGGGATATGGGTCAGGTGCTGGCAGGTGAGACTAGATTGGGTTGGGATATCTGGTTGGCATGGACGAATTGGACCGAACCGTCTGTTTCGATGCTGTACATCTCTATGACTCTATTTATTTCACATGTAATGAACTACAGCAACATTCACAAATTTGTCAAAGAATTAAACACATATGTAACTAATATATCTCACTTTTATTCAGATCTAATGGCACAATTAAAATGATTAACATTTTTTTGATATTAACTTTTGGATATATGACGAACAAAGTGTGATAAGTACCAATGGACTTAGTACCGATCTGAATGAATAAATGAATCAAAATGTGCTGTATTAAACCACGTGGGCTGAGTTGAGTTATGAATAAATGAATGGAGACACAATATAGTAAACAAAGAGCAATGAGTAGAGTTAGCGGTATGAATGAATGAATGCAATTTTGTTTAAGTGGGTTAATGGAAACATGCAGTTTCCTTTGTAAGAGGTTTATAATGTGATATAGTAGGATCGACTTTTACATGAGAAATGCAGAAAATACAAGATTTTTTTTGGCCAAAAATAAGGGGTTGACTTCTACATGTGATCGACCTTTACATGCGTATATACGGTACATAATACAAATCGATTATTTCTCCAGTAAATTGTAGAGTTTGGAGGATAATTACAATCAAATTATGTGGATGACTTCAATCCCAGGCACTTTCAATTGTATGATCTATAAGTGTGATTGATGGCTGGACTTCTAGTCATGTCCATTCTGGTTGGGAACAGAGCTGTCACTACATGCAGCAATTAAATATGATAGCAGCCAAAAATAATTAAAGTTGCTGAGGCTTGTGAAGCAGCTATCAAACTGAAAAGTTTATGCATTTTCATGACAGTAGGCAAACATCTGTCAGGACTTTCTTTAAACATAAGAATTCAGTTGACATCAAGACCATGACAAGTTGTATAAACGAAATGAAACCATCACTCTGCAAAAAGACTTTATAATAGAGTAGGAATCCATTTTTGGTAATTGTTTAGAATTACTGGCGTCCTGTTGCTATAGTTATAGTTGATCATTCTCAGAGCACAGCTTTGGCTAACCTTCAGAGTTAGCAACACCTTGTTGCTATAACTGCAGTTTGCAAAATTCCAACTTGTTTTGAAGAAAATCCCTTAAGGAGAATAAAGTTGTTTGAAATTTTTAATTGCAGAGGCATATCATGCAGAGGAATAATAACATTTGAATAGGTAAGCACAAGCTGTGAAAACCTGATGGCAGCAAATCTTTCCAAATGATGACCCAATCTTTCCACATGGATGAGATAATGATGCATTTTAATTAGTTCAGGAGTGTTATCATTCATACTTTATCAATGTTTAGCCATAGTACTAATTGGAAAAGTAAAATTTTGGATTTATTCTTTCTAATGTGTGTTTTCTTTTGTGTGGAGACTTAAACTTGAACGTAAATGTAAAGTAGGTAATTATTTGCCTCACAGAAGGTGAGTGGAGGTGATGGTCTTGCCTCTGTTTGTAAATGATACATATCAACAATTAATGGATGGGTTTCAACCAAACCCTATGCACAGATACAGTATGATACAAGGAAGAACTGTGTAGTTTTTGGTGAAGGTACAGATCAGCATCCCGGAATTGTTTAAAAAGTATCTGTTAAGATAAGGAGATGGGGTGAATTGATTTGCTTTTTAGAATGCTGAGATTTGTTTTATTTGGAGTGATGCTGATTATCTCAACTGTTGTGGTACAATTAGTCACAGCTGCAAACAGAAAGTTTGGAGCAGGTTGTTGGATGTGATTGAACCTTTCTTCCGTGAGAGAGAAGCTCTTCATAAAAAATGGTTCTTTCTTTCTCTTTACTGTCAGAGATGTGCTGTGCAGTGTTTGTGCACAATGGAAGGTTAAAGAGGTTCATGGACTCTCAGGCTACCTGTATTCTCTGCAGTCTTAAGGTTTCTTTGCTTCCTATAATGTAGGGTATGTCAGGTTTTAGCCTTTTTTATTATTAGAAGGGGCTAATCCTGAATGTTTGGCCGCACATGGGCCTTGGTGTGAATGGGCATGGGAGAGTTCAAAAAGATTCTTTTATTTCTGCTTGTGGGCCTGGCCAAGGTGCCCATCACCAGATGCAAACAGCAGGCTATGGAAGGAGTTCATAGACCTGACTGTCTGCTTCAATATAATGGCTACCTCCATGCCTGAACATCCCTAAAAAAGAAGCATGGAGTGTCCAAGAGGAGGTTTGAAGATTTCTATGACCTGTGGGTGCTGAAGTGCACTATCTCTGTCTGTAGCTAAACCTGAATTTAATGTTTACTTAAAAAATTGAAATTTGTTTCAGTGCCCCTTTAAGAGGCTGCCACTAATTTAATTTGAATAAATTTTGTTCAATGAGGTTTTCTTTCAAATAAAAATACTTTTTTTCAGCTTTGTAGTTACAAAGGATCGGTCAGGACCCTGAGGAAAATCTGCGTATTTGTATTAATGTTGAATTAAAATGATGTGGTGGGCGTAAATGCTCCTGTTCAAATGTTAATGAATTCAGGAGAAATCCCTACCCAGAATGTCTTGACAAGGTAAAACTTGTTAAAATAAGCCAAACACTAAGCTGGCATATTGGAGGGGATAGTAAATTAGGTTGTCTACATTTGCTTTTATTGAAAGGAGGCCCCAAGATTTGGAAAATAGTCCAGATTGTCCAGGATCATAGAGGCCATTCAGCCTATCAAGTCTGTACTGCCAATGGCTCTGTTATAGAGCCATAGAGTCATAACAGCATGGAAGCAGACCCCTCAGCCCAAGCAGTCCATGCCCACCATGATCCCAAACTAAACTAATCCCACCTGCATACTCCTGGCCCATATCCCTCCAAATGTTTCATATTCATGTACTTATCTGAGTGTCTTTTAAAAGTTGTAACTGTGCCTGGATCCATTACTTCTGAAGGAAGTTCATTCCATATGTGAATCACTCTCTGCCCCTCATGTCTTTTTTAAATCTCTCTGCTCTCACCCTAAAAATATGCCCCCTAGTCTTGAAATGAGAGTTTAGATTAGAGTGGTGCTGGAAAAGCACAGCAGTTCAGGCAGCATCCAAGGAGCAGTAAAATCGACGTTTCAGGCAAAAGCCCTTCATCAGGAATACAGGCAGAGTGCCTGAAGGATGGAGAGATAAATGAGAGGAGGGTGGGGGTGAGGAGAAAGTAGCATAGAGTACAATAGGTGAGTGGGGGAGGGGATGAAGGTGATAGGTCACGGAGGAGGGTGGAGTGGATAGGTGGAAAGGAAGATAGGCAGGTAAGACAAGTCATGGGGACAGTGCTGAGCTGGAAGTTTGGAGTTGGGGTGAGGTGGGGAAAGGGGAAATGAGGAAACTGTTAAAGTCCACATTGATGCCCTGGTGTTGAAGTGTTCCGAGGTGGAAGATGAGGCGTTCTTCCTCCAGGCGTTGGGTTTCTTTAGTTATCCAGCATTCCCTGTACCTACCAGCATTCCCTTTCACCCTAACAGGAATATACTTTCTCTGGATTCTTGTAATCTCATTACTGAAGGCTTCCCATTTTCTATCCGTCCCTTTACCTGCGAACATCTGCCTTCAATCAGCTTTTGAAAGTTCTTGCCTAATACCATCAAAATTGGCCTTTCTCCAATTTAGAATTTTAACTTTTAGATTTGGTCTATCCTTTTCCATCACTATTTTAAAACAAATAGAATTATGGTCGCTGGCCCCAAAGTGCTCCCCCACTGACACCTCAGTCACCTGCCCTGCCTTATTTCTCAAGAGTAGGTCAAATTTTGCACCTTCTTTAGTAGGCACATCCACATACTGAATCAGAAAATTGTCTTGTATGCTCTTAAGAAATTCCTCTCCATCTAAACCTTTAACATTATGGCAGTCCCAGTCGATGTTTGGAAAGTTAAAATCCCGTACCATAACTATCCTATTATTCTTACAGATAGCTGAGATCTCCTTACAAGTTTGTTTCTCAATTTCCCTCTGACTATTGGGGGTCTATAATACAATCCCCTTTCTTATTTCTTAGTTCCACCCAAATAACTTCCCTGAATGTAGGGGAGAGTGGCTAGGGTTTCTGGACATGTTTTGTCTACTTTTTTGGGTTTGTTGTTGAGAAATCAATGGAATGTTTTCTTTTTGAATATGCTGTGTAGGTGATTTTCCTCTGCCCCTCATAGTTCCTCTGTGCTGCAGTGTGTGGTAGCTTGTTGAAATAATGTCCTAATGCAGCTTCGTTTGTGGGTGCTGGGATGATTGCTTCTGTTGTTCAGTATTTGGCCCGTATGTGTTGTTTTCCTGTAGACAATGGTTTGAAGTTCCCCATTGGCTGTTTGCTCTACTGCGACATCTAGGAATTGCAGTTTGTTGTTGTTTTCCTCCTCTTTAGTGAATTTTATGCCCATGTGGGTATTATTGATTGTCTTGAAAGATTCCTCTGATTTGTTTCATTTGGTGATGACATGGGTGTCATCCATTTACAAACCCAAAGTTTGAGTTGGATGGTTGGTAGAGCTGTTTGTTCGAGTCTCTGCATTACTGCCTCTGCTAAGAACACTGATATTGGAGATCCCAAGGGTGTTCCATTGGTTTGTTTATACGTTTTGTTGTTGAAGGTGAAGTGGGTAGCAAGGCATACGTCCACTAGCTTGATGATATTGTCCTTTCTGATGAAGTTGATGGCTTTAGTGTATGTGTCTTTGATTCTTCTAATAATGTTGTCAGTGTTTCCTTGGCGACGTTGATGTTGATGGCTGTGAACAGGGCTGTTGTATCAGAGGAGACCATTATTTCATCCTCTTCTATCTTGGTGTCTTTGATGGTCTTCAGGAATTCTTGAGTGGAGTGAATGGAGTGGTGTGAGTCTTCTACTAAGTGTTTCAGTCTTTGGTGTAGCTCCTTGGCCAGTCTGTAAGTTGGTGTTCCCGGTAGTGAGACAGTGGGTCTGAGGGGGGCTCCTAGTTTGTGAATTTTGGGTAATTTGTGGAAGCGTGGTGTATTGGATCTGTCTGGTTTCATTTTTTGGAAGTCAGTCTTATTTATTTCTACAGATTTCTGAAACTTTTTGATTAGGGCTGTGATTCAATTCTCTAGTTGTGAGGTCGGGTTTATCACCATTTTTGGTAAGTGTTGGTATCTGCAAGTAGTGCATTTGCTTTCTCAATGCAGTCTCTTTGATTTAATATGACTGTCAAGTGTCCTTTGCAGATTCCTGAAGAAGGGCTTATACCCGAAACATTGAATCTCCTGTTTCTTGGATGCTGCCTGACCTGCTGTGCTTTTCCAGCAACACATTTTCAGCTGTAGGTAGGATGACAAAGTTTTCATTTTTTTTAGTGCTTCTAGTGCTTTCCTTTCTTGTGTATTGGGTGTGTTTCCTTCCTTTTGTCCTGCTTAATGTTGGTGTAACTGTCTGTTGATAGTTTGCTGGTTTTTTTCTGTGAGTTGGTTGTCTTTTAGTGTTGTTTCTAATGCTGCTAAGAAATCTTTCTTGTCCTCATCCTGGAAGTTGTAATTTAATCCTCTTACTAAGACGGCTATTATATAAATTTTATATAATAAGGAAACAAGCAATTTTGGTGGTTGTACAATCGGTATGAATGTCAAAGCTACATTATATCCTGGGAAGAAAAATAACTCATTCCTATTTCTATGAGAGAATTCAAACTTCAGACCTGATGTAATGCAGACATAAGACTTTCACAGAAAGCAAAGATATACATCAAACATTAAAGTAAGGATCACTGGATTTCAAACAATGACTCTGCTTTCTCTCCATAGATGCTGGTAGCCTTGCTGAGTTTCTCCAACAATTTCTGTTTCTGGCAAATATCAAAGTGATATTATCAAGATCCAAAAGAGTGTGAGAATTGTTAGGTTCAGAATGAATCTGGAGCGGAGGTGATCAATACCAACATTTCTCTTCTAATGAATATAATCATTTAAGTTCTTTGGAGGGATTTATAACTAATTAAAAGATGATGCGGAAGATGGTAATTTGATCAATAAAAACCATCCTTAATCATTACCACATTAGTTGAAGGGGCCTAATGGGTCTCTCACTTTCCATTCTTCTCATTGTGATTAGATTATAGAGTCATAGATTCATATAGCATGGAATCAGATCCTTTGATCCAACTTGTCTATGCCGACCAAGTTTCTCAAACAAATCAGGTACCGTTTGTTTGTGTTTGGCCCATATCCCTCTCCTATTTGTGTATCTGTCCAAATGTCTTTTAAATATTGTAGTTATAATTACTTCTACCTTTTCCTCTGGCAATTCATTGCACATACGAATCATGCTGTGTTTGAAAATGTTACCCCTCAAATCCCATTTAATTCTTCTCTCACCTTAAAATAAACCTTCTAATTTTGATCTACTCAACTTTTGGGAAAAGACCTTTGCTATTCACCTTAGTTATGCCTCTCATGATTTTATAAACCTCTATAAGGTCACCCCTCAACCTCTTATGCTCCAGTGAAAATATCCCAGCCCATCCAGTCTCTCATTATAATTCAAACTCTCCATTCCCAGTAACATCCTTGTAAATCTTTTGTGCACTCTCTCCAATTTAATAATAGGGTAAAAACAATGATTGCAGATGCTGGAAACCAGATTCTGGATCAGTGGTGCTGGAAGAGCACAGCAGTTCAGGCAGCATCCAACGAGCAGCGAAATCGACGTTTCGGGCAAAAGGTCTTCATCAGGAATAAAGGTGCCTTTATTCCTGATGAAGGGCTTTTGCCCGAAACATCGATTTCGCTGCTCATTGGATGCTGCCTGAACTGCTGTGCTCTTCCAGCACCACTGATCCAATTTAATAATAGCCTTTCTGCAGCAGGATGACTAAAACTGCACACACTACTCCAGAAGAGGCCACACCAATGTTCTGTACAACATAATATGATGCCCTAACTCTTACACTCAGTGGTCTAAGCAATGAAAGCAAATATACCAAATGCCTTCTTGACCACCCTGTCTACCAATAACACAACTTTCAGAGAACTATGTACCTGAACCCCTAGTTCTCTCTGTTCGGGAACACTGCCCAGGGCCTACCGTTAACGGTATGGCTCCAGCCCTTTGTCTTACTAAAATGCAATGCCATGCATTTATCCAAATTAAACACCATCTGCACTTCCATGACCCGCTTGCCCAATTGATCAAGATTCCTTTGTAATCTTAGATAAACTTCTTCACTGTCAACTGTACCACCGGATTTAGAACCATCTGCAAACTTACTAACCATGTTTCCTAAATTCTCATCCAAATCATTTATAGAAATGATAAACAAACATGGACCCGACATTGGTCCCTGTGGAACACTGCTGGTCACAGGCCTCTAGTCCGAAAACCAACGTTCCACCACTACCACCCTCTGTCTCATACTGTCAAGCTAATTTTTTTATCCAATTGGCAATTCTCCCTGAATCCCATGTGATTTAACTTTACTCATCAGTCTGCCAAGTGAAGCCTTGTCAAAGGCTTTACTAAAGCCCACATAGACAACATTGTCAATCTTCTTGATCATGTCCTTAAAAAAACTCAATTAAGTTTGTGAGACATGATTTTCCTCACACAAAATCAGACTGACTATCCCTAATCATTCCTTGCCTCTCCAAATGCATGTAAATCCTCTCTCTTAGAATCCCCTCCACAACCTACCCACCACTGATGTCAGACTCACCAGTCTATAGTTTCAGGCGTCCCCTTGCAGCCTTTCATAAATAAAAACACAACATTGACCACTCTCCAGTCCTCCAGTACCTCACCCGTGGCTGTGGGTGCTACAAGTTGTCTGTTCAATTTCTAAGAAATATCCTTTTTTATTCATTCTTGAGAAACTAAGGCTTATTAACAGTCTATGTTAGTCAATTAGAACATAAGAGCCTGAGGAAGAATAGGCCATTTGGCACATCAATTCTGCTCCACCATTCAATAAAACCATGGCTGATCTTATCATGGACTCAGCTTCACTTATCCATCTGCTCTCCATAACCCTTATTTCCTTAGTTTAGTTAAGGTTCTGCATCTAGTTAGATAATAAGACTAGGGGCTTTGTGTTCCGTTCTCCGTTTATGGTTTTATGAGCTGAGTTGCAATGCATTCCATTGCCATTTGTTATCACAAAAGTAGTGGCTTTTAAGTATGTGTAATCTTTATCAGCAATTTCATCTTATAAGAATGCTGCTTGCTGATAATTTCTTGCATTGATTCCACATATTGTAGCCCTTATTCCTTCAATCATGCACTCATCCAATTTCCCACATAAATGTAGCATCACGTACAATGTATTACATATACAGCAACTCAGTCCCTTCTCCATCCTGAGACTTATTGTAACTTTTCACTTGAATCTATTTTGAAATGCAGATTCTGAAAACAGGAATCATTTGATTTCTAATTAGCTGCTTTATCCTTTTTCCTTACTTGCATTCTAATGGCAACCTACCACAGTAGCAGCTTACCCTTTTTCTAGTTTCACTTTAGTCTTCAAGAGACCCTTCCAAAAGTAAATACAGGTTTTCCCTAAAGCACACACATTATCACAGCATGTGCACCAATTCAGAATATTTCATATCTCTTGATCTTTCCGATATTAAGATTGCAAAATACTGAGGAAATAAATAGAAAATGATCAGCCCAAATTTTATTGATCATCACTGTGCTGGCAAAGGTAACAAGGATTTGGCAATTACAATCTGAATATAATTTCTATACAATCATTAACAAATAGTCATCATTGGAAGAACTTGTAATGCTAAATAGAGTTTATAACATTCTCAGGAGGTTTCAAAGTGCTTCACAGTCAATTAATGATTTAAATTGCCATTGTTTGTTGTTCTGTTAACACAGCAGATAACTTGCACACAAGTTCCCACATTCAAAAATAAGAGAAAAAAAATCTTGCTTGTCTGACCTCCAGTTTTGGATGAGCAGAAATTTCCTCCAATTAAATATAAGGAAGACTGTTTCTAGTTCCATAGTCACTCACTCTATTCCTCTCCTTGACAACTTTCTGAGACTGAATGGTGTCATATTGGACCTGAAATGAGTTTCTAACTATGTATCTATGCCAGCACAAAGACCAGTTTGTTCTATCTCCATAACATTTCTCAACTGTGTCCCAATATCAACCCATATGCTGCTAAAACTCTCACAACTTTGTTACCCCAAGACTTGACTAGTCCAATGCATTTTTGCTGAAACTCCCACATTCAACACTGTGTCAAATTGAGGTCATTCAAAATTTTGCTGTCCATGTTCTAACTCATACTAACTTCTGTTCATCCACACCCCTAGACTCTCTGATCTATCTTCCTTCTTCCTTCCATCCTTACTCCCTTCCTCCCTCCAGAGGAATAGAGTATCATTTATTGTTATGTGTTCTCCATTGTAAAAGTACAGTGAAAAGCTTTTCCAATGTTTTCCTCTTATTGCACAAACTAAGGTACAAATCTTGGATACAAAAGAGCAATAAAAAGTATTTGCATTACCTTACAGAGTTTAAAAAATAAGTTTGAAAAAAGGCATTATTAAAGGATTCGCTTTACAACCAGATAAAAATATTTTAAATAAACAATACATTGTGGCAGTTCAGCGCAGGGCCTCCACACATGGTCTGACTGCCCAGACCAGACCGCAGTCCAACAGATATCCCTGCTCCGATGCATGCCTCCAGTCCACTCCATAATGGCACTCAGCTGCTCCAAGGTACGTTCCAGGACTTCCTCTCCCTGTGTCGGTCTCTGCCTGGGACCTGTTGCCTATGCACTACTCTGGGCTCACAGCTTACGCACAGCCCAGGATGCTTAGTGCAGAGTATAACCTGTGACAAGAATTTGCCTGTGGGCCCTTTTGATTAGGGAGACTATTCTGCAACAGTTCTGCTTAGGAGACCCTCCCTCTTTTTATGAAATGTCATAGGCATGTTGGAAATACTAGCAGGTTGAAAATTAGTCTGTTTGACGACATCATGAATGTAACTTACATGGCCTTCAAATCCTGAACCTGGAGATTCTGGCTCAGAGGCAGGGATGCTGCTATGACCATGAGATGATCTATACTTGGTGACCTACTATAGCACACAATTCAACACACCTCTGTTTTAAAATTGTTATCCCTTGATTTCAAGGCTCTTCATAGCATTTCCCTTTCATATCTCTGTGAAATCATCCAGCTGCAAAACCCTCACAGATATCTGTCCTCATTGTTTTCGGCCTCTTAAGCATCCCCAATTTTAATCAGTTCAGCACTGCTGGACATATCTTCAGCTGCTTAGGCCCCCAAGTTCTGGGATTCTGTCCACCCTTTGATGGAAGATGCTGCACAAAACCTCATTTAAAATTTGATTAGTTGTCCTGCTATTGCCTTATATAGATTGCTGACAAATTTTGCTTTATAACAGACACACAAGGATGTTTTGTTGCATTAAATATTTTGTCTTCTTGAGGGATAAATGTAGAACTTTGTCATTCCACTTTGATTATTGTCTTAATCATTTATTTCCACTTGAGCAGAGAATCCTGTTTTAATGGTAGTGGGACAAGGATTTAAAAACCATAATCAACAAAAACATTTATCGGCACTTGGAAAGATTTGAGTTAATTAACGAGAGTCAGCATGAATGTGTAAAAGTCAGCTTGTGTTTGACTAATCTAATTGAATTTTCTGGAAGCATAAGGCAAGGCTGATGAAGGAATTGGTGCCTATATGTACTGAAGGAAAGTGCTGATAAGTACTGCATGCATAAAAGGCTGGTTATTAAAATTGACGTTTGTGGACTATGGTGCGCAACATCACTTAGGTAAAGAAAAAAAATTGGCTTAAGTGCAGAAAACAAAATGGAGAACTCAGAGTGGTACCTAGTGGTGTTCCCCAAGGTCAGTACTCAAGCTACTGCCATTTTTACTGTATAGAAATAATTTGGACATGGAAACACAAAGATTGAGAATCAAACTTGGAGGTGTGGCAAATGGTGAGAATGATGCCAATTGGCTACAACAAGATATAGGTTAGTAGCATCAACAGCTGAAAATGTGTTGCTGGAAAAGCGCAGCAGGTCAGGCAGCATCCAAGGAACAGGAGATTCGATGTTTCGGGCATAAGCCCTTCTTCAGGAAGGGCTTATGCCCGAAACGTCGAATCTCCTGTTCCTTGGATGCTGCCTGACCTGCTGAGCTTTTCCAGCAACACATTTTCAGCTGTGATCTCCAGCATCTGCAGACCTCACTTTCTCCTAGTATCATCGGCAGACAACTGAGAAGTGGAATGATGTATTTTGCCAGAAAGAAAAGAGAGAGGTAATATAAATTAAAGACAGAGTTTGAAAGAAGGATTTAGGGTATCATGTGGACCGATTTTTGAAGGTGGCAGATAATATTGAGAGAATAGTCAGAAAAGTATCTGGAATTTTGGGCCTGATTAATAGAGGTAATGCACACAAAAGCAGTGAAATTATGTTGAACCTTTATAAATCTGGTTAAACCATAACTGGAATATCACATCTGGTGTTGGTCATCATATTTTAGCAAGGATGTGAAGGTTTTGAGAGGTTGCAGAAGAGATTGACCAGATTGGTTACATGGTTGGCAAGCTCTAGTTACAAGATTATGTAGGAAAGGTTGTGGCTTTTCTTATGGCAGAGAAGGAATGAGGGGAGATGTGGTAAAGATATAAGATTATGAAAGGTTTAGCTGAGGCAGAGAAAGTCATTCCCATTAACTGATTTTATAAGGTTAGAGGATTTAAAGTTTTTGGCAAGAGCTTCTGAGGAGGTAAGCAAAACATTCTTCTGTGCAATGACTGGTAATGATTTGGAAATCAGTTAACAAGGGTGGTGGAAACAGCAATAATCAGGAAGCTCAAGGAGCATTGTTCAAGAAAATAAACTTATAGAGCTTTGTATTTAGAGTAGGGGAGTGGAATTGAATGGTTTATTGCACCATCATTCGATCCAAAAGACCTCATTTTGTGCTTTAATGACTTTATGAGCAATATTTATTCTCATTCCTAACAGTGGGTTACAGGAAAGAATCTTACCATCTTCCTATTTTCACTCAGGAAAAATCCTTGGGAAAGCCAATAGATGGTCCCTTATGGATATAGACTTTGCTAATTGTTAGCTGTGTCAGGAACCATGAGTGGGTTTTGAGTGGACAGCAGCCCCTCCTCCCTGATGGCACTGCTTTTCACTAGAACTGCGGGCCTCTGGTTAGCCAGAGTTCTTGGTGACCTCGACTTCCACCCCTGATCCGTGATACTAGACAAGGGTCAAACTGTCCAGTTAAGTGTCTGAGTCCCTTTTTCCAGCTAACTCCACTTCAGCTAGCAGGAAGTGGGATATGAATTACAGGCCAGAAGCACAAGATTACAGGGCTGTTTAAAATTCATACTGATTTCTAGTAGATCATGTTGTCACTGCTCCAAGGGTGTTAAGCTACAGTGTGGGAGTCACCAATTTATCAAGTAGGTGTAAACATTTTTGAAAGCGTATAGCTACGCTGACATATCAAAGATTATTGCATAAAATAACAGCTCATGGTGTTTAGATAATCTGTTATGTCTGGAAAGAACATTTGCAGGCTGTCAGAAAACCAGGTATGTATAAGTGGGCCTTTGGCATCATAGTACCCCTACAATGCAGAAAGAGGCCATTTAGACTATCAAGTATGCACCGATCCTTTGAAGGGCATTCCAGACAACCTCTGTAACCCTGCATTTCCCATGTTTAACCCACTTCGCCTGCATATCCCTGGAACACTACAGGGCAATTTACCATGGCCAATGCACCTAACCTGCACATACTTGGACTGTGGGAGAAAACTGGAGCACCCAGCAGAAACTTGCATGGACATGGGGAGGACATGCAAACTCTACATAGACAGACACCCAAGGCCGGAATTGAACATAGGTCCCTGGCACTGGGAGGCAGCAATGCCAACCACTGAGCCACCGTGCCGTCCATATGTAACAAGCCAAATTCAGCACGAATCAGTGCTGAGGCCTCAATCTTTACAATTTACATCAATGATTTAGAGAAGGATTTGGACCCATGTTGGCAAAATTTGCAGGCAACAACAGATAGGTAATAAAGCACATTATGAAGAAGATGCAAGTAACTTGCAGACAGATATAGATAGGAATGATGAGTGGGCAAAAAGCTGGCGGATGGAGTAAAGTGTGGGAAAATGTGAAGCTGTTCACTTTGGCAAGAAGATAAAAAAGGCAAACAATTACTCAGATGAAGAATGACTGAAGAATCCTGAGATACAAAGGGATTTAGATGTTCTTGTATATGAAATACAAAAGGTAAGTATACAGATACAGGATGTAAAAATAAAGGCTATTTATTGTCAGAGGAAATGAATGTAAAATAAAGGACCTTGCGTTTCAGTTAAGCAGTGTATTGGTGAGACCACATATAAAACACTATGTACTGTGTGGATCACCTTATTTAAAGGAGGATGTCAATGCACTGGAGGCAGTTTAGATATACTAGATTGATACCTGGAATGTGTGGGTTATCTTAGGAAGATCAATAGGATTGACTGGGCTTCTTCCCAAATGGAATACAATGTGACAAAGTGTGAGGTTATGTACTTCGGGAGGAAGAATAAAAGTATAGATTATTTTCTAAATGGAAAGGGTTTGGAAAGTAAAGCACAAAGGGACTTGGGAGTCCTAGTTCAGGAATATTTTTGGATTAAAGTGCAAGTTCATTTGGCAGTTATGAAGGCAATTGCAATGTTAGCATTCGTTTCAAGAGGGCTGGAATACACGAACAAAGATGTACTGCTGAGACTGTATAAGGCTCTGGTTTGATTGTTTGGAATATTGTGAGCACTTTTTGACACCTGTATCAAAGGAAAGATGTGCTGGCTTTGGAGGGGATACAGAGGAGGTTTACAAGAAGGATGCCAGGGATGAAAGACTTGTCATATGACGAGCGATTAAGGACTCTGGGCTTAACTCGATGGAGTTTAGAAGGATATGGGGGGGATCTCATCAAAACCTACAGAATACTGAGAGGCTGGATAGAGTGAACGTGGAGGCCAAGTCATTGCGTGTATTTATGTTAAACAGTTTTTTGATTGGTAATGGGATCAAGGGTTATAGAGAGAAGGCAGGAGAAAGAGGTTGAGAAACGTAACAGCTATGATTGAATGGTGGAGCAAACTGAATGGGCTGCATCGCTTAATTCTGCTGCTATATCTTATGGTCTAATAGTTTAGTTGAACATAGACACAAGCGTGAATCTATAGTGGCAGGTTAAAACTCATACTACAATCAGCAAAGTTCAGCAAACCAACAAGATCTGTCATTAATATAATTTGTGACCAAAGCTGATAAGCATTTCTTCACATTTGCAAATCCTTTGCCACCAAAGACCATCAGGCATGCATATACAGGTATCTGGTTCCAAAGGCCATGCCAGATCCCACAACAGAACATAGATGATGGATAAGGTGGCACAACACCACAACACTGGCAAAATGGACCATCTTAAAGAATGTGCTCCAATACAAACATTGATGGAGTGCATGGTCAACTGAGTAAAGATAAATTTCAGGGATAACCATATCACTAACCTTAAACACTATGTTAACTGTTCAAGACAATCACAAGTTTTTACAACCATTACCATCATATGCTCTGAAAAGGCAGGTGTCAGACATTAAAAGCTAAACTGACATGAGAGCTCGTGACAACATACTATCACTGCATATCCTGTAAGACATGTAATTCAGTGATTGGTGCTCTATGGTATAATAGTACAGGAGGCAGTCTCACAATGTACAATGGCTTACCAATTCCATGCACTGGCACGTTCACTGCAATATCAATCAGCAAGATCATCTTGACTTCTTGAAATCTTCTACCTGTTAAGTACAAATGCCAAGCAGAAATAATTATCATGTCTCAGTAATAATAATTCATGAGAATCATACCATTCCTACTGTGATGGAACAGACCAGGTGTGACACAGAGAATCAGTCAACAATTTCTTACAGATGCACCCAAACCTTATCAACATGATCAACAATGGTTGTGTAATATTTCAACTTATGGAATGTACAACTCCATTTATTGACTCTTCAAGTAAGTACAGTATGCACATTCAGGTGAAGCTTTGTGCAGACATGTACAAGATGGAGCTAAATGGTTTCATTTCATAGATCAACCACTACACCGATTGGTGTAGCTCCATAATGTGTGTATTAAGGAAAGATGGCAGCATAAGAGTATGCTTAGATCCATTGCACCTCAATCTTTAGCTTAAGACGTGTCCATCTAAAATGGAAGAGTTAAATCATAAATGTTTTGGAGCCAGGTTCTTTTCCAAACTGAAACAAAATCAAAATGCTGGAAATTGCTTCTTCAGAACTCTGAAGAACGGTTACTGGACCCGAAATGTTAACATTGCTTTTTGTCCACAGACACTGCCAGACCTGCTGAGATTTTCCAGATTTCTGATTTTGTTTTTGATGTTGCTTCTGATTTACAGTATCCACAATTCTTTGTTTTCTTTCCTTTTCCAAACTGGATGCGAAGCATGCTCACTGGAGCAACCAGTTAATGGAAGATTCCCAGGAGCTCGTGATATTTAGGATACCATTTGGACGGTTCTATTTTTGAATGTTACCATTTGGCTATCAGTTAACCAAGACCTATTCCAGCAGCACATGTTTCGGAGTGTTGAAAATGCATCGGCTGGGTTTGTGTAGCTGAACACGGTTGAGGGTATAACAAAGACAAAGCATAACTATTATCTTCAAATACTGACAGTACAGCACAAGAACACTTTAACTCTCCCTCCCACTCCACCGAGGACATGCAGGTCCTTGGACTCCTCCACCGGCAGAACATAACAACACGACGGCTGGAGGAGGAGCGCCTCATCTTCCGCCTGGGAACCCTCCAACCACAAGGTATGAATTCAGATTTCTCCAGTTTCCTCATTTCCCCTCCCCCCACCTTGTCTCAGTCGGTTCCCTCAACTCAGCACCGCCCTCCTAACCTGCAATCTCCTTACTGACCTCTCCGCCCCCACCCCACTCCGGCCGATCACCCTCACCTTGACCTCCTTCCACCTATCCCACCTCCATCGCCCCTCCCCCAAGTCCCTCCTCCCTACCTTTTATCTTAGCCTGCTTGGCTACTCTCTCTCATTCCTGATGAAGGGCTTATGCTCGAAACGTCGAATTCCCTATTCCTGAGATGCTGCCTAACCTGCTGTGCTTTAACCAGCAACACATTTTCAACTGTGATCTCCAGCATCTGCAGACCTCATTTTTTACACAAGACTAAGGTGTCAACCAAGAACAACCAAGACCAATATAAATCTCTCCAGACATTATACACTCACCAGATGAGGAAGAATTGTCAAATCTCCAAAATGTTACATTGAAATTTATGTTGTTAATCTTGTAGACTCTGCTACTATTAAATAGGCACATGTTGTCAATGTTTAATCATGCATATCTGTTTGAGAATTTTTTATCTTGGGCAAAATGGGGTTATTGTTTTATGTCTCAACACCATTTTATAATATCTGTTGGCAGGATTTAAATGTCTCAAACACCATCTTAATTGGCGTTATTTGAAATTTGAAAGAAGTGTGCTACTATTTGTAACTGAAAAGCTTAATATTAACCTCGGCACTAATGGGCCTGAGGGTGTAATATGTTTGCATATGTTTCCAGCTGTAATAAGCCTCACATGAATTGTCTGATACTACATTACCTACGTTCTGTTGTGGAAACTAACACATAAGTATTGTTGCATCAGACACGAGTACCTTGCTGGCAGCAAGGTTCAATCCACAGTGGCAGATCGGTAATATAAATTACCTTTATGTACATTGTTGTGTCAATTATTTGCAGTGTCATTATGATAAATATCGTAAGCAGATCCTTTCCTAAAGAGTTTACCAGATAGTATTTTATGAAGACGTTCACCTCTGAAACATAGTATTCCTTATCTCTTTTTCAGTCTGGGTTCTAAAGAAATGAACTTATTCAGGTTGACCTATGTCAAAGGGAAAAACCAATAAACCAACCAGTAATACTTGAAGGTGAAGATACTGATCATACTGGGCTCTATTTTAAAGTATATGAAATGACAAACCAGAATGATTCATTCATAGGTTTTACTGCTTTTTCTTCTATGATGTAACCACATGTTGTAACTATATAGCGGTTTCAGTGAGTTAATTACCAGATAAAGTCAATTTTAAAGACCTGTGTAATTATTTTGCCTTTACGTTTACACAAAATGGAATGTGAAAAGATTTTCACTTTTTATTCAGTATAGTGAGGCTGGAGAATAGGCAGCTATGACAACGAGGACCAGCTCTTCTATAGTAGAATCTTATTGGGTATTCTTTAGAGGTTTGTTATCATCAACTGAAATAGTTCTATTCTTTGTAATTGTGAAGAGAATCAATACTTTTGAAAAGGTACCACAAATCAAACAACTGTTCAGTGACAGGATTTTTGATTGTTTGCAGATCACTGCATTTATCTGCAATGACTTTATCTGAACATTACTAGATGCATCTGACTGTGACACTGGCAATTTTTCTGTGAGCAGCCACTACATCAGTTAAAGTAGTGCTCTCTATTTGCTTGGTATTACTGAGTCTTAAAGCACCAGGTTTGCAACATTTTCTAATAAATTTCCTGCAACCATTTCTATCCTTTTCTCCTGACAATGCACATGCACAATACCCGTGGAGTTTTGATTATACAGTAACAAAGAAGATTGATGAGTACAGAGCAGAGGACACGATTTATATGGACTTCAGTAAGGCGTTTGACAAGGTTCCTCATGGGAGACTGGTTAGCGAGGTTAGATCACATGGAATGCAGGGAAAACTAGCCATTTGGATACAGAATTGGCAGAAAGTGATGATGGAGGCTTGCTTTTCAGACTGGGTGTCTGTGACCAACTGTGTGCCGTAAGGATCAGTGCTTGGTCCATTGCTTTCATCATTCATGCAAAAGTGTTGGAGGTGAACATAGGAGATATGGTTAGCAAGTTCTCCCCGTGTCTGCGTGGGTTTCCTCCAGGTACTCCGGTTTCCTCCCACAGTCCAAAGATGTGCAGGTCAGGTGAATTGGAAATGCTAAATTGCCCGTAGTGTTAGATAAGGGGTAAATGTAAGGGTATGGGTGGGTTGCGCTTCGGCGGGTCGGTGTGGACTTGTTGGGCCGAAGGCCTGTTTCCACACTGTAAGTAATCTAATCTAATCTAATATATACCTCTATGACTTGATGAAAATGAATCATAAGATTGAATTTTACAGAATCAGGGTTCTCACTTCCTCAGTGTAAATAAAATTGGGGTGGTGGGGGGTTGTTGAGCCACCTTCACTTAGCCAAAGCACCTTGCAGGTATTTAATGTCTGTGTAAACATCTTGTGACTTTGATTCCCAATCCTCAAAGATGTTCTGATTCAGACAGCTGCCAGGCAAGAAAATAGCCAGCTCTCCTGTACCAGCAGTGCCACTAGGAATGGTTGCCTTTGCTGGGGGTACAACAGATTCTTGCATGGGAGGTGGGGATGTAGGGCACACAGGCCAGTAGCAAGAAGCAGAGCTGCTGGGGGCATCTTAAAGAGAAAAGGTAAATTAATGTTTCAAGTTTCAAATTAGACCTCTTTGTTCATACTGCTATATTGGTGGATCTGCACTAAAAACATTCATCACGCTTTATTTGCTCACATACTGACAGACTTACGGTGAATTTAATCCCTTTGGTACTAGCCTGGTGCAAAGACTGGAAAGCTGGTGGCAACACTGTTACAGCCCTAGTTTCTGGAAAGCCCAATGTGGTTAAATGCTTATCATTTATTCTTTTGCTGTTGTGGTTCTGAGGTCCTGAAAAATGAAGAGCCCAACTCAGATTGCTGACAGATCTCCATTCTAAATAGCAATACTTATTTCTCCTTTGTTCAATCACTTTTCTTGAAATCTGTATATGAAGAATTATCTTAATTTGCTGTTGTTAACTTGTCATCAAGTAAATAGTTCTGAAAAGTGTTAATCATTGTTCAAAATCTCGACTGTGCACCTCAACCTTGATTTTTTTTAGATGGAATACAATTTTTTTTGCCCTTCCCTCTTGAGGTTAAATTTGCTTTGGGTGTCACATAATTAGTTTCTTTCCATGTCTTCACAATTTTGACAAAGTTAAAAGTCACACAATGTTGGATTATAGTCCAACAGGTTTATTTGGAAGTACAAGCTTTCGAGAACTATAACCTGGTGTTGTGTGACTTTTAACTTTGTCTACCCCAGTCCAACACCAGCACCTTTACATCATTCTCAATTTGAGGTTGCCCCCTCAGTCATTTTCAATTATAGAACCCCAACAGTGTGGAAGCAGGCCTCAAGTCCACACCATTAGTGGGCTTTTACTGATCATGCTGCTTGTTTAAAGACTGGTTTCCCCTATTACTTTTTGAGACTTGCACTGTTCTGGTAGTTTCTCTGGAGGGTTTTCTGTACAGAAATGTTTCCTTCACAGCAATGGATCAGCTCTCAGGGTTTTCTGGTGGCTTGCTACTCTTAAAGTTGCATTGATTTCTTGAAAAAATAATTGTTTGAATTGTTCACTTCCACAGATGATCTCAGGTCTGTTTTTTAACTGTTTCTTGATGTTCACTGCAGCATGATTTTCTAGGCAGTGAATTCCATAACTGCCACTAGCTTTTTTTTTTGCTTTGTTTGCTTTGATACCACACTGTGAGTTTGGTTTGTTTACAGATTGGTCAACTAAAAAGCAAAGTCAAGAATTCTCTTCATGGTTAGACTGCAATGTAATAATATATTTATGATACTTTCATACTAAATACTATATTTGGTATTCCTAGGTAAATCAGGCTTCAATTCATATATTTGTCTTGGCCTATTAGAGTATTTTCATTAACCATTCATGTGCAATTACTCCCAAGTCTCTCTCATTTGAGATTGCTTCACTCTTGTGGCATTCTTTCAGTACATTCTAACTCCATTGACTATTTGCCATTTATGCTCCATGATATGCAGCTCTGTGACATCATTGCAAAGTTACTGCAGAGGCCTGATGCTCTTCCACGACAATCAAGAGGAGCGATAGCTGCTATTGTTACAGCAGAAGGTTCAGTCTAGAAGGAGAAGGTGGCAATGGAGACTGCCATTGCTGTTGGAGGACCAGCATGGTGTGTGTCACCTACCCAGTAGACCCAGGATCCCCACACCCTGAACCTGCAGTCAACCTGCCGTGTAAGGGCGTGCATTTTAATTTTTATATCCTTCAGCCTGGTGTTTAGCAGCTCTAACCACCATCTGGTACCAGATGACTTTATGTCCAGTATTTTGTGCCTTCCACATATACGTCAAAGAATCAGTGGCGAGGCTCACCTTTTTCCCATCTACAGTCATTTAGGTAGATTGGTTTGCATATTTTGTTTCCGACTTTGCCCTACTTGATCATTTTAGGTCTTTTTCCATGTTGAACTTTGAAGGATTCTCGTAGGTGATGACTTCACCTTGGCGTGCCTCACAAATGTCCAGTATTAGTAGTCATCCTGTCACTAGGGTATACCTGGCTGCCTGGCTATAAACTATGCCCCTTTCACTTCTCCATACCTTTCCACGCAATGGAGGATATAATAGCCGACATCTCTGACAGTCAGAGGACTGCTGGAGACCAAGCTAATGATAGGCCTGTCGACAAGTCACAAGAAACTCAAGGAGATGCAGAGATATCCAAGGGAATTATGGTCTATATGCCAGTCTTGAACAATCAATGGAGAAGTTTCATCAAGCTCTGAGCTTTCATGGCTCTTGTATGCAAGTACATGGCTTTCCTCCTTTTCTGCACCTTCCTGCTTGCCCTGGGGGTATTGGGAGTCTGGGTAGGAGCTATTACATTTTCCACCCATATCCACCATTGCGTATTTCTATTATTTCCTACTTTTATTTCAGATGTTCAACACTCACAGTTTTACTGATAATCCTGTTAGCACTGAAAGGTTTTCAGAAAGGATTCTTTCCAGGCTGATCAGTCAATGTTATGTAGATGCGATTGATTCTGATGGAATTTAATCTTATGTGTAAACCACTAAATGCAAAATGAAGAGCACTGAAGCAACTTTATGGTAAGAGATATTTGATTACTTTTTGAGTCAAGGTGCTTTTAATTACTTGCTTTATCTTGCATTAAATTATACTAAATGCAGGGTTTTTATTCATTCAATCAAAAGTCAGTACTGTTCCAAGGCTTGGCAATAAGAGATGTCAAGGCCAATTGCATGGAATTAAGAGGTTTTTACTGAAGAAATAAAATGAACCATGCTAATGCACTATTCTTCAAATATATTATAGTTTTGGGCGATTTTCATCAGGAATGGAAATCTGTTCTTTAACTTCCCCACTCTGACACTTTCAAATAATCTGAAAAGGACATGTTTTGAATAATTCCTGACTCCAGGAAGAGAAGGGACACTGGGTTGGGGTGAAGGGAGGGAAGACTTACTGTGTTTTCCCCCTGCTTTTGCCATCCTTATATACAGATCATGGTTCAAGTGTCAGAATGCAGGACTTGCTGAACGACTCTCCATAATAATCATCAATCGCTCTGTGGGAGCCATGTATTCCCTAACAGAACCAGGAAAGCTCCTCCACTGTTGCTCAATACTGGCAGATTGACCGGACATTCTCCTGCATTTTCTGCAGTTGCTTGTGAACTTTTCTACGCCTGTCATTAGCTTGGTCTCTCATATTCCTCTGTCTGTCAGGGATCTTTGATGTCACATCCTTCATCAACTGCTGCAATGTATTTTTGCTGTGTTTAGCAGATTTTAACCCTAAGTCTAATTGCCATCCTGTTACCATCAAGATGACTATCTCTGCAGAGCTGGTGAAGGATGCTCGGGAATGATGTGACTTTGCCTCCTTCTGAGTGTTTTGTGTCTTCATTCTCTGAGATGGTGTGCTGACTTATTGCAAACTGTGTGTCATTGTGTCTCCTAACTGTGAGGGCTATACTGGAGAACACAGAATTGGATTGGGGTTATGCATAATCCCTTTCCCAGTGCAGTGCCATGTCCCACTCGAATGCATGGTTTTTGCCAGTCTCACTCTGTTCTCTTGATACTGTTAGCTCACCTTCTGCAACAGTGTCCACCCAGTTTTCAGGCCAGTTCAACTACCTCCACTTTCTACAGGAGTCAGTTTGCAAATGTCAAGGTTATTGCCAATCTTGGAATGCTCCCTGAAGTTATGTACATTTTCTGTTCTGCAGACAGACATTTCAATGGATAGAAAAGTCCTTTCAGAGCATAGACAGCCAATGTCATCTCCCAAGTAACAAAATAATCCTGCCTGGCAGATCTCTCCACTCAATCATTTACATTGTGTGATATTGAGTGCAGCTATGCAGTGACTACACCGTAGTGCTGACCCTCATAAGGTTCAGGAGATTGTTGTTCCATTTGGGGCATTGGATCCCATTTTAGAACAAAGTATAGTACAGCACAGGAACAGGCCCTTCAGCCCACCAAGATTGCAAATTTTTGATTCTGAATCACAGAGCTAGTAATACCCAGGATATCTTGGTCAAGTTAAAGGGTGTTCTGCTATCATTGGGAAACAGGATTGGGTCAACAGGGGGAAGGAAATGGTAGCAGCTTCAGGGATCAAGTGTAAGTAGGGCAGAATGATTAATAGCAGCCTTGGTCCAAAGTCTGAAATTGCTGGAGAAATTCAGCATATCTGGCAGCATCTGTGGAGGAAAGGCAGAATTAATGTTTCAAGTCGGTGACCCTCTGCATCTGCAGTTCTTTGTTTTATTTTGGTTTAAATTCCTCCTTTCTGATAGGCAGAATGATAAACCTGACTTGCAGGGACTGAATGCTATGAGCTAATAGTGGTGCTGTCAATTTCCTTGCCACCACCAGGGCGAACATCTTCTTGGCGTCCACGTCTCTCAGAATCAAGGCTTCTCAGAATCTTATGTTTCAATTAGAGCTCCTCAAATTTTTCTAAATACCAAATGATTTGGATATGAATATAGGAGCCATGGTTAGTAAGCTTATAGATGATAACAAAATTGGTGCTTGAGTGAACAGTGCTGAAGATTATTTTTAGAGTACAACAGGACCGTGATCAGATGGGCCGATGGGCCGAGGAATGACAGATAGGGTTTAATTTAGATAGATGTGAAAGTGTTGCATTTTGGTCAGGCAAATGGTAGGGTCCTGGGGAGCACTAGCGAACAAAGAGACCTTAGTGTCCAGGTTCATTGTTCCTTGAAGGTGGAGTCACAGGTGGATAAAGTAGTGAAGAAGGCATTTGGAACACTTGTCTTCATTGGTCAGTGCATTGAGTTTCAGAATTGAATTGTCATGTTGTGGCTGTACAGGATATTGCTTACGCCACTTTTGGAATACTGCATTCAATTCTGGTCTCTCCACTTTAGGAATTATGCTGTTAAACTTGAAAGGGTGGAGAAAAGATTTGCAAGGATATTGCCAGGATTGGAGGGTTTGATGTATAGGGAGAGGCTGAGGAGGCTGGGGCTATTTTTTCTGGGAATGTCTAAGGTTAAGGTGTGACCTTTTAAAAGTTTATAAAATCATAAGCAGCATGAATAGGGTAAATAGACAAGGTAATTAAGCCAGGATAGGGAGTCAAAAACTAGAGGGAATAGGTTTAAGGTGAGAGGGGAAATATATAAGTATGGAATCAGCTATTACGAGGGGGCATAGCTTTAAATTAAGGGGTGGTAGGTATAGGACTGATGTTAGGGGTAGATTCTTTACTCAGCGAGTCGTGAGTTCATGGAATGCCCTGCCAGTAACAGTGGTGGACTCTCCCTCTTTATGGGCATTTAAACGGGCATTGGATAGGCATATGGAGGAAAGTGGGCTAGTGTAGGTTAGGTGGGCTTGGATCGGCGCAACATCGAGGGCCGAAGGGCCTGTACTGCGCTGTATTTTTCTATGTTCTATGTTCTATAAAAGGAATCTAAGGGGCAACCTTTTCACGCGTGTATGGAATGAGCTGCCAGAGGTTGTGATGGAGGATGGTACAATAACAATGTTTAAAATGCATCTGAATGAGTACAAGAATAGGAAGGGTTTTAGAGGGATATGGGCCAAATGCTGGCCAATGGGACTAAATTAATTTAGGATATCTGGTCAGCATGGATGTGTTGGACCTAAGGGCCTGTTTCCATGCTGTACAGCTCTATGAGTCTAAGTAATGATTTCAAATGAGACAACCCTTTCATCCCAAGGATTGGCCTTGTGAATGTTCTCTTAATTCTTTTAGTGCAAGTGTATCAGTGCAAGTGTATCCCTCTTAGGTAAGAGTAGAATCTGTATATATCCAAACACAGTCTCACCGTGTATACAGCTGTAGCATGACTGGGCCCACAATGATTACAATTTTCTAACAACTTGGATGAACAGAACAACTGCATTGTAGCCACATTTGGTGACGATTGGTAAGAAAGGAAGTTGTAAGGTGAAACCAAAATGTCCACAAAGGGATATAGTTCGATTAAGTGGGTGCACAAAACTTTGGTTTACGGTTTGTAATATGAGAAGTAATGAGGTTGTGTAATTTGGTAGAAGTAATGTAAAAGCAGAATATTGTTTAAATAGAGAGACACTGCACAATACTATGAAACAGAAGGTCGTGAATGTCATTGTTCATTAATAACAAAAAGGGTTAGCATTGTAGTGTAGTAAGTAATTAGGAAAACAAATTCCATTTTACAAGGGTGATGAAGTATACAATTTGGGGTATCATGCTACAGGTTTATAGGGCATTGCTGAAGTAGTGGTCCTTGCAACACTCCGTTAATTCTAGTCACTAGTTGGATTGCCAATTTGAAAAAAGACCTATTAATCTCAACCACATTAACCAATCCTGTATCCATGCTGTTATATCAGCCCGAACAATATGATTTACCTTGTGTATCAACCTTTTATGATCTACCTTATCAAATTGCTTTTGGAAATCCAAATGCACTCTATCTACTGGTTTCCCTTTAATCCGCATCACATATTGCATTCTCCAAAAACTAATAAATGTAATAAACAGAGTTTCCCTTTCAAAAGAAAAGGTGACTCTGCCACGTAGTGATTTTCAGCCTGTTTTACTAGTCGACAGATGTGCAGTGTAACAGATGATAAATGCTCAGATACAAACCCTGTTAGAATTTCCATGGCTAGTGTCGTTTGTGTGTGTGGAATGGGAGAAGTATATGGTGGCTCAGGGGTTAGCACTGCTGCCTCATAGTACCAAGGACCAGGGTTTGATTTCAGTTTCAGGTGACTGTGTGGAGTTTGCACATTCTCCCTGAGTCTGCATGGGTTTCTTCAGGTGTTCCAGTTTCCTTCCACAGTCTAAAGATGCGCAGGTTAGGTGGTCATGTTAAATTGCCCATGAGAGCAGGCAAGGTGAACTAGCCATGGCAATTGCAGGATTACAGGGATAATGTGGGGATGGATGTGGTTGAGATGATCTTCAGAAAGTCAATGTGGACTGGATTGGTTGAATGGCCTGCTTTCACGCTCTAGTGATTATATGATTCCAAGTAGGAAACAGCTGTGTTTCCATTCCCAATGCAATCTTTTGCCCATTTCACATTTGTCTGTTGTGACAGAGATTCTCCAATGTAAAGAACACAATTTGGATATTCACAATATTTTTTCTTTTTGTTTGAGGTGTAAGCTACATTGGCAAAAGCAGCATTTATTTGCTATCCCTAATTGCTTTGAGAAATCAATGATTAGCTGCTTTCAGTTCTTTTGGTGAAAGTGCTTCCACAAAGGGGATAAAATTCCAGAATTTGATTCAATGATAGTGTAGGAATATCGAGAGTTTTCCAAGTCAGGCTAGCGTTCGACTTGGGTTCAAACTTGTCAGCATCTGCTGCCCTGGTACTTCTTTGGGGTGGTGATTGTGAAACTGAAAGACCCTATCAAAGAAAATTTGGCACGTTGCTGCAATATATCTTAGAAAAGGTACACACTACTGCCATAATGCACCAATAATGAAGGGAGCGAGAGTTGAAACTAGTGATTGAACGAGTCCTGAATGAAGATAAGCTGCTTTTCAGCATTGTATATCTTTTCTCTTAATTTAGTGCAATCTTTAACTTTTTTAGTCAGCTATAGGTAGTAGTCTTCCCTTTTCAATGGAATATGTCTTTGAGGTTTATGAACTATCTCCTTAAACATCTATCACTGATTCTCTATTCTCTTATCTTTTAACTACTTGCACATTCCAATTTAGCCAACTCCACCTCCATACCATTGTCAGTGCCTTTAAAAGAGTAATTTTAGATTCACATTTCTCCCCCTCAAACTGGAAATTCTATGATGCAATGATCACTTACTTGCAGTATTCCTTATTAATCCTGTCTTATTTCAATTTTCCAAATCCTGCTCACATTTTGCTTCCTGCATGTATTTTTACAAAAAACGGTCCCAAATCGATTAATGACTCCTCTTCCAGACTACCTTCGCCAATTTGATTAATCTAATCTATGTGGAGATTAAAATTTTTCATGAATATTATTCTAGCTACCTTACAAGTCCTTGTTATTGTTTGATGTATACCTTATCCTAGAGTTTAGCTATGATCAAGGATAAAGAACTCAAGTCCATAATTCTTTTCCTTTCAATTTCCTACCTCCTGCCAAACTGAATCTACATTTGATTCTCCAAATCACGATTATTTCTCACTACTGTACTGATCTCAGTCTTTAATTTTTTTTACAAAAAGTCTCACTACTTTCCCTTTCTTCCTGCCCTTCTGAACTGTCAAATACAATTAAATAATTTAGGTTCTAGTCCTGGTCACTTGCAATCATGGGCTGAATTTTCAGTTAGTGTGTTCTCGTGTGAAAATTATTGTGCCCATTTTGCCATGGCTCATAATTAGTTTCGTCAAGCAATCTTCTAATCATCTCTTCAGAAAGAGTGCAAGCAGACTCTTCAGTCGCCTTCTCATGAATTGCAAGGGAGGAGAGGCAGAAATGCACAACACCACTTTCGTGCCTTTGCCATCATTTTTTAAGTCCAGCTGCATACTCTCGAGATGCTGCAAACCAGTAATTAGCCATCACACTGTGCTGCTCAACCATTGTGGCTGAGGAAATAGGCCAAAAGAAAGTTAGCTCCCTGTTTTGTAGTCAGGGACCTGGATGTGCTGGTGTATGGAATGATGGAGAAGAGGGCATTCCATTTTCCTGCTGACCACCAAAGAAGACCATACCACCAGCTCCTGTCAATCTGGATCCATACAGTGATCTGGGTCAATGCCATGTCCTGGATTAATAGGGATGTCTAGCAGTGCAAGAAGTTCAGTGGTCTTCTGCACTCTGCAAGGATACATGCCACCATCTTCTATCTGATATCTCACAGTCACATAGGCTACCATTCATTTGAACTTTGCCACTATATATTTATCTCACCAAGGCTCATGGACTACACCGCTCAGTATTGCATGCATCATGTCCACACAAGGGATCTCAGCTAACTCATCTGCCTAAAATGCTGACACTTCCTGCCCTATGCCCTAATAGTCACTGAGGACACCTCATCACCTCTCCTGCACCTACATCACCACTACCTGCACTTCCATCCACTACCAATATACTGAATCTCTTCCGTTGTGTCACTGCAGGACAAATAGCCCAAACTGAGTCTCCATATCACTTGCAGTGCCTGTTCTGGTTGCATTTGATCTATGGCACTGGCTGTGGTCCATTCCTCTGACTGTAAGGACATGGAACCCTGGATGCTAGTAGACCAAGAACCTGACTGAGAGTGGCCAACCCCCAGATTGGAATCAGTCACACCCTTTGACTGATTGTGGCATCATCTCCTGACTGACACCTCTGACTTTCACACATGACTATTTGGTTGAAGGCCATTCAGTGCTTTTGCTGGATAAGCTGCTGGCAGTAAGCTATAAATGGGTCATTGACATAGCATGGCACCAAACAGCAACCTGTCCACCTGTTCTGTGCTTTCTGCTGTGAGAAGCTGTCTGCCTCTCCCTTGGTGCTAAGAAGCAATGCAAGCCACTGAGGTTTCAGCCTCCAAGTAAGCACAAAATGAGTGAGGGCTAAAAATCTACTTGATGGCCTTGAGATGCATCTTATATAAATACATGAAATACATATGGGATCTTTTCATGCAAAACAACCTGGAAGCAGTTAAATTCTGAAGAGGTGAAGTGGTGTTTAAGTTGGATGAGAGACAAACATGATGTGGTGAGGGGTGTGGTTTGCTGTTGCCACCTTGCATGGACAAAGAGTGGAGAAAGAGTGTGTCCAGGGAGCATTCTGGTGAAGACAGAAATATAGGATTGTCTGTATTAGCAATTGATGAGCTGAAGCAATCCCGACTTCCATGCTGGGAACTTGCATTATCTATTCTTGGGGAAAAAGAGAAGAAAACTGGCATAGAAATGAGGTGGACTTGGGTTTAATGAAATGGAAATAACATAGTCAGGGCTCCATACCAGGTTTCTGAAATTGCCTTTCAAAACTTAAGGGGAAAATCAGGAACTTTTTCTCAAAGCTGAGCCTCCATTTGTTTTTCATTCTGGCTATATTTTCTGAAGTTTTTCACCATTCCTCATGCCACACCATGAAGGGGAAAATTCCATCCCATACCCCTGTAATGACTATATTTCTATTTATGCTAACAATTCATCCTTCTTGTTAGAAATGTTCTGTTCCAGGTGCTCCAGTTTCCTCAGTCTAAAGATGTACAGGTTAGGTGGCTATGTTAAGTTGCCCACTAGTGCAGGGATGTGCAGGCTAGGTGAATTAGCATGATTACAGGGACAATGTGGGTGTCGGTATGGGTAGGAAGGTCTTCAGTGGGTCAGTGTGGACTCTTGGCTGAATGGTCTGCTTCCACACTCGAGGGATTATATGATTCTAAGTAGACACCTTTTTAAATTCTGTATTTTTAACCCTTGTTCTTTACTCTGTAATTATTTGTTGGCAAATGTTTATGTATATCATCCTGCAGCACTGTATAGCTCCCTTGTCTTTTCCTTTAATTTTCTAAATCTGGTCTCATGTGAACTATTTACTTTCCTATTAAGTTTAAAGCCCCCTCTACAGCCAGAGTTATAAGATTCACCCATACACAGCTCCCAGAGGAGAACTCAATCAATCTAACATAAAGAATAATATACCACAGAATATTAAATGAATTCAAAGTGGAACATTGTGGATGAGAATGAATTTTTAAGAATTAGGTATAGATTTAAATTTTCAGTAACCGAATTTCAGTGATTGGAAATCAAACCTGAGCCCAATATTTAGATACTGAAACTTTGTTCTTCTATATACTCCGGACAGACAGCTTAATGATATAACATTCCCCGATTTACAAATGACCGACTTATGAACACTTGAACTGATGAACACAATCCCATACAGAGGTGGAATTTTAATGGTCCGAAATATGCCTGTTTTCTGACTTACACGGTTGTTTTATATTGTCCTGCATTCTTTTCTGACTTGAATATAAATTGACTTATGAATGGACGCAAGAACAGAACCCATTCACACCCTAAGGATTGCCTGTGTACGACAAATGCCTGATCTGATCAACAGTTGTCACTATTAAATGATATGCTTAGGTCAGTATTTATAAAGTGTTCAAACTCTCCTACCAAGTATGTAGGCATCAGTCTGCTCTATTTTCACTGGCAACCAACATCATGCATGTATAACTATTAACTTTGAACAATCCATTCTCACAATAGGCATGGTGGCTCAGTGGTTAGCACTGCTGCCTCCCAGGACCAGGGTCCCTGGTTCAATTCCAGCCTTGGGCAACTGTCTGTGAGGAGTTTTCATATTCTCCCTGGGATCTCTGGTTTCCTCCCATAGTCCAAAGATGTGTAGGTCTGATGAGTTGGCCATGCTAAATTGCCCATAGGCAATGTTAGGTATATCAGTCAGTGGGAAATGGGTCTGGGTTGGTTACTCTTCAGAAAGTTGGTGTGGAGTGGTTGGGCTGAAGGGCCTGTTTCCACACTGTGGGCAATCTAATTTGTAAACATCATCCCTCTGTTAAATTATTAGTGATCAAATGGGCATTAGGCACGTACCAGCAATACCAGTACCAAAGCCACCTCCCCTTTCATCCTCACTGATAAGAAAGGTAAAGGTAAATTTTGTAAAAAAAAACTGTCAGTGGATGATAAAATAGTTTCTGTAACGCCGCTCGCCTGGGATAGGCAGTGTCAGAGGCTGTTAGCTGCACAGACCACCTATTGCATATTATTATTTCGGGGAATGAACATTAGCCTGACCAGTGTCACTAGAAACCCTGCTTCAAGAAAAAAACGTCATAAATATGAGTTCTGTGTTCTGAAGAAGAGTCATGTTAGACCCGAAACAGTAAATTTCTCCACAGGTGCTGTTAGATCTGTTGAGTTTCTCTAGAGTTCTCTGTGTTTCATGATGGAATTCATGGTGAGGCACAGAAGTATCATGAAATGAGCTCTTGTGTACGCATGTTTTTCTCTGTGGATGCCACCTTTTAAAAATTGCTTTCACCTCTGTCAGTCTGTGTTTTTTTTAAAACAATATATCTGAAAAACTACTGGACAGATTTCAACAAATCCTAGTGCACAGAATATGGACCAAAGATGAGCTGGTTAGAGATGGCTTGTCTTTCTTTAAAAAAATGGTTTTGATTGTTTTCAAATGTGTATTGTCTTAGATGTTGTGGTGTAATTTATCACAACTGTCAAAGCATGAGTTTTAAGATCAGGTTATTGTATATGGATTTACCTGAAGCCTCCTTAATGACATAGAAGCGCATTAAAAAAAAACAGTTTTGTAATTACAGTGCATTAACCAAAAGGGCAAAAACCTCAAAAAAAAGGTGTTTGTACTAATAAAGTTGAGACAACGCAGAATAATAGAGGCATATACAGTACTGTAAATCCTCTTACAGTCATCGAGTCATAGAGATGTTCAGACCCTTGATCAGATATCTCAACCCAACCTAGTTCTACCTGCCAGCACGTGGCTCATATCCCTCCAAACCCTCTCTACTCATATGCCCTTCCAGATGCCTTTTAAATGTTGTAATTGTACTAGCCTCCACCATTTCCTCTGGCAGCTCATTCTATACACGTGCCACCCTCTGCGTGAAAAAGTTGCCCCTTAGGTCTCTTTTATATCTTTCCCCTCTCACCCTAAACCTATGCCCTCTAGTTCTGGACACCATCACTCTTCACTTGTTTAAGGAATGAATCTATGTGAACTTTAAAATTACAAAGAATGTAAGAATAACTAAATAAACCTGATGTTACTCTAATGCAGTAATTTGAGGTCGGCAATTTATTTCCTATTTGCTGAATAAATGAATGTTCTGATCCTTTAATCATAATAAAATCATGAGAACGAACAAATGCAACGTGTATGCTTATAAAATTAAAAATTATGCTAGCACTGTTTCTTACACAATCATTTAATATAGTATTTATGTTTTTATTTTACATAGGCAGCAGAGAATATTTTATTTTTGCAGTTCATAAAGTTGCCATAGAAACAATTTCCTGGATAGTGCATTATCCTGTTCTGCAGTATTGGATTGTTTTTAGCATAGTCATGCATTTGATTGACAGACGATTTTGTAAAGGGTATACTAAAATGTCACCAGAGTAATCTTTATGCTGTAGGGATTCAGTGAGCTGGAATAAATCATCACAGTACATGCTGCTTCGTTCTGCCCAACATCTATTTAGGAAATAGTACTTCGGACTAAATCTAGGATAATGTTTAATTCATATTTTTCTTGAACTGCTTTTGCAAGTCAGATTTATTGATAGCTAAATGTACACATTCATACTCTTCAATGTAATTTGATGATTAATAATGGATAAAATGCTGTTGGAAAAAAAAATCCTGTAATTTGACCAAGTTCACAAATTAGATTTTCGTAATGTTGTTTGTAAATTACAATTTTGTAATAATTGTGAGCAAAAAACTGATTTTGATAAGTAATACATTGTAAATTATATTTCAGTTGGAATAAAATCATGTATAGCCATTATCTAGTGCATCAGCTGAATAGCTGCCATACTCTCCTGTTGCTTTATAATAACCAGATGATAGTCCAGAGGTGAAAAGAACAAAAATAAACGTTACATTTAAAACATGGAATTTCCATCTGCCAGCTGCACCACCCACAGGGATGAAATTAGAATGAGACTGGTCTGATCAGAGAAACAGTTTTCTTTGCTGTTTTGAAATATATTTTGGCAATATATTCTCCTTGGTACCACAAAAAGCTCTTTGGAAAAAGTGAAAACTTAAGCAGTTGCATCATAATCAAACTAGTCTATCCTCAGGGGACTTTGTGACTTAAGTGAGCAATGGTTTTCTGTATTTGATAATCATTTAATAATAATCGTGTACAATACGATTCATTTAAAAAAGGACCAGTTTCTCCCCAGAAATAAATTATAATTGCGTAAATTTATTTTCAAGCTTAGTATTGCAGTTCTTTACAGCATTCAGATTATTTTAACTGCCCATCCTCTTCACTATGGAATGGCATATATAGCAACGGAAAGCATATTCATACTTATTATCGTAAAACAATTATAGTTCATCAGGTGAATCTGATATACCAAATTAAGAGGGACTGCTGTGTCCAGGACCAAGAATACTTTGTCCAATTTTCTCATTCTTTCCAAGATCCATCTTGGAGGTTAGCTTTACAGTACTAGCAGTCTTTGGAGATTTGCTAAAATGATGTGAGCTGCCTTAGTGAATTGCAGCAAGTCATTGAATTGTGGTGAACATCACAGCTGAGTCCGATCTATTGTGCATGGATGCATAGGTGCTACTCGATACTTATGAGGATTGGAAGCTCTAGCTAGTTTCTTTACCCTCCTTCACTGAGTTGCCTTGCCCACACTGCTGACATTGCTAGGATCAATGAGCTCAACACAGACTGGACATGGATCTAAGACTCTCCTGGTCTTTTGAGGTTCTGGTTATGAATTATGATTTTGAGTGCATATAGTATCCACTGAATAATATTGTAACATATTTTATTTGAAGTAACTTAGTTTTCTAAAATTTGAGCAACAAAATAATTTGTTATGCCTGTTAATGTTTGCTTGTATAAAACCATTTTTAGATTGAAAGTAATAACAGGTGAGACGCTTAAACAAAATTGCTGATAAATACTAGTCAATACAAATTAAATAATTCTGCAAAGGTTTCTATATTGTTTAAGTGGAATTTACACTGTGATTGCAACAGCATTACTGGCAGGTAAGGCACTAAACCCTACTCCCCCCACCCCCATCATACTAACATAGAAAATACCAGTAAGAGTAAATCATTCAGCCTTTTGAGCCATTCATTATGATCATGGCTGATCATCCAACTGTTTCTGCTTTTCTCCCCTATCCTTTGATCCCTTTAGTCCCAAGTGCTGTCCAACTCCTTCTTGAAATCGTGCAATACCTTGGCCTCAATTGCTTTCTGTAGTAGTGACTTCCAAAAGCTTATCACTGTCTAGGTGAAGAAATCTCTTCTTGTCTCAGTCCTAAATGTAATACCCTGTATCCTTAGATGTGATTTCAATTCTGGACTACCCCGTTATCAGCAACATCCTTCCTGCATCTACTCTGTCTATTCCTGTTAGAATTTTATAAGTTCCAATGAGATCCACCTCATTCTTCTGAACTCAAGTCAATATAATCCTAACCAAATCAACCTCTCCTCATTGGTCCACCTTGCCATCCAGTCTGGTAATCATTTGCGGCAGTCAATATAATTGTCTAACTGTAAGTTTTACCCACTAAGCTTTGGAGTGAGTACTGCTATAAGTCATATATTGATTAGATAGCAAGGGTATGAAATCCTTATTAGTTGATGTACTTCCTTTTTGGTTGATATAACTGTATGTTTTGACATTAGTGATTATGTGTATGAGTGCAATCAATTCCAAGCATCCAGTTTGATCAGAGCTCATGATCCTGATATTTGATGGCACAAATGGTGAATGCCACTGTTACTTTCTGGGGACTCATGGAAGTTTCCATCTGCACATATGCAGATTGCTTGCTTGGGACGTGTAACCTTCTAGTAATCAGAACTATGCTGACTCTAAACTTTGCATTGGAGATTTGGACTTGATGCTGAGCCTTAAGTAGAAATTTAACATGTTCTTTTCCTGCTCAGGTTAGTAGAGTCATTTACAGAGGAAGTTAGATTGGGAAGATCTAATATCACAATACTCTGAACCCCTGACAATTTTCACCTGCTGTTCACCTCCACTCCTGAGGATGCTCATCCACCCACACCCTGTCCTAAGACAATGTTAAACCCCTCCCAACAATATTCACCATTGACCCACCGCACCATACACACTCAAAGGTCTTAGTACTTCAAGAATATTGACCTTAAGGGGAGTTGCTTGAGCTGTAAAGAGTACAACTCTTCATACACATTCCCTCACCAGTTCCGCTTGTGGATTTCACTGATGATGGTTTATTCCTTTCCTTTCAAATGAAAATGATGATTGGGTTGGTCACGCTTTAGTTGTATCACTTCTCGGCCTTTTGGCTCAGAATATGTGTAGTTCCTGAGGACCAGAGGAAGAGATTCTGCTCGAGAGCTGCAGGTTCAATGCTGCGGACGTGTGCTGGTGGGGGAGAAATTACGGGAATCGTGTTGCGAGTCGTTAGAGTTGCTGGAGACCATCGCTGGATTGCGATTGGACGTTGGAGGTTTGTTCGGTTGTGCTGACCTGCTCTTGGTGGATCTTTATGCTGGCTTCGGCCTAACACCAATTCAGGTACCAGCCAACCTCAGAGCTATGGCCTCAGCAGCCGCTCACAGCCCTGGCCAGGGTATTCGCAACACAGTCAGGGTGACTGTGAAGAAGGTGGAGGAGCACACACTGGTCGATTGGATGGTGTGCATGAAGAAAATTTTGATGGAGTGCTGCGGGTTTGAAGCAGTGAAGAATTGTGAGCAGCTCCTGAAGGTCTTCAAGGAGAAGGAAGGGGAACCTCTGTTCTCCATCTTGTTGGCGGTCCCGTTGTGTGTGCTACCTGCGCAGAGGAGTCAGGTTGTAACAATCCAGATGTACAACTCTTACGTCCCAGCAGCAGATGTCCTGATGTTCTTGAAGAGATACGTCGAGGTCGAAGGAGAGAGTACCGATGTCGTCGATTCTTTCGGGATCTGGACCAGCAAAAGACAGGTCAGGGTAACCCTGAGGGTCAATGCCAGTGGGAATATCCTCCACCCACCCTCCAGCTTTGCCATCGGAGGAAGCAGAGGTTACCTGACATACGCAGGGCAGCCGAAGGTGTGCCGAACCTGCGGGAGGTCAGGCCACATGGTGGCGGATTGTAAGTTGACCGTCTGCCGAAACTGCAAACAGGAAGGCCACCCGACCAAGGAATGTAAAGAGGCCAAGAACTGTAATCTGTGCGGAGAGGCGGGCCACATGTACAAGGCCTGCCCAAGACGAGGAGCCGCCACCTACGCACAGATGGCCGGAGGTGGCAACACGAGCCGTGAACTGACTAAGACCAGCAAGGTACCACAAAACAGCATGGGAACGGTGTCTGGAGACACCCAGAAGGAAGGGCAGGCTGTAGCGTGGCAGACAGCAGACAGCGGGGAAATGCAGCAGCCGATCCAAGCTCCTTCAAAACAGATGGAGAAAATGGAAGAGGAGGGATCAAAGGAGGCAGAGGATTGGATTACGGTCAAAAGCAGGAAGAGGAAACCTCTCTGGGGCCCCAAAGCCACCCAGTGAAGGGGGAAGCGACACCTACAAGTCGAGGATACAGGCAGCTCCTCTGATGGTGAGGACGGGCGCAAGAAGGGTCGCCACCAGAGGAAGAGACAGAGCACCGTGGGGAGAAAGGAGGGCAGCACTGCCCAAGAAGGGAAAGACGATCCCTCTGAGGGGATGGGTAAAGGCCTCCCCCTATCCGGTGAGAACCAAGAGTTATCGACCGGCCCACAGCTCCAGGTAACTGGGAGCAGCTGTCCCGTGACAGCCCCGCTGTCAGATGGAGAACTGGACGGTGCGGACTTTGGGCTTGACACGAAGACACCAGAGCGGGGAAATGGCTCCAGCGTGGAGCCAGACAGCTACCTCAGCCCTGGGATGGTCCAACAGTTTGCCGTCACCACGGGGATGCACACAGCTACCCCAGAGGGGCAAGACCAGCAGCAAATGGACACTGTTAACCTCGTAAACTGTTAAAATGGGGTTTAAAATTGCCAGCATCAATGTACGTAGCATTAAATCGGCTACGCGATTTGTTTCAACGGTGGCCTTCCTGGCCAGCGTTAAAGCCGAACTCCTGTTTCTGCAGGAGTGTGGGATACCGCACCTCAGCAGCTACAGGAGATGGTTGAGCTTGTGGGCCCATGGGCCGTCAGTTTGGTTGGGGGGCAACGATAGCCGCGCCTCCTCCTCACCGACGTCATGTACAGGAATGCTCCCCTGAGACTGACTAATGTGTAAGCCCCAGTGGGTAAGAGTGAACGGTTGGCCGTCCTGCAGCAGCTTCCACTGTTGCTGGCTACGTCCAGGCCGGTCATTCTGGCCGGAGACCTCAACTGTATCATTGATGCAGATGGACGATCCGGCGGCGGGGACAGTAAACTGGACGCCACGTCCAGAGCCCTGATGGACACAGTAAAAGATGCCAAGCTGCACAACGTCTTCAGCACCCCTGCAGACGGAGCGCAGCATAGATACACCTGGTCACGGGCAGACGGGTCTATCCGATCAAGGATAGATTCCCTGTTTGTGTCCCGAACGCTCTCGGTCAGATCCACCGACATCAAGCCGGTGTTCTTCTCTGACCACTGCCTCCTGCTGGCTGACTGTCACCTACAGGACAAGCAGCGGGCGGGTAAGGGAACGTGGAAGCTGAATACAAAGCTGTTGACCCCGGGAAACATTGAGGAACTCAAGAGGGACTACGCAGGTTGGAGAACCGTGAAGCCCCTCTTTGAGTCCCCAGTGGACTGGTGGGAAACAGTAAAAGGGAACATCAATAGGTTCTTCATCCTCAAAGGTATTCAGGAGGCGAGAGAGAGGTTGGAAAAACTGTCCTACCCCAGGAAATTATGCAGAACCTGCTCCTGCTGCAGACGATGGGGGTCGATGTCACGGAGGAACTCAAGGAGGTGAAGGGCCAGCAAGCCTCGCTCTTTGCCTCGGAGGCCTCCAAGATAATCTTCCGGTCCAGGGTCCGCTCGGTGGAGCAGGACGAGACGTGCTCACGTTTCTTCTTCCAGAAGGTGCACAAAGAGAGCTCTGTGCTCAGCAGCCTGAAGGAAGAAGATGGCTCGATAACGTCATCTCAGGCTGACGTCATGAGGATCAGTAAATCCTTCTATGCCAGTCTGTATGACGCGAATCCGACCGACAGCGCGGCCTCCCAGTCGTTCCTCTCCTCTATCACGGAGGTCTTAGACAACAGAACACGCGAGAGGCTGGACCAGCCGCTATCTCTGGACATGCTGACCAAGGCCCTCGAGTCCTTCGAAAAGAATAAAACTCCCGGAAGCGACGGCTTACCGGTCGAGCTCTATTCCACTCTGTGGGACTTGATTGGCCAGGACCTGCTGGAGCTGTATGTCAGTATCCTTCGGGCAGGTACTATGAGTAAATCCATGAGGAAAGGCATCATCACCCTCATCTACAAGCTGAAGGGGGAGAGGGAGGAACTCAAAAATTGGAGACCAATCTCACTGTTGAATGAGGATTACAGAATTCTGTCAAAGGTAATCGCCAACCGGGTCAGGTCTGCTCTGGGACAGGTGATTCACTCTGACCAAACCTGTGCTGTGCCGGGCAGGAAGATCGCTGAGAGTCTCGCACTCCTCAGGGATACGATCACCCATGTGCAGGGCAGAGGGTTGGACGCCTGCCTGATTAGCCTGGAGCAGGAGAAAGCCTTTGACAGGATATCACACAGGTATATGAGAGATGTTCTCTCCAAAAAGGGCTTTGGGGAGGGAATCTGAAATTGGATCAGACTGCTCTACACCAACATCGTCAGTGCAGTCTCAATCAATGGGTGGGAATCAGATAGCTTCCCTGTCAGATCTGGAGTCAGGCAGGGCTGCCCTCTCTCTCCTGCCTTGTTTGTGTGCTGCATAGAGCCATTTGCCGAGTCCATCAGGAAGGATGTGAGCCTGAGAGGCGTGACTATTCCTGGCAGCGGGTGCCTGCGGGTTAAGGGCTCCCTATACATGGATGACGTCGCCGTTTTCTGCTCGAGTCTGCGCACGGACAGTGAATCCAAGTGTATATGTGACCAGTTTGAATGGGCCTCGAGGGCCAAGGTAAACCAAACCAAGAGCGAGGTCATGCTCTTCGGGAACTGGGTCGACCAATCCTCGATCCCCTTCACCGTCAGGATTGACCACCTGAAGGTGCTGGGTATTTGGTTTGGGGGGGGGCTGGGGCGTGCGTCAAGTCTTGGGAGGAGCGTATCAGCAAAGTGAGGCAGAAACTGGGCAGATGGAAGCTACGGTCGCTCTCCAGTGCAGGAAAAAACCTGGTCATCAGGTGCGAGGCACTGTCATTGCTATTATACGTGGCAGAGGTCTGGCCTATTCCCAGAACCTGTGCCACTGCAGTCACCCGGGCCATCTTCCAGTTTATATGGAGATCAAAGATGGACCGGGTCCGAAGCGACTCATTGTACAAAGATCTGGGCAATGGGGGAAAACATACACCCAATGCCACCCTCACCCTGATGGCCACCTTTGTGTGTGGCTGCATCAAGCTGTGCATGGATCCCCGGTACGCAAACACCAAGTGTCATTACGTACTGAAGTTCTACCTGTCCCCGGTGTTGCGAAGGATGGGCCTGGCCTCGCTGCCGCGGAACACTCCGTGTAGTTGGACCGTTCCATATCACCTGTGCTTCGTGGAGAAGTTTACGAAGAAAAACACCTTTGACCACAAGTCCATCAGGAAGTGGTCAGCATGTAGTGTCCTTGAGACCCTTCGGGAAAAGGAGAGGGCAGATCCTATCAAGCGGTTCCCTGAGCAGACTGTCAAAGCCATTTGGCAGAATGCCTCATTGCCAGAACTTTCCAACAAGCACCAAGACATGGCTTGGCTGGTGGTGAGAAGGGCTCTGCCTGTGAGATCCTTTATGCTCGCCCGGACTCTCAGCCGCATCGCACGCTGCCCTCGAAGCGGCTGCGGGGGGGGGAACGAGACTGTCACACACCTCCTTCTGGAATGTGCCTACACAGAAGAAATCTGGAGAGGAATGCAGTGGTGTTTGTCGAGGTTCATCCCGAGCAGGGCCGTGTCGTGGGACTCTGTGCTCTACGGCCTGTTCCCCGGGACGCACACTGAGACGAACATCAACTGTGCCTGGAGGATCATCAACTCGGTGAAGGACGCTCTCTGGGTGGTCTGAAACCTGTTGATCTTCCAGCTGAAGGAGTTGACCCCGACTGAGTGTTGCAGACTGGCACATTCCAAGGTCCAACTATGTGTTGAGGGACGCGCTGAAACTTGGGGCAACTGCCGCCAAGGTGCGGTGGGGAAAGACCACCATGTAACATTTGCCTGCCTAAAGAAGAACAGGGAGCCCATGCAGTCATTTGGGCTCTGCTGACACCTCAGCTAAAAAAATGTAATTGTACAGACCTGTAAATAGGAACGATTATTCTGTTTCGGTATGCAAAGAAATGGAATGTTTACATATATATAGCATGTCCACTTGTATAGATCATCAAAGTATTTTATGAATAAAGTCTATTTTTGAAATTAAAAAAAAGTTTATTCCTTACTTCAAAACAGGAAAGCTGCCTGTAAAGGCAGATAGAAATAAGACAGTTTACTTCTTTGTAGCATTGTTGATATCCAAGAAATCATAACTGTAGGTTTATCTTAATTTTGCTTTGAATGTAGTTCCATTGCCTTGGAAAATGAGTCCTGAACTACTTACCTTAATGCAACAGTGGACAACAAATTGAAGTCACCAGTTGCCCTTAGGAATGATTCAGCTGTCAAAAGCAAATCAAAGTTGTTTTGAAGGGAATTTCTGAATTAAAGTATGAGACATAGCGTCATTGTGGCAGAGAGATGTATAGTACGGAAACAGGCCCTTCAGTCCAACTCGTCCATGCTGACCGGATATCATATATAAATCTAGTCCCCTTTGCCAGCATTTAGCCTGTGTCCTTCTAAACTCTTCCCATTCATATAGCCATCCAGATGTCTTTTAAATGTTGTAATCATACCAACCTCCACTACTTCCTTTGGCAGGTCATTCCATACACGCATCACCCACTGCATGAAAATGTTGCTCATTAGCTCCCTTTTATATCTTTCCCCTCTCACCCTAAGCCATAAAGGTAGGGTGCTACATTTTGGAAAGGCAAATCAAGGCAGGAGTTATACACTTAATGATAAGGTCCTGGGTAGTGTTGCTGAACAAAGAGACCTTGGAGTACAGATTCATAGTTTCTTGAAAGTGGAGTCACAGGTTGACAGGTTAGTGAAGAAGGCATTTGAAATGTTTTCCTTTATTGTTCAGAACATTGAGTATAGGAGTTGGGAGGTCATGTTGCGACTACAGACGTGATTAGGTCACTTTTGGAATATTGTGTGCAATTCTGGTCTCCCTCCTAATAGAAGGGTGTTGTGAAACTTGAAAGGGTTCAGAAAAGATTTGCAAGGATGTTGCTAGGGTTGAAGGTTTGAACTATAGGGAGAGGTTGAACAGGTTAGGGCTATTTTCCCTGGAGCATTGGAAGCTGAGGGGTGACCTTCTAGAAATTTTTAAAATCATAAATGGATAGGGTAAATAGACAAGGTATTTTCCCTGGGTTGGGGGATTGCAGAATTAGAGGTCATGGGTTGAGGTTGAGAGGGACAAAATTTAAAAGAGACCTAAGGAGCAACTTTTTCATGCAAAAGGGTGGTGCGTATATGGGATGAGCTGCTAGAGGAAGTGGTGGAGACTGGTACCATTACTATATTTAAAAGGCAGCTGGTTGGCTATATGAATAGGGAGGGTTGAGAGGGATATGGGCCAAGTGTTGGCAAATGGGACTAGATTAATTTAGCATATCTGATTGGTGTGGATGAGTTGGACCAAAGGTTCTGTTTCCGTGCTGTACATCTCTATGACTCTATGACTCTATGCCCTCTAGTTTTGGACTTCCCACCTTGGGGAAAAAACCTTGCCTATTTACCCTATCCATGCCCCTCATGATTTTGTATACCTTTCTCACGTCACCCCTCAGCCTCCGACATTCTTGAGAAAATAGCTCCAGCCTATTCAGCCTCTCCCTATAGTTCAAAACCTCCAACCCTGGCAACATCCTTGTAAATCTTTTCTGAACTCTTTCAAGTTTCACAACACCCTTCCTGTAGAAGGGAGACCAAATTCCACATAATATTCCAAAAGTGGCTGAACTAATGTCCTGAGCAACATGACCTCCCAACTCCTTTATATAATATACTGACCAATAAGGGAAAGCATACCAAATGCCTTCTTCACTACCCTATCAACCTGCAACACCACTTTCAAGGTGTTATGAACCTGCACTCCATTGTCTCTTTGTTCAGCAACATTTCCCAGGACCTTCCCACTAAATGTAAAAGTCCTGCCCTGATTTGTCTTTCCAAACTGCAGCATCTCACATTTATCTAAATTAAACTCCATCTGCTACTCCTCGGCTTATTGGTCCATCTGATCAAGATCCCGTTGTGCTTCTAAGGTAACCTTCTTTGCTGGCCAGTACACCTCTAATTTTAGTGTCATCTGCAAATGTACTAACCACACCTCCTATGCTCACATCTAAATTATTTATATAAATAACAAGAAACAGTGGTCCCAGCATCGATCTTTGTAGCATGCCCCTGGTCTCAGGCTCCTATCTGAAAAACAATCTTTCACCACCACCCTCTATCTTCTACCTTCGAGCCAGTTCTGTATCCGAATGGCTAGTTCTCCCTCTATTCCACATGATTAACCTTACTAACCAGTTTAGCATGAGGAACCTTGTCAAACGCCTTACTGAAGTATATATAGGTCACATCTTCAATCACTTTGTTACTTCTTCAAAAAACTTAATCAAGTTAGTGAGACACGATTTCCTAGGCACAGAGCCATTGAGTTGCCTTTCCAAATATGTGTAAACATAAATTGCAGAGGATTGTTTCCCAAATTGTCTCCTCCAAAGTAGTGATAATTCTGTTATACTACAAGGAAACACTGCAATATAGGCTCAAGACTGTAGGAACAACCTTCCTCATCTACAGACATAAGACTTGCTGTGATTTCATGCCATGTCTTGCATCAGTGGCTCTTACATTGATATCCTCACTGTAAACCTATCATGGCTCTACTAACACCCATGGGGAAATGGTAGTGGGGAAATTGACGTTGGTGGTCATCTTTCAAGGTTCCATAGAACTCTGGAATAGTTCCATTGGCTTGGAGGGTAGTTGGTGTAAACCTTCTATATAAAAAAGGAAGTAGAGAGAAAACAGGGAATTACAGGCCTAATGGCAGTAGCAGGAAAATGCTAGAACCTATTGTAAAAGATTTAATAACAGAGCATTTGGAAAGCAATGACAGATTGGACAGAATCAGCATGCATTTCTGAAGAGGAAATAATGCTTCATAATGACTCAATTTTGTAAAGGATGTTACTAGTAAAGTTGATAAGGAAGAGCTGGTGGATGTGGTTTACTTGGACATTCAGAAAGCTTTTGATAAAATCCCAAACGTAAAATGAAAGCAAATGTATTGGAGGTAGTGTATTGACATGGATAGAGAACTTTGGTTTCCTTATCTGAGGAAGGATGTTCAACAGAAACGAAGACTAGGAACAAATGGGTCTGGGGTCTGTGCTTAAACTTCAACCATTTAAAATATATATTAGTGATTTAGATGAGGAAACTACGTGTCATATCTCCAAGTTTGCAGCTGACACAAAGCTGGGTGGGAAGTTATGATCTGAGGAGGATACAGAGAAGCTTCAGTGTGATTTGGACAAATTAAGTGGGATTAGATATAGCAGATGAGGTGGAAAGTGGATAAATGTCTGGTTATCCTCTTTGGTAGCAAAAATGGACAGGCAGATTATTATTTGAATTGCAACAGATTCAGAAAGGGGGAAGTGCATTGAGGCCTCATTGCTCTTATACAGCAGTTACTGAGAGTGAACATGCAGGTGCAGCAGGCAGTGAAGAAGACAAATGCTATGTTGGCCCTCATTGTGAGAGGATTCAAGTAGAGGAGCAGAGATGTCTTACTGCAATTTTACAGTAAGAGTATTATATGTAGCTTTGGCTTCCTTATCTGAAGAAGGATGTTCTGGCTATTGAGAGAGTTGTAGCAGACTGATTCCTGGAATGATGGGATTAACATAAGGGGAGAGACTGATTTAGAAGAATGAAGGGTGATCAATGGCAATTCTACAGGACCAGACAGGAAACTCACAATGACTGGGGAGTCCAAACAAGGTGTCACAGTCTAAGGACATAGGGTAGACCATTTACGACAGAGATGAGGAGAAATGTCTTCACTCAGAGAGTGGTAAGTCTGTGGAATCCTTTACTACAGAATGTGGTTAAGGCCAAAACATTTAATGTTTTCAAGAACAATTTAGATATATTTCTTAGGACTAAAGGGATCAAAGGGTATGGAGAGAAAGCAGGAATATGGTACTGAGCTGGATGATCAGCCATGATCATATTGAATGGCAGAGCAGGCTTGAAGGACTGATTGGCCTAACTCTACACCTATATTCAATGTTTTCTATCTTCCTTCAGTGTAATGCAATATACTCTAAATTAAATTACAGTGGCTTTGACTTCCTCTCAAATGGAGGAAATATAAAACATACATTTAAAACATTCCTCACGGGGAAGTTCAGCTGTTCAAACATGTCTTTTTAAATCAACATTTAGTTTTATCAACATTTTATTTGCATGTTTGGATTACATTGTAAATTATTAATGAGAGATTGCTGCACCATAATTTCCTCAGTGTTCTGGAGTGTAATTAGAAATTATCAAAGATACAAAATATTTAATGTGATTAATGCCAATGTTATAATTTTTGGACATATAGTTAAAATAATGCGAATCATGAAATTGAAGGCCATGTCTTTTCTGGATTGCAAGTCTATTAAAATGAGTAGATTTTTTTTAAAAAGTGAGTGATTGAGTTAACAGAAACCAATGTTCTGAAACAGCGTTACTCAACTTCAAATGTTAACTTTGTTTATTTCCACAGATGTTGTCAGACTTTCTGATTCTTCAGCAAATGCAGTTTTTGTTCCAATGCGAGAGTACTTCTGGATTTTGAAACATATTCATTAAGCTAAATATTCAGGTAGTGGAATTGACTGCATTAGAGTCTGATAGAATGGTCGGAAACACAGATACTCACCATGAGTATACAGGTAATATATGTGGACAACATTTTGACAAAAATTATATAAGCAGAGAGTTTAATAGGGATTTTCATAATTAGGAACAGAGTTATTAGAAAGAGCTAAGAACGGAACAACTTCTGTAAAGCTTACTTTTTTTAATATTCCCCCACACCCCACCTTTCAACAAAACTGTTTTAGTCTGGGTTTCAAGTTAGAATAGTTATATGCATATTTTCATCAAATTAGGAAACATGAAATTCTGTTGAGCAACATTCATGCAGTTTCACAAAGTGAGCAAAACTGATGGTCGAATTTACTGGTTTCGATGATTCTTATTTCTTAGACCTCCATTTATAGACAAAAATATCAGTTTTATTCTACTGTAAGCAGTTGACTGTATTTTAATGTATTTAACATATGATGAGGAATTATAGTAAAGAACTTTGCAATGGAATCTCTGGTTAAAAAACATGTTTTTTAAATATATACCCAACTCTGTGATCTGCCTGTATTGCTCTCAAGACAAAGCTTTTCACTGTGCCTTGGTACATGTGACAGTAAATTCAACTCAATTGAGAAGAGAACCTGGGACAGGAAATGGAATCTTTAGGTTTCTAGGGAAGCTAAAAATAGAAACTGAAATTGGAAACTAAAAGCTCTGGGCAAACTGAAACTGGTTGAAAAGGACAGTTTTCTAAATTCAGGTGATAATCCCAGCAGTGCAGCACAGACAGACCAAGGAAGACAGAGGCTGGATTCAGAATCTGGGTTTAGGGAAATACACAGTTGGTTTAAATGTTTCTGTCACTTAATGGATCTACACAATCAAGACTATTGCGAGCTCAGATATGTGCCAATTTAGTGACGACTGTGCCTGTGGGACTCTTTGCTGCTATCAGCTGATATTCAGGCTAAAAACCGGACAAAAGAGAGCTCAGTTCTCCGTAAGAAAAGACAGAGTGCTGAATTTAAGGTTTCTTTACAACTAAATGCAATTTCTGTCAAATATTTTGGAGATTGACAGAAGGCACAGCAAGATTTTTTGTGGCATCGTATCTGTTTGAGCTACTCTTGGAGAATTGTCCAATTGTGAATAAAGCTCGTATGCGGCTCTTGTGAAATTGACACACTCTGGGTTACTTCACGATATTGTGAGAAGAGAAATTGACCTCACGCATACAGAATCGTCACTCTGCACAGATGAGTCTCAGCCTTTTCCCGGAAGTACAGGCGGGTTACAAAAGGTCGATGTTAGTCGCAAGGCTACACAGCTCTGATTACAGTTGATAGTTTGGCCTTATTGAAATGGGCAAAATAATGCTGTGGGTCCGGCAGTATCAGTCAGTTAAACAATGGCAACAAGAGCTTAGCTAATCTAAAGGCATTGATAATGTAATTGGGAGTATCCTATTAACAATAGTCCTAGAGGGTTGTGGTCATCCATATTGAGTATCTTGGTGACATCTAGTTTGCGGGGGCATTGTGTTGGCTGGATTCCTGGGAGGCAGAGAAAGCCTGCGGGGCTCCTGGAGGTACAGTGTCATTGTGAGTTAGGGAATCCCGTTAGCTGGTTGTTTAGATAACATTCCTCCGATGAGATAACGGTTCGTTTACTGTCAATTCCTGACTATAGTTAATTTGAGGCATCAATGGCATTTTGGGTAAGCCCTCTTTTAGCTAGGGACAAACATGGCTTCTGAAAGCAAGTTGTAGACAAAATGGTGTTCCCTTCTCCCACAACTATCTACACGGCCATATGGCAATCCTTGCTTCCGATTCTTTCCCCATTTTAATACATGCTGTTCCTAAAGTAACTTGCCATTCATTGGATATCTGCCAAAAGACTGTCATTCCTCGTGCCCTGCATCAAAAGACCACTATGTACTCAGACAAATGTGGCATTCCAAAGCTGCCCTTCTTGATTGAGGACAGAGTCTGAACATGTCGGACAAGCGGAAGATGGTAGTGTGATTCTCTGAGAAGGGCCTGAAGGTCCTGATTGAGGGTATGGTGCAAAGGAGAGAAATCCTGTTTCCAGAGGACCAACAGAGGAGGCTGCACAATAGACTGTGGTAACCTGCTTCAGTACTGTCTTGGTGGTAAGGAGGAATAACCAGTGGTGGTGTGTAAAAGTAAAACTTTCCTGATGAAGGGCTTATGCTCGAAACGTCGAATTCTCTATTCCTGAGATGCTGCCTGGCCTGCTGTGCTTTGACCAGCAACACATTTTCATCAGTGGTGTGTAAAAGGTCAATGAGCTTCTCAATCACACCAGTCACTCCTCCTCAGGAATGAAGGCTGAATAATAGGAGGATGAGAAACCTGGCACACACTCCCAGTCTCTGTTTCTCAATAATCAACAGGACGATGTCAGGGACATGTAGTTGGAGGTGGAACCACACATTGGCCCCTCAGAAATCTCCACTTCAGACATTCTGGAGGTGCCTGGGTCTTCCACTTCCACCCTATCTGTCATCACTCTGATCCTTAGAGAAGTTGAAGCCAAGGAGGATTCACTTGCCTGTGGTAAGATGGCCCTCAGCATGTCTGGGTTGCCTGACCAAGCCACCAGGGCCAGCAGGCTTCGCTGCTCAGCAGGCTCTCTCCACCCCAGCTGCAGAACTGGTGGTTACACAAAGATGTAGTTGGAGGGATAGGAAGGAAAGACCTGATTGAGGGCACTCTGTTGGCTCAGGTGATAATGTACTGTACAATGTTTGTCAAGTTTGTATAAATTTAATTGTTTTGATGAGACATTTGACTATTTGCCTTTCTGTGCAGTCCCAAATTTAATGTGTCAGTGTGCTCCCTAATATCACAGAAACATAGGATGTACTATAGAATGACTTCCATGGTGAGAGCCTGCTGCATCATGGAGAAGCAAGAGGGACAAGGCATATACAGGACGACAGGCCCTGCTGGCACAATTACCCCTCATCCTACACATCCCTGCTGTTTCTATGGCTGCTACATCCAAACGTGCTGGTATATATGAAGTGGTCAGCGATGTCAACAGTAGGGAGGGGCATAATGTATTAGAATGGTCGGGGTTAGGGACTCCACCAGTTTGTGAACCTGTACAGTGCAAGTGTCTATGTATAATGTTGCTTCCTATTAAAGGTCTTCAAATCAATGGGTCCTGCAGCCCCCTACCTCACACTCACCACACTTGCTCAGATGTGGTTGCAGCCATTTTCTTTCCCATTGGCAAAAAAAAATGCAATAAGATGCTCCTGATGTTAAGATAGGCCTTGGACTTGTTTCCTGATTCTGCCACAAAGCTCACTGTTTGCCACGTCACTCAGACTGTGTAAGATTCTGTTCAGAGTTTTGAAGGTCTCAGGACTGAGATTGATGACATCAGTACTGAGTGAAACTGATGAACAAATATGAGATCTGTCTCATTTGTATCCATCACTTAAATTACAGTTTATAATAAATTAAACCTGTAATTTCACTAAATTATGTTGATTTGGGGTTTGATTGTTACGGATAAAATTTCAAGAGGGATATTTTGTACTTTGGTTTTCTTATTGGGCTCATTTCATTTCTTTTGGTTTGTGGGTCTCCATAGGAATCGTGACAACTGTCATTAGGAATTATATCGGTGTGGAAGATGCATTAAAGGCAATATTAATAAGTCCATCCCAAACAATTAATCTTTTAACATTCAATATCTTTCTAACTTGGCTAAAGAGATTAGTATCAGCATAGGATATACTCTATGTGTGGGAAAGCTGTGAAAGGTGGGAGATGCCAAATGCATATTAAGAGTGGTAACCTTGAAAATAACTGACAATCATCATAACAGCAAAATAAACCATCAATTAAACATGGCAAATTAAGAAAAGAACAGTAGACTGGATGGACATAACACTACATGAAGTGCAGAGTGAGAGCTTTGTTATGGTTTTACTTAGGTTTCTCAATATGTATATGATGATACATCATGCCTGCAATGATAGATGCATAGATATAAATTCATACCATGGGATTTTGAACCACCAGGAAAGTGACGTCTCAAGTATTTTGGTAAATACACCTTCAATCAGAACAACAAATGTGTGTTCAAAATCTCTGATCAGAATTGGTTAAAATTATGAAAAATGACAAGCAGAGTGGAAAATTATGGAAACTGGTTTTGCTGAATAGATAGTAGCAACACATACACTCATGACTTCATTTTCAGTAATAAACTTCTTCTATTCATATATTTGTTGCAGCTAAAGAAATGAATTTTGTATTTAGAACTAATTGCTGGTGGTATCTATCAAATGACCCTTTACAGTAATATTCACTTATCTGCTTAGTACAAAATAACTTTATGTCAATGTATTACTTGAACTTGTTTTCAACAATAGTTACATAAAAGTGCAATCATTATGTCATTATTAATGGTTGGCTGCTTCCCACACCCTTTCATTGTCATTGAGGGATAGTTATAAATTCAGTTTTTTTAAGTCAAAGAGGTTATTAAAGGATTAACTACCTTTGGTGTGGGGTTATAAATACAAATGTTTGTTTATGTAAGGCACAAACTCAGGGAAGTTAACTGAAGGGATTTAAATGTAATAAATAGACTTTCATGACTGTAAGTTTGTTTTTTTTTACATAGTGATGTCTCTAATAAATATTTAGAACTTTGTTTCTTTTCACTTGAGCCCATTGTGGATGCTCGGTGAGTACTGGCATAGAGTGTATCTGGGCAAAGGGTGGTGAGTGAGGACATGAAAATGTATTAAGTTGGCATAGGGGCTATGAGGGCCATGGGACTGATGGGGCTTATGGGTTGGAATAAAGGGTGTCAAAGATCTTTGGAGGGATGTGGGGGCATGGTTGATTTGAGTGGCATGGATGGGGCATGTGAGGGGGTGAGAGCTGAAGGGGCAGGAGGGCCAGAGGGACCTAATGTTTTAAAAAAAAACTCAGATGCAGTTCCTGCAAGCCTTTAAAGTAGTTTGATGGTGGCAGGCTTAAGTCCACTCTTATCCTCTCAAAAAAAACCTGTCATTTGCACCACTTTTTCTCGAGGCAGGCAGCATGAGTCAGAAAATCTCCCAGTTTGATGCAGGATTGAAAATTCAGGCATACATTCATGTCAAACAGAATCAATGCCCAATAATAAAAATGTGGGTTACACTTGCAATGGATCAGTAAGTCAAAAGGCTGGATCACAACTATGGTATAGGCTGCAATGACTGGAAGATGAATGGAGAAGGGAAAATAATACAAGTAGCTACAATTATGAGTTTACTATTGTTATGGCTCAGGAGATTTCTGAACACTCCAAACCGCTGACTGGGTATTGAAGATTTAGAGCTTCAGTGACAGATTGAAGATGCCAAGTTTTACAGTGTAATGGATTTCTGTCTCTTGGAGGCAAAAATATATTGTAAATGTGATATGATTGCTGAGGAAAAAATACACAATGAACTATGGTGCATTACATTGCTGTCATTTATATTTGCTGGGTGCTTATTGACAATGTAGTTATTAAAGTGCATGGAAGCTATGCACAGTGCAAAATTATATATAATTTGTAATAGATGCAAGAGGTATAAATATAAAAAATACTAAAAGCATATACAATCTGCATTTTTTTCACCCCCCACCACATGTTCGCCCAGTTTTCGACATTTGTTTCCCTCTTTCTTTAAGGTGATTCTTCCTTGAAGAATGGAAAGTGAATGCCAACATATTGTTGAATGGAGTTCATGTGATACACTTTATGGGACTTCTGTCCATCCCATCACCCTGTATGGCTGAAAAAAGTACGTTGGACAGAATTTTTGATTTGATTTTGTGGTGTCAGTAAAGGCAACTTTAGAATTTTGGCATTACATTTCTTTAAGGTTCTGCCTTGCCTTATTTCTACACCATTTGTAATTCTCTGCTTCCCTGAAGAACTGATAGTGCAAATTCCTGGCATGTAAATTAGAGTGGGGTGGGGTGGTCACATGGCTGCAGCTCACTGAATGCTTGTCACAGCCATGCTCCAGATGCTTCTTCCGAACCTGGCCTCCATCTTTCTCAACTCGACATCGCGTGTCACTATTGGAAAACCATCAGCCTCACCACAACCAAATGCCTCCTCTTGGACCAACATGCATGACTCTTCAACGTTATCTTGGACTAAGGACACCTAGGACTTGCATGCTTCTGCTAGGTTACTTTTACTACCTGTCCAATCTTTCCAGAAATTCTGCCAGTTCCATTCTACCTGAAAAAAACATTTCTGATATGTAAGATTAACATTTTAAGAGTGAACTGGAAGAGTTTGTTAAATATAACACTGGCCTGACTTTAACTTTTCTTTGTGAAATAATTGTAAAACAAAATTTGTTCCTGTAAAAGGAAGGAATGCTCAGATATGGCAAGATATGGAGGTGCTGGTGTTGGACTGGGGTGGACAAAGTCAAGTCACATGATACAAGGTTATAGTCCAAGGGGTATATTTGAAATCACAAGCTGTTGGAGCGCTGCTTCTTCGTCAAGTGAAGTGCTCGCGATTTCAAATAAACCCATTAGACTATAACCTGGTGCTGTGTAAGATATGACATTCATTTGTAGGACCTCATGCTGTTTGATTTCTGACTTAAGATTAAGTCCTCTCAATGTACTTGAAAATACCCTTCACCCAAGCTGATTTCAACTCTGGTTACACAACTTTGAAAATAAAGTTTTCAAAGGTTGCGTTTGTAAGCTGCTTTCTTTCTCTGCTTGGGAGGTGAGCCTTAGAAACTGCCATCCAAGGTAAAATTCACATTGGTCTCTTCAGTAAAAGCAATTTGCTCAAATTCTATACCAGCGTGGGCACTATTAATGTGCAAATATCATGTACTTTCTCCTAACTATGCATTTTGCCAACATTAATCTCAATTATCCTCTTGGATACCTGCAGCATGTAGGAGTTATTTCCTCAGAAGAGCAATTTGACAGCATAAGGAAAATGGGCAGAAAATGTATACCACCTCCACTCCAGAAACTCTAGTTTGCAATTCCCAGTAACACTGAAGACAATTTCCAAGCTTATATATTTATAGATATTTCAGAAATAGCTGTGAAAATAGCTATCAGGAGCACATAAAACATATCCCATTTTCATGATAGCTTATCCTTTCCAGAGGTTGACAGCATATTTATGTCACAGATAGTTTCAATGTGTTTCCTCAAAGTGGCCCATAATCAATGCATGTATAATGAACGTGTCCACTTCTTACCCTTGTAGTGAGAGAATCAATCTTAAATAATCTAGCAGTAAAGCCACTTGAAATTAAAAGGAAAGGTTAGTTTATTTCTAAACTCTTGATCTTGAGATTAGAAAAGGAAAAAAACACACAAGGATAAATTATAAGCAAAGATAAAGCAATGCTTATGAAAGGTTGAGTTGATTTCAGCCTCAATGGTTTTGATGCACACCTATGGTTTCAAGGTCAAGACTTTAGAATTGCAGAAATATTTAAGCGACTCTGATGGCTTCTACAGTTGACCTGCCAGAGGTTGTTCTCACAAGTTGTTTGTAGATGGAATGAAGTAGGGAAAAAGAGTCCCATGTTCCTCTTTAATTGTATTGCAAGTTGATCCTTTCAGAATTAGGAGAAAGTGAGAACTGCAGATGCTGGAGATCGCAGTCAAAATGTGTGGCCACATTCCTGCTGAAGGGTTTATACCCAAAATATTGACTCTCCTGCTCCTTGGATGTGGCTGACCAGTTGTGCTTTTCCATCGCTTTTTGACTCCTTTCACAATTAGTTGATTAGTTTGTTTACTCCTTTCTCTCTGTGATGCAAGCAGTCTTTATGTGGTGATCTGAAGATGGCTCTCTCATTGTGCTTCTACTGTTTATGCATGTCCTACTTTTTTTCTGTGTTTTTATCTGGTAAGCAAAGATAGCTACTATGTAGCAGTATGGTGGCGCAGTGAGCAGCCCTGCTGCCTCACAGCACCAGGGATCCGGGTTCAATTCCAGCCTCGAGTGCCTGTCTGTGTGGAGTTTGCACATTCTCCCTGTGTCCAAACACCCACAGTCCAAAGATGTTCAGGTCAGGTGAATTGGCTATGCTAAATTGCCCTGAGTGTTAGGTGCATTAGTCAGACTAAATATAGGATAGGGGAATGGGTCTGGATGGGTTACTCTTCAAAAGGTCGGTGTGAACTTGCTAGGCCGAAGGGCCTGTTTCCATACTATAGGGAATCCAATCAATAATGTGACGTGGATTGTTTTGAATGCCAAATGCCTGTCAATTCTGGCTCATTGTTTTTGTGTTCTTGGATTTATAGCAATGGCAGATTTGAAATTCATCAAAATTCCACTTAGACATCCATTTGTAATCTACTTGAATCCCTCTAGATGGTTGACAAACATTACCCCATTCACACCACACAAGTGCCAGCTAATTTCCATGTCAAACAAGAGTAAATCTAACCATCACCCAAACATGTTCAATACCATCACTGAGTCCTCCACTATCAACAGCCTGGGGTTTGCCATTGACAAGAACCTGAACTGGGCCAGCCATATAAATACAGTGGCTACAAGAAAAGTTCAGAAACTATGAATTCTGTGGCAAATAACTCACTTCCTTTCTCTTCAAAGCTTGTCCACAAATCCATGACACAAATCAGGAGTGAGATATATTCTTCTGAACTGACCTGGATGAGTGCAGCTCCAATACCATCCAGGACAAACCAGCCGATTTGATTCATTGTCATCAACAGTCCCTCCCTTTGCAACCAAAGTATAATGACAGTGATGTGTTCCATCTGCAAGATGTACTGCAGTAACTCATCAAGCCTCCATCAACAATATCTTCCAAAACCACAAACGGTATCACCTCCACAAGGACAAGGGCAAGAGATGCATGACATCACTGTCAACTGCAAGTTCTCTTCTAAGCCACTCCCTACCTTGACTTGGAACTATACTGCTATTCCTTCACTGTTGCTGGCTCAAAATCCTGGAACTCTCTGCCTAACAGCAATGTGGATGCACTACACCTCAAGGACTGCAACAATTCAAGAGGCAGTTTAACACCATCTTCTCTAGAGAAACTAGGAATGGGCAATAAATAATGTAGCCAGAAACACCTACGTCCTGTAACCAAATAATAATTTGTAAAAATTGCAGTTTTAATGCACCAAGTGATTCTCAGAATCTACTTTGGAAGTCATTAAGCTCAGACTAAGGTTTAAAATTTTAATTTTTAAATACTTTCTGAAGAAAAAAATTAAGACTGCTTGAGCATAATGCTGGTGAGACTCAGAAATGCTCAAATTCGTTTTGTCCAGAACCATTCTAATATATCAAAAGGTGAAATTCTCCGATTTATTTCAAACAAGCACAGAAAAAAAATGAAGAAATTCTGCTAGTCAGAATGGAAGCCATATTGGACTCGCATCTCTGTTTTTCCCTCCACATGCTGCCAGACATGCTGAGTTTATCCAGCATTTTGTGTTTTTGATTCAGATCTCCAACATCTGAAATTGATGAGCATGACAGACTATCATTTGCAAATCCATGAATAAGCCCTAAAGATTCAGTTAACACTTTTCAGATAATCCACGTGTTGCAATTAAACACGAGGATCCAGTTCCGCGTTGCTAATATGCTTTCACAAAACATTGTGGTTGATAAGTCTCTTTACTTACTGGTAAACAATACATGAGTATAACAATGCAATATCCTGTTTTCACATTGTACAGTATGTACATTAGGGATTGACTCCAAATTAAATTTATTGAATTAGACTCTCTATTCGAGGGACCATTAGCCTAAATTGACCATTGCTATTTCAGAAACCAGATTTGGTTTTTGGAAATCTCTACCAAATTGAGTTGAAAAATGCCCATACACATCGAATGGATTACATGGTCTTGCAACCGACAAGTTTGTGCCACCTACATCTTAATGCATAAGACTGCATCTGATCCAAGTAACAAATGCATATAAATCAAATTTACCGTTTGCATATGTTCTATTGTTTGGTGTATATATCCTAAATAAGTACATTATAAATGTATTCATTTGCTTTAAAGCATTTGGAGTGCATTGTTTGTGCAGGGTTCAAGCCCATTTATTTCCAGGGGAATTTCAGCAGGTCGTAAGTCCTCGTTTAAAGTTATAGTTACATTCCTGAAAATCAGAAATTTAGGTGAAATAATTCCTATGGGAATCAATGTTAAAACTGGTTGGGTTCTGTCGTGCATTCCTTTCCAGAAGTAAATATTAAAACATTATATCATGTAAGTTGACATATTTTGTCATGTTAAATTTTTATATTGGTAAATTAAATAATTTTAAAATTATGTTTTAAAATATAAAAGAAAAATCTAACTTTCTTCAATGCTGTACCTCGTGCTGGCCTCTGACTCTCAAATTTTCCACTCCCTGACCACTGCAGATCTTATCTTTCCCTGACCCTTAGACTTTAGACCCTTAGACCTTTACAGGGAGGGTGGGCAAAGCAACTGAGGTCAGCCACGGCAGACATCTTGCCAGCCAGGCGGAGGGTTGCAGTTCCTAGAAACAGTGATGGACAGCAAGAAGCAACATTGCAGCCTCTTGCTGGTGGTTATTAAAATAATGCTGCCTGGCAGTAGTTGAGATGCAGCCCAGGACAAGGGTAGCTCACGCAGACAGGCTGGAGCCTAATGAGTAAAGGTTTCCTGTTGTCAATCTCTTGCCTCAGGCTTCACACTTGGGGAAAGATTGTCTGTCAGAAAATGACACATAGGAAGGGGCTGCGCAATGGAAGACTGAGCAAGGAGAGTGGCTCAAAGTGGAGATTCCGTGAGCAGGAGGGGCTGTAGCAAAATGGTGTGAACCATGTGGGAAACAAAGTTAAAATGAACCTTGAGATGCTCGTAAAAGACTTAGTAAGGTGAAATAGAGCAATTTTAGTCAATGACTTACTGAATTTGCCCAAGGGAATAGGTTGCTCAGTAGCTAGAGAGGCATTTCTCCTTCAGGCAAAAATTTTATTGAAATGATTTGATTCAAATCTTTTGAATTACAAGCATCTGTAAATCATTAAAGTTTAAATATAAATGAATTTAAGTGGAGGCTCTGCTGCAGGTTCCAGTTAATTTCTTGGAAAATGTATCCTGCACCGCATTAAATGCAAGTATAACAATCCAAACAGATCTCCAACAAGAAACAAACTCTCTACGAAGGTTGACAAAGTATACTCCGAAATTGGCCATTAGTGAGGTTTCATGGTTCGGTGACAGATTAATGTAGCAATGTTCATTTTTAGAATAGAGCCACCTTGCAAGTTTTAAATTACCTTAACAAATGCCAGAGTAAAAATCAGGAGATTCTGTGAAACAACTATTTTGTAGTCTACATAACTTCACCTTTTAATAAATTAACATACAACATAATTAATATCAGAGGAATTCTCCAATTTTTTTCCTCTGAATATGATTACCGGTAGGTAATCTCAGAAGGTCTGATTCATATTAATGGTTTATCTGACCTTGTAGCAAAATTTGTTTTTTTTAGTGATAATTAGCATGGGAATACACATATATATATAGAAATGACAAACAGCACTTGTGCATCAGTTAAATTTGACACAAGAGAATTTAAACAGATATTCCTTAGCTATCAGCTATGTCACCTCTGGGAACATAATTAATGCAATTCATATGAGAACATATTTTTCACCAGAGAGCTGAAAATTATTGCTTAACTGATATTATGTACCATTACTGATAGCTTTAAGGGGTAAATTTCAGCATGATGTTCAATTATTTCTGAATTAATTGAAGCAGTAATCTGTCATTGCTCTCAAATTACATGACACTTCAATGCAACATTGCTGCTTGTTATTGATTGATGAATAGTTAACCAGTGCTCTGAACAAAAATAAACAGTGTTCATAATTTAGAAAGATAGTCTTTCATTTTGTTATTCTAAAATTGTTTATAAACATAAATCCAAGAGTTCAATTTAGTCATTATTTGTACTTGCAAAGTGTATTGTTTTGTTGTCAGATTTGCGTGAGAGATGCCAATGACTGTCTGGAATAATTGCTGTGATTTTTCTTTAAGGGCAGAGTTTGACATTTAAATTCATTAAACCAGAAGACCATAATTGCCAGATCAGAATTAGGACATTTTAAAATTCATTTAAGGCATATTCAGTTGCTGGCTGGCCAGCAGTTATTACTCATCCTAATTGCCTTTGAGAAAGTGGTGGTGAGCTGTCTTCTTGAACTGCTGCAGTCCATCTGCTGTGAGTTGACCCACAATGACCGTAGGGAGACAATTCCAGGATTTTGACCTAATGACAGTGAAGGAAGAGTGATATATATCCAAGTCAGGATGGTGAGTGGCTTGGAGGGGAACTTGAAAGTGATGTAGCCGCTGCCCTTGTCATTCTAGATGAAAGTGGTTGTGGGTTTGGAAGATGTTGTCTAAGGATCTTTGGTGAATTTCTGCAGTGATCTTGTAGATAGTGCACACTGCTGTTAGTGAGCCTTGGATGGGGACAGAGTGAATGCTTGTCGAAGTGGTACCAATCAAGTGGGATGCCTTGTCCTGGATGGTGTCAAGCCTTTTGACTGTTGTTGGCACTGCACCCATCCAGAGAGGTGGGGAGTATTCTATTACACTCCTGACTTGATGACAGACATGCTTTGGGGAGTCAGGAAATATGTTACTTGTTGCCTAGCCTCTGATTTGCTCTTGTAGCCCTGTATTTATCTGGCAAATGCTGTTGAGTTCATGGTCAATGGTAACCCCAAGGATGGTGATAGTGTAATACCATTGAATATCACGCGGCGGAGGTTCAATTGTCTCTTATTGGAGATGGTCATAGTTGACGTTTGTGTGGCATGAATGTTACTTGCCACTTGTTAAGTCAAGCCCAGATATTGTCCAGATCTTGTTGCATTTGAACATGGACTAATTCAATATGTGAGGAGTCATCAGTGGTGTTGAATATTGGCCTATCGAGTCTGCTCCACCATGGCTGATATGTTTCTTAACCACATTCTCTTGCCTTCTCCCAGTAACCCTTGATCCCCTTACCAATCAAGTACCTGTTTCCATCTTAAATACACTTAATAACTTGGACTCTACAGCCACAGAGTCACCAACATCTGGCTGAAGAAACTCCTCCTCATCTCAGTTCTAAAGATTTGGCCCTTTACTTTAAAGCTCTGCCATTAGGTCCTAGTCTCTCCTATAGTGGAAACATCTGCTCCACATTCCACTCTGTCCAGACCTCTCAGTATTCTGTAAGTTTCAATCACCCCCCCCACCACCAATTCTTCTAAACTACATTAAGTACAAACCAGGAGTCCTCAACCACTCATCATCGCCCTTCATCCCCGAGATTATTCTTGTGAACCTTCTCTGGACCCTTCAAAGTTCAACACATTCTTCCTTAGATAGCGGGCACAAAACTGCTCACAATATTCCAAATGCAGTCTGACCACAGCCTCATGCAGCCTCATACATCCCTGCTCTTGTATTCTAGCCCTCTCAAAACATTTGCTAACATTGCATTTCCCCTTCCTAACTGCCGACTAAATCTGCATATTAATCTTAAGAGAATGCTGAACTAGAACTCTTTTGAAAGCCCCTTTGTGCTTCAAATTTCTGAAGCCTTCCCCATTTAGAAAATAGTCTACGCCTGTATTCTTCCCACCAAAATGCATAATCTCACAATTGCCAGGATTGTATTCCATCTGCCACGTTTTTGTCCACTCTGTTTGCCTGTCCAAGTTCTTCTGCAGCCTCCTTGCTTCTTTAATGCTACCTGTCCCTCCGCCCACCTTTATGTCAACTGTAAACATCGCAACAATGCCCTCAGTTCCTTCATCCAGATTGTTGATGAATGACATGAAAAATTGTGGTCCCAACACTGACCCATGCAGGACTCTACTAATCACTGCTACCATCTGAAAAAATCTCTGTTCCCACTCTCTGCCTTCTTCCAGTCAGCCAATCCTCTATCTATGCCAGTACCTTGCCCCCAACACCATGAGCTCATATTTAACAGCACCTTGTCAGAGCTTTTCTGGACATAGATCATGTTCAGTGGCTCTCCTTTGTCTAACTTGCTTGTTACTTCCTCACAGAATTTTAACAGATTGTCAGGCATGACCTCTCCTTGATGAAGCCATCATGAGTCAATCCTATTTTATCATGCATTTCCATTTTCTCTGCAATCTCATCTTTAATAATGCACTCTGAAATCTTACCAACAATCGAGGTCAAGCTAACCAGGAGAAAGTGAGGACTGCAGATGCTGGAGACCAGAGTGTGGTGCTGGAAAAGCACAGCAGGTCAGACAGCATCCGAGGCTAACCAGCCTATTATCTTTCTGTCTTCTGCCTCCCTCCTTTCTTAAACAGAGATGTTAATTTGCCATTTTCCAGTCCTCTGGGACCCTCCCTGACTCCAGTGATTCCTGAAAGATCACCACCAGTGCCTCCACATTCTCCTAATCTATCTCCGTCAGAACCCTGGGGTATGGTCAATTCAATCTGGGTAACTTATCCACCTTCAGACCATTCAGCTTTCCCAGCACCTTTTCCTTAGTGATGGCTAATGCACTCACATCTGCCCTGCGTCTACTGAAGTTCTGGGAAGCTACTGGTGTCTTCCACAAGGAAGGCTGATGCAAAGTGCCTTATCCATTCCTCTGCCATCTCTTTGTTTCCCATTACTACTTCTCCAGCCTCATTTTCCAATGGTCCAATGTCCACTCTTGCCTCTCTTGTACCTTTTATATATCTTAAACAAACTGGCAATCTTCTCTTCTGTTACTAGCTAGCTTATTCTCCTATTTCATCGTCTCCCCCCTCAAACCTTTATGAGCTGTGCTCTGTTGGTTTTCAAAAGGCATCCCAATCCTCTGGCTTCCCATCAATCTTCACCACATTGTACATTTTCTCCTTTTGCTTTAATGCAGTCCTGGATTTCCCTTGACAGCCATGGTTTCCTCATTCTCCTCTTAGTAATTCTCTTCTTCATTGGAATGAATTTCTGCTGGGAATCCCAAATTACTCATAGAAACTCCTGCTAGTGCTGCTCCACCATCTTCCCTGTTAGTCTCCGCTTCCAATCAACTCTGGTCAGCTGCTCCCTCATGCCTTTACTCAATTGTAATTCCTTTACAGCTGATCACAACCTCTGCCTCTCAATCCGCAGTGTGAATTCTATCATACTATGGTCACTGTCCCCTTGGGATTCCTTGACCTTAAGCTCTCTAATCAAGTCTGCCTCATTATAGATAACCAAATCCAGAATTGCCCATTCCCTAGCGTTCTATAACATAAATTGTTCCAAATGCAGACATTTTACAAATTCCTTTTCTTGGGATCTGCTACCAACCTGTTTTTCCCAGTCCACCTGATTATTGAAGTCCCCTATGATTATTGTATTAATTTCTTTCTTACATGCTTTTCTATTTCCTGATTCATTTTCTGCCTATATCGTGGTGACTGCCGCGGGGCCTGTACATAACTCCCATCAGGTCTTTATTTCCTTTGCAGTTCCTAAACTCTATCCACACAGATTCAATGCCTTCCAACCCTATATTACACCTTGCCATCGATTTAATTCAATTCCTACTAAGAAGACAACACCACCCATCTGTCTATCCTTTCAATAGGTCGTTTATCCTTGGATATTTAGTTCGTAGCCTTGATCCCTTGTAGGCAGTTCTTCATGATGTGCTGAAAATGTGTTGCTGGTTAAAGCGCAGCAGGTCAGGCAGCATCCAAGGAACAGGAAATTCGACGTTTCGGGCAAAAGCCCTTCATCAGGAATTCTTCATGATGTCCGCAACATTGAAATTGGCAGGTACAATCTGCGCTACAAACTCAGTTACCTTGTTTCATATACTGTGTGTATGTAAGTACAACACCTTCTGTCCTATGTTGACTGCCCTCCCTTTTCATAGTTGTCCCTTATCTGTTGTGCCTGCAGTTACATTTCTGAGCCTTTCCATGGTCTTCGTCCTTTTATTTATTATAGAAATTTTAATAACCTCTCCTGAAATCCCCCCACCCTTTAACTTTTCCATAATTTTCCATGCAACAGAACTTCCCACCACTCCCCCTCCTCCCCAAACCATTGAGTTTAAAGCCCTATCCAAAGCCCATCATGGAGAACTGCTTGCAAGGGGATTAGGGCTAGGAATTAGATATCCAAAGATACATGTCCTATCGGAAGGACAGGCAGATGGGTGGGGTTGCCTTCTTAGTAAGAATTGAATTAAAGCAATAGCAAGATGCAATGTACAGTTGGAAGGCCAAAGTCGTAGTATGCAAATCATCAGGACTCTCGTGCCAGCATGAATCAGTTGGAGTCCATCCCACCTGAACAGCTCCCTCCTTCCCCAATACTGGTGCCAACATCCCATGAATTCCAACCTGGCTTTACCCACACCAATCTTTGACCCATGCATTTATCTCTTTAATCTTGTTGACCCAGTGCTGATTAGTTCATGACTGAGGTTGTAATTTGAAGATTATCACCTTTTTTGGTTCTGCTTTCTTAGTTTAGCCTAATTCCTATGCTCGTATTCCCTCAGCAGAATCTCCTTCCTCTTTTGACCTATATCATTGGTACCTATGTGGACCGTGGACAATTGGATCTTTCTTCTCCCACTCCAAGTTCCTCTACAGCCCAGATGAGATTTGCTGAGCCCAGGTACCAGGCAGATAACGCAACATTCGGAACCCTTTATCCTGGCAATAGATTACAGTGTTATTCCCCTGACTATACTATCCATGGATTCCTCTACCTGCCTCACATGCAATAACACCCTTTGCCCCTGACCAAACTTGAAGTGTTAAATCTAAGGGGTGTGACTATCTCCTGAAACACAGCGACCAGGTAACTGTCTCCCATTCCTGATGTGGTGCAGCGTTCAAAGTTCAGACTCCAGCTTATCAACTCTGAGCTGGAGTTCCTCAAGCAACCAACACTTTTTACAGATGTGTTCACTATGAAACATAATGAGGTCCACCAGCTCCCATATGATGCAGTTAGAACTCATCACCTGGCCCTGCATTTCTATTTTATTTATTTAGTTTCCAATTTATTTACTTAAAAATTTCCTATTGATGTTTTAGTTTGTACTCCATAAATATTTATCCTATTTACCTTCAATCTGAAAGTAATCTCTAATAAATAGCTCAAGTTGATTGATAAGGGAAGGGCTGTAGATGTCACATACACGGACTTCAGTAAGGCATTTGATAAGGTTCTCCATGGTAAGCAGATGGAGAAGGTGAAGTCACCTGGGGTCCAGGCTGTACTAGCTAGATAGAGAACTGGCTGGACAGCAGGTCACAGAGAGTACTAGTGAAAGGACATTTCTCAAAATGGAGAACTGTGACCAGTGGTGTTCAACAGGGATCCATGTTGGGACCACCGTTGATTGTAATATATGTTAATGATCTGGAGGAAGATATAGATGGTCTGATTAGTAAGTCTATTAATAAAAGATAATTGTTAACAAATCCAATTGGGAGTCACTTCTTTATCACAGATACATTAGAGTTCAGAACTCAAAACCATAAAGAATCGTTGAAGTGATTAGAATCAATGTATTTAACAGGAAGCTAGATATCTATACGAGGGAGAAAGGAATAGAAAGATAAATTGTTTGGCTTAAACAAGGAAAAGGCTTGAGGAGATTCACGAAATGGTTTATTGGGCCAAATGGTCTATTTCTCAGTTGTAAATATAGTGTAATATTCAAGCCAATTGAGCCAATTGCAGCAGCCTTATTATTGTGTTTAGTCAACTAAGTATAGACAGGGAATAGACTCTGAACGTTTCTAAGCTCTGTAGCTAGGTTTAACAATAGGCAAGGCACTTACTAACTGAATCATCAGGTGCACTCAAACAAGCAAGCTTTGTTCTGAAAAGGCTGATTACAGCAGTTTTCGGATATAATCCTTGTGTGACGACATTATAAAACCACTTGGCAGTCATCTTACAGATAAGCATTACAACAATTTCCTGATCCTCATGTGACCTCAAGATTTAAGATCCCTGTTCAAAGAATAGTTGTGCCTTTAATGATGTTGACTGGCTCATGTACTTGATCCTACCACCCTAAAAAGTTAAGAATCTCTATTTTAAAAACCCATTCTTTTGGATAAGGGCCACAAAAGAGGGCACCATTCTCTTTTCTTGTGGTTTTTATTTCCTAACTTTAAGCCCTTTTGAGGCCTGGGGGCACTAATTTGAACTGCTGTTCATATCAGAATTCAGAGAGAAACAGCCTCAAAATTCCCAGGCTGCTGCAAATCTAAAATTGCAAAGAGAAATTGTAGAGAGGCACCAGGAAGTCTGAAGATGGAGATTAAAATTCTCTTCATGTTGTAATAAGTGCTACATCCTTTGTGATGCCAGAGAATAAACTCACTTTAATTGAGGAAATGGATTAAATTAGAAATGTCTAATTTACTACACTGGACTCTGATAGCCTCTGAGCTACAAGATTAGTACAGAAAATAGCTCTATTATTTCCTGTTAGTAAAAAAATGTCTGCAATTCTAAATGAAAGATCTGCCCACAACTGCATGTTGAGGTACAAACTTCCAGAGGCCTGAAAGATCAGTCATCTGTCACAAAGTAGAGAAGACATATCCATTCTCTTATACCAAAATCAATTGCTTTGCCTTCAATACCGGTATGTTGCAATGCCAAATATATGTTGTATATTACAGCGCTTGTTTTAAAGCTCATGTTTAGCTATCAGACAGAGGAATAAGTTTAATATTACTTAGCCAAAGGAAGGTGCTGAATTGGACACTGTCAACTGTTACTGATGACCTTCACAAATGTAGATTTTCAATTTTACAAATGTATCCTGTTTAAAAATCTCCATTTCAAGCATGATGCACCATAAAACAGAAAACATCTTTAAAATGTGGTGGCCCTTTTTCAACTACCTGGGCACAGTTGTGTCTGCCATATTAAAAAGGTACTTTATATAGCCATAACAATTTTGTTGAATGAATTTGGTATCCAGAGAGGAGGAATTCCGAATACATGAATAGGTATAAATTTATGCTTTCGATGATCGAAGGCTATTACTTTAATTCGCTGAGCCGTATTGTTATCATTACTATTATTATTGTCATGATTTTTTTGTTAGTTGTTAGTTATTATTTATTTATGTAATTAGTGGGTTTTTTTGTGAATTGTGTTTTGTGTTTGTTGTAATATCCAGGAAAAGTCTTCTTTTTCAATAAAAATATATATTTTAAAAATCTCCATTTTGCTGGCTTGTATTATTACCAACGCAAGCACAGGAAGAACTTTTTAACAACAATTGGTGGGAGAGTGTGAGCTGTGGTAAGATTTGTGTCAGTATTGCATAAGAAACCCCGTGAGGCCCATCTCAGCATTGAGAGCAAAGCACTGCAGCTTTTAAGCGTCTCCAAGTGGCAAAGGGAGTTTCTGGCGAGGCATCAGGCAATGGTTATTTAAGGGGTATTATATCCTGTTACACATTTCATTAATTCTATAGCTCACCTATTTATTATTCAGTTTCCCAAGCTAGATGTTGAGAAATATCGACATGCAAGTCAGAGCAAGTATCTGCTGATGTCGGCTTGCTGCTTGTTCCAAAGAACCTGCATCGTGGACACTGGACTCCAGACATCTCAGGCTATGCTCTGCAGACATTAGCCACATGCTCCTCACATCCGCAGATATTTGTATCCAACTCATGCCATCCTTTAAAAACCCTCATGGCATGTCTCTGATCCACTTACTGGACATTTCTGCACTTCAGTGCTACACCAGCCACTATCACTTAGGGACATGCACCCAGCTCATGAACTGGACCAGGCTGCACCTCTGAGCTCTTAGCTTGGTCTCATAGCACACACACACTCTGAGCCTAAATGAATGGTCCCTGCCTTAAATTGCATTTTTTGTGCTTTGCCACCTCAGCCAGAGATACCAGCCTACCAGTACCTTCATTCCTGATGAAGGGCTTTTGCCCGAAATGTCAATTTTTCTGCTCCTTGGATGCTGCCTGATCTGCTATTCTTTTCCAGCACCACTCTAACCTAGACTCTTATCTCCAGCATCTGCAGGCCTCACTTTCACCTCTCAGTACTGTTGTATTGCCTTGCCATTTAGTGCAGACACAAATATAGGAAACTTGTCGTGGTTGTTAGCAGGCCTCAGTCACGTCAAGGGAGATAGCTTTTGTTCAGGAGTTCTGCCCCAGTAAGTCAAGGACTGTATCTGATACCAATCTGGGGGCTTTTGTCAGTCAACCATTTGGGGCTGTCAGTCAAAATCCTCTTTCCAGAAGGAGTGAGCAGCTGAATGTTGTGCGGCACACCATCCATCTGGATGATTTTGGCCCTATTGTGGATGGCCTTCCTCCTGGAATGAAGGAGAGACAGGCATTAAGAGAGACGATAGTAGGTGACACAGCTTTCTGTTTTGGTGAGAAGGATGTGTCAAGAATGAGTGAGCAGGCAGTGCACAGGGCATACTGGTTTAGTGGTGTTGGCAGTTGTTTGGGTGACAGTGAATGAAGGAAGATGTTGTAGGCAATAGTGAGAGTGACAGAGAATGAGCCATTGTGGAAGGTAGGCACAGTAGCAGAGATAGAATGTGAGGTATTGGAGAGAAAGTAGTGGAGGAGTGGAAAATGCCATTGACTTTCTTCCTATGTTGCTGTACATTCCTCCAAGTGGCTGAGAATGCATTGGCCCAGGCAGCGATTTCAAACCAGGTTGTACGATCTGTGATGTGGCCGCTGTACTAATCCTGGGGGAAAGAGGACATTCTGCCTGTTCATCACCCTGTCCAGTATGACTTCCACTCTGCCTGCAAAGGAGGGCAACAAATATCGCTTGTCTGCCAATGTCACTAACTGTGCAGGACAGCTCTGCACTAACAGTGCTTGTCTTGGTGCACAGCCGCCTTTTACAGATGGCATGGACACCAGGGATACTGGTCAATCCCAGGTTATCCTGTCAATGGCAAGTTGTTCCAGTAACAGCATGTGGTAAGGTGATGACAGAATCGGACATGAGAGCCATTATGCGGGTAAGGTACATAGTTATTAATGCAATTTGGTAAGATACACCAAGCAAATACATTAGGTCTCACTGTGAAAAACCCTCCAAAAAAATTATTGCAACAGGCACTGAGCCAAAAACGCGTGAGATTCAGCCTAATATTTCTTTCAATTTCCAAGCCACCTTCAAACCACAATTTTCCTTGTTTCTTCCATGATTAAAGCTATAAACTAGACAATTTGCACAAAAATAATATTAGTTATAGCTCTGCTTCAAAGTATTTTTTTTAAATTTTAGGATGATCACAATAATTCTAGAAGCTTGGATAGTTGCACTCGTTTATCTATATTGTTGCAAAAGATAAGAAGCAGGAGACTGAAGCAAAAACATTAAATGGTGTCCTTCTGTCACCAAGTATTTAAGGTAACAGTATAATTTTTTCAATACTGTTTAATAATGTTTAAATACCATATGTGTATTTAGATCCTCAATCCAAACTTCAACAATTCTAGAAGTCTTTCAAAACCCTTTTTTCATAATTGATTATTTTAACTGCTGATTACTTTTGAGATTTTTTTGTGTAAATGCAAAGGTGCAGCTGTTGAAATGTTTGATCTGGTTTATTATTGCCGTTTCATATTGTGATACTGGGCTGGAGTATCACTAGGCTCTGGGTATCTGCACATGCACTGTTCTTGAGGATGCTTTCTCCTTATCTCTAAATAAGTCTCTTCACCTCCTTAAGTGTTCCAACACATTCATTTACATCTCTACATAGTAAGTAACCAAATTCAGCTAGTGTTTAAGATCTCTTTTTTCACATGCTCATTCTAGACGAGTGTCTTCTGTTACTGATGTTACAGTCATGAGATCCACTATAGCATCCTGATTTACATGAATCTTGTAATAACTGTGCATACCTTATTGATAAAGTGTGTAATAATTTTTAAAAGGCATTATTTCAAGATGTTGAAGTCCAGAGGAAAGCTACTTAGATAGCCCCTATCTAATGGCCCTTTTTGCCAAAATAAGCTTAGAGATCCAGGGACTTTTTTTATTCTTGGAAAGGTTACTATTTTGAGAGATTTAATGACACCATCAAAGGGAACAGACTGCATCTGTATGGACTGACAAGTTGATGAGTCATGTGATCTCTACTGCTGTAAGTTTCTTATATAATCACAAAGATGAATCAAAATGGCAGTCCACAACTTTGAGTTACTGGATGAGACAGAATAACTAAATTTTCCACTTATGGTTGTTGTGAAAATGAAAAGAGAGATGAAGCAGAACTGGAATTTTATATTGCACTAAGCAGCAGAGAAAACCATTTGTGGAGATTTGTAGAGTTGAAAACATAATTTGAACCCTATATTCACTCAATTGGCTGAATGGCTGATTTGCTAATCAAAAGTGTGTTGCTGGAAAAGCACAGCAGATCAGGCAGCATCTGAGGAGCAGAAAACTCGATGTTTTGGGTCGGAGAACTTCTTCATCTGCAGACCTCACTGTCTCCAGGCTGATTTGCTAATGCAGAGTAATGCCAACAGTGGAATACAATTCCTGGAAATGGCTGTGGTTGCTATGAAGAGCTCTCCTTCTCAAATTCTCCTTCTCTCCTTCACCTTGTCCAAGTTGACCCTCCACCACCAGTCACCTCTTTAATGACAGACAACAACCCTATGACCTGATAGGTTGTTTTACTGTTACTTATAAACAATATATATTCAAAGTTGAAATGTATGGCACTAGAAAAGCACAGCAGGTCGAGCAGTATCCGAGGAGCAGGAGAATCTACATTTCGGGCATAATCCCCTTATCATTACTGATGAAAGGCATTTGTCCGAAACGTCTATTCTCCTGCTCCTCCTGTGCATTTCCAGCGGCACACTGTTTGATTCAGATTTTCAGCATCTGCAGTCTTCACTTTCTCCCAATATATGTTCAGTATCAGGGTTCGGTGAGAAGGAGACTATTGATTGGTATGTGGGAACAGCGACACATCTCGCTGAATCCTGACAATTTGGAGAACTGAAAGATGATCTTATTAGAGAAAAGATTGTCTGAGGCTAATGTAGGATTCAAATTATGTTTTCAAGTCTACAAAATCTCCACAACATGTTTTCTCTGCTGCTGAGTGCAATCTAAAATTCCAGTTCTGCCTCATCTCTCTTTTCATTTCACAACAGCCATAAGTAGAAAATTTAAATAATCCATGATCTCAGGGGCTGCATAAGGGCATGGAACTGATTTTCTTGCATGTTGATTTGTAAGAACTTGAAGAGATGCTTTTACATGATGCTTGCCTTTGGTGATGTGGATGGTGCAAGGTTTCATTAATTCCACCACACTTACAATCTCCTACTGTATTCACCCTGCATGATGTCTGCTGCATATGTCTGAGTAAGATCCACTACATCAAATATCCATGTAAAGAGTGTGACATAGTCCTCCTTGTCCCACTATATCAAGAACTGTGCCTTACTCGTGCATGTGATGCGAATGCTAGCTACTCACATTAGTAAAGGACCTATTCAGTTTATGATATTCTCTGCACATGTTCATTGGAGGCATGACCAGTGGATCCAGCCACAGTGTACCAGAGGTGCAATTAAACGGAGAATGAACATACGTACCATCATGACCAAGAACCAGCAGCAGCCAAGCATCCTCAATGAAGAAATCCCAGTTGAAGATCCCAGCAGGATGTGGAGCTGGTACAGGAGGCTCAGAGACTCCCATCCTTAATGCCATTTCCTCCTGGTGACTTAAGTACATTGTCTCTGCAGACTGACTGTCGCATCTTGGATCAGGACTTGAGGACTGAAGATGTGGGCGGCTAACCTCTCCAGGTGGCCATCCAGCAGAGAGCTCCACTGAACTTTTATGTGACAGGCTACTTCCAAGAATCCAATGTGGTCCTGTCTAGGATATTTCAATCCTTGACCCACAAATGAGTCAAGATGCTGCTGCTGCAATTCATGCCAGAGCACACCACTTCATCCTATCTTCCTATGACAAGCTCAGGTATACCCTCAACTCTGCCATGATTCCTGCATCCTTGAAAACTCTCAGGCTTCTGCTTCATTCCAAAAGCTGGATGACTTACAAGGATGGCTATTTGGAGACATGGCCTATCCTCTGCAACCATGGCTGACGATTCCCTTATACAACAATCTGCCTAAGGCTGATCATGGATACAATACAATGCATTCTTCCACCAGGGCCATTGGAGAGCAGACAATAGGCCTCCCGAAGATGTGGTTCTGATGCCTGAGTTAGTCTGGGAAGACTTACAGTGAATTCCAGACAGTGTCTGCTGCATAGTCGTTGAAATGCTGTTCTTTGTACAACTGGAGCAGGCAAAGAAGGGATGTGATGGACACTTAAGAACTATGAGAACTTCAATAGTCTTCAAAGGAGGAAGATTACTACATTGATCAGGAGGAGCACCACTCTTAGCACGCTAGAGTGTAGCAGCATCTGGTGCACAAAGCCAAACACCTCATCTACTGTGTCCGTTGTTCTCGATGTGGTCTCCCATACATTGTGGAGACAGGATGCCAACTCACAGAACATTTCAAAGAACATCTCTGGGACACACGCACCAAACAACCCCTCCGCCCTGTGGCTGACCACTTCAACTCCCCCTCCCACTCCGCCAAGGACATGCAAGTCTTTGGCTTCCTCCACCGCCAAATCCAGGCCACCAGATGCCTGGAGAAAGAATGCCTCATCTTCTGCATTAAGACCCTCCATCCACATGGAATCGATGTCAATTTCACCAGTTTCTTCATCTCCCCATGCCCCCCACCTCATTCCAGATCCAATCCTCCAACTCGGCACTGCCATCTTGACCTGGCTTAGCTGTCCATCTTCCTTCCCACTTTTTCACTCCACCCTCCTCTCTATCAGTATCACCCCACCTGCATTTACCTATCACCTTCCCAGCTACCTTTCACCCAGCTCCACCCTCCTATTTATCTCTCAGCCCCCTCTGCCCCACCATTCCTGATGAAGGGCTTAAACCCAAAATATTGACTCTTCTTATCCTTGGATGCAGCCTGACCTGCCGCGTTTTTTCAGCACCATACTTTTCGACTCTGGTGCACCAAACCAGAAAGGACTTGGTTGACATTCATTTCCAATATGTATGAGTTGCTTGAAGTCATTATTCCATGATTATTAATTTGATGCTTTTCAAATGTTTGTTGCATCATAACTGGAGCAGGCAGGATGGAGCAGATCTTTCCCTAACTACCCTTCTGTAGGATTGAGATTTTTAAATTAGCACAATCAGCTGAACAAAGTGGCAATAAGGAGCAAATCTGATTTTCTCGCATCTCTTCCAAAACCAATTTTGAAAGTTGATTCTTTATAACATTGGGTTCTGCCATGTTTCTTCCATTATGAATCTCAAGTTACTGGCACAATAAGATGCTGGGCAACAATATTTGCAAAAAAATCCCTACAGTGCGAAAGCAGCTCATCGAGTTCACACCAACCCTTCGAAGAACATTCCAGTCAGACCCAGAACCCCCACCCTATCCCTGTAATCCTGCATTTTCTGTGGCTAATCCCCCAGGACACTAAGAGCAATTTAGAATGGCCAGCCCACCTAACCTGCACAACTTTGGGTGGCACAGTGGCTCAGTGGTTAGCACAGCTGCCTCAGTGCCAGGAACCCAGGTTCGAATCTGCCCTTGGGCAACTGCCTGTGTGGAATTTGCACTGGGTCCTCTGGTTTCCTCCCACAGTCCAAAGATATGCAAGTTAGATGGATTGTCCATGCTAAATTACCCATAGTATTCAAGGATATGTAGGTTAGATGTGCTAGCCAAGGGAAGGGGGATTGATGGGTCTGGATGGGATCCTCTTCAGAAGGTCGGTGTGGATTTGTTGGACCAAACTGGAGAGATTAGCTGTGGAAGGAAATGGTAACATCTAGAGGAAACTCATGCAGATACGGGGAGAATGTGTAAACCTCACACAGATAGTTGCCTGAGGGTGGAATTGAACTGGGTCCCCGGCGCTGTGAGGCAGCAGTGCTAACCACTGAGCCACTGTGCCACCCCATTTCAAAAAATATTTTGAACGACTTGATTAGATTTCCTTTCTTTTACTAGCCTCTTGTTAGATTATCAATTCTTCAATCATTCCTCTAGATTGTAGATTCTTCAAGGCTGGTTTGTTGATCAAGCCGTTGTTCTTCAACTTTTTTCTGTAGTCATTTAAAATCTTGACTTCTTCACTCGTACTGCATTCAATAGGATAATAATTTTGGATTGAGTACAGAAGAGCAATGATTTGAGGGTCCTGGTAATACTGCGTAAAGACCATTAAGACTGAGAATAAATCACACTTTCGCTTCCTGGAATTGTAAAGTTTAGCCATTATATACATATTGCCTGTATTGGGACAAGGTCTTTGAGAACCAGTTCTTGAATATGTCTGTGTTCAAAGTAAATGGAAAAGAAATGAGTTAACCTTCAGATTTGCTTTCATATTAAGCCTTTTATGACCTTAGAATTTCATCATTTGGTAAACAATGAAGCATTTTGAAGTATAATCACTGTAGATATGCAGGACCACACAGTTCTTAATTTGTTTACAGTTAAGTCTTGCAAAAAATTAATTGAGATGAATGATTAGTTGATCTAATCTACTCATAGTGAGCAAGAAATAAACATTGCCAGAGCTAGAATTTATTTGACTTGAAGAGTCATAGAAGTTTCTAACGTATCTGAACAAACTGATGGATATTTGTTTAAAATCCTTTCTGAAACTGTTGTTATTTTCAGTGTGATGGTGTGATGCAGAATAGTTATGTTTATTATTCCAAACTTTTTAAACTATCTGTTCTGGACTTTAATCTGACCAGTGCATACTCTTAGGATTAGCAATCACTTGGAAATACATAAATGGACTCAATGACCAGAAATGATACCACTTAATAATAAATTAACTGAAAGCGTAAAATAAAAAAAAATCAACAATGACTAATAATTAAAATTTACTGATTAAAATAAGCTGAGATAGCTGAAAATCAAAAAAAGTAATTTGGACCTCAGAGTGTCATTGGAATGAAAAGCAAAAATAGTATTAACATTACTCACAAATTATGCTTTTTGAGTTAAATGTATCTGATTTTTTTTATTCAGAGCTTGTGCCTTCTAAAGTTTAAGTATATACTTTTGGCCACAAGAGAATGAAAGTATTGTGCCTGTGGGCTCTGTCCCTCCTTCGCTTGTGGATTGATATTTTAGTTAAAGTTAAAATAACTGGAATTATACTTTTGTATAAAATTTCTGATTATGTTGAAATCTTCAACTGCCTAATTTTCTTTAAAAAATGCAACTTGGATATTATTGGTTAAACTAAGTAGTCCTGTTCTCCTAGTGGAGGACTGCATTGACTTTGGCTTTGTGTTTAATAGATTATTTATTCAGAAAATGCAAAATGTTAGCATTGTGAAAAGTTTATGTGATACTCGTATTGGGTGGCAATTGCACATAGAGGTCTCCTTATTAAGTGCAAACATTTTTCCATAACGTTTCAAATATTGCATACTTCACGAGTATTGAAATAATATTTTGGTATTCTGTATTTTTTTATTTGTAATTGCATCAATTTCATTAGTTTATAAAAACATTAGTTATTGTTGAGAACAAAGATTTAACATCAAAATATCTGACTAATAATATTGGTGCTGCTGATATGGAGAGCCTGTTAATGAAATAAAGCTACCTGTGAATTTTATGACTGGTTACCTGATTAGTTCTCACCACATATATTTTAGTGTGACCTCGTTGTTCAATATGCTGGAATCTGATCTGCAGACAGTGATAATAAGGCCCACGTTTTCAGGAACTGTGGAGCTGAAGATGGAGTTGAATGTTTTGCCTCAGGCACTTCACAGGCTACCTCAGGGAACATATGCAATGTCCATCTGCAGTGCACAGATGCTTTAAGAAGGTCACTGGTTTAATTGTTTACCGTGGTGAACACATTCATCAACTTGCTACTGTAGAAACCTGTAAGCAAATGAAAGTGCCCTGAAATTCAGTCAGATTCTACTTCTGCCAGAGTTCAAAGCATTATTGGTGGCAGTCATGGGTCATCTGAACACTTACTCAGAGTCCTGTGGTAGTTGTGCAATGCAAAGAGATCTGCTCTACCAACCTCCAACAAGCTGGTGATCAACAGTACTAGATCACACACCAGCAACTTTATTTTATGAAAGGGAAGGTGATCCTTGGTTTGAGTCAACATAACCACAAGGGCATTATAAAACATACCGAGGCATCTTGAAGCAGCATTTCATTTGGTTGAGAAGACCAATAAAACAACAATACTCATGTTTTCAAACTCGTCAACAGAATGAATTGCAAACAAAACCAGGCTCGCATATGAGTTTGAAATAACTGCACAGAGACTGGTATCCCATCACCAAGTCACTCTTTATTTACTTGTGCACCTTAAATGGGCCTGGTGTGGATGGGCTCCAATAAACCCAAACACTAACCAACATGCCGGCACCGCCATCTTGAAAAAACATCTTACATTAAACCCATCGTATCTGCTCGTATCACTCTGCATTGCAAACCAATCCAGCCAACTGAGCTAACCAACCCGTGACTCTAGTGTATGCTGTAGCTGATTATACATCACTAAGATTATAATTCCCACTGTCTCAACTATCATGGTGTCATCTTTTTGATCAGTTACTACCTTAATCGATAATCTGAAGGCGGCAAGATTATAAGATTATTGAATCCACTTGTTAGTACATGAAGTGTAACCTATAGAATCTACCCTTGTACTCCATTTAGGTATTGCTCTCCTGTGCAATGCTGACTGCTGGACATGAGTAGCAGCTTCTCCATATTTATGCATTGGGTCATGAGATAGCCCATCTGTTGGTGTGGTCATGTCCAGTGATCTGGTGGCTGACTAGATCTCCTTTTGTCTAATCCTCTCTTTTGTGTGACCGGTGTGTTTAGGAGGATTTATAGTGCACTGAACAACAATTTCTTTCACATCTTTGCAGTTAAGCAGGTATCATGCCCACTGAACTCTAGGAGAAAAGACTTCAGAAGAATAATGATTGTGAGATTCTGAACACTCGACTTTTGAAACAGGTCAGGTAGGCTCCACCTTTGGTAGCAGTCTAAGAAGCCTTACACCATGCAAAGAACCCCTCACATTCAGAGGCCCACTGAAGAAAAAAAATGGAGTTATCCCACTCTTCAAGATGGATTGCAGAGATGTTGATAATGGATTAAAGGAATACTGGATAAAACACACTGAAGAGTGAAGCATAAACACAGGTAGGAATCAGTTGACAGCTGACTGCACATTTTATGTAATGCCATGTTTTTTCTAACCTCTATAACTGTATATTTCAAACAAATTAAACTGACTGCAGAGATTGATCGTGCTCAGAAAACAAACCCCATGCAGTTGAATCAATAGGCACTGCACTTGAGTGGTGATATTATACTCTTTATGCTCTTCAATAATATTATGTATAGATAAATTGTTAAGGAAAAATCCTAAACTTGCAACAGTTTACCCATCTCTTTGGTATGGCTAAATTTTAGGTAAGCTTACCATGAAAGATTTTGAGCCATCAACACTTTTCTTACATTTGCTCTCAAGTTCTCAGAATGCTAAAGCCCATATATACTCTTTCTGCACAGCCTGGACCAATCTCTTGTGCCAAAATTTGTGTTGATGTTATGCATTGGTTGTCAGGGAAACTCTCCTTTCTTTCAGCTTGTGAAGTTACAGTTTCACAGCTATATCATAAACTACCGGAGTTCTTATTTACCACTGCCTCTTTGAGCTTCTCCTTCGCTACACAATGAATAACTCACCTTTAAACGGAACCATGTATGTTAAACTAGGACTGGGTATAGAACAGTTGGCTTTGAATTAAAAAATATGGATCCATGGAAAATTTGTCTTAGGAGAATGAATGTCAATGTGTTTAAAAGAGTGACTCAAAACTTATTATCTTAAAGCAGCAGTCTTCCTGTTAACATGTTGGTAGATTATTCCGTGATGAGTATAAGAGCTACATGCTGTTTTTATCACAACCCATGCACACAACTTGATGATGCGTATTCTTCCTCCTCTAACACTTTACTGCATTAGATTACACATCCAAAGAAACAAAAAAAGTGAAATGTCTAACATGAAAATATCCTTTTAATTGTGCTTTGTCTTATATTTAATGTGATTTTGCTCAGCTAATGAGGAAGTTTGCTATTCTGAAGGCTCATGAAAAGAATACATTTCCAAAGGGACAAAAGGAATTACTTTTGTTCCAAAATAATGTCTACATTGCTGTGGCTGACAGCACTACTGATTAACATCAAAAGAATCAGTGAACATCTTGGGAGGGAAGTGATTCATTTACTTTTTTAGAAGCAGTAATCTTGCTGCTGTGTTGCTCAGTTACAGCATTTACTACAATACAATATAGCTATTCTTTTCTTCCAACTGATAATTAACCAGGGTTTTGGACCAGAAATCAACTTTGCTTTCCTAATGTTGCTTATCCATGTTATCCAGCCCAACCACACTGTCTTTTACATGTAGTATACCCACTTCTTGCTAAAATAGCTGTTGTTGAGATCATTTTGTCATTACAAAGTAGCTGCTATAAATAAACTGCTGGTGACTACATCCATTGGAGGCTTAGGATGCAATTGAACTATAATTGGTGTGAAAGGATTTTGATTTCAGTTCATGGTACAGGTACAGTGCAAATGCAACTTCAATTCTGATTCAAGAATTGACTGCAGGATTATAAGGTCTTTGCTTTGAAGTCAGGTCAGGTAGTGACAGCTGCATCAAGAATAACCTTGCAGTGTTTGTGCCCTTTGGACCAATAATTTGCATTTGAAATACTTTCTAATAGAGAAACCCATGAATTTATTTCATTACAATTTGTTAGAACATTCAAATATTAAATTAAACATTTGACTCCTTGATAAGACAGGGCAGTGTTTATCTCTTGCTTAAGCAGCTTTTTTTTATCTCCATGAATATGCTTAAAAGGGAAAAAAAAGTGCATCTTTTATATAGGTCCAATATCTGGCATACTCATGATCAAAACAGTGCCAGATTTGAGATTTTCACCAATTTTGGATTAATCATTGGGGGAACAGGTACATGATTGATTCCCATCTGCCACCTCGTTGTAGCAGTTATATCCTTCTGTGTAAACAATCATTCTAAACCCTAAAACCCAGGTCTGACAGGCACTGAATGAATGCATGGACGAGAGAACCTGCTGGTGGAGTGGATACACAGTATTGTTATGGACTTGTTTTTTCTTGCATGAGTTTTCATTTTTTTTAATATCTGAAAGTGTTATCCAACATAACCGAACATAGTTCTCACCAAATCACCATGACATTTTTGTTTAACCACCACTAACAATCAGCCATGCAGTAAGGGCTTCATAGAATCCCTACGGTGTGGAAGCAGGGCATTCAGCCCATCAAGTCCACACCGACACTCTGAAGAGCAACCCACACAAACCCACCCCCTTCCCTATAACTCATGGCTAATCCACCGAGCCTACAGATCCCTGGACACTGTGATAATTTAGCATGGCAAATCCACCTAACCTGCACATCTTTGGAGTGTGGAAGGAAATTGGAGCAGAAATCCATGCAGTCATGGGGAGAATGTGCAAACACCACACAGTCACCTGAGGGTGGAATTGAACCCAGGTTCCTGGCGCTGTGAGGCAACAGTGTTTATACTGAGCCACCATGCCACCTCAAGTTGTTTAATCTGTTGTAAAACTACACAGCTAATGATCATTGCCTCTCATTATACATTATCAGTCCTTAAACATACAAAGAGCTTTTTAAGCATAGTGGTGGTGTCCTAAGCCAGAAGCCAGCGGTATTTCTAAGCCAGGAGGTCTGAGTTCAAGTCCTTCCTGTGCCAAAGATGTGTAATACCATGGAGAAAGTGAGGACTGCAGATGCTGGAGATCAGAGTTGAGAGTGTAGTGCTGGAAGGGCTCTTCCTGATGAAGTGCTCTTTCCCAAACCATCGATTCTCGTGTTCCTCTGATGCTATCTGACCTGCTGTGCTTTCCTAGCACCCCACTCTCAACTCTGTGTATTACCTTGCTTGAACAGGTTGATTTGAAAATATTTATAACAAGAGACAAAGAGTTCTTGTAGTGCAGTTGTAATGTCCCTGACTCTAGACCAGTGGTCCAAGTTCAAGACTCACCTACTCCAAAGGTGTGCAATAACATCTTTGAACAGATTGATTAAAAAAACCTTAAGCGAAATCAAAATCCATGGAATATCAAGAAACAAAGGGCCCTTGCACTGTAGTGATATGTTGTTATCACTGAGCCAGAAAGTCCAGTCCCACTTGTTACAGAGGAATTGGTGGAGGCTGCTACAATTACAATATTTAAAAGGCATCTGGATGGGTATATGAATAGGAAGGGTTCAGAGAGATATGGGCCAAGTGCTGGCAAATGGGACTAGATTTATCTAGAATGTCTGGTAAGCATGGTTGAGTTGGACCAAAGGCTCTGTTGCCATGCTGTGCAGCCCATGACTCTAAGTAAATTAAAAAGTTGTAAATTAAAGGCATGTAACATAGGCTTGGAAATAGTAAATTCAGGTAATTTCTTTAAATTGTATGATTGGAGCACAGAGCACAGGTTCAACCAACAAAGATTGATAATATAGTTATTATTTTATACTGAGTGATCATCAGTGGATATGAGTTTCTGGATAAAGAAGCTGAAGTGAGAAATCTGGAGGCTTGAAAGAACTAATTGGATGTACCTTATGTTAATCTAGATCAATGGGGTGAATGGTATTTCTACAATTCTGATAGGTATGACTAGACTGCCATATAGCAATAATAGAAGACTATTTAATTGAATTACAAACTCAATGTTGTGGGAATGTAATGTTTTAGAAAATGCATTGTGGATATGGGTTTAGCTGACAACGTCATTATGCACATGTTTAATTATCCTTGAAAAGCTGGTGAACATTTCTGAATCTCTACTACTAGATGTTCAGTACTGAGAAATTGATTGAATCTGATTCTACTGATTATTCAGATGCAGTGTGAATGAATGTTGATTTGCTCCACTATTTTATACTGTCTATTTTATTTTATTTTTTAATTGTTGTGGTGATAATATTTCCATAGATATCCATAAGTACAGAAACTAATTGGACAACCAGCTGGGTATAGAGAAGATTGGTAGGCTGGCATGGATATTTTTAATAGACCTGTTAATACATGTCATGAGACAAACCTGAAGCAGGTGGGACTTGAACCCAGTTATTCTGGACCAGAGGTAGGGGCTTTATCACTACATCACAAGATCCTTAAAGGAGGTTGGCATTGGGTGATACTTGGTTGAGGCTTTAAGAGTTAAAGCAAAAATTATGGAATGTAAACCTAGTTCAGAACTATGCAGATATAAAGGAGACATGGGCCATTTAGCTACACAAAATGTCATATCATGATGATAGATGTAAAAGCAGAAATTTAATGATTCCTTCCTAAAGTAGAAATGAATAATTGCTGTACATGGGAAAATGTTAGCATTTTCAAGGGACATGGTCACTGGATATGGGCACAGCAAATTCTTGATTGCGATGGAATGCTTTTATCTTAACTGCGACCTTCTAATGAGACATCAATACAGTAATCATCTCATGGTATTTATGGCCATGTTACAAATGAAATACTGCAAAGTGAATAAGAATGTAAAGAAACTTTTATCCGTTGAGCAATCTCTCTCTCTCTCTTTTTCTCAAACTGTAATCCTTATGAATCTGGTAGAGTAGAGCCTTTGCCCTGTTTGCAACAACAGCCATCTTAGTTTTGAGTGTTAACTGGAGCAGTAAATTAATTACTTACTTTCTTTTCTTTCCATTGTCCTTCCCATTTGACCTAATGCTAAAAGATGACTTATGGTGAGATACATGTTCATGGATGCAGGTAATCCGTCTGACTGTGTGTGAAAATAGCTCAGGCTAAAAAAGAAGTCACTTTTATCAATTGTTGCAAATATCTGAAATGAAATGAACTGCAGCAGTTTCAATCAACTGTTAACCAAGATCTATCCATGTTGATGGAATCCAGCATTGTCAAAGGTATGATTCACAGACATCAAGGTTCTGTTACATTTTAAATGTCACCACACATTTTCTTCTGACCCAGTGCCATGGACCAATCCTGTAAATGTGACCTCACTTGTTGACAATTAGTACTTGAATCAACGTTGCATTTACAAATGTTTCAATTTTGCATCATTCATGGTGTTAGAAATTATATTCTTGTCCTTTCTCTGTTGTTGACATTTAAGATGTAACCCTGATCAGACAGAGAACAGATTAAAGTTCAATCAAAACTGAAATATTTTTCTAATATGGGAACTTAATCTTTCTTCATGCATAATGCAAATTTTGTCACTAACCAGCAGAGGATATGGATTTCCAACAAACAGTAATCTCTGTACCTCTCTCAATTGGTTCACAGATTCTTCTAAAACAAATTATTCTTTGCAATCTATTGGCGCCTCTAAACTACATTCATGATTTTCCCTATATAAATTCAGATCACCAATCCATTAGCATGCTGGAAAATAATCTGTTTGTATAGCTTTTATATAATTGTAATTGAAGGAAGAATATAAAGTGAGTGGAAATCTGATAAAAAGTGATAAATTGATTAACATGCCAGAAACACTTCCCCAAGGATAAATTAAAGCAGCTCTGTTGTGGGGTAACTTTATTTGGTATTGTCTCTATTATAATCCTATTTATTTGAACTCTATTTTCACTTGTTCCTATCAAGTGATTATAATTTTGACAGTTTCAGAATTATGCAATTGAGATTTTTCAGTATTCTTTTGATTGTTAAAGTTTTGTTTTCTAATCAAAAAAATATGCTCCAAGCAGAATTAATGTCGTTCATATTGTATATAAGTTGAAGAGAATATTAGATATGTAAATTCTTTTTTTAACTTGTCAATAATTAAAATAAAAGAACAAATAAAGATCTAATACTCCACAACCACCTGATGATGGAGCGGCACTCCGAAAGCTAGTGCTTCCAAATAAACCTGTTGGACTATAACCTGGTGTTGTGTGATTTTTAAATTTGTACACCCCAGTCCAACACCAGCATCTCCAAATCAAGAACAAATAAGTTATTTATAAATTAAGTATCATTCAAATTGTAGATGAAAATTGTATATAAAATAAGTATAAACCAAGGTATAAACTTCTTTCCACAAGTAAACATAAAAATAGTCATACTATTTATAGATTTTAACAGATTATAAATAACTTATAAAAACATGTTTTGGAGATTCACTGCTTAAATAATTCTCTTTATATGTAGATATTGTGGTGTAGATATGTTGGTATGTTGTTATTACTTGAGAAAATGTTTTTGAAATTGGAGGGAAAATAGATTTTCATGTTCAATTCTATGAAGGTGACTTGTTTTTCCAAAAAGGATCAGAAGGTCATTTCTGGATGTGAGTTCAGTTAAGAAGAATAGTTTCATATCAGCAGAAGGGCAATCTGCTTCAGACTTTCAGAGCTGGAAAGAAGTTTGAAACCATTTAGCAGTTTAAGTAGACAGATATTTTGCAGTCTAATCAGGAAAATACCAGTGAACTAGCCTGTGTTTATGTATTTTGGGGAAAGACAACTAAGGGGGAAGAGTCACATTCTGTGAAGGTATAGAAAATGATCAAAAGGAAATGCTTGCAACCTGATTAACTATGTAAGAAATTAGAGTTATGTTAGGCATAATACTTCATTGGGGTTAAGTGTCTATTAAGAATATTATTGGGATAAAGAGTTAATTATTTTTTGTCTTTTTTTCCTCCTTTTGTGTAATACCTCTGTATTCTTTTGCTAAAAGATCATTGGTTGGCAGCATTGGGTGAATATACTTAGTGAGTGACCACCACAGTAACTATATTTAAAAAAAAACCTATGATTCATCAAACCAGATTTTACGCTGAAATCTGACTTGTTCATTACTACTAGCAGCTGGGATCATATGAATTGTTCTCAAGCAGAGGATGTAACAGCTTGAGGACCAGTTAATTGCACTTGAATTGCATTGTATTGAATTAGGTTTATTGTCACATTTACTCAAAAGAGTACAGTGAAAAGTTTACAAGTTACCACTTACAGTGCCATCTTAGGACAAAGGTATCTGGGTACCAAATCTTAGTTACAAAGCAGAAAAATATTGAAAAAAAAGTGAAACTAAAGAATTGATCATTGACTTCAGGAAGAAAGGAGGAGGACATGACCCCATCTACATCGATTGAGCAAGGGTGGAGAAGGTAAAAACAATGACCGCAGATGCTGGAAACCAGATTCTGGATCAGTGGTGCTGGAAGAGCACAGCAGTTCAGGCAGCATCCAAAGTGCAGCGAAATCGACGTTTCGGGCAAAAGCCCTTCATCAGGAATGGAAGGTTGAGAGAGTTAAGTTCTAAGGAGTGACGATAAGCAACAATCTGTCCTGGACCTCCCATGCAAATAGGACAATCAAGAAGGCACATCAATGCCTCTTCTTCCTCAGGCAGTTTAGGAAATTTGGCATGTCCATGATGACCCTCACCAACTTTTACAGATGCACCATAGAAAGCATTCTATCCAGGTATATAATGGCTTGGTACAGCAACTGCTCTGCTCAGGACCGTAAGTAACTATAGAAAGTTATGTGCATAGCCCAGACCATCATTTACTCCATTTATCCTTCTTGCTGCTGTGGAAAGGCTACCAACATCATCAAAGGCCCTTCTCACCCTGGTAATACTCTCTTCAAATCTCTTCTGTCAGGCAGAGGATGCAGAAGGTTGAACATATGCACTAAAAGGTTCAGGAACAGCTTCTTCCACACTGTTATTAGACTACCATTCCAATGTCAAACCCAATGTGATCTTGTGCACCTCCCGCGCAGCCATAACTTTGTATGCCTCACTCTGTGCAAGTGTCCTATGATCTCTATGTCCGTGTTTGCTGTGATCTGCCTGTACTGCTTAGAAATCAAATGTTTTCATTGTACTTAGGTACATGTGACAACAATAAATCAAATCAAATAGATCAAAAAGTAAAATATCACAGTCCTTCTTGCTAAAAAGTGGTACAACAAAGGTAACCAGTAGACAGTTCATAAGCACTTAGTCATGCTGGGCTTGCACTCCTCACAAGGGCTTGACTGTCCAGACAACAGCACGAAGCAGACAAGGGTATTTTATGGGCCAGGAAGCTATCCCTTGGCAGAAGTTGTAAATCTGTTGGCAAGCCCAGTGATCAGAGATACCTCGTCCATGTCAGATTCCAAAGATACCACATGCAATTCTGATCTCTCTCACCTTTCCAGTGTTCAGCATCAATTCTTCCAGTAATTCCCCATCTCCCTTTCTCTTCATGCTCCCTGACTGTAGCCCAGTGTTATAGGATTATCCTTGCAACACCTGGTGTCTTAAGGGTGCTGAAATCAGAGTTAGTAATAAGGTCCTCCAATAAATTTGGCAAGAGCTGAGGATCCTCCTCAAGATAATACCCCCTGTTGATACTCACTCAACTCCAACTGCTCCCTTCTTACCTGCCAAATATTATCAGGGTGAAAGACATTGTGAATGGTGATGGAGAAAAAAACATGTGTCAAGAGTGGTCATTATGGAATAAATATATATGTTTTGCTGTCTTGGTTATTGTCCTGATTTGTGAAAGATGTGTTGTTTCCTAGGTAACTGAAATAATAGAATAGGTGAAAAGTAAGGCAACTAAAGAAAAGTTCTTGTAGAATCCGTGACTGGAAAATAATAGGTTGGATTCTTTTGTGAGAGGCTGGAGAGTTCACTTTCAATTGCAAAGCCTTGAAGATAATAATTTGAGAATTTTGTCTCAAGCTCAGTGCACATACTCAAACAACAGCAAAGTATGTAAAAGATACAGTTTGAAAAAAATACATGGGCAGGGTAAATTGTACTATTATTATGAAAGGCAAACTGAGCTGGGAGTAAAAGAGAATTTGGTTATGGTGGAGTTAAATGTGCCAGTTTGCATACAGATTAAAAAGAAACTTTGTGGATATGAGTAAAAGGTGTAAATGAAATGAGACTAGTAGTAGATACCTGCTAAATATAACAACTTCAGAAGGAAGAATTGAAACCAATACAGTGTGGTCTAATAATAGAAATAAAGATGGGACTCGATATAGATTGTAAATATGTGGGCGGCACGGTGGCACAGTGGTTAGCACTGCTGCCTCACAGCGCCTGTAGACTCGGGTTCAATTCCCGACTCAGGCGACTGACTGTGTGGAGTTTGCACGTTCTCCCCGTGTCTGTGTGGGTTTCCTCCGGGTGCTCCGGTTTCCTCCCACAGTCCAAAGATGTGCGGGTCAGGTGAATTGGCCAAGCTAAATTGCCCGTAGTGTTAGTTAAGGGGTAAATGTAGGGGTATGGGTGGGTTGCGCTTCGGCGGGTCGGTGTGGACTTGTTGGGCCGAAGGGCCTGTTTCCACACTGTAAGTCTAATCTAAGTCTAATCTAATCTAAATGTTTTCAGGTTACCAGAGATAGAATGGAAATATTCAGAGAGTTTATCAGGAATGTATAATATTGACCTTAATATTTGATTGTTACAGGAACAAATATTGATGAAACACCATCAAGTTTCAAGTGTTTCCCTGATGTAACAATCAGGAAATGTGCAACACAGCAGCCCACAGTCAGTCTTAAATAACAGGGAAAAGGCAAACCAAATGGTGGGAAAGTATGACAAACTGGTAACTTCACTGGTCTTGACATCCAAGACCCAGGTGAATGTCCTGGGGATCCTGTGCCAACATGAGAGGCATCATTTAAATTCACTTAATAAATTTGGGATTTAAAAAGTTAACCCCAGTAATGATAACCACAAAACCATTGTTGAATGTTGTAAAAACCCGTCTGGTTCACTAAAGTGAAGTAAATCAGCCATTCATTTGGCCGACATGTAATTCTAGACCAACAGGAATATGGTTGTTGTTATGTTTCAAGAAGGAACAGGAGGCGACTTTATTATGGAGGTATTTATTCTGCAGGTGGCAAACTGAGACGAAGTTGTCTCCCACCCAAAATGGCATTGTCAACATCATGACATCACGTGATTATATTTTAAAGTGACACTCTGCCTTATTTAGCCAATACACAACAGTTACCTCTTAACTGCCCTCTGAAATGGCCTAACAAACCTTTCAGTTTAAGGACACTTTGGGATGGTTAAAAAATGCTCGCCTTGTCAATGACAATAATATTGCAGAGTTCAGTTTTTAACCTGGGAGATAATAACTCAAAGTATCACTGGGAAAAGTTAATGAGAAAAATCTATTTCTAGCAATAAATAAATATTTCCTTCTTCCAACTAAATAACTGCTGGATCTAAATGTATGGGATTTTAAAAATTAAGAATTTATACAAAATTCTAAATCAGAGAATGGGCTACAGAAAACAACTCCATTATGCTTAATTAAAAAGGCCTGACAACTTAATTTCAACACTAAATTTTCTTATTTTCTGTCATTTATATTGCTTGATGTGAATTATTGGATTTTTTAATTACTTAATTTGATTGCTTAATTATTATTAGGAATGGACTACATGGGAGTAATTTTAGGAAATTACCTGCTGACAGCTGCTGTGCGGAATCCTGCGAGCAAGTATTACACGTCATTTTCAACCATTAGTCTGAGCTTTCACACAACCACATTTCCAAACTGTACTCTTGGAAGGGGTAGAACTTTTGTGGTGGAATGAAATTATCAAATTAGTACATTATAGAATTCTTACTGTGCAGACAAGGGCCATTTGAAACAATGGATGTGGAAGTGCATTCCAGCACCCCCATCCTATCCCCATTGGCCAATCCACTTAAGCTGCTCATCCCTTGACATTACAGGCAACTTTTTCATGGCCAATCCGCCAAACCTGCACATCTTTGGACTATGAGAGGAAACCAGAGCACCCAGTGGAAACCCATGCAGACATGAGGAGAAAGAGCAAACTCCACAGAGATAGTCATCCAAGGTTGGAATCAAACCTGGATCTCTGGTGCTGTAAGGCAGCAGTGATAACTACTGAGCCACCATGCTTTCTTTATAATGTACACAGGCTTCACATGGAGCTTGACTAACTTTTGTTTAACAACAAAGAACTTTTAATATGTTTGAGATGTGACATTGTCAAAGTAATTTACTCCTAAGGCAGACTTTGTCTGAAACAACAGCTAACTTATGAACTGTTTGTTTTGTTTGTCCTGACACAAGAGCTTCGATTTTTAAGGTAAAATTTCTACTCTAATTACCGTCAATCATTATTCCATTCATCAATCTCTTTTAAGGTTGCAGGGCTGGAACTGCCAACATAGATGATGGAGTATGATGTACTTTATTTTGTTACACAAGGATTTTGATTTAGTATGTCTGGATGAACACCAACCATTATTCTTTTACATTTTGTGTTGGACACTCTCATGATGAAACAACTTCTATAGATCTATACATTTGATAATTTTACCCTGTATTTGTAAAAGGTGATGCCTAACTATGTATTAAATTGTCATAAATAGGTGGTATTGGAAAAATAAAACAGTAGTTGTAAAGCAGAAAATGTATGAGATGAATAACCTCAATGTAACCAAAGTAAACTTGTTTTTCTAAAGGTACAATAACATCATTTACCTAAGGATCAGTAGCAGTTCTGAACTTCAGTTAAGCATCTTCCTGATCACTGATGAAAAAGGTAATGATGCTACAAGGGACAACTGGAAATATTTGTGCTTGGATTATTCAAAAAGCAAACAATTTTATCGCTTGATGTCCACTTCAAAGACAGATCACATACAAGAAAAGCAAAATCCAGGAACAAATGTATTTCTGTCATTAGTACATCTATCCCCTGTGATTTCACATTATAAAAGTATATTACTGATAAACTATTCAGGAAGTCACTATGGTTTCACATTCAGGGATCACGTGTAAATGGGAAGGTAAAAACTTCCTGAAATGTTATTTATCTGAATGAAACCCTCTGATACTTTTATTCCATTCCACCCCCCATCCCACCCGCCCCAATTTATTGACATCATCTGGGCAGTCAAAACTTTCCCTGAAAAAAAATCCAAGGTAATTTTCCAGAATTTCATTTGCTGACAACCTAACAGAGTTTGGTGCATTCCTCATTGATTTGAAGAACAAATTTAAAGACCTGGGGGCTTACCAGGATTCACATACATACCTACAACAACCATAAAATGGAACAACCAGTAGATTGATTTTTATTAACTGATGTTAATATTAACATCAAGGTTTATTAACATGATGATTTAGTTTGCACTTAAATGTATGATTTCGGGTCCAGGAATTAAGTTTGTATGATCTTCTGACTTATGATATTTATTATTGCACTGATGGAGTATCAGATCAGTGCTTGTTTCTGAAGCTGTGCTATTACTAAGAATGGTACTCCCTCCTTTGAACCACATGTGATCCTAAGGGCTTGATGATCAGTTCACAAAGTAAAATTCCTGTCGTACAAGTACTTGTGGAGCTTAATAACACTTCATATGTGATCATTAATGCTTCTTTCTGAATTTGTGAATTAATTTACAGTGACTGTGTTAATGTACTGAAGCATTCAGTACAGACTTGTTTACTTTGGCTCCCATTTCATGAGATAACACCATATCCTGTAAAGAGGCATTACATGTCAATACCAATTTTTTCTTAGGATTGTAGTGGGTCAAACTATAATTACTAGTCAGTACTTCTTTCACTTTTGTCAAATGCTTTCTGCATTCCACAGACCACACCCAATGTAGTGCATCTTTGAATAGTTAAGGGAGAGAATGAATTAATTGAGTTAATGATAAAACTAGAATAATACCCAACCATCCCAAAAAATGTTTTCTAAGTTCTTTGTTCTCTAACATTTGAACAGTTACATGGATTGACAAGATTCAGAGGGATATGGGCCAAATGCAGGCAAATGGGACTAGTTTGATTTAGGAATCCTGGTGGGCATGCATGAGTGGACTTGAGGGGTTGGCTTCTGTGCTGTATGACTATGACTCTATGGATGTTTTTCGAACTACCACAATGTGCACAACCCATTCAATTCTCTTCATCCTTATGTGCAACATTGTTAAACTAGTAACTCTCCTCTTAAACATCTGTCATTTTACCATATTAAAACGTACCATATCATTGCAGACTGAAGTTGTTATTGCAACTAAACCATAAGTAGCAAGAAAGTCTTAAGTTTGATCTCCAGCTTGCATTAAGTTAGTAATGTTAAATAGATTAGTAATAAGCATTGTACTGTTTCTTACCAGTTCAGACTAAGGAGGAGCAACAATTAACAGGAGTCTCACTCCAAATTGCTTTCAGCAAGTGACTTATAGGAAGTGCTTGCTTGTGGATGTTGGGAAAGGGTAAATGTGACTCAGCTGATCACCCTTTCCTCCAGCTCTTGTAGCACATAGGTAGTTTCTTTATCTCTGAGCTAGGAGGCTTGTTTTCAAGTCCCACCAGCTCCAGAGGTGTGTCATAACATTTCTGAACTGGTTGATTAGAAAATATCCAGCCTATGACAGTAGGATGGGGATCTAATGGCACAGTAGTAGTGTCCCTGAGCAAAGAGACCTTGGAGTGCAGGATCATAGTTCCTTGAAAGTGGAGTCACAGGCAGATAGGATAGTGAAGAAGGTTTTTGGCATGCTTTCCTTTATTAGTGAGAGCATTGAGTACAGGAGTTGGGAGGTCATGTTGCGGCTGTACAGGACATTGGTTAGGCCACTTTTGGAATACTGATCTCCCTGCTCTAGGAAGGATGTTATGAAACTTGAAATGATTCAAAAAAGATTTACAAGAATGTTGCCAAGGTTAGAGGTTTTGAGCAATAGGGAGAAACCGAATAGACTGGAGCTATTTTCCCTGGAGGGTCAGGGTGAACATATAGAGGTCCGTAAAATAATGAGGGACATGGATAGGGTAAATAGACAAGGTCTTTTCCCTTGGGTAGTGGAGTCCAAGCTAAGGTTTAAAGTGAGAGAGGAAAGATTTTAAAGGGACCTAAGAGGTAACTTTTTCACATAGAGGGAGGTGCGTGTATGGAATGAGCTGCCAGAGGAAGTGGTGGAGGCTGGTACAATTACAACACTTAAAAGGCATCTGGATGGTTTATGAATAGGAAGGGGTTAAATATAGGATATAGGGCAAATCTAAAGACTAGATTTAGTTCAGATAACTGGTCGGCATGGATGAGTTGGACTGAAGGATCTGTTTCTCTGCTGTATATCACTATGACTCTATGACTCTATAACTTATCTCTTTCAACTCCCAGTGCAATTTCTTTCTTGGTCATGCACAACAAGAGTTCAAAATATGTCTAAATTCAGAGTAATTCATAGTACTAGGGGCTTGTGACAAATTTTTGTTAGATATTTAAATGTATGCTATCTCCTGTGGCAAGGACAGCACTTACCTTATCCTAATCTCTTGTTTTACTTGTTTTCAGTCAGATGTGTAATCTTGCTCTCAACAGTATGATTCCTTTTGCTTGGGTTGAATTTCCCATTGTCCCCAAATATATTTTCCATACCATTTTTGTCTGTACTATGTTGACTACTGAGTGCCTGACCACAATGTACAATGGAGCAATCTTTCAAGTTGATCACACTGCCTCAAAATTAATTATAGGAGTTCCAAAATGCAGCATCATTGTGTTCCTTAATTTTTAAAATGCTATTTCAACTATATTTAAAATAAGATTCTTTCCCCCATCTCTCCATCAATATTCTGTTTTCGTTTTTGAGAAAAAAATCTTGGATTCACAGCCAGGAGTCATTATGCATTTAACGTTATTTCCAAGTTTCCAATAGAGAGGTGAGCTGAGAGGGCAATGCAACAAAATATTCAGATCTTGCAATGTGCTACACATGTTGTCATTGCTTACTTTGCCAGTCACTTTAAATTAGTATCGTCTTTGATTCTTCTGCCAACAAGAACCATTTCTGTCTTTGTACTCAATCAAGCCCTCTCATGATTTGATTGTGCAGTTTATTTTCAATTTCCTCTCCTTGTTTTTCCTTTCAAAGTACTGTACATCATTTCACATTTCTCCGCATTAAATTTTCATACACTATGACCATTCAATGCAAATAAGTTTCAAATTATACATCAGGCTAATCATTTGGGAATTCATTAACATACAACTTACAAACAAAGAAGCTGTACATTTGCATTTTTGCTGTGAATAATCGAGTCTTATGCACTCTGGGTGGAACTTTCCCAGCCACAGAATGACATGGGCATTTGTAAGTCAGTTTGCAAAATAAGGTGAGATCGACAGAAGTGAAATTCTTGAAATTGAGAGAAAAAAATCCTGTTTTGTTGAACAGCCAGATGAGAATCTTACTAGTGAATGGTGAGAGGACTATTTGCATGCATTTGCATGTCATTATCACCTGAAAAGGTGCAAGTCAGAGTGTGTACCTAGTAACTCCAGCTCGCCACTTGTTCCTTCAGCCTTTCATCTTGAACGACAGTCACAATATCTCAAGACTCACTATATGGGCAGCGACCATCCACAACCGATGGTCCACAAAGATTGGCATTGGCCATGAACCAATCTCACTGCACCCTGATCCATTTAAAATACAGTTCTGCTCCTTGGTGCTGCATTTTAAAGTACACTAAGCCGTCTCATTGCAATACTGATGCCAGGAGATGTTGCACACAGCAACAGGCACCCAACTCCTGGACTGGACCAGGCTGATTCTCAGGGTCCCTTGCTTGCTTTGCTAGTGCTCACTCACTTAATGCCTGCTTAATGCTTACAGCATCTCTGCCCTGCGTTTTTGAGCTAAAAGGCTTATGATATGTGTTGCATCTTGTCTTTCTGTTTTGCACAGACACAAAGCCAGGCAGCTTTACAGTGAAGTCTGCAATGATCAATCAAGAGTGTGGACATGTAGCTATATTGTGTTATGTTATTGTCAATCTCACACCTGCACCGTGTGTGAACATATACAGCCAACAGACTGTACATATATCAACTAATGACTATATCTTGAAGTCTAAGGGGAGTAGTCAGTCAATTCAAGGGAGACAGCCTTCAGTCAGGTGGTCCCAGCACAGTAGTTCAAGGAGAGTCTTTGCTATCAGAATGGGCTTTGAACATGGTCAGCTGACCACTTGGTCAAGGTTAAGGTCAGGGGGTCTGTATCATAACAGTATTTGGGTGGGCCATGGTCAGCTAGTCCTCAGAGTTGCAGCAAGTCAACTGGGGGGGGGGGGTTCCACAGAGATAAGACAGGGGTCTGGTCAGTCATCAGTCAGAGCTCCATTCACATTGGGCAAGAGGAATGGTCACTGTGTCCTGGGCATATGACCACTAAAGGTCAAGGGGGATTGACAACATCCACTGCTATGGGAGGCAAACTGGCAAGCTCAATTTTGGGAACTGAGGTCAGCAAGGCAAACCATGTGAAGGAGAGGCAACTCAGCATATGGGGGAGAGAATAAAGCATTGAACAGACAGGGGTAACGTGAGAGGATGAATCATCAACATTCCACACTACTCCAGTTTCAATGGGGGAGCAGGGCACTGCTATGTCTGTCAAGAAAGCTCTAAACTTGGGACTCATGGGGTAAAGAGTCGAAAAGTGTGGTGCTGGAGAAGCACAGCAGGTCAGGTTTATTCCTGATAAAGGGCTAATGCCTGAAACATTGACTGTCTTGCTCCTTGGATGGTGCCTGAACCGCTGTGCTTCTCAAACGACACACTTTTCGACTTTGACTCTTCAGCATCTGCAGTCCTCACTTTCTCCTAGTTCATGGGGTAAAGTGGAGAGATGAACAGTAAAATAAATAGGTTGGGTGAGAATTTGGAAAAGATTAAAGTTGATTGAGTTGACAGGGAGGAGAACCTGAAAGGGACTATGAAGACCTGTGAGTGACCCAAACTGAACCCTGAGTCTGTGATTCACTGTGTGAAATGTGATTGCTGTTTCATCAAATTGCACTTGTGCAATGGAGATGGAAATAGCAGCCAGCACATACAAAGTGTTCGGAGTAAGTGTTTCATTCTGTGAGGGAGGGGTCCACTTTTGTGCGATGTGTGATGCTTCAAAAGGCATTCGCTTAAACAGACACCCACACAGTACAGGGGAAAGTCACAAAATGCCGTGAATGAACCTTATGCAATGAAGTTCAAATCCTGGCCACAAGCACAATTAACCAGCGCCAAGAGTCAATCTCACTGATGGCTGTGATACAAAAGCAATGTATTGTGGCCTAGAGATATTCACCCAAATTACCAAAGTATCTTCCAAGGTCCTATATGTGCACATAGTGCAGGAAGTGCTCACTTCACTTCTTGAGCAATAATATAATGTGTACTGCTAAGGATAGCTAGATTTTGTACCTTCACTTATGTAGTTGCAGTGAAATTACAGAGGCATGGGAGCAGCAGACCTACCCAGCTGATGAAGAAAAATGTACATGTATTTACAAATATGAGAATGTAATTACAATGAAGTATCACTATGTCAGCTATGAGGCCTCAAAAGATCTTCTTTTCCCTCCCTGTTTACCTTGGTACAGTCCTGGGCTCTCCAGCTGGAGTGGAGGGAGCCTGCCTACACTGGCCCTGCAGTTGTGGCATGGTGACCCCAAAATCTTTTGTATCTAGGGGACCCAGACATGCTGAGTGTGCTCTGCTCAGAGGCAGATGTAACCTCCTGAGCTTGAACTCCCACAGGGCTGAGGGAGGCAGGCAGTTTGGAGGTGGAAGATACGATCACCTCTGGGTATCTAAGGGGGAGATTTCTGGGAGACCTGCTGGCTGCCTTACTGGCACTACCCTGTTTTCTTGTGAGGAAGGCTCAGTGAGGTCAAGGACCCTCATCCCCCTGTCGTCTTGCAACTGGAGCTGAGTAACAGTGGGCGGAGTGATGAAGTGCAAACCTGTGTGTATATCCAGCAGACTCTGAGGGCACTGGACCTGGCTTTTCATGGTAGCTGCCAACTTGTCCATGTAGACAACCAGATGCTTGAATGTCACAGGGCAGCAGGGTAAAGACAGAATTGGTGTTGTTCTCCAAACTTCAAATCAATATGTCCAAAGCCTCCAATGCCTACTGCTCCAATGTTTGCTGAAGCGTTTGTATGAATTTATTAATTGCCGATCCATGGCATTCTCTCCTGAGGCAGAGCACATACCTGATCTCTGGCAGTCCTCCAAATGCCAGTGCCTTGGGATGTTCACTGAACCAGCTGCAGAGATGTGGCAGTGATATGCTCACTAACATATGCTCCTTAACCTAATCTGGCTAAAGTACCTACTGAGATGCCTCAGTATCTGAGCTGGTGAAAGATGTTGCAGACAGCCTGTCAACGCACCCTCTGAGGGATCTGTGGATTTTTCCTCAGAAAAGGAGGAGGGAGTGTTTTCTGGGCTGGCCCTCTTGATGGTGAAGACCATGCAGCTTCTCTGGAACCTTCCACTGGTTTTGTAAGACATACAGAGCAGCAGATTCACTTACAAATTATCTTTGATTTTTCAATTCACAAGTCACAATCCACAGCAACTGCTGCAGCAGAGGTAACTGATTTTCTTCAAGTTTAAACTGAATTTATACTGCAGGGAATAGGCAGCTTCTGTTGGAGAGAACAACAACTCCCTCCCTTGCTCACTCTCTGTCTGCATTTCTTGTTTTCAGTTCCAACCTGTGCAGTTAGTTGAGAACCAATCAGCTTTCTAGGAAACAACTCCTTGGCCCCTGATTGCCTGCACATTGCAGGAACCCATGACCACAAATCAGAGTTCACAAAATGTATTGAATTCCTTGCTGTGAAATTATGCAGCCATCATGGTTAAATTCCACTGTGTGTAAAGAAGTTCTTTATCATTGTAATTCACAACACTTACTCAGAAAAGAAAATACAGTTCTTACAATGTGCGAATATACCTCCAAAACTCAGAAAAGCACAGGTAAAACTCCCAAAAAGATAACGACTTAAAAAAGGCAATGTAAGAATGAGAAACAGCATTGAATTACAAGGCCACTGATCAAGGCTCATGTTTTATGATTATTAAATTAAAATATTTCTTTTTTTATTATTTTGGACTATATGAATTTATGATCGGTGTCTTAGCATCATAATAAACAATTAATTTGTTCCTTTGAGAAGACTGAACCAAAAGACCTCATCTGTGACATACAGATCATGATTACAGAGGGAAAGAAGATGCAGTTATATTCATTTTTCTATCAGGGATCAATGCGTTTGGTTTGCATTCTGCACAAATGTTCAATCTATGTTTCAAGGTAGTTGGAAGGACACTGCAATCATGAAGAGTCAGAACTGGTAATTGTTATAGGAGTGTTTGCTTGATTACAAATTGATTCAATGTAGTAGGAAATAAATGCTAACCATATGTCAAGAGGTAGCAAGCTTAAAATATTCAGTTCACTGCAATTGCTTCTCTTAGACTAAGAATTCAAGTTTGGGTGTAACATGACGTCAATGTGGATTTGTTTGCGAACCTCCTGGAAAAGCTCAAGCATAAAACAGCATGATAATGCCTTGATCACTGCAGTAGGATTTCAACACCAATAACAAAAAAAAGCTTCTATCAAAATCAATCTATTTCCTTTGTTGTGTGCATTCCTCTGCTTCAGTTTTGTCACATACATCAACAGAATAGTGAAGTGAAGTTTTTTTATGTAATAACAAGGTAGGTTTTGGAAGTTGACAAGTCTTTCAATTATTGATGGGATAGGCTAATATATACTGCAAAACAAAATCACAGAGTTCCATGCTTCTTATTTAAAGAAAGAATCCTCCAATGTGAATGCTTGGTTTGTACAAAAGATGTACAGGCCAAAAGAAATCTTTAATTAAATCTTTGGTCGATATGGAGTTTGCTGATTGCAGATAGAGTAGTTGGGATTGACCAGGTTTCCATACCTGAACATCAACCAATAACTCCTGTTAAAAGTACATAGGTTTGGCTGTGTGCTGAGGATTCTGATCTACTGTAATGTTCCTAATTGTTCAAAATCAAGGCTCAAGCATTAAGTAAGACAATTAGGAAGATATTGATAATTAGAAAAGTGACTGACCCCAGTGAATCATTTCCAAGCTTGGAATCAGTACCTTGTACAAAATGAGGGAAGGGGCATATCCAAGTCTATGTTTGAGTTATTGAAATCCTCTATTCTACCATAAAATATTAGCATTTCTCTGTCATTTTTTTTTTCAGTTTTGTTCCTCTGTTATTTATGTGTCATGTAATGGCCTGGCAGAATTTTAATCAAGAATCCTTCCACTAGGTCACATTATTCTCCAAGAGAAGACTGTGAAGATACAAAAACACCAGCTCCCTTCATTTGGATCACTTCTATGTCCTGGATAAATTACATCAATGGACATTGATCTGTATATGTCAATCAGAAATCCACCAGTTTTGGATAAATGACTTAGCCAGAAGCTGAAATGAACACCATGAGGTTCACAGATGGCTGTAGGGGGATAAATAACCCAGGATATTTAAACTTCAGATTCTACTAAATGGACAAGTATAAAATTACCTTCATTGTTTTATGTTTTAGCAGCAAATTGATGAACCCAAAGCAATTGAACTAACAAGTGAGGGGGGAATATATCATGTACTAACAATAGTGCACAATTATAATTTTATTTATCATTGTTTTAATTAGTTCTATTAATGTTCAAAAGGAATTCGAAACCACCCTTATTCACACAAGTATTCCATTTCGTGTTTCTTACTTTACATTGCAGTATGGGCGGCACGGTGGCACAGTGGTTAGCACTGCTGCCTCACAGCACCAGGGACCTGGGTTCAATTCCCACCTCAGGCGACTGACTGTGTGGAGTTTGCACATTCTCCCCGTGTCTGTGTGGGTTTCCTCCGGGTACTCCGGTTTCCTCCCACAGTCCAAAGATGTGCGGGTCAGGTGAATTGGCCATGCTAAATTGCCCGTAGTGTTAGGTAAGGGGTAAATGTAAGGGTATGGGTGGGTTTCGCTTCGGCGGGTCGGTGTGGACTTGTTGGGCCGAAGGGCCTGTTTCCACACTGTAAGTCTAAGTAAGTCTAAGTCTAATCTGTTGGGCTTCTATGAAAACAACAAAGGCAATGAACTATTGAATTTAAATATGAAAAGGCCATGCGATTTATTAAAATTTGTTTGATTAACGTCTCCTTTGGAATTTAGTGCACTGATACTTAAGTTTGCAATGTAAATGATTTTGGGCATTCAATCAGATTAAACATGTTGGATTCATGGTTTTGCCTGGAGTTCTTAGAGGCAGCCTGTTGGGAATTTCCAAACAGCATTGGCCAAGCTAAATACTCAGGTTAGCAATTACAACATTATTTATAACTAATTAGAGGATTGTTTTGCAGGAGATTGGCAATTTCTTTTTCTTAATATCATTGGAGTTAGAAAAGCTTAACTGCTCGAAAATATATGTTCTGTTGTTGCTACTGTTCATTTGTTCTATTACTGGTTCATAAATTTGTTTGATGGTTAAGCTTAAAACAAAGTCAAACATAGTGCTAACTTTTCTGCATTAGAAACATAGAGGATCTGAGAGGACACTGGGAACCTATTATTTAAGTTTTCTAAAACATGGCTCTATTTTAATTATCCTGGATGCATTGGAAAACCTGCCCTGGACATCAAATAAGTAAAATATTCTTAAGGATAGTAAATAAAAGCTCAAGCATGTCAGTTGCAAGCAAAAAGTATCTAGAGTAGAAAAGCTTCTAATGAAACCAATAGTTTAACACTCATTTTGAGTAAATTACAGAGTTCTGCCACTGTCGAATGAACAAATTGATGCCTGAACAGCAAGGTAGTGGTCTCTACAATAACTTAAGTAATGGGATGGACTTTTCAGGGGAGCAGGGGTGTGTTCCAGATGGCTAGGGCTGCAAACTATAATCTCAGCTTCCCACTGTAGTCATTCATTCCTTCTGATGGACCTCTCAACTTCTGTAGAGTAAAGGAATTTCTCAGGAAAACAAATGTAAGCATACAGGTCACTCTTTGGTCAGTTATTACTTACGAGCTTATCAAAATACTTGGAAAATATTTCTTGTTATTTTCTGTTGTTGGATTGTTTTCCCACTAAGAAAGACACAAAAGTATTTATCACCAAAATTTTCCAGTGGACTGGACTGATTTGTCTGTAATCCCTGTATAATTACAAACTTATATATTTTGGACATCCATGCAGCTAAACACATGGATTCATAGAAAATGTGCATTTTACTTACAAAACAAAACATTGAGGAGGGAAACTGCTCTGAAACAAAATTGAGTAGAGAGGGCTGGTGACCTTTTTTGTAATCTGTCAATCTACATGGAACTTCGCAAGTTTGAATGCCCCTACTTGTCTGGACAATGTTTTGGATATTTCATTGAGAAGACATTAACATGTGATAAACCTTTCCTGTGGAAGTAATGGTTACCATTACCCAAATAATTACAGAAGCTGGTTCACATTGGACTTGCAGACTGGGTGTGAGAAGATATGCATGCTATCTTAAGGAGATGCAAATGGATGAAACTCGAGAACTATTAAGTGTTAATACCTAAGGTGGCAGGAACTACTGTGTGGCCAGTGGGAAAAAAAGCAACAGAAATCAGGTTGTGGTCAGGAACATTTATTCCCATACACAATGACAGCAGCCTCAGATGAAATGATCAAACAAAAAAAAAAGACCCTGTCTAAAATTCACCAGAATGTGGAGAATTGAAAATTTAAAAAATGCTGGAAATCACAGCGGATCAGGCAGCCTCCATGGAGAGAGAGCAAACTAACTTTTCAAGTCTGGATGACTCTTCAACAGAGCTGATGCGAAGTGCGCAGAAATGAGGATGGCTTTTATCAATCAATTGGAAGAACCAAATTTGATCTCACCTGTAGGGGTTTGATTACACTTTGACTGGAACAAGGCCAAAAACCCACTTCTGCAAACATTAGGCTCTGTGAATCTAACATTGTGAACTTCGGTCTCCATTTTTCTAGCAAACCAAAACTGAATAATTAGGCCTGCTCCAACTTGAGAAAATCAAGTCCAACAGAACTTTTTAAGACTGGTAAGATCAAAACTATCTCTTTTATTATGCCTTTCTTGTTTGGAGTGTACTTGTAAATATAAGTGAGTGGGTGAACACATTCAGGTGTTGAGAAATAAACATTTACCCTTTTATTAAAATTACAGAAAAGGTTGTCCCTTGTCTGTTCTTAAGAGTCATAGTATTTGAGGGGTTAAAACACTTTTTCTTAAAATTACATTTGCCTTTGGTCAGCTGAGTGAAGAATAAAGGGAAAATCCAGTCAGGTCTCCTTTGAAGTGTCATAAACCTTTCAAATCAAATTTCAAAATATCTTGTTCATCCTAGATTTTGCCACAACTAATGTTTCCCTTTCCCTACCACAAAAAAAACCACTATAAGAAAACTTCCATTAACATTCCAGGAGGCCTTGTAATCAACAAACTTTTGAAACATGCTGGTTACAAAATCATGATTCCAGAAAGTCCGACCAATTTATTCTTTAAATCGCTTCATAACAATTTTTCCCTTCTCCATAGTAAATTGTTATTTCAGCACCTTCAAGAGACAGATATCCGTATGGACACCTTCCAAAAATCACTGTCTTTCGAATGAAACAAAGGCGCAAAAGAAAGGTCACCACTTTCACCTCTACATATGACTCATATGGTCCATAAACTCAGGTCATGGGATATGGTTGAGATGATGTTAAATCTGCAGATGGTATTTCATGAACACATTTTTTTAACTCAGTGATTCAAATTGGGTGAAATAATAGAAAAAATTCCTTTCTCACATCTTACTTTCTTTCTCTGCACAATGGCCAAATCTTCTGGAAAAATGGTTGATAGAAAGTGTTATTATCTTAGCTGACATCATTAAGGAACAATTCAGAGCCTACAATGACATTTGGTCATATTTTGATAGGTCATATTTTGTTCCCTTTCAGCTTATGTTAGTCACTGAAACAAAAGCAAATAGGACTGTTTTGTTTCATTTTAACAATTGAGCAGCAGTTAATTACACAGAAGAGATAAAAAGTAAATTAAACTTGACAGAGATTTTCACTGGAAAGAGTGCAAAGATTTACTATTATGGTGCCTGAGCTGGAGGCCTGAGCTATAAGGAATGATTGGAAAGGCTGGAGTTGTTTTCTTGGAGTAGCAAAGGTTGAAGTGGGACTTGATAGATTATGAGAAGCACAGAAAATGACTGTGTGGAGTTTGCACGTTCTCCCCGTGTCTGCGTGGGTTTCCTCCGGGTGCTCCGGTTTCCTCCCACAGTCCAAATATGTGCGGGTCAGGTGAATTGGCCATGCTAAATTGCCCATAGTGTTAGGTAAGGGGTAAATGTAGGAGTATGGGTGGGTTGCGCTTTGGCGGGTCGGTGTGGACTTGTTGGGTCGAAAGGCCTGTTTCCACACTGTAAGTAATCTAATCTAAAAGACTTTATTCCACTAGTAGAGGGGTCAATAATCAAAGGGGCATATACATAAGATAAGAAATCAAAGACTAAGAGGAAAGTTGAGAATGATTTTCTTTACTTAGAAGGCAGCGAGTGGTGGTTGATGGAAAATATTCTGCCTGGAGTCCAGTTACTAGTGGTGTGCCTCAAGGATCTGTTTTGGACCACTGCTGTTTGTCATTTTTATAAATGACTTAGACGCAGGCATAGGTGGATGGATTAGTGAATTTGCAGATGACACTAAAGTCGGTGGAGTAGTGGACAGTGTGGAAGAATGTTGCAGGTTGCAGGGGGACTTGGATAAACTGCAGAATTGGGCAGAGAGGTGGTAAGTGAAGTTCAATGCAGCTAAATGTGAGGTGATTCACTTTGGGAAGAATACCAGGAAGGCAGAGTACTGGGTCAATGGAAAGATTCTTGGTAGTGTGGATGTGCAGAGGGATCTTGAAGTCCATGTACATAGATCCCTGAAAGTTGCCACCCGGGTGGATAGTCCTGTTAAGAAGGCATATGGTGTGTTAGGTTTTATTCGTAGAGGGATTGAGTTCCGGAGCCGCAATATCATGCTGCAACTATACAAAACACTGATGCGGCCACACTTGGAATATTGTGTACAGTTCTGGTCCCAATATTTCAGGAAGGATGTGGAAGCATTAGAAAAGGTGCAGAGGAGATTTACCAGGATATTGCCTGGTTTGGAGGGAAGGTCTTATGAGGAAAGGCTGAGAGACTTGAACCTGTTCTCATTGGCAAGAAAAAGGCTAAGGGGGGATTTGATAGAGACATACAAGATGATCAGAGGATTAGATAGGGTTATCAGTGAAAGTCTTTATCCTAGGGTGATCCCTTCAGTGTGTATGAGGGGGCATAACTACAAATTGAGGGGTGATAGATTTAAGGCAGATGTCAGAGGCAGGTTCTTTATGCAAAGAGTGGTAAGGGCATGGACTGCACTACCTGCTATTGTAGTCAACTCAGCCACATTAGGGAGATTTAAGCAATCCTTAGGTAAGCACATGGATGATCTTGGGATAGTGTAGGGGGACAAGCTGAGAATAGTTCACAGGTCGGCATAACATCAAGGGCTGAAGGGCCTGTTCTGCGCTGTATTGTTCTACATTCTAATGTTTGAATCAGGAACTCTCATAACCCTTAAGACCAGAAGACCATAAGACATAGGAGTGGAAGTAAGGCCATTCGGCCTATCGAGTCCACTCCACCATTCAATCATGGCTGATGGCCATTTCAACTCCACTAATCCGCATTCTCCCCGTAGCCCTTAATTCCTTATGACATCAAGAATTTATCAATCTCTGCCTTGAAGTCATTTAGCGTCCCGGCCTCCACTGCACTCTGTGGCAATGAATTCAACAGGCCCACCAGTCTCTGGCTGAAGAAGTGTCTCTGCATTTCTGTTCTGAATTTACCCCCTCTAATTCTAAGGCTGTGTCCATGAGTCCTAGTCTCCTTGCTTAACGGAAACAATTTCCAAGCATCCACCTTTTCCAAGCCATGTATTATCTTGTAAGTTTCTATTAGATTCCCCCCTTAATCTTCTAAACTCCAATGAATACAACCCCAGGATCCTCAGTCATTCATTGTATGTTAGACCTATCATTCCAGGGATCATCCGTGTGAATCTCTGCTGGACATGCTCCAGTGCCAGTATGTCCTTCCTGAGATGTGGGGACCAAAACTGGACACAGAACTCCAAATGGGGCCTAACCAGAACTTTATAAAGTCTCAGTAGCACAATGGTGCTTTTATATTCCAACCCTCGAGATAAATGACAACATTGCATTCGCTTTCTTAATCACCTGCATGTTTACCTTTAGAGAATCCTCGACTAGCACTCCCAGATCCCTTTGTACTTTGGCTTTATGAATTTTCTCACCATTTAGAAAATAGTCCATGCTTGTATTCTTTTTTCCAAAGTGCAAGACCTCGCATTTACTCACATTGAATTCCATCGGCCATTTCCAGGACCACTCTCCCAAACTGTCTAGATCCTTCTACAGCCTCCCCACTTCCTCAGTACTACCTGCCTGTCCACCTAACTTCGTATCATCGGCAAACTTTGCTAGAATGCCCCCAGTCCCTTCATCCAGATCATTAATACATAACGTGAACAGCTGTGGCCCCAAAACTGAACCCTGCGGGATACTGCTTGTCACCGGCTGCCATTCTGAAAAAGAACCTTTTACCCCAACACTCTGCCTTCTGTCAGACACCAATCCTCAATCCATACCAGTATCTCACCTCGAACACCATGGACCCTCACCTTGCTCAGCAGCCTCCCGTGTGGCACCTTATCAAAGACCTTTTGGAAGTCTAGATAGACAACATCCACTGGGTTTCCCTAGTCTTAAGTAGTGTTTAGATATTCACTGCATAGCCAGTGCTTCCAGGGCTATCACCAAGAGCTGGAAAGTGGGATTAGTGTGTCAGATGTTTGTGGACTGGCATGAACATGATGGGCCAAAAAAGCTTCCTTTACTGCTGTAAATGTCAACAAGTTTATGAGTAAACCAAACTGTTTAAACATAACATACTTTGAAAGATTTCAAAATACATAACAAATCAAAACCCCATCTGCTCCAAAAAGCCACCACTTTAGAATTAATCATACCCCAGATAAATCTTTCTCTATAAATCTGTACATTTGTCTGAACTGTTTCGTCCAGTCTTACAAGTTGGGAAGATGTCTTACCTGAATCCTCATATAACTGAGTACTCATAATTCTGCGGTGTTTGAATAATCGATTCAGGTTCAAACACTCTCGGTCTCAATGTTTCATAAGTTATACCCTGTCACTAAGTTCACTTATTTCCTTAACTGCTCCTTTACTAGGAGAGACTATATTTGCTTCTGATCCAAGTCAGGTCTCCTTGTGAACTAAATTAAGAAAAACTTGCTCATCCTAGACTTTGCTACAGTTGTTGGGTTAATATTTACCTTGTCCTGCCTTAAGTGCCCATCAACACTCCAGAGCCTTTAATTCTGAAACACACTAGTTTTAGAAAGACTAACCAAGTTAATTTTTAAACCTCTTTACAAAAATAGACCAACACTCATATACCACTAGTTTGAAATCCAAACTTTAAAACAAATGGTTTTTATGCTTAAATAATACACCTTTCTTTACATAAGAAAAGGATTAAAATTCAATTACACTGTGATATTATGGGAATTTCTACTCCTCATAACTGCCCAACAATCATTGAATTCTGTAAGTGTTGTTGCAAAGCAGGTCAGGTAACTTTCCTGGAGAAGTGCCCAATTTATATGGCTGGAGTCCATACTATGGATAGACGTTCCCTGACTTTGAAAATTTTAATGTGCATGTTATTTGGTTATCCTTCAGTTGTAAAGTGGGATTTCATAGGCAAGAAGCAAATTCTACTTTTGATGCTTTAAATTACACAACAGAATTAACCATTATGATGTCCATTTATAATAATGTGAAGCTAGGGGCCAGGTTTCCTGATCCATAGGTTGCCATTCTTCTAGGAGTGCCCTGAAATCTCTAGGAATTAAAAGTTAATCTCAAAACTATCACTAGGAACCCAGGTGAATAGATATAGGGCATTAAAAACCTTTTAAAAATTTTCATTGAACATTTTTGTTAATTTGTTATAAAATATTGAAGATGTGGAGAAAAGGTTATTTAGGTGGAGGAGCATGGAGAAAAAGTCATATGATGAAACCTCCAGGGTTATGTCTCACTCAGCATTTGTACCATTACAGATCAAGCAAGGTCGCACACTGGCCTTGGAACATGAGGGTTCTTTAGTGGTTTGCATTGAGTTGGCACATGGCATGTCAACAGTTTTACTTTTCCAGCTTATTTTAGAAATCAGTCATCAAATCACTTCAAATTTGATGACTGAATACCATATTTCTAAAGTTTGAGAGAAAAGCTGAATTTAGGAGTTTTCAGGAAATAATCTAAGCTTGGTCTTCAATGTCAAAAAGTGAAATGTATTTAAAATGGCTGCTATCTTTACACATGTTCTTTCAAACATATGAAACTACACAACTCATGGAGGAATTTAATCTCCCTAAAAAGCACAAGCAAAAATGTTTGGCATCTTAACTTGTAATATGTGTTCTGAAAATCCCCCAGCCAGTCAGTCACATATCTCCTCAACACAAACTGTCAATGGTTATAAGTATACAATAGTCATAATATGGTGTCACAGCAACCTCTAAACTTGATAATTAAGGGTCATATCAACCAACCACAAGTCTTCTTGCCTCCGATCTGCAGATTACAATTCATATATATACAATGGAACACTTCCTGTGCAGATACCTACTTTGTTTTCTGCAAAATGAAATTTATAACAAACAAAATAACAAGAAAAAAATAAGAAAAATTGCAAATGATTAACAATTAGATCATTACCTATAAATAGAAGAGACAGGTTAATATGATATAGGTGCACATCCTTCAATAGAGCTGACGATAAGACTTTTAATTAGGCATTTTAATAAGGCCTGAAGATGAAGGGTAAGATGGGGAATCTATAGACATGTCACCAATGGGGAGTGAGTGGATTAAAAACCATACAATAAGAAAATGTTAAATGAAATATGGACATAAAATATGCTAATTTTTATTTATTTTGAAGGCAATAGAAATAAAAGCCAAAAGAATTGCAGATGCCAGAAATCAGAAACAAAAACTGAGGTGGTTGGAAACTTCGGCAGGTCTGACAGCATATGTCACAAGAAAACAGAAGTTCAGTGACCCTTCTTCAGAACAGAAATAAATTTGGCAGAAATGTAAATGTGCTGGCAAATCACTGACATCCTTTTTATTACACAAAGGTATTTCTGATCACTGATAAGGTGGAGAGATAAAAAGAACAAGAGAGTGTTTGAATAGATGATCAGTGATCTTTGCACTTATTGATTTTTTTTGCCCATTATGTTTGAAATTTATTAATTCCCTTAGTTCGATTGATACACCTCTCCCTTCTTTCCGGTCTTTTCAAATCAATGTTTCCAATCAAACTAAACTATAAGGTTAACTTTTAGTTTCTACCATAAGAATGAGTCCATTAAAACATCACTAACTTGTTTTTTCTCTTTACAGCCTGACTGAGCTGTGTGTTTCCAAGATTTTATTCCACTTTTGCAGATTTTTCTGAGCTGATTATTTTTATAGTCAAATTGCCCATCTGTTCCACAGTTTACTTGAATACCACAAGCATAAAGATAATGTCGTTCTTAATGAATGAAAGAGATGGTTTTGTGTTGACAGTTTTATTCATTTAAATGCCTAAAAAATTCTGCTCTTCTGTCATATTCTAGGTTTAAATAAGATTTGCTGTAAGATGTTGAGTGTGCAAGAGTTTATGGTCTCCTAGGTACTGGAAGTGTTTTAATTATTTGCAGAGGGAAGAACAGTGATTTACTGATAAAATGTAAGATGGTAACATGTTGATTGACAGATTTTAAAACTAATGGTTAAGAACAATGTATAACTTTGAATTTAAATGATATATTTTAATTCTATGTGTTAAGAAGGGGAAAGACATGGTTAGCCATTTTTAGAGTTTTATTGTGAGCCTGGGGTTGTGGTACCGTGGGGTCTGGTGGCCTGTATGTTTTATAAAGTTTTGAACCCAGGAGGTGAATCATTGAATGCCATTTTGATCAGTTAAAACAAAAAGGGAGAGAGAGAAACTACGTTAATGCTTAACAACGGGTGACAATCCAAAACATGAGTCAGTCAGTATAGTGTATGCTAGAGAATGAAAGACAGCCTGACACAAGATTTAGGGAACTCACAGAGTTGATCTGAAATTAAAGTGAGAATAGTTTGCAGTTTGTTTTAGGGTGGGTTTGCTAATTATTTTTAATTAGAGAAATGAAGAATGGTCACTTTTGCATGTGACAATGCTTGAAACGTTATACTTCAACATTATTTTCAGGAGTCTATGGAGAAAATTGTCAGAAAGAGTTGAAGATTGCAATAATAGCATTTTTGTAAATTTCTCCTGTCAAAGTGAGACTATGTAACAATAAACCCTGAAAAAGCTTAGTTCTTTATCAAATTTATCCAGAAAAATATACCCTCTACTTTACTTGAAAATTGCACAAATTCCCTTTCATTTGTTTTTGTATAAGATTGATTTTAATGAAGAAACACACGATGTATCAGGGACTGGGAGAAACAAATAGCACTTGTATAATGAATTTTTTCATAAATATGCAAGTCAGACAGCGGGCAAATATGAAACAATCTAAGGTAGAATTAATGTGCAAAAAGACGTAATGATTTGATCAATGGCAGATTCAACTGAAATGGCAGACACATGGCTCAAAGAAAGAGAAATTTGGAGCAGAATATTTTTGGCTTGAATAGAGTCATGGAGGTATACAGCATGGAAGCAGATCCTTCAGTCCAACTCGTCCATGCCAACCAGATATTCTAAATTATTCTAATCCCATTTGATGGCATTTGTCCCATATCCCTCTAACCCCTTCCTATACATAAACCCATCCAGATGCCTTTAAATGTTGTAATTGTACCAGCATCCGTTACTTCCTCTGGCAGCTCATTCCATAAATGCATTACTCTCTGCGTGAAAAATGTTGCCTTTTTAAATCTTCCCCTCTCAGCTTAAACTTATGCCTTCTAATTTTGGACTCCTCCACCCTGGGGAAAAGACCTTGAATATTCACCCTGTCTATGCCCCTCATGATTTTATAAACTTCTATAAGGCCACCCCCTCAGCCTTCGTCGCTTCAGGGAAAATAGCCCCAGCCTCTCCCAACAGCTCAAATCCTCCAACCCTGGCAAAATCCTCGTAAATCTTTTCTGAACCTTTTCTAGTTTCACAACATTCTGTAGCAGGTGACCAGAACTGAACACAGTATTCCAAAAGTTGCCTAACTAATGTCCTGTACAGCCGCAACATGATCTCCCAAATCCTGTACTCAATATTATGACCAATAAAGGCAAGCATATCAAATGTCTTCTTCACTATTCTGTCTACCTGCGAGTCCACTTTCAGGGGACTATGAACCTGCACTCCAAGGTCTCTTTGTTCGGCATCACTCCCCATTAAGTGTATAAGTCCTGCCCTGATTTGCCCTACCAAAATGCAGCACCTCACATTTAACTAAATTAAACTAAATTACAATATATTCAAGAAAGAGAGGCAAGGTAAAAAAAAAATCAAGAAAGCATCAAAAGGAACATGAGAAAGATCAAAAATCAAAAAAACGACTACAGTTTTGGAGACTGATGATTATTTGTTAAGACACCGATTGAATCTAATTGGCTAGAATGAAGAATCACACACTTGGGTGACTGCTATAGGCCACCAAATAATTGGAAGGAAATAGAGGAGCAAATTCACAGACTAATTACAGAAGGATACAGAGACCAGAGCACTGATAATGTGGGATGTGAATTATCGTAGTATAGATGTTGTAGAGGGCAAAGACAGGGAGAAATTTCTGAAATGTGTACAAGAGAATTTTCTTGATCTGTATGTGTCCAGCCTAACAGTGAGTGAAGATTTAATGCCAGATTTAATTCTGTGGAATGAAGTCTGGCAAGTAGAGTATGTTTCAGTGAGAGATGAGAACAGTAGCTATACTATTGCCTGTTTGACAATTGTTATGGAAAAGGGCAAAGAGCAATCATGCATAAAATTACTTAATTGAAGGTGGGTTGACATTAGTGAGTTGAAAAGAGATCTGTTCCAGGTTAATTATAACCTAAAATCGCTAGGTAAGTAGCAATAATTGAGCAATGAAAAGACTTCAAAGAGATGGTTTCGAATCTTTTGAGTACAAAGTATACACATTCCCATGAGGGCCAGGGAATGACAATTAAAACTAAAGTTGCCTGGCTGACTAAAGTGAGGGTGGTTAAAATGAATCAGGAAAAATATAAGTTTGAGGATCAAACTGCAAAATTAAGTCTTGTTTAGAATGCACAGAAAATATGTATAGAAGGAAATAAGAGGGAAAAAGAGTGATATGAGATTAAATTATAGAGAAATGTAAAAGAGTATTCAAAGTCTTTTGTAAAGCATCTTAAATTTGTTCCTGAGATTTGGGCACCACTGGCTGGGTGAGCATTCCGAATTGCCCTTGAGAAGTTGGTGGTGAAGCACATTCTTTAACCATTGCAGTCCTTGTAGTGTACATACACTTAAGTGTTGTGCGGAAGGGAGTTCCAGAATTTAGACTCAGCAACAATGAAGGAATGGTGTTATAAACCCAAGTCAGGATGATGGGTGACTTGGAGTGGAACTTGTTGTCGCGATCCTATGCACCTGCTCCCCTTCTCCTTCTTGACAGCAGAGGTTGCAGGTTTGGAAGATACTTATGAAGGAGCCTTGGCTAGTTGGTTCAGTGTATCTTGTAGATGGTATGCAATGCTGACACTGTGCTTCAGTTTTGAATGTGCTGGATAGGGTGTCAAACTTTAATAAAACAGTGGTTGGGTGTCAGCTAAAATATTATACTCAATTCTGGGCAATGCATTTCTGGAAAGATGTCAAAGCTCCACAGTAAGAGCGATTTACTAGAATATTGTCATAATTGACTCCAGTTAGATGAAGAATTAGGCGAAGCTGGGTTGGTCACTTTAGAGCTGAGGAGGGCAGGAAAAGATTAGATTGAAATATTCAAAGTCGGGAATGATTTCAAGACAATCAGAAATTGCTGGACATACTCAACAGCTCAGGTAGCATCTTTGGAAAGCAAACCAGAGTTAATGTTTCAAGTCAATTACCTTTTCTTCACAGATGCTGCTGACCTGTTGAGTCTTGACAGTACTTTATGTTTCTTTACCAGATCATCTGCATCAAACGAATTCTACTATCCAATTACAATTTTAATAAGGTCAATAAATAAAAGCTATTTTGTATTGCAGAAAGATCATGAACTGGAGGACACAGGTTTCAGATGTTAGGTTAAAGAACCTGACGTAACATGGGGAAACCTATTTTCCTTGCACACAATGTGTAATTTGGAGTTGGAATGTACTGCTTGAATGGGTGGTGGAAGTATATTCAAAAATATAAATCAGAAGAGATGTAGATAAATATTTGAAGAGAAAAATATTGCGTAATTAGGGTAAAGAGCTGAAAATGTGCCGCTGGAAAAGTGCAGCAGGCCAGGCAGCATCCAAGGAGCAGGAGAATCGATGTTTCAGGCATGAGCCCTTCTTCAGGAATGAGGAGAGTGTACCAAGCAGGCTAAGATAAAAGGTAGGGAGGAGGGACTTGGGGGAGGGGTGTTGGAAATGCGATAGGTGGAAGGAGGTTAAGGTGAGGGTGATAGGCCGGAGTGGGGGTGGGAGCGGAGAGGTCAGGAAGAAGATTGCAGGTTAGGAAGGTGGTGCTGAGTTCGAGGGTTGGGACTGAGACAATGTGGGGGGGAGAGGGGAAATGAGGAAACTGGAGAAATCTGAGTTCATCCCTTGTGGTTGGAGGGTTCCTAGGCGGAAGATAAGGTGCTCTTCCTCCAGCCATCGTGTTGTTATGGTCTGGCGATGGAGGAGTCCAAGGTCTCCCTTCCCCTCCCATATCAGCGTTCCAAAAAGACCACTCCCTCCGTGACTTCCTTGTCAGGTCCACACCCCCCACCAACCCAACCTCCACTCCCAGCATCTTCCCCTGCAACCGCAAGAAATGCAAAAGTTGCGCCCACACCTCCCCACTTACTTCCCTCCAAGGCCCCAAGGGATCATTCCATTTCCACCACAAATTCACCTGCACCTCCACACACATCATTTACTGCATCCGCTGCACCTGATGTGTCCTCCTCTATATTGGGAAACAGGGCGCCTACTTGCGGAACGTTTCAGAGAACACCCCGGGACACACGGACCAACCAACCCAACCACTCCGTGGCTCAACACTTCAACTCCCCCTCCCACTCCACCATGGACATGCAGGTCCCTGGACTCCTCCATCGCCAGACCATAGCAACACGACGGCTGGAGGAAGAGTGTCTCACCTTCCGCCTAGGAACCCTCCAACCACAAGGGATGAACTCAGATTTCTCCAGTTTTCTCATTTCTCTTCCCCCCACCTTGTCTCAGTCTAATCCCTCGAACTCAGTACCGCCCTCCTAACCTGCAATCTTCTTCCTGACTTCTCCGCCCCCAACCTCACTCCAGCCTATCACCCTCACCTTGACCTCCTTCCACCTATCGCATTTCCAACGCCCCTCCCCCAAGTCCCTCCTCCCTTACCTTTATCTTAGCCTGCTTGGCACACTCTCCTCATGCCTGAAGAAGGGGTCATGCCTGAAACATCGATTCTCCTGCTCCTTGGATGCTGCCTGGCCTGCTGCGCTTTTCCAGCGGCACATTTTCAGCTCTGATCTCCGGCATCTGCAGTCCTCACTTTCTCCTAACTATGGTAAAGGTCAGGGAAGCAGGCCAAATTGAATACCAAAAAGCTGGCACACCATAATGGACTGGATGACCTCCTTCTACATTATATGATTCTGTGATTCAGGTATTATTGCCCAGGTATAGAATTAGCAGCTGCTTTATTGATCAATGCAGAGCTGTCATTTATTGTTACAAATAATTCACTTGAGTAATGGGTAAAAATATTGCTAAACTGAATAAGGTTTTAAAACAGAAAGTGCTTTTATCTTTGAGAACTGCTGTAGTCAAATTATAAGCTCTAAAATGTAAGGATTCCAATTGTGACTCTGACTGGCTCACTTGGATCAGCTGAGTCATTAGGTGAAGGTAGTTAGAGTGTAATAATTAGAGAGTACAAGGAAGGTGGAAAAGGACAGTCTGAATCAGTTAGGAGCTAACAACAGCACAGGAATTATGTTCAAACATCTTCCCTACCAAAATTTGATTCATGTTTTCCCTCAGAGAAAGACAAAACTGTTAATATGGTTGATTGCTCCAGAAATCGATTGTTTTTGGTTTGAAGCGTAAATACCTATAAAATTGTGCCAAGGTCTATCAACTGCGATGATGTCACACAGCTGGTCACATAGCTAGTCTCAGAGAGACATAGACCAGACAAGAGAGGAACAGGGAAATTCTTGCAAAATCTTGAAGTAAAGTAATGCAATGAACATCATGTTGTTAACTGTATCAAGCTCCTAAGATTTTGACGAGTTCCAGCAAAGAGGTGATATCAACCACAGATCACAGACAGAAAATAGTGGTCACAGTCTGACAGCACCAGTGGTGACAGCTAGTGGGAGCTGGAAAGAACAGTGAAGGCCCAACACAAAGATTCCAAAACTGACTGTCAGCAGGATCGAACTTCAGTCTGAAGGGAGTGGTAATATCTGTACCAGCTGAGGAATGCTGGAACAGATACACAGGGATAGTGCAGTCACAGAGAAAATCCAGGGAAAAGATTTTGAACAGCAGAACACTGTTGATGGATGGAGGTGTGTTTACTGTGGTCTGTGTGAATGGTCCTTGGTATGGTCAGGGCAGTGGTCTGTGGGAATGGTCCTGGGTATTGGTCTGGGCGGTGGTCCTTGTGAATGGTTCTTGGTATTGGTCAGGATGGTGGTCTGTAGGAATGGTCCTAGGTATGGTCAGGGCGGTGGTCTGTGTGAATGGCCTTGATTCTTTATTTGAGCCAGGGAGCTGAGCTGAGACCAAAGATTGGGTAAGAAAACCTTTTGTCAGGCTTGGAAAAGCTTAGTAAATGGAATAAAAATAATCAGGCTGCACAGCCAACTTTCAAATAAAAACTCTGCAGCTCCAATTTGGAACCATGCTATAATGCGCACAAATCATGAGGCACAAGCAAAAGATGCACCAGCAAAGAAGGGCCATGAAAATACTGTTTTGGGAGCACAGGGAGAGAAGATTAGCCACTTGGGAGTTAGACAGATGAGTTTTAATCAGCTATTAAGATTTGAAGGAAATGTTTTTGGCCTAGCAGAGAAAATCTTTGAGACAGCAGTGGGAGTCACAGCCAGGCTCACTCTAAAGAAATGAGGAAATCTCCAATAATGGGAAAAGAATTTAAAACAACAAAAAAAGGATATCTTATCATCACAGGAAGACATGGCATGCAAATTTACATTGCCAGAAAGAACTAATCACAGAGATTGACAAAATTTGGCACAGAATTAAGCATTCTAGAAAAGACTTTTTTCAAAGGTATAGATATACAAAGAGAACAAACAACAAAGAAAATTTACAGCCCAGGAACAGGCCCTTCAGCCCTCCAAGCCTGAGCTGATCCAAATCCACTGTCTAAACCTATTGCCCAATTCCTAAGCATCTGTATCCCTCTGGTCCCCACATACTCAACCATCTGTCCAGACGCATCTTAAATGAATCTACAGGGCCTGCCTCTACTACCTCTGCTGGCAATGCATTCCAGGCAAAAGCGAGGACTACAGATGCTGGAAACCAGAGTTTAGATCAGAGTGGTGCTGGGAAAGCACAGCAGGTCAGGCAGCATTGGAGGAGCAGGAAAATTGACGTTTCGGGCAAAAACCCTTCATCAGGAATTGAGGCAGGGAGCCTCCAGGGTGGAGAGATAAATGGGAGGGGGGGGGGGGGGAATCTGGGTCTTTGCTACTTCTCCCCAGTCCCACCCACTCACATTTATCTCACCACCCTGGAGGCTCCCTGCCTCTATTCCTGATGAAGGGCTTTTGCCCGAAACATCGATTTTACTGCTCCTTGGATGCTGGCTGACCTGCTGTGCTTTTCCAGCACTACTCTGATAAAAAAATGTGTTCCAGGGACCTACCACCCTCTATATAAAGTACTTGCTGCATATATCCCCCTTAAACCTTCCACTTCTCATCTTGAATGCATGACCTCTCATGATTGAATCCCTCACCCTATCTACACTGTCTATACCCTTCATCATTTTGTAGACACAAAATTAGTTTCAAAATTAGACAGCAAGACTGATACCAATCAAATTAATACACTCCTTTATTTCATTGAAATCACAGCAGATGCTGTTAACTGCTCGACAGGAGATTAATAAATCATAAACAAATCCGATGAAGCTTTGAAAATTACTTTAATTTCAGAAATAATAAAATTCTGCATGCGTAAAATTTAATCAAAGTGTCTAGAATCTTGGTGAATCAATAAATGATTCTGTGTGAATTTCTATATATTAAATGAGAAACGTGAATATGAAAACTTGAAGACAGAAAATTGATCAGAAATCACACAGTTGTAGGTATTACTGATCAGTCCTTGTCAGATTTATTTCAGACAAAAGAAGACTTTGCTTTGAAGAAAGCCATACCGTTGATAAGAGAAATGGAATTCTGGAGTGGGGCAGAACAATCTAGAGAGGGGTGAAAAAGACATGGAGATCTGCAGAATCTATTTTTTTAAGAGGAAGACTGTGAAATAAATTCAAGAAAAGAAGACATAGCTGGAAAGACAGCCACCTGAAATCAAAAATGTTGTTGTCAATGTTGATGCACCAAAAAACCTCCCAGGCATAAACAGTGTCCAACAAGTTAAACAGAACTTTTTCACTAAGAAAATGGGTCATTTACAGAAGATGAACAAAGTAGAATATACAACACTGAAACGTCATGAAGCTCGTTCTCATGCACAGAATTATCAATCTTAACTGGAAGAGAAATGCAGAATCTTCCTTGATGTGATTAATTGTCCTGATCAGACATTTTGGCGTGCAGGCAATGGCATTTTACGGATTTTAACTTGGACGCTGGAAGTGTTAATAATCTTGTCAGACAGAGAAGCTTGGTTAGTAAAACATAGCCAATAACCAATAGAAATTCAGTTACAATGTCCAGGAGAAACTAAATTAAACCACAAATATTTGCTTCAAGCAATTCTCTAGCATGGACAAAATCAGATAATAAAGAACTTACATGTCTCATATAATCAAGAATTTTCAGTCTATAGCAGGAGTGCATAATGACCCGAATCCCATTCAGAAAGTCAAAGTTAACCAACCTAAAGAGGGCATATTAGTTAATAGCATTAACAGCTATGAATGTATGTGCCCAACACTACATCTTGTCTGTTACTAATATAAGTTAGAAGAAAATGGAGCAAAGAGGAGGACGTGTAGGGGCAAAATAGGTTCATCTGATGTTTGAGTCTATTGAAAACTATCACATGACATTTGAATAAATGTAATTTCAGTATCTCTGACAGATTGCAAACAACAGCAGATATATACTCTGGAACTACTGTTAATTTTCTTAAATTATAAGATAATTTTACTGAAGAAATCAAGCTCTATACTGACTCTGCAGTGACACAATAGCCAGCAAGTCAGAATGCACTGAAACACATTCTTCAGGAGGAGATCCTGGACATGGAACATGTCAAGATTCTTTAGTATTGGTTGATCACACCAACAATCTAATGGTATCACCATAAAACTTACTTTGAACATAAAAAAATGTAAGTTAGTCGAGTAGATAGGATATTAATCTATAATGTGAGATTAGCTACTCTGACTTCACCAAGAGAAACTATATTAGCTCTGAAAGGGTTAATGCCTGGAAGTATGTGATGAGCTCCATCCATGGTTCTGGTGACATACAAACAGTCACATGAACAGTCTCACAGAATGTTAGAGATAGAGACAGTGATGACAGAGTCATAGATGTTCTTATATAACCTGTAAAAAGTACAGTAATTCAATAAACACTACTGTTAACTTTACTTGAGTTTCAAGAACCTGACAAGCTATAGTAATGAAGTGGATGTCCTCATCTGTCACAGACTGCTATAGGCAGACAGGAGTGGTCACAGCAAAGTTCACTCCCTATTGACAGCTGATACAGCTCACTGATGCCACACAACTCCATCCCTGTGAGAACTGGCTTGACAGAATAAACTACTTCTGAAACCATATTACTTATTAATTCTGAATTGATCATCAGGATATCATCAAGAATTGAACCCTCTGCACTACTTCCCATAGCTACCTGAATATGAGAGTTGGAATATTTACTAATGACAGAAAACCAAAACAAAAACTGAGATTATAAATCCTGTCTTCTGAACCCACTCTCAGTTAAAAACACAGAACTTAAATTTAGATAATGATCAATTGAATGTTAGTGAGTTTATTTTACATTCTATTGTTCATATCTGTGGGTTGTTCAATCACATCAGAAGATTTATGTCAGAAACTTATGCCCCTGGGATGACATCATTCTCAAATCAAGGGACAGCAACAAATGTAAAACTGAGTCTTTGATGGAAAAGCTGAACAGTGCACTACAAATCCTCAGTACAGGGAATATATCACCTAAACAGTACCAGATGTTTTGCTATGGTGCATGCATTTGCTCTATAGTTAAAGGGAACCCAGTGAAATAGCAAATTCCCTGTTTGGTGTTCACTGAAAATCAATAGATCTTTAAATGAATTTGATTTAATTCAACCACAATCTCTTCAGAATTAAATATCAAAGAATATTAAAAATTTCAAAAGCTGGAGGAAAGGAAGTGCGGGAGAAGAGAGAGTGGAACACATTGAAGGAAGAAGAAAGGAATGCATGAGTATGGGAGAAAGTAAGCAAGGGGATGAGGGGCAGGACAAGGGGGAGCAAGAAGGAAGTGAATAGAGGATGAAGGAAGGAAGTGAACAAGTTATCTCCAGAATATGTTCGTTCCCTGAATGCTTGAACTTGATTTTAGTTCCTTTCCAATAGATAATTCCAAGCTTTGTACTAAGGCACTATTTAGCTTTAACCTTTCTGTGAAAATCATTAGGAAAGGAGGATCTTTTAAGACAATGACTTTTAAAAAAATGTTCTCTGTGAAGTTTGCCAATTGGTATGGGTTGGCTTCTTTGATTTATCTTCACAAAACCTTTGGAAGTTTTTAAAAAAATAGTGCACAGATACAGTAATGAAGGTGAAGTAATTTCAACATGTGGTTAGCTGGAAAAATTTTAAGTACATCAAAAAGCGAACTCCATCTCACTAATTTACAGATTTTGTTGAGATGGGAGGAGTTTAAGGCAAAAATCCAACTCCCAGGAGGTGGGTTGAAGTTAGGAACAGGAAGCCTCAGATTGAATATGCTTCCCTGAGGTTTGTGAAACTTGACATCTGCAGCAAAGGAGGGACTGCTTTGGAGTAAAGACAGGTACTTTCAGAGCCTTGCATGAGGATCAAGAGGAGCAGACCCTCCAAGAATGTCTGTCATTAGACACCCCCTTGATATATAAAATTTACCACATCCCTTGAGATCAGGGTCCTCCTGAGATCAGAGATTAGATTGCCACTCCTCCTTGGAATTGAACCCACTAGAGTCAGGAATCAAACCACCCACTTGAAGGCAAATTTGTCGATCAGGTGGACTTCCAGCAGGGAGATGTTCAAAAGGTTATACACTGAAGGTTTTAAAATTCCACAGTACTCACCCAACTTCCAGGTTTCCCACATGCTAGCAGAACCTGCAGTCTCCAACCTTGGTCCCAGTGCACTGGTGAACAAAGCTTTTTCTGATGTACTTTTATATTGTGGGTGGCACGGTGGCAAGCACTGCTGCCTCACAGCGCCAGAGATCCGGGTTCAATTCCCGCCTCAGGCGACTCTGTGTGGAATTTGCACATTCTCTCTGTGTCTGTGTGGGTTTCCTCTGGGTGCTATGGTTTCCTCCCACAATCCAAAAATGTGCAGGTTAGGTGGATTGGCCATGCCAAATTGCCTGTAGTGTTAGGGGGGTGGGTTGCGTGTTGGTGTTGGTGTGGACTTGTTGGGCCGAAGAGCCTGTTACCACACTGTAAGTAATCTAATTAATAGCTGCAGAAAATCACGAGAGAATTCTTGATGTGCTATGTTGGTCATTTAGAGTGCAACCTGCTCCAGGCAAGTAGAAAACTCAGATTTTTGGGATCCTCTCTGATCCAAATGGAATTCAAGTTTGTTAACACAAATGTCTCTTCTTAATCTCTGCCTTTCAAGTGAAAATTAATCTTCATTAGTGTGATTTTCAAAGTGCCTTCAATTCCTTGTGCATTAAATATACTTCATTAATAAAATCAGTTGCTGTCATTTCACTCCACAATGTAGGTTTTTTTTGCAATCTTGAGGTTTCTATCATGCATAGATTTTTTGATACAACGTCAATTCAGAGCAGTAGAAATAGTTCTGTTGTTTACACCTTCTCTTGCTGGGCTTGTTTGTCAAAGATTACTGAAATAATTGGCAGGATCCATATGAAGAGCACACTTAACAGAACTGTGGAACTGAGATGCATTAAAGAGGATATCTGAGATGTAGCACGTGGGCTTTCTTTCCAGGGTCTTATTCCTGAAAAATGTGTTGCTGGAAAAGCGCAGCAGGTCAGGCAGCATCCAAGGGGCAGGAGAATCGATGTTTCGGGCATAAGCCCTTCTTCAGGAATGAGGAAGGTGTGCCAAGCAGGCTAAGATAAAAGGTAGGGAGGAGGGACTTGGGGAGGGGCATTGGGAATGCGATAGGTGGAAGGCGGTTAAGGTGAGGGTGATTGGCCGGAGAGGGGGTGGGGGCGGAGAGGTCAGGAAGAAGATTGTAGGTCAAGAAGGGTGCTGAGTCCGAGGGTTGGGACTGAGATAAGGTGGGGGGAGGGCAAATTAGGAAACTGGAGAAATCTGCATTCATCCCTTATGGTTGGAGGGTTCCTAGGCGGAAGATGAGGCGCTCTTCCTCCAGGTGTCGTGTTGCCATGGTCTGGCGATGGAGGAGGCCAAGGACCTGCATGTCCTTGGCAGAGTGGGAGGGGGAGTTAAAGTGTTGAGCCACGGGATGGTTGGGTTGGTTGATGCGGATGTCCCAGAGGTGTTCTCTGAAACATTCTGCAAGCAGGGGGCCTGTCTCCCCAATGTAGAGGAGGCCACAACGAGTGCAGCGGATGCAGTAAATGATGTGTGTGGAGGTGCAAGTGAATTTGTGGCGGATATGGAAGGATCCCTTGGGGCCTTGAAGGGAAGTGAGGGGAGAGGTGTGGGTGCAAGTTTTGCATTTCTTGCAGTTGCAGGGGAAGGTGTCGGGTTGGTGGAGGGTGTGGACCCGACGTGGGAGTCGCAGAGGGAGTGGTCTTTCCAGAACGCTGATAGGGGAGGGGAGGGAAATATATCCTCGGTGGTGGGGTCTGTTTGGAGGTGGCAGAAATGACGAACTAACATCTCTGGGACACCCGCACCAACCAACAAACACCTCTGGGACACCCGCACCAACCAACATGTTTCAGAGAACACCTCTGGGACACCAGCACCAACCAACCCAACTGCCCTGTGGCTGACCACTTTAACTCCCCTCCCACTCCACCAAGGACATGCAGGTCCTTGGCCTCCTCCATCGCCAGACCATGGCAACACAACACCTGGAGGAATGGCACCTCATCTTCTGCCTAGGAACCCTCCAACCACAAGGGATGAATGCAGATTTCTCCAGCTTCCTCATTTCCCCTCCCCCCACCTTATCTCAGTCCCAACCCTTGGACTCAGCACCACCTTCTTGACCTGCAATCTTCTTCCTGACCTCTCCGCCCCCACCCCCTCTCTGGCCTTTCACCCTCACCTTAAACTCCTTCCACCTATCGCATTCCCATTCCTGAAGAAGGGCTTATGCCCGAAACGTCGATTCTCTTGCTCCTTGGATGCTGCCTGACCTGCTGCGCTTTTCCAGCAACACATTTTTCAGCTCTGATCTCCAGCATCTGCAGTCCTCACTTTCTCCTAGGATCTTATTCCTGCCCAGTTAAGTGCTTAATAGGTGGAGGCAAGATCTGAGTATTCTTTCATCTCCACTAAGTAACACCCTCTGTTTTGGGGCTATTGTGATGCAGTGGTAATGTTCCTACTTTTAAGCCAACAGGCCTGGGGCTCAAGTCCCTGCTGCTTTAGAAGTGTGTCACAGCATCTCTGAACAGGTTGATTAGAAAATATCAACCACCATCTGTTTACACCCTCCAGAGGGAAAATCTAGCCTACAGGGTGAATGATAAGAAAAGTAGAATGTACACATTCTCTCTGATTGTCATAGAGTCATAGAGTTATACAGCATGGAAACAGACTCTGCAGTCCAATTCATCCATGCCTACCAGACATCCCAATTTGACCTAGTCCCATTTGTCAGCATTTGGCTCATATTCCTCTAAATCCTTCCTATTAATATACCTATCCACATGTCTTTTAAATGTTGTAATTGTACCAGCTTCCACCACCTCTGGCAGTTCATTCCATACAGATACCACTTTCTGTGTGAAAAAGGTTACCCCTCAGATCCTTTTTAAATCTTTCCTCTCATCTTCAACCAGGCCCTGTAGTTTTGGACTCCCCTGCCCTAGGAAAAAGATCTTGACTATTCTCGCAATCCAGGCCCCTCATGATTTTTAAACCTCTGTAATGTCACCCGTCAGCCTCCAGTGATCCAGAAAAAAAATGCCCCAGTCTGTTCCTATAAAAGCTAAAGTTCTAAATGGGAGGAAGGCCAATTTTGACAGTATTCAAACTTTCAAAAGTTGATTGAGGGCAGACAGATAAAGGGACAGCTGGAAAATGGGAAGCTTTCAAAAATGAGATAACGCAAGTCCAGAGACAGTATGTTCCTGTCAGGGTGGAGGGCAAGGCTGGTTAGTGTAGGGCATGCTGATTGAGGTTTTGGTCAAGAACAAGTGGGAAGCATATGTCAGGTATAGACAGCAGGGATCGAGTGAATCCTTAGAAAAGTATAAAGGCAGTAAGAGTATGTTTAGGAAATCAGGAGGGCAAAAAGGGGACATGAGATCACTTAAGGCTAAGGAGAATCCACAGGGATTCTATAAATACATTAAGAACAAAAGAATAACAATGAAGAAAATTGGGCCCCTTAAAGATCAGCGAGGTAGCCTATGTGTGGAGCCACAGGAGATGGGAGAGACACTAAATCAGTATTTTGCATCAGTATTTACTGTAGAGAAGAACATGGAAGATACAGAATGTGGGGAAGTAAATAATGACATCTTTAAAAATGTCCATATTTACAGAGAAGGAGATGCTGAATATCTTAAAATGCATAAATTTGGAGAAATCCCTGGCATATGGTCAGATGTACTCTAGAACACTGTGTAAAGCTAGGAAAGTAATTGCTGGGCCCCCTATTGAGACTTTGTATCATCGATAGTTACAGGTGAGGTACCAGAAGACTGGAGGTCGGCTAACATTGTGCCACTATTTAAGAAAGGTGGTAAGGAAAAGCCAGGGAGCTTGACACTAGTGATGGGCAAGTTGTTGGAGGTAATCTTGAGGGACAGGATTTACATGTATTTGGAAAGGCAAGGACTGATTAGGGATAGTCAACATGGTTTTGTGCATGGGAACTCATGCAATGTTTGAGAAGATTTGTAGCTCATGTTAAGGTTCAGGTTGTAAGTTTGCTCACTGAGCTGGAAGGTTTGTTTTCAGATGTTTCATCATCATGCTAGGTAACATCATCAGTGAGCCTTTGGTGAAGAGCTGGTGTTATGTCCCACTTTCAATTTATGTGTCTTAGTCAGTTGAGGTGGGGATATCATTTCTGGTTCTTTTTCTCAGAAGTTGGTAAATGGGTTCCAAATTGATGTGCTTGTTGATGTAGTTCCGGTTTGAATGCCAGGCATCTATGAATTCCCGCACAGGTCTCTGTATAGTCTGTCATGGGATGGATGTGTTGTTCCAGTCAAAGTGGTGTCCTTCTTTGTCTCTGTATAAAGATACTAGTGATAGCTGGTCACTTCTTGCCTGTTTGTCCAATGTAGTGTTTGTTGCAGTCCTTGCAGAATACTTTGTATATGATATTTGTTTGGCTGGTTATTGATACAGGGTCCTTTAGGTTCATCAGTCGCTGTTTCAGTGTGTTGGTAGGTTTGTGGGCTATTATGGTGCCATGGAATCAGAGTAATCTGGTAGTCATCTCCGTGATCTCTTTGATGTATCACAGTGTGGCTATGGTTTCTGGGTGTGTTGTGTTTTCTTGTTTTGGTTTGCTGTTTAAGAATCGGAGGGCTGTGTTTGTTGGGTACCCGTTGTTCTTGAATACACTGTATAGGTATTTTTCATTAACTTGTCTCACATGTCTCACTAACTTGATTGAGTTTTTTGAAGAAGTAATGAAGAGGATTGATGAGGGCAGAGCAATGGACTTGATCTATATGGACTTCAATAAAGCGTTCAACAAGGTTCTTCATGGTAGAATGGTTAGCTAGATTAGATCACATGGAATATGGGGAAAACTAGACATTTGCATACAGAACTGGCTTGAAGGTGGAAGACAGAATGTGGTGGTGGAACATTACTTTTCAGACTGGAGGCCTGTGACCAGTGGTGTGCTGCAAAGATCGATGCTGGGTCCACTGCTATTTGTCATTTATATAAATGATTTGGATGTGAATACAGGAGGTATGGTTAGTAAGTTGGCAAATGACGCCAGAATTGGAGGTGTAGTGGAGAGGAAAGAAGGTTACCTCAGGGTACAACTGGATCTTTATCAGACAGGCCAATGGGCTGAAGAGTGGCAGATCGAGTTTAATTTAGATAAATGTGAGGTGCTGCATTTTAGAAAGGCAAATCAGGGCAAGATGGATACACCTTAATGGTAAGGTCCTGGGATGCATTGCTGAACTAAGAGACCTTGGGGTGGGGGAGTCCAAAATTAGAGGACATAGGTTTAAGATGAGAAGGGAAAGACTTAAATTAGGCCTTAGGGCCAACTTTTCCATGCAGAGGGTAGTGCGTGTATGGAATAAACTGCTAGAAGAGGTGGTGGAGGCTGCTACAATTACAACATTCAAAAGACATTTGGATGGGAAGGGTTTATAGGGATATGGCTGAAATGCTGGCAAATGGGACTAGATTAATTTGGGATATCTGGTTGACATGGATGAGTTGCACTGAGGCTCTGTTCCATACTGTACAACTCTATGACTCCATGACTCAATGATTCTCCCAATAACTCAAACCCTCCAGCCTTCTTTAATTATAGAATTATTCTAAAATTAAGTTCCATGGGTTAGTTCACGGAGAGCCAGAACACGAAGGCATAGATTTTCAAATTGCCAGCTGAGGATAAAAGTTTTTTTCTGATCAGATTTTAATGAAAATAAGGTGTCAGTTTCTTTTTCAGGTGGTTGATCTTCAGTCGAGTCTTACACTTGTTCAGCAAGTTGAAAATGACCCTGAAGCCATTCACAAGATGGGCCTGATAAGTCTTGCCTCTGGCCAAGAGTGAGTGTTACTCTAACTCCAGCTTCCCCACCCCCTTAACAGCTTCTCTCCTGTCTTCCTCTATAAAAAGACAAGACAATCTGGTGCCCAATTGTTAATGGGGAATCTATCTTAGAATATTTAAAGATGATAAAAATGGACTAGGTTAATAGATGAGTTAAGAAGAAACACATGGGATGATCATATAGGAGGTGAACATTAAGACTTACATTGCTTGGCCATATTTATTGCCAATATGTTATATGAAGAAACAAAGAGAATAAAACTAAATATGGTTTGGGCTCATCCATGTAAAATCAGGCAAAGTACCTATACAGGATCACAGTAAGAAGCAGTAAAGAAACGCAAACAAAGCTTCTAATATTGCTTTTATTTGCCTGTTCACCACAGAGCAAAAATCAAAGGTGTGCACTTATATTGCCTCCCATGCCACTGTATATATAGAACTAGAAAGTGTAGTGCTATTAGATTTCATTGGGCTTTGTACATTGCAAGGAAGGCCAAGCTGGTCATTGTAGCAGCTGGATACTAGCCTCCTCTTTAAGTCCTCATTGAGCAGATGAAATGTGAAATTAAATGTGAGCAACTTTGACCTTTGAGCTGATTTTTCTTGTTGTTGAGCATGAATGCTTGTTGACACTATTACAAGCCTTTGACTTATTGATTTCTTCAATAATACATGATGTTTAGGAGCCTTAAATAAAGTCCTGTGGGACAGACTGCATTTTTAAGGGATCACTATTGCTCAGTTTCTAACACCACAGAGTTTGATTAAAGCCACTTTTTTTGTTTACCAAATATTGGACAAGTTAACTGTTACTTGGTAATTGCTGTGAATTTTCAATTCAGTAAAGAACATAGTGCTAGTCTCTGCTTTTAAATTTTGTTTTTATTTTGAATAGTGTAACTTTACAGAGTTAATTTTCTTCAGATTTTACAGAAATCTTGAAAAGGAATGAATTCATCCTATTCAGCATTTCTCATGCACTGTTTGACACATTACTGTGGACACTATTTCCATTCAGTAATTCTAGCAAACTAAAAATAGAGCACAGTAGGATGTTAACCTTGAGTCACAAGTGCTGCAGGCTTATTTTCAGCCTGCCACGTTCACAATCTCAGTGGCATTGTTATAGGCCAGGATGTGGGGATGATGGGAGTGTATTGACTTGAAAGAACAATTTGGTCTTTGAAATTCCATAATGGTTTGTTCAAAGTGATGTTTAGCAAGAAATGAAAGCAGCTTGCAATTGTCAGTAGATATGTGACCTAAAGAATTCATTATTGTGCCGATTCATGTATCCAGTTAGTTTACATACATGAAATGATCTGTGATATACCCACAAAATGAAATCAGTCCAGAACAGCAGTACCATTAGCAACAAGCACAAAATGTTTTCTCCAGCAAATAAATTATCACAACAGAGATAACAAATGACAGGGGAACAGAATAAACACAATAACATATTCCAAGTAACTTATAAATTGTTAGCTTAATGAATATCTTCAAGAAACTGCACGAATATTTGTTTAAGAACAGAATTTTAGAACTGTGGTATAATAAGAGTCAAGGGGGTTCCATACATTACTTAGCACAAAGAGAAATTACAACCTGCAGTAATATACTATCTGTATACAAAGTGCTTCAAAGAACTGAGACCAGGATATCCAGCCAAGAAAACTTTAGGTTGGATGATCAACAAATTGGTCAAAGTGGGAGTATTAAGGGAGGTTTTGAAACAAGAAGAGGGAATTAGAGAGGCAGAGGGTTGGGGAGGGATTTTCAGAGCCTAAGATCCAATGGTCAATGATTCAGCAATCACTGGTTGATGAAGGTGAAGAAGGGTTTGTATATAAAAGTAGCCAGAATAGGAGGATCACTTTACAAGTAATGTGTTTAATGGCCAGCACAAACTGAAGAATTACAACAGACATAGAAATCACATGACTACCACACACTAGCTTGTATTGGACGTACAAATGCATTTCTTCAAATGTTCCCCTTTTCATAAAAAGAAGTGTGTATGTGTTATCATTTGCAGTTACAAGTTGGCCAGGTTATCCAATATACAGGAGCAACAAAGACAAATTATCATTCGTGAAGGACCTATGATAATTCAAGTCTGTCCCACTTTCATTTGTCCCTGACCATGCATTTAATCCATTATCTCCAAAGTATCTGGGTCTTTTAATGACATGCATGCAAGTTCTTGGCTGTCAATTTTCCTGCTGTCTGCTCTTTCCTGCCATGATGTTCCTTCCCTGAGGAGTATCATTCTGTGATGAATGCTTGATCAGACCAAGATATTTGCCTTTCAGTTGCAAATCTCTGTTGAGTTAAAGACCATCAGAGCATGTTGAGCTGTTGTTAGCTTTTTTAAATTTATCTGCTACCTACCTCATGTTCTGTTTTCAATACCATTTCATTCCTACAGAAATGAGCTTGTGAAAAGGTTTACACTCTGATCACAAACTGGGAAAAACTTTTTGTGACAGTCCACAAATCCAACAAATTAGCTACCTTTGATCTCACCTTTTTCTTTTATTCTGTTTTCTTATCTTGCTTTCTCTTCTGTGATGACGGATTCTTCTGCTTTCACTTGCTTATCACCAGATTCCAGATACTCAATGAACACGTTGTGAGTTCTCTTATCTCTTTCCCACTCATTTTTTTAGAACCTTCTGGGACAGCGGTGATGCTCTTTGACCTTTTCTTTTATATTATATCCCATGTAACATGGATCACAGATAGTTAAGTTGTGCCTTGAGCTTATTTACAATACTAATTATTTGCAAGGTTGCAAAGATTGGAAATTTATAGGGGTCTGCACAAGGTGACCCATAGTGAAATGCATGGCAGAATTTACCTTCACAACCATTTCCACTATTCACTGGCAGTGTCACAGTACCACTGGTACAGACTTGCATGCGATTAGCATTGAAAAGCTGAAGCAGGAACACTCTGTGGAAATGGACAGTCGCTCAGCTCACAAGCTGGGCTCGGCTTCATCTTCGGGTTGTACACTTGCTCTTACTCACTACCTGTATGATCATAGCATCTTTTCTCCACTGTGCTTCGCTGTGCCAATTAGTGCAGTCACAAAAACAGACAGCCTACCTTGCTGCTAAACAGTTTAGGAGATGTGTATTTTGTATATAGCAAGATGGCGGCAGCAGAGTAGGCAGACTCCGGGCTCTGAGTGCGGGGCTCGTCCACTCTGTTCCTTTTCTCTCCTTTCTTTCTCTTTTGTTCTCATTTTTTTTTCAAGTTTTTTTAAAAGTTTACCTTCTGGTGAGAGTTCAGTCATGGAGGTATATTCATATTGGGGTCTGGAATGTGACAGTGGCTGAGGTCTAAATGGGGACTTTGGCGCTTGGCGATGAAGTGGCTGGTGAGGCGGGCAGAACTCAAGCGATTGGTGGCATTCTGGCTGGTGAGCCTGGATGATTGTCGGTGGCAGGGCAGTTGGGTCTGGGCGGGACTCTGGCAGTGGTTGGCGAGACGGCAGCGTGGGTGAGACATTGAGTCATCATGGGGAGTGTGAGCCCTCGTGGGGAAAGCCCAGCGTGGATCATCTGCAGACCCATGGTTAAAGAAAGAATATAATGCAGATATTTTAACTTTCTTTCTTTATTTTTCTACTTTGTGCTAAGAAGAATTATAATGTTGGACTTATTTATTTTTCTACTTTGCACCTGGGAATGGTGACTTTGTATACTTTTTACTGTACTCTTATATCCCTGCACTTGAATACATGTGACAATGAAACCTACTTCTAATTCTAATCTTGCTGTACAGCAGTGTGCTATGTCAAACTTCCACCTATTCCAAGGGCCAGCAGTTTACCAGCAAACACACGGCATGTACAGCAAGTAAGCAGCTTTAGTCTCAGGGAAGTGGTCCAAGTGATATCCAGGGAGACATCTGTCAGTTCGAGGGTCCTGGCACAGTAAGGCAAAGGCAACTTCCCATAGCCAGTTTGGCCATGGCCAGGCTCTGGTTCAGGTGTTCTGTATCAGGGGGTCCAGGACTGTCTAGGGAGTGTATCATCCATCGTGATGAGTCTGAAGCATAGGACTAACACAGTCAGGCAGATGGATAGGCACCAGTCAGGGGTCTAGACATGTCTTACCCGGGTCTGTCTGATCGTGTGGGTTGAGGGGTTGGGCCTTCATCGGCCACCTTGTTCATCCAAAGAAACAATGGGGAAAGCTTGGAACTACAAGTTCTGGGCAAGGACACAGTACAATTGTGAAGGTAAGCAGCAATTTGCGAGGAGTTTGGAATAAGATCATAAGATATTGGAGCATAATTAAGCCATTGAGCCTGCTCCTGCCATTCAATCATGCTTAATAAGTTTCTCAATCCCATTCTCCTGCCTTCTCCTTGTAACCCTTGATCCCTTTACCAATTAAGAATCTGTCTATCTCTGTCTTTAATGCATTCAGTGACTTGGCCTCCACAGCATTATGTGGGCAATGAATTCCACAGTTTAACAGTCTTTGCCTGAAGAATGTCCTCCTCATCTCAGTTCTAAAGGGTAGACACATCACTCTGAGGCTGTGCTCTTGAGTCCCAGTCTCTCCTATTAGTGGAAGCATCTTCTCCACATCCAATCAATCCAGGCCTCTTAGTAATAGATTAGATTACTAACAGTGTGGAAACAGGCCCCTCGGCCCAACAAGTCCACACCGACCCGCCGAAGCGCAACCCACCCACACCCGTACATTTACTCCTTACCCTTTCAATCAAAACCCCCCACCCTCCCCCCCAAATCTTCTAGACTTTATCAAATGTAGACTCAGAGTCCTTAACCTCATATGACAAGCACTTCATCAATGGGATCATTCCTGTAAACCTCCTCTGGATCCCCTCCAATGCCACCTTCCTTAGATACAGAGTTCCACAACTCCATCCTCACAATGGGCCCAAAACAGCTCATAATAAATACAGTACAGGCAAGGTTAGACTGGGAGAAGGATACGTAATGAAGGCCATGAGGTAATTAAACATGAGGGCAAGAATATGAAATTGGAGGATTGGGTTGAGGGGGTGGATGTCAGGGAGACAATTCTGCGTATCATAAACAGTGTTATGCTAACAGTGGGAGATGTTACAGGCAGCTCAGATTTTGGAGAGTGAAAGTTTGAAAACTGTCTGGGGAAAGTGTATATGGATACTAAAATGGGAGTTGACACAGGGCATGCTGACACAGGGCACACAGACACAAGATGGCCGCTGAGCCATAAGTTGGTCACTGAGTGCACAAGATAGCCACTGAGCCATTACATGGAAAAGTACAGCAAAGTATGTGCAGATACTGCCTGAAGCCAACAGGATACCTGCACAATAGACACAGAACATAGATAATTAGTTTAAGGCAGGTGGGGGACAGAATACACATCCTTAATGTCTACTGCCCACTGAAGTGCTGAGTCCAGCCACCACCTTCAATAGAAATGTTAACTACTTGAGACTGCTTGTATACAAGTGTTCATACCTCAGATTGACAGTAATGGAAAACGATCTTCCTTCCCAGGAAGAATGATCGTGACCAATTACTGCAGCAATGGACTTCTGCGTAGCTGCTGAACCTGACAATGACTCTATTGTTTTATGTAAACAAACAATACTGTACAAAGACTCGATATCTGGACCATTATACCACCTGTGCTCCAAGGGTGAGAGAATGCTCGCAGCTGACAGCTGTGCAATAAACTCTGTCAATGCATGCCAATTCTGCACGAACAGCCAAGTTTCTGTTATTGAGACTGGCTCTAATGCAATAAGGGGTACGCTGGGTTCCAAGAGATCAATTGTGTTAGGAATTCTCTAATCCAAGGTACAGACAGATGTTTCTGTGGCCAGCAGCGAAAAATCAGAATGGTGTGTTGCTTCCCTGGTGCCAGGATCAAGGATGTCTCAGAGAGGGTGCAGAATGTTCTCAAAGGGGAGAGGGGCCAGCAAGAGGTCATTGTCCACATTGGAATCAATGACATAGGAAGGGAAAAGGTTGAGATTCTGAACTTTGATTATAGAGCGTTAGGCAGGAATTTAAAAAGGAGGTCCTCGAGAGTAGTAATATCTGGATTACTCCCGGTGCTACGAGCAAGTGAGGGCAGGAATAGGAGGATAGAGCAGATGAATGCATGGCTGAGGAGCTGGTGTACGGGAGAAGGACTCATATTTTTGGATCATTGGAATCTCTTTTGGGGTAGAAGTGACCTGTACAAGAAGGACGGATTGCACCTAGATTGGAAGGGGACATGAGATAGCTTTGGCAAATAGAATTAAGCAGAATTCAAAGAGGTTTTACAGTTACATTAAGGATAAAAGGGTAACTAGGGAGAGAATAGGGCCCCTCAAAAATCAGCAAGGTGGCCTTTGTGTAGAGCCGCAGAAAATAGGGGAGATACTGAATTAGTATTTTGCATTAGTATTTACTGTGGAAAAGGATATGGAAGATATAGACTGTAGGGAAATAGATGGTGACACCTTGCAAAATGTCCAGATTACAGAGGAAGAAGTGCTGCATGTCTTGAAATGCATAAAGGTGGATAAATTCCCAGGACCTGATCAGGTGTATCCTAGAACTCTGTGGGAAGCTAGGAAAGTGATTGCTGGGCCTCTTGCTGAGGTATTTGTATCGATAGTCACAGGTGAGGTCCCAGAAGACTGGAGGTTGGCAAATGTGGTGCCACTGTTTAAGAAGGGTGGTAAGGACAAGCCAGGGAACTAAAGACCAGTGAGCCTGATATCGGTGGTGGGCAAGTTGTTGGAGGGAATCCTGAGGGACAGGATGTACAGGTATTTGGAAAGGCAAGGACTGATTAGAGATAGTTAACATGTCTTTGTGTGTGGGAAATCATGTCTCACAAACTTGACTATGATTTTTGAAGAAGCAACAAAGAGGATTGATGAGGGCAGAGTGGTAGATGTGATCTCTATGGACTTCAGTAAGGCATTTGACAAGGTTCCCCATGGGAGACTGGTTAGCAAGGTTAGATCTCACAGAATACAGGGAGAACTAGCCATTTGGGACTGGCTCAAAGGCAGAAGACTGAGCATGTTGGTGGAGAGTTGTTTTTCAGAATGGAGGCCTGTGACCACAAGGATCGGTGCTGGGCCCTCTACTTTTTGTCATTTACATAAATGATTTGGATGTGAGCAGAAGAGGTATAGTTAGTAAGTTTGCAGATGACACCAAAATTGGAGGTGTAGTGGACAGCGAAGAAGGTTACCCCAGATTATAACAGGATCTTGACCAAATGGGCCAATGGGCTGAGAAGTGGCAGATGGAGTTTAATTCAGATAAATGCGAGTTACTGCATTTTTGGGAAAGCAAATCTTAGCAGGACTTATACACATAATGGTAAGGTCCTAGGGAGTGTTGCTGAACAAAGAGACCTTGGAGTGCAGGCTCGTAGCTCCTTGAAAGTGGAGTTGCACGTAGTTAGGATAGTGAAGAAGGCGTTTGGTATGCTTTCCTTTATTGGTCAGAGTATTGAGTACAGGAGTTGGGATGTCATGTTGAGGCTGTACAGGACATCTTTAGGCCACTGTTGTAATATTGTGTGCAATTCTGGTCTCCTTCCTATTGGAAAGATGTTGTGAAACTTGAAAGGGTTCAGAAAAGATTTACAAGGATGTTGCCAGGGTTGGAGGATTTGAGCTACTGGGAGAGGCTGAACAGGCTGTGGCTGTTTTCCCTGGAGTGTCGGAGGCTGAGGGGTGACCTTATAGAGGTTTACAAAATCATGAGGGGCATGGATAGGATAAACAGACAAAGTCTTTTCCCTGGCGTTGCGGAATCCAGACCTAGAGGGCATAGGTTTAGGGTGAGAGGGGAAAGATATAAAAGAGGCCTAAGGGGCAACTTTTTCACACAGTGGGTGGTACATGTATGAAATGAGCTGCCAGAAGAAGTGGTGCAGGCTGGTACAATTGCAACATTTGAAAGGCATTTGGATGGGTATATGAATAGGAAGGGTTTGGAGGGATATGAGCCGGGTGCTGGCAGGTGGGACTAGGTTGGGTTGGGATATCTGGTTCACGTGGACGGGTTGGACCGAAGGGTCTGTTTCCATGCTGTACATTTCTAAAACTATGACTCCGAGACTTGTGATTTTCCTCACAACAATACTATTTGAATGACAGTTTTGGCAGCAGATGGCTTGAAGAAGGGGTAGAACTGGGCAATATTTTAGAAGTGGAAGAAGGAAGTAGACAGTCTTTGCAGAAGAGAGGAATATGGAGTTGAATAGGATACTTAGGTCGACACTTTTTTTTTCACATTGTTCAACGGCAAAATTGTTTCTGTCATCATCTCCTGAGTGCTGCCTGAACGATGATGGGAAAGTATGGCAAAAAAAATCTCATTGGGGGAGGACCTACATGTGAAACAAAAGTCAGCCTCATGATCCAGGTATAAAAGTGGCACCTCATCGCAAAGTAAGACGCAACCTTTCAGCTTGGATGTTTGCAACGTCAGCTGGCTCCAATGTGGAGCTAGCACCCAAGTAAATCCACGATGCCGGTGAATGTAGCATACAGAATTAAAATCAGGGTTAGCAGTCTGCACCATCCACAACATTAAATGTTCATTCTCCCTCAGTCCAACATGGCAACAGCACATCAACAAATGCACTGCAACAACTCACAGAGGCTTCTTTTACAACATCTCGCCAAACCCACATCCTTGATCACCTATAAGGTCAATGAAGGCAGGTGAGTGGAAGCACCACCATCATGTTCCCTTCTGAGTCATTTAATCCCAGCAAGGAACAATAGCACTGCCCCTTCCTTACCAGGTCGGTCAAAATCCTGCAACTTCCATCATAATCGAATGCTGGAGGTGACTGTGCTGTCATGTGTGAGGGTAGCTTTAATGTAAAAGTGGTATTGTGGATAAAGGTAGCCACCTTTCTAGTCTAACTACAAGAATCTGGTTGAGTAAATGGTGGATATTTATTACATTACTGCAACAATTTGCTGATTACATGAATATGATATAAATTACTACAGAGAAACTGTTGGGAACACCCTTACCTTATGTGTGTCTCTTACCAGGCCCTTCTTTACCCTGACCAAATCCTTGTGACATTATCATGGTGCTTACTAGATTTAATCAAATATTAACTATTCAACAGCCTTTTAAATCCATTTACAAAATTAACCACATGGATTGCAGTGGAATAAGAAGCAGTTAAAAAGGGGCAATAAGTGTTAGCCTAAGCAGAAAGATGTACATCCTATGAGTAAATATCTGTTTAACAATGCCCTGTTAGGATCAGGATTAGCCAGAAGGAGCATTTTTTTTTTGATTAGATTAGACTTACAGTGTGGAAACAGGCCCTTCGGCCCAACAAGTCCACACCGACCCGCCGAAGCGCAACCCACCCATACCCCTACATTTACCCCTTACCTAACACTACGGGCAATTTAGCTTGGCCAATTCACCTAACCCGCACATCTTTGGACTGTGGGAGGAAACCGGAGCACCCGGAGGAAACCCACGCAGACACGGGGAGAACGTGCAAACTCCACACAGTCATTCTTAAGCCTTCTGCTGCTTCTGGCCCTCTTAAAGGTAAGGTTAAAAAAGAGTAAATATACTTTATGTTGGCAGTTTCTAAGTTACTGATTAGGACACTGTAGACATTATACTCCGTCCTCTTGCACTAAATTTTAGAGAGTAATCCTAACACTGTGAGTAGGACCCGAATCAGCACCTTCATCAGCCTACCATCTGCTTCAAGTGGAATCTGCCCTGGAAATTTGAAAATTGCTGGTTGCTTTACACTGGTGAAAATGTGTTGCTGGTTAAAGCACAGCAGGTTAGGCAGCATCTCAGGAATAGGGAATTCGACGTTTCGAGCATAAGCCCTTTTCCTGATGAAGGGCTTATGCTCGAAACGTCGAATTCCCTATTCCTGAGATGCTGCCTAACCTGCTGTGCTTTAACCAGCAACACATTTTCAGCTGTGATCTCCAGCATCTGCAGACCTCATTTTTTACTCGAATGCTTTACACTGGGGAAGGCCAGGTGTAAGAGACTGACCTTGAATACTGGTCTTTTTAGTTCAATTTACCACTCAAAAAAGGCATGATATGAACCAATTTCTCGACATTAGTGCAAAATACTTGCATTGTACAGTGACCTGTATATTCTGTATAAACTTATAAGTGAAACATCAATCAGACCCATTGCTCCACAATCAGATCATACACATGCTACAACAGCTAGAATGTAATGAAGCAAATACAGAAAGAAATATTGCAGTTTCAAATACTTCTGGGAATCACAACATATTTTGAACAATTTAGATTTTAAAACATTTTAAAGATTCTTTTCTTTTTCAATTTATTCTGTTCTCTCCCCACTGACTTCTTGATAAAATATAGTTCCATGGGCACGTTATGCTTCTGTACTTTCCATCAGTGATGACTATTCACATGTACATCATTGGGTGATTCAACAGCAGGCAACATTAGCTCAGTCTCACTTGTATCTGCATCATATGACCCATGGTGGTGTGTTACAGATGATTCAGGAAGTTTCAGTTGCTGTGGTAACATGTGCATGTGTGTTGGATATGGTGCTAGATACTTCAACTTTCTTTCCATCACATTGCTGACCAGGAGATTCTCCTGCATGTGTTAGGAGGATTTGCAGGTTGATAATCAACTTGCTTGACTTTATTATCGATGCACCTACCTTGGCCATCAAATCCTGAGGTGGGATTTGAACCTAGAGCTTCTAGTACACAGAGAGCTGCACTCATGTTATTAAGATTACCAATAAACCTTAATCGTCAACAAAGAAAATATGACACAAAACAGGGTCTGGCACCTGCTGGTCTGCCCTAACCTGATTCAATTGGATTTGATAAAGCAACACTTGCTGTTGTATACTTTATAGCTTCAGGCAATCTCCGATACCTTATTAATTAATGAATAACTTGCATTTGTTTTCTTTGAATTTCTCCTTTTGTGTTTGTAACTTCACAGGAAGTACAGTAGAAATAAGGTTAACTTGCAGTAGAGTTTTGGTGACAAGATGAGAATGACTTCAAAGAAATTTTAGCTGGTGATTGGTATGGTACTATATTGATTTTTCTGCTGCTGAAGTGTATTATACTAATCATTGGTTTGCATTGGTGATTACAATATAGACAAACAGAGAAATTGCCAAGCAAAAGTATTGGAAGTCAAAGCACCCTGAACCACCTACAAAAGAACAAAAAAAACATTGCAAATTAGAGGGAAATTGACTGTCCCATGACTTGACTGGAGAATTCAGTGCTGAACTTATGGTCAACTGTCATAGTCTCTTCCCACAAATTACACATTTTCTAATTTAGCCATAAACAAGTTTAATTCTCAACTTATTAGAATTACACATTACCCAAACACTGAACCTTCACTTCATAAACCTCTTGGATTAGAAGTTGTTGTGTGCCTGTTTCTTTGTGTTAATTGTGTCATACCTCTGGTGGGAAAAGCGCACTGGAAATCAAGCCCCAATATTCCATATATTTTCATGTGTAACATACGAACAATTCAATCACGAGAAAGGTTGGTGTTTAACTCTGACTGCTATCTAAGACAAAAGAAACTCACACAAGACTCCATTAGTAAATAAGAAAGCAAAAACTTACTAATTAAAACAAACCCATTCGGTAACATGCAGCAGAAACAGATTACTAATTATTAATGTGCAAGCTTAAACTATAACCCCTTTAAATCCAAACACAGGCACATGTTGCTGGTCAGTTACATTTTTATCCTCAAAGACACTTGATGTTAGTAGTCTCACACAAAAATATCTTGATCTAGCTTCCAGTACAGTTATATATTGTTGTGTAACCATTAAGTTAAAATTCACACAACACAGGTTATAGTCCAACAGGTTTAATTGGAAGCACACTAATTTTTAGAGTGCTGCTCCTTCTTCAGGTGGTTGTGCCATTGTAACCATTAAGTGACCATACAGTTCCACTTTTCCTTTGAGATGTGAAAAAAGAGTAACAAATAATCCAAACTGTATATGTGCAAATCAAATCTGTGTAGTCTTTACTGTTGACTTTACATGGCCTTAATTTGGAGGGTTGATGAATGGAATGGGGAGCGTGATTTACGCAAGGAGGTAAATATCAGTAACAATTTCTACTTTTAATGGACATTTAGAAGCCATTAGCTGGAAGTAAGTAAGTGTATATTTTCAGTGATAACTTGACTATATGGACTACAATTGAAAGGCCAAATTAACTACTGAAGTTATTAATTGAAATTCAATTTGTAGGTCAACACCCATAAATAACAATTTGGTAAACAAAGAGTTAATTTGCTTTGGTAGTCTTGATTTTGTCTTGATTTAATCCTTAACTCAGTTTGGTGGTGATAGGTATTGGGAAACTTACCCTGCTCTTCTTCAAATTGATTTTTCTTACTTCTAAATTGATGGGCAAACATGGCTATGATTTTGACTCTTAGCTAATGGATGCCATTTGGCATTGCATCATTAGTTCTGTAATTCAGCTGAATGGTGAGTAGGATTTTGCACTATATTTTAATTTACTGCATATGAGTTCCTTCACTTTGCATCGTGTAATGCAGAGTAATCAAAGTTTCATTATTAAATGAGCCTGCTTCTTGTGATCTTTGTTGTGTTTATAAGTCAATTGGAACAATTCTGTTATGTTTGATGAAAATCTAATTACAAATCTATCTGCTAATTTGTTATTAATTTCCAAGTGATTTAATATTGTTCAAACTCCTTGATTTAGATTTATTTTGTTATCTTAGACACAGTTTATGACTCATAAATTCAACCACTGATACATTTGCTGGAGAATTATCCTTAGATAGAATCAAATGAATTATTCTAGCCTTATTAGGCATTATAAAAAGGATCTACGATGAAAAAAATCACTAATGATATAATATACAAAAGAAAGAGACTCATTAAAAACCTAGAGTTCACCCTCGATCATCACCTTTCCATAGCTAGGTGATAATAAGTGTAAATTAAATGCAGTGATCTCTAAATCAGAGATGGAATATAAAAGTATTTAATTCTTGTAAAAATACTTCAACTGTAATTTCAGTGTGACTCAGTCTGATGCAGACATTATGTGAAGTGCATGATAAAATGATCTAAGGATTTAGGGTAGGCTATAGTGTTTAGTGTAAAACATTGCTGGACAAATGGCTGAATTAGCTTTTCAACTGAAATTTAAGCCTTTTTACCCGATTAATAATGACTGGGAACTATTTATTAAGATTCTGGATCAGTGGTGCTGGAAGAGCACAGCAGTTCAGGCAGCATCCAACGAGCAGCAAAATCGAAGTTTCGGGCAAAAGCCCTTCATCAGGAATAAAGGCAGAGAGACTGAAGTGTGGAGAGATAAGCTAGGGAAGGGTGGGGGGTGGGGAAAGAGTAGCATAGAGTACAATGGGTGAGTGGGGGAGGAGATGAAGGTGAGAGGTCAGGGAGGAAAGGTGGAGTGGATAGGTGGAAAAGGAGCTAGGCAGGTCAGACAAGTCCGGACAAATCATGGTGACAGTGCTGAGCTCGAAGTTTGAAACTAGATTGAGGTGGGGGAAGGGGAAATGAGGAAACTGTTGAAGTCCACATTGATGCCCTGGGGTTGAAGTGTTCCGAGGCGGAAGATGAGGCGTTCTTCCTCCAGGTGGTGAGGGAGCGGTGGTGAAGGAGGCCCAGGACCTCCATGTCCTCGGCAGAGTGGGAGGGGGAGTTGAAATGTTGGGCCACGGGGCGGTGTGGTTGATTGGTGCGGGTGTCTCGGAGATGTTCCCTAAAGCGCTCTGCAGGCATATCAGTAACTGTGATCAAACTTTCTGCTTTGCTGGCAATCAGTGAATATAATGCAAATTGAAATGAGCTTTTATTTCTCCTGAGTTCATATGCAAGTGCAGTTACATCACAAAATTAACTATGAAGGATGCAGACAGCATTTAACAATATACTATAAAAATAGAATTTTGTTTCAAGATTATTTCTTGATTATAGATTAGATTAGATTACTTACAATGTGGAAACAGGCCTTCGGCCCAACATGTCCACACCAACCCTCCGAAGAGCAACCCACCCCGACCCATTCCCCTACACCTAACACTATGGGCAATTTAGCTTGGCTAATTGACCTAACCTGAACATCTTTGGACTATGGAAGGAAACTGGAGCACCCGGAGGAAACCCACACAGACACAGGGAGAATGTACAAACTCCACACAGACAGTTGCCCGAGGCGGGAATTGAACCCAGGTCTCAGGCGCTGTGAGGCAGCAGTGCTAACCACTGAGCCACTGCGTCACCCACTGTGCCACCGTGCCCACCGTGTTGTGACTGTCATCTTATAAGAAGCTCTAAATTATTTGCATAACTCTTCAAACAAGATTGAAATATGGACAGGCCAATGATTTAGTCATCTCCGGGATTCCAAAGTAAACACTGGCAGAAGGAGAGCTGAAACAAATAAGACTCTTCCCAGATGATCTCAGGAATCATGTGTTAAATTGTCAGTGATGTGCCGTGATGACCTTACCAAGAGCTGAGCGGACCAATATCGCAGGGAAAACCACCATCAGCTGTGGTCTCTGCTTAACCAAAGTCTCCATCTCAGCAAAGGTGGCGCTGGAGTGTTGTACTGGATGGGGCCTCAGGTACTGGACCAACTGGAGCAAATTGGTATGTTTGATTAAACCAGCAAAAAAAATAAGCATTTAAATCACAGTGTCAATTTACTATCTGAGTTACTCAGTAACAGATTTTAAATTTCTGAAGTTTTGTTTTGACACAGATGATTATTAAACAAGGTTTGACATGAAGCAACATTCAAGAGATATTAGAGCCAATGACTTGTGAGTAAACCAATTTTAAATTCCTGAAGGTGATATTTTAAAAAGACACAAAAGTATTTTCTAGTTAGCCAAGTACAGTTTGGTTAGTTTCACTTGATTCCTGACGAAGGGCACATGCCTGAAACATTGATTCTCCTGCTCCTCAGTTGCTGCCTGACCTGCTGTGCTTTTCCAGCACCACACTGTTGACATAGTTTCACTTGTAAATTTTGTAGGGGGACAACTTCCTCCATCATGATAGATTTAAAGATCACATAAACTTGAGCTTGTGCTTACCCAACTTGTGACGGTATTACTTCAAACAAAGACAAGGGATTTTCATTTGGGGTCTGAAGCAAACTTACCCCTCATTACTTAACAGAATTGTCTGGTGCTTCTCGTCAATCATCTAAATTCAAATTGACTATGGTGTTTCCTGAGATACCTTAGTAACTGCATATCAGAAGTACTTTTTTGACTCGAATGTGCTATGAACATTGTTAAGCCTGTAATTACAAGATTTTATTTAATTTCAGTACAAAAATGGACATGAATAAAATCATTATTAATCAGCCAATGGTCCGCACAGCAGCTATACTTTACTGAACAATCGTTCTTCTTTAAGCCACCTTTGTTTAAGCTATCTTTTTTTTTGACAAATTGTTTTTATTCATCAATTATGATGAAAAAAAATGCCTTGAGTAACTTTACACAAAAATACTTTTGTTCATTTGCTAGTAACATAATTAATCAATTTGACAGAAATATTATACCATCTATCATCCAATGTATTCCATTACCTGGCCAATATATGTTAGTACTTTAAATGGAGGCTTTTGAATATTCACAATTGCTACCAAACTCCAGAGCAAAATTATTAGGATCAGTTTTTCAGTCGTTGGCATTTGATGGTGATCTTGAAGAAAGAAGCCCACAAAGATTTCTTTGTGGTGTTGTTTTGACCTTTCCAGATGGCTGTTTGTATTTGTCACGTCAAGAGGTTTCAGCAATAATATCAGCAAGCAGCTGAATAACATTATATTGAAACATTTTTACACAGAAAAGTATTCAGTTAAAAGCAATTTTTGTACAAATTTTCAGGTGGCAAAATAAATAATTAACATTAGGTTAAAATGGAAGCTGAAATGAAGATGAACACTATTAAGAAAGAATTTTCAAACATATGTGGCTTTTTAAAATGTCCATAATGCAGAAATGTAACTTCACTGGCATGAAATTGGATTCTCAGGAAAATTGGCTGTGATCAGATAGTAATCCTTTCATCTGATTCACAAGGTTGGGGTTCAGAGTTTCACTCCCCAAGAGACTTGAGCACAAACTTCAGTACATTGCTGAGGGAGTGCTGCAATGTTGGAGGTGTAGTCTCTTGGATGAGATGTTAAACTGAGACATATCTGCTTTCTTAGATGCACATAAAACAACCTATGGAACCGGAGACTAGTTATCCTTAATATCCAATCAACATCTCAAGAATGGATAATCTGGCCATAATCATGCTATTGATTTTTGTGGGAATTTGCTGTGGGCAAACTGGCAGCTGTGGTTCTGATATTACAACAGAGTCTGCACTTCAAAAGGACTTTATTTTGTGTAAAGCACTCTGAAATGCCTAGTGGTTAGGAGATGGTATATAAATGCGAGTCTCCCTGTTCCTTTTAAAATAGCAGCTATAAATTTTGTACACTTGGGCTAACTAACTCTTTTCACATATGAAGAGTTGAAATTCTCATCAATTTCATTGATTTCTCAGTGATCGCAATCTGGGAGTATGTCAACAATTTAGCTTATGTAAAAGCGTAGAATCCCGGGCAGCAATATTTGGAGCTCAGTGCATTAGCGGGCACCTTCGCTGTTGCTGTCAGCTTCGCTGGAGTAATGATAGTCGACACTGATGGTTTCACCAAAATTACCAATTCAAAATCTTGGCCACTTAGTATAAATGTGGGGGGATTATGAATTCCAACAACCAAGGATATTGCCAAGTAAAGCAACAACTGAAAACCTAAATTCTGAGAGCAGAAAATAATACTATGAGTACATTTTACAACCTACACTGACAAAGCATTTTAGTGATGTAAAGTGTATTCAAACACAGAATGTTCTAATGTTAATATTCTTAAGATTTCTTAATGAGAAATCTAATGGAAGAAGAAAAGTACATAATGTGAACTGTACAGGCTGAAAGAAGAAAGTTTCTTGCAAGTATTAATTGCATTGAATATTGTCATTAACAGGCTACGAAAACTTATTTGTAAACAGCAATGCATTAGCATTAGGTGGATTAACTCCTACAATGAATCATTGGTTGTTTAGACTTCAGAGTTGATATGTACTGGTGACTCTCCAATAGACTTTAGATTTGGCAGAAAATCATAACTTTGCAAGTGAACTGAGATTTGCCGTTCATGCACAAATTGCATTTTGAACATTGATCAACAATTTGACAGTTTTATTCAAAAGTTTTATTGCTTGTTAATGACTCTATCTATGACCACGCATGGGGCAGCATGGTGGCTCAGTGTTTAGCACTGCTGCCTTACAACACCAGGGTTTGATTCCATGGTTGGGTGACTGTCTGCGGGGAGTTTGCACATTCTCCCATGGTTATGTGGATTTCCTCTGGGTACTTTGGTTTCCTTCAAAGATGTACATGTTAGTATCCAGAGATGTACGGGTTTGGTGGATTAGCCATGGGAAATGGGGTTACAAGGATAGGGTAGGGGGAGTTGGTCCAGGTGAGATGCCATTTGGAGGGTGTGGACTTGATGGGCTGAATGGCCTGCTTCCACATCACAGGGATTCTATGATTCCAGAACATGCACTTCCAAATAACAGTCACTGTGTGATGATTGAGAGCAAACTAATATTTCCTCCTCTAAAGGTGGTCAAGGCCAATTGTAGACACCCGGTTAAGGTAAGTTAATTTAGTACAGACAGGGTTAAATTTAGGTTTTTTTTAATTGTAACCCCTGCTGGACAACTCATCACACGGCTAAGATATCAGAAGACCCTGCAGGCATTTAGCCTTATGTGTGTAAATGAGAGGCTCATTTTGGGTCATATGTCCTTCAAGTGTCTTTAGGATATGGAGCATTTCCCCAAAATTGGGCCTCATTATATTCATTTTACAACCCACTATGAGGCAAAACAAGGTACAACTTCTGTCATGAAATCTCTTTTGTACACAGGTCTCTACAAATGCTCATTTTGTGTTCAGCCTATATCCACATTGCTACTCACTTTTACAAAATGAAAGCATAGTATACAGCTTATAAATATTTCACCAAGTCTCACTGGAAAAGAAGAGTGATTTGTTAGCCTGGTGAGGGGGTCATTTTCATTTGTGACAAATCAGAATTATCCCATCTTTTTGATTCATTGTTCTAACTTGCTCAATAAACAAATTTTTGCAAGTTAACAGTTGTACTGCTTGAACCATAATTAGTATTTTTTGAAAAATAAAAAAATCACAATTGTATGTATTAATTTCCAAATGTTCCAAGATAATATGTTTTCTACAAAATATTCACATAAAGTTATTGCAAGATGGATAATTTATAGCAGGTGCAGTCAAGACTTTTCATCTCATCAAAATAAATTGCCAATTAGTTTTTATTTAATTATAGGAATGTATCCGTGATAAGGCAAATGCTTTCTTTAGCAAAATGCCTGCCGTCAACATCTGGTATCCAGCAATATGTACTTTACATCTTTTATAGAACATGCAGCTTATTAACTTTATTTTGTTATGACAGTCGCTTTTCACTTATCCTAATTTTGAGTCCATGGTACTAACAGCAGCTATCTAAGAAATTGGCTTTCTTGTTGCATCAGTAAATATTCCCAACATATGTAAAGAAACAATTTTAATTAGCTGAACACCAAATCATAACAATCAACTCTTTAATTTAAACCTCTGAGTGGGTTGTCTTGGGCAGTATTGAGACACTGCAAAGAATTACAATTATGAATTAAACAGCTTGTCTATTGCTCAGGGGAAATAAAGAACTGTTCCAGCCTGCAACTTGAAGTCAATGTACTATGTATTGAATCATTTTGAACATGACACTCGAAGTAATTAACAGCTGCCTTATGACTGTAAAATGTAAAATGGTGAAAACAGCAAAGATGTTTATTTTATAGTCAAATAGTTTAAAATCTACTTGTTAAACATAATCTTCTAATTAGGTCAGTTGTGGAAGAAGTACACATTTGCTTTTGAAACTAATTCAACTTCTGTTTAAAATGACAATTAAATTGAAAGTTTGATTGCTCAGCAAATAATATAAAATATTCAAATATACAGGCAATCCCTGGGATGTGAACAGGTTCCGTTCTGCATGTCAATTTATATGCAAACTGAAACTTAGTGCAGGACAATGTAAAGGAGAGGTGATATCATAGTGATATTAAGGCTAGACTATTAATCTAGAAACCCTACTAATGCTCTGGGTTGTGGGTTCAAATACTGCCCCAGCAGATGGTGGAATTTGAATTCTGGAATTAAGAGTCTACTGACAAGCATGAAACGCTTGTCAGAAAAAACTCATCTGGTTCACTTATATCCTTCAAGGAAGGAAATCTGCCTTCCTTACCTGGTCTGGCCTACACATGACTCCAGATCCAGAGTAATGTGGTTGTAATTCTGTCCCCAGAATGTCCTAGCAAGCTACTCAGTTGTATAATTTGTTATGAGATCTCAACAAACAAATGAAACTAGATGGACCAACTGGAAAAGATAATAGCAATAAGAGTCCTGTTGACTGCAAAGTCTTCCTTCTTGATATCTGGGACATAATTGGGAGAGCTGTCTCAAGCAGTAGCCTGAAATAGTCATACTCATGGAATCATATCTGTCAGACAATGTCCCAGACACCCCCATCACCATCCCTGGATATGTCCTGTCCCACTGGCAGGACAGACACAGCAAAGCTGATGGCACAATGGTATACAGTCGGGAGGGAGTTACACTGGGAGAACTCAATATTGACTCCTATAACGTCTCATGGCTTCAGGTTAAACATGGACAATTAAATTTCCTGCTGAAAGCTAGACACTGTCCTATCTCAGGTAATGAATCAGTAATCCTCCATGTTGTGCAAAACTTGGAGGAAGCACTAAGGGTGACAAGAGCCAAATGTACTATGAGCACCAATGGCTGAAATAATAACATGCGATTCTGTGTGTATTTCCTGCACCCATTGAGTATTCTGCTGGATTTGGTTCTTCATAGCAGCAGCAGTCAATCTGACCATCCAGACAGACAGATGCATGCATGCTGGAGCTAGCACAGTACTGATAACATTTTTGCCTCTGCAAACCTTCATCCCAGCTTCCCCAGTATATCTCGAACCTGCAGCTTGAGTGTCAGATTGTACAATTCAATGTAGTTCTCTCCTGCCTGAGGCAGAGCAGATGCATGCTCTCCGATGTTCCCTGAGTGCCAGTGACTTGGTCACTTTTTCCATAGCCAGCTGTGGACATGTGCTCGTGATGTTCTGACTAGATTGTGCTCTCAACTAATCTAGATAAAGTACCCAGTGAGGTGGAAGTCTCTAAGCAGGAAAAAGCCTTGCCAGTGCATACTCTTGAGGGGTCTGTGGTTTCTTCCTTGGAGGTGGATGAGAAGTTGAAGAGCTAAGGGGCTGGCCTTTTTGAGATGAGGCTGTGATGGTGCTGCTGATGCCTTCATAAAAAGAGAGGGAATCAGTAGTGGAATAGCAGTAGAAGTTTGAGCATGTTCAGAATATCTCCACAGTGGCGGCAATGGGAGATCACAGCAAAGCACAAAAGATTTCCAAAGACGTCATACATCATTCAAAATGTTAATTCTGTTCCTCTCTCCATAGATGGCCAGCTTCTCCAGCAATCTGTGTTTGCTTCATACTTCCAACATCCGCAATATTTTGATTTTACTTGGAACATCTGTTGGGCAAAATGATGGTATACCTGGGGATTTAAAGTGCATTGTCCTGTAGGATTCCCTGAATAAAAGTTGACCAAGGTGCACATAAGGTCATGGGCACAATGTCTGAATGATCCATGAGTCATGAAATTTTGAAAGAATTAACATGATTTATGATTAGTGTTAGGTAATATTTCTATCAGGCAGTCAGAGCTGACAAAAGCTTTGAGACAGATGCTAAGTTTAACAAATTCATTGGAATTTAATCATTCCAATTTCAGTATTCACATATGTAACTAAAGGAAGCAAGTTGCTTTTACGTAAACAAATATTATGAACTTTCAATCAATTACCAATATAGGTAATGCATTTTAATGAGATGCATACATTAGCAACCTCGATTTTTGGGCATTATTTCTTGGATGATGTAATATTGAAATAACAATAAAAGAAGGAAAATAAAGATTTCAGAAGGATATAGACAGACTAAGAAAGTGGGTAGTACGTGGCAGATGAAATTTGATGCAGAAAAGTGTGAAGTGATACATTTTGGAAGGAAGAATGAGTGAGGCATTACTAAATGGTATAATTTTGAATAGGGTCCAGGGACAGAATGTTGTATGTGTTTACAGATTTGAAGGTGAGAGAACAAGCTGGTAAGGCTGTCAAAATATTTTATGAAATCTATTCCTTTTTAATGGAACATACAGTACAAAAATGAAGAAGATCCTAAACCGCACTGGTATGGCCTTAGCTGGAATGTTGTGTCCAGTATTGGACATCAATTTGCCAAGGCCCCAGACAGCATGCATTGGAGATTGACTAGATTTTGTTCTAGGTTTATTGTCTTTAGAGCAGAGAATATTAAGGGACTCTTTAGAGATGCCCAAAACCAGAATACATTCAGATAGTGTAAGGCAAAACTGTTCCAACTGGCAGAAAGTCATGTAACCAGAGGACACAAATTAAAGGTAATTGCTGAAAAAAATGTTAGATATGTTCTTTTCAAATTATTGACTTGGAGTCAGAACAGAACAAGTCAAGAATGAACTATTTGTGTCTGCTAATAACACACTTTTGTTCACTCTTATATTTGCTTCCATGGGAACAGAAAAATAAGATCTGCAATTCTTCTTCCAGAGATGAATCACAGGGCCAAAGTTGGCAATAGCGGCTATGTGCATTGGGGGAGTTAAGGAGATTGTGTTAGAGGAGAGGACATTTGTGATCGCAAAGGTAGAGACCCATTTATAAGGATGGGATGTTCGAAGATCATGATTACAAGATTCAGAAGGTTCCAATCCTGGAAGAAAAGCCAGATCTTGATCTAGGTTGGAAGGTGGTAGGGAGGTGTCTTGTTATGGTCAGAAAGTCATATGGCCATTGAGGGGAGGAACCAGACAGATCATGATGGTCAGGGAATGCAGGGAGGAGGTAGTGGTGTTAGTCTCAGTCTGCACATTTAATCCACCAAAGCCTGGGAAGACTAGCCACCAGTTTTTGATACTAAACCTTTTTGTTATCAATTAATTCATAGGATGTGAGCATCACTGGCTGGCTGCCAGCATTTACTGCCCGTCCTTAGTTGCCCCTGAGAAAGTCTTCTTGAACCGCTGCAGTCCATTTGTTGAATGTAGACCCGTAATGCCATTAGGGACAGAGATCCAGTCCCAGCAATAATGAATGAACAGCGATATATTTCTAAATCAGATGGTGAGTGGCTTGGAAGGAAACTTTAAGGTGTTGGTGTTCCCATGTTTTTGATGCCCTTGTTCTTCTAGATGGGAATGGTTGGAAACTTCTGGAAGTGCATCTTGTAAGTGATACACACTGCTGCTATTGAGCATTGCTGGTGGATGTTTGTGAATGTGATGCCAAACACGTAGGCTGCTGAATGGTGTCTGGCTTTTTGAGTGAGATGACGAGTTGAAGATAGTTGGGCCTAGGACAAAGTTTGTGAGGAACTCCTGCAGAGATGTTCTGGAGCTCAAGTGACTGAACTCCAACAACCACATCATCTTCCTTTATACCAGGTATATCTGCAACCTGCTGAAAGCTTTCCCCTGATTCCCACATGACTCTACTTCTGCCAGAGCTCCTTGATACTAAATACGGTCAAATGTGGCTTTGTTGTCAAGGTCACTCTCACCTCTGAAATTCAGCTGTTTTGTCCATGTTTGAACAAGGTTGTAATGAGGTCAGGAGCTGAGTAGCACTAGCAGAACCCAAATTGAGCATCAGTGAACATATTATTGCAAAGCAAATGCTGTTTGATAGCATTATTGATGACATTTTCCATTGCTTTACTGATAATTGATGGGGCAGTAATTGATCAGGTTGGTTTTGGCCTGCATTTTTGCCAGGCAAATACTAGTGTTATAGCTGTACTGAAACACCTTGGCTAAGGGTGTGATGAGTGATGGAGCACAAATCTTTCACATTATTGTTGGAATGTTGTCTTGGCCCACAGCCTGTTAGTATCCAACACCTCCAACCATTTCCTGATATCCCGTGGAATGAATTGAAATGGTTACAGACTGGAATCTGTGATGCTTGGGACCGCTGGAGCGATCATGATAAATACTTCTGGCTGAAGATTGTTGTGAATATTTCAGTTTTATCTTTCACACTGAAGTGCTGGGCTCCCTCATCATTGAGGTTGTGATAGTTGTGGAGCCTCCTCCTCCTGTGAGTTGTTTAATCGTTTAAGACTTAATGTGGCTGGAATGCAGAGCTTAGATCTGATCAGCTGATTGTGAAATTGCTTAACTCTGTTTAGCACTTGCTGCCATTTGGCACCTAAGTAATTTCATTTTGTTGTTGTGGTTCTGTTCGCCGAGCTGGAAGTTTTTGCTGCAAACGTTTCGTTCCCTGGCTAGGGAACATCATCAGTGCTATTGGAGCCTCCTGTGAAGTGCTGCTTTGATGTTTCTTCCGGTATTTATAGTGGTTTGTTCTTGCCGCTTCCAGGTGTCAGTTTCAGCTGTAGTAGTTTGTAAGTGGGGTCCAGGTCGATGTGTCTGTTGATGGATGTTCTTGCCACTTCCGGGTGTCAGTTTCAGCTGTAGTGGTTTGTATATGGGGTCCAGGTCCATGTGTCTGTTAATGGAGTTTGTGGATGAATGCCATGCCTCTAGGAATTCCCTGGCTGTTCTCTGTCTGGCTTGTCCTATGATGGTAGTGTTTTCCCAGTCAAATTCATGTTCCTGGTTGTCTGAGTGTATGGCTACTAGGGATAGCTGGTCGTGTCGTTTTGTGGCTAGCTGATGTTCATGGATGCGGATTGTTAGCTGTCTTCCTGTTTGTCCTATATAGTGTTTTGTGCAGTCCTTGCATGGTATTTTGTAAACTATGTTAGTTTGGCTCGTGCTGGCTATTGGGTCCTTTGTTCTAGTGAGTTGTTGTCTGAGTGTGGAAGTTGGCTTGTGTGCTGTTCTGAGTCCTAAGGGTCGCAGTAGTCTGGCTGTCAGTTCTGAGACGCTCCTGACGTATGGTAGTGTGGCTAGTCCTTTTGGTTGTGGCATGTCCTCGTTCCGTGGTCTATCTCTTAGGCATCTGGTGATAAAGTTGCGTGGGTATCCGTTTTTGGCGAATGTATAGGTGTTCCTCTTCCTCTTTTCGCAGTTCTGGTGTACTGCAGTGTGTTGTGGCTCTTTTGAATAGTGTCCTGATGCAGCTTCGTTTGTGTGTGTTGGGGTGGTTACTTTCATAGTTTAGGACTTGGTCTGTGTGTGTTGGTTTCCTGTGTACCCTTGTGGTGAATTCTCCGTTGGGTGTTCTCTCTACTAACACATCTAGGAATGGGAGTTGGCTATCCTTTTCCTCTTCTCTCGTGAATCGTATTCCTGTGAGTGTGGCGTTGATGATTCGGTGTGTTTTTTCTATTTCTGTGAAAAAAAACCCAAGCTACAAATCTTCAATCAGACTTTAAATTTCATTTTGTATTTTCATCAGGTTGACACCTTAGTTTTATATAAGGCCTGGTGCTGTTCCTGTTTTGTCTGCCTGCACTCTTCATTAAACCAAAGTTGATTTTCTGGCTTGATGGCAAAATAAAGCTAAGGCTATGACAGGCCATGAGATTGCAGGTTAGAATAAAATTTTGTTGCTGTTGATGGCCCAGCGCATCTCATGGATGTCCAGTCTAGAACTGCTAGCTCTCTTCACGGTTTGCCCCCATTTTAGCATGGTGCCACAGGATATGATATAAGGTATTAGTAATGAGAAAGTGAGACTTTGTCTCCACTTTCCAGGACTGTGTGGTGGTCACTCTTACTGGTACTGTCATGGACAGGTGAATCTGCAGCAGGCAGATTGATGAAGATGAGGTCAAGTGTGTTTTTCCTTCTCATTGGCTTTCCCAGCACCTGCCACAAACCCAGGCTAGCAGCAATGTCCTTTAGGACCCGACCGGCCCAATCACAAATGCTGCTGCTGAGCCACTTTTGATGGCGGGTGGTGGATGGTCAGAGTACATTCTCTGTTCTTGGTACCCTCCAAATGCTGTTCAACATTGGCCAGGGCAAGGGGTATGCTGGGACATGATAGTGCAACATGGTAATCAGGAGGAGGTTCCCTTACTCCTGTTTGAGCTGATGCCATCAGACTTTATGGAGTCAATGTTGAGGACTCCCAGGGCTGCTCTTCCTGCCTGTATACCACTGTACCACCACATTCTGCCAGCAGAGCAGGACATAGTCTTAGATGGTGATGATAGTGTCTGGGATATTTGTTTAAAATATGATCTTGTGAGTATGACTAGGTCAGGCTGTTGTTTGATTAGTCTGTGTGACGTTTGGCACTAGCCCTTAGATGTTAGTAAAGAGGACTTTGCAGGCTTGATCAAGCTGTGTTTGCCATTGTCATTTCCAATGCCTTAGACAATGCCAGGAGACATATCCAATTTCATTTGTTTTCTCCTTTCTAGCAGTGGAGACAATCGAATGGCTATCCAGAGCATTTCAGAGGGCAGTGGAGTGTTAACTCTGTTCTTGTGGATCTCGAGTCACATGTAGGCCAGACCAATGCATGGTAATTTCATTGGCAAAAATTGGTCAAGTTTCTCCCAAGGGACATTTGAACATGTATACAAACATATGAATTAGGAGAGAAAATAGCCCTTCAAGCCTGTTCGACCATTCAGTAAGATCATGGCTGATCTGTTTGGGTTCTGAATTCCACAATCCCATCTATCCCCAAAAACCTTTCATTGTCTTGACTAATAAGAATTTATCTCTGCCTCCACTAACTCCTGAAGCAGAGCGTTTCATATACATTTGGGCATAGAAAACTGTGACTAGCCTTGTAGTTACCTTCTTGAGGTCCATTTTGGATTGAAGCCAGCAGCAGAATATGCAACTGAACTAAGTGACAGACAATACCATTGATATTAATAGAGTTCTCAACTCCCCAGTGCAGCTGATCTTCATTTCCATGAGTGACTGTCTTACATTGTATTCTTACTATGCCATCCCAACCTGAGTTTATATGGAGTTCAAAGATGGACCGGGTCCGAAGGGACTCGCTATACAAAGATCTGGGCAACGGGGGAAAAAATACACCCAATGCCACCCTCACCCTGATGGCCACCTTTGTGTGTGGCTGCATCAAGCTGTGCGTGGATCCCTGGTATGCAAATACAGGGAGGTTCTACCTGTCCCCGGTCTTGCGAAGGATGGGCCTGGCCTCGCTGCCGCGGAATGCTCCGAGTAGTTGGACCATTCCGTATCACCTGTCCTTCGTGGAGAAGTTTATGAAGAAAAACACCTTTGACCACAAGTTCATCAGGAAGTGGTCAGCACGTAGTGTCATCGAGACCCTTCGGGAAAAGGAGAGCGTGGATCCTATCGAGCGGTTCCCTGAGCAGACTGTCAAAGCCATTTGTCAGAATGCCTCATCGCCAGAACTGTCCAACAAGCACCAAGACATGGCTTGGCTGGTGGTGAGAAGGGCTTTGCCTGTAAGATCCTTTATGCACCCCCATGACACTCAGCTGCATCGCACGCTGCCCTCGAAGCAGCTGCAGGGGGGGAAGAGACTGTCACACACCTCCTTCTGGAATGTGCCTATGCAGAGGAAGTCTGGAGAGGAATGCAGTGGTGTTTATCGAGGTTTGTCCCGAGCAGCGCCGTGACGCGGGAGTCCGTGCTCTACGGCCTGTTCCCCGGGACGCACACTGAGACGAACATCAACTGTGCCTGGAGGATCATCAACTCGGTGAAGGACGCTCACTGGGTGGTCTGAAACCTATTGATCTTCCAGCTGAAGGAGTTGACCCCGACTGAGTGTTACAGACTGGCACATTCCAAGGTCCAGGACTATGTGTTGAGAGACGCGCTGAAGCTTGGGGCAACTGCCGCCAAGGCGTGGTGGGGAAAGACCACCGTGTAACATCTGCCTGCCTAAAGAAGAACAGGGGGCCCATGCAGTTGTTTGGGCTCTGCTGACACCTCAGCTAAATATATGGGCATATGAGTGAGAAATGCACAGACCTGTATATAACAATGATAATTTCTGATCTGTGTATGTAAATGTTGATATATGTATGGCATGACCGAATGTACAGACCATCAAATATTTTATGATTATTTTACGAATAAAGTATATTTTTGAAATAAAAAAACTGTTTCTGACAACTGTTTTTGCTTCTGGATTACAAATAATCTTTGCTGCGTCTAAGAATCAAAGTTGTTGCCACTGAAGAATATTTTGCTCGAAACTAAGGAATAGAATGTGTCAGTGAAGAATTGAAGTGTCATCAATGAAGCATTTACAAAAACAATTCTGTGGCACAGACAAAGAAAATTTACACAAGACTGGCACAAATCCCTGTTAAATAGGCAGCATCTATTTTTTAGCTATGAGCACATAAAAAATTATTCTTGAGGAAAACAATTTAAACACGGAATTATCAAATTTATGAAGTAATTTTTGTTACTTGAATAAATAAACATCAGTAGTATTGTTTATGTTATACAGCTGAATGAAATCACTCAGTATATCCCTGCAGAAGCGATGTTTTACAAGCTGCCTTTCCAAATTAAATATTTATTCATTGCATTTGGATTTTAATATCATAAATGGATATTTACAACCAGGATAGTTGCTGAGGCAGTTTAATTTGCACAGCTGAAAAAACAAATTTGGACTGAATACTGGACAATGTCTCCTAAGGTGATTTGCACAAATGCACCAGAGGCAACATGAGGCAAAACTGTCTTTACATAGAGAATGATTGGGATTTGAAACTCACTGCCTCAGAGTTGGTGGAGGCAGATTTAGTGATAAGCTTTAAAAAAAGGAATTGGATAATTATCTGAAGAGAAAGGTTTTGCAGAACTATCAGGAGAAAGCTGGGAAGTTAGACCAGCTGAGTTGATTAGATTAGATTAGATTAGATTACTTACAGTGTGGAAACAGGCCCTTCAGCCCAACCAGTCCACACCGACCTGCTGAAGCACAACCCACCCAGACCCATTCCCCTATGCCTAACACTACTGGCAATTTAGCATGACCAATTCACCTAATCTGCACATTTTTGGACTGTGGGAGGAAACCGGAGCACCCGGAGGAAACCCACGCAGACACGGGGAGAATATGCAAACTCCACACAGACAGTCGCCTGAGGCGGGAATTGAACCCGGGTCTCTGGTACTGTGAGGCAGCAGATGTCAGAGATGCTGAGCTGAATGGCCTCCTTCTGTGCAGCACGAATAATTCTATCTGCAAGTACAAAATAACTATAATCATCACTGCCTTTGTAATTCAAAGTATCATCCCCAAGGGTATTTCAATGATGGCAGAGCTTTTGGATAAATGACTTGCATACTTTACCAACGCTTTCATGTAAAAATACTGACAGATGATGACCTTCATAATCTGAATCACAACCAAAACTGATTTTAGCACATTAAACAAAAATCTCTAATACAAAATAATTAGAACAGAAGCTGGTAAGGGAATGTTAAAGATAGGAGACCATATGTTGGTATGAGTTTTGTTCTGATGATTAAGGATTTTAAGCATTTCCACTGAGTGATTAATTGTTTGACTGATTGATTTATTCCACAAAGTATTAGTAATTTGGGGCAGGGACTAATGGACTGAAATTTCAAATCAGGCCTTCAGACTAATAGGTTAATAGTTTAGTATGTAAGGACTTACATTTCACAACATTTTTGGCTATTAAGATGTCATTGGGAACCCTGAACTTTCCAAAGGGTAAGTGTTAGTCTCATCATACAAAATATCTATATAAATACAATTTCTTCATTGAATAACTTCCCTATCCAAGAGGGACATTTTACAATCACAGTCCTCAGCTACTGAAATTTCTGAATAATTTCTCAGGAATTACATTGTTGTGTATGTCCATACACTTAGACCTGGGGGAAAAGGAAATACTTTCCGTTCCAATGAAGTAAATCTACTGCATTTCATTTTCCTTTTATTTTATTTGGGATTGGAATTTACTTTTCAAAATATCGACCAATTTGAAATACAGCACAGGCAAAAAAAACACGGAACAGTTTATTAAAGACAAAGGAGAGTTTAAACTTTGCTCACTGGAGTGAAACAGGAAATGTCTAAATAAAGACCCCTTGTGCAGAGGGTGAAATCGGATTGACAGCAAAATTATTTGGGCAGTGCAAGTGCTGTTTTGTGTCCAAAACTGTGTCCAAAATATTTAGATCAGGTCACAGAGGACACCACATTAGTGAGTGTGTGAGAGTGGTGTAAATAATTGCTGGTAGTATGCAGAGTCAGCAGATCATGCCATCAATCAGCATGGACTCTGATTTCACACCAGCACTGCCATTTTGGAGCTCAAAGCTCCAGCTAATACCTATCTTCACTTTATCTTAGACATTTGAGTATGCATTCAGCAGCAGATAGGATACTCCACCAAACCATTTAAAGAGATGATTAACTACTTTCAGATTAGCTGCTGATTGAATCATTCTGGTTATTTCTTCAATCCCACACCTGTTTGATGCATCCTCTGTGTGCTTTAAGTTGCAAAAGTGCACTAGACGTTGTGCAGCAAAGCTTTAAGGATTTTTTTGCTTATAACAGTGCTTCTGCATCAAACCAGCTTCTGTCTGATATGAGTGCATTAGTAACTATTCCCCTGGAAATGCAGTGTAACCTGGAGAATAAACAGCACCACAAGCTTTTCGAAGTGGGAAGTGGAGGGGAGAGAAAGGCTCTCAGCAGGAAGCCAAACCCTCCCAAGGTATTCAAGGAGCAATTCTCAATTCTGAACATCAGAGAGGAACAGTATATATAATATTTACTTTTCAATAAAGAGGTGTTTCCTAAAATTGGTCAATTGTTGTAGTCACACTGCCAAACTCTGAGGTGGGGAAGAACAGCATTGCCAACAGATGTGGCACAGATGAACTTATATGAATAGGCCTCTTGCAGGCCTTGGAGATATTTGCAGCGCCTCATAGTTGTCTGCGGTTGCATTAGAGGGGTATCTCATGCTTTGCATTCATTGACGACCGCTACATTTCATTTTGTCTTGTCAGAAAGAAGCAGCTAGAGAAAGCACACAGCTTGGTGAGATTACAAGTTTCCCAACTGTGTGGGGTGGAATTGACTGCCTGGACATCATTTTGCAGATTCCGCGTATCAACTCCATCCTCCATTAGAACTGAAAATACCTTCATTCTTTCAGGTTCCAGGCTATATGCAGCAACTCATCCAGTCCACACACTGTATACTGTATACTGGCAGCATCTGATGATTTCTTCATTCTGCAGTAGTCCACTGTGCTGGCTGCATTTGAGCAACACCAGGAAAGGGTGACTGTTGGGCAACAAAGGATATCCATTGACCACATGGCTGGTGACCTACTGTATGATTATAACAAATGTAACACTTTCAAACAAACTGTGATAGAGCACTATTAGTGTGCAGCAAGATTACTTTGTACTGCCATGATTATGCTGCAGGAATCCTGCAGTCTAAGGGACACAAACCTTAGACTTCATATCCATGAGGGGTCAGCCCTTGTCAGCAATATTATGGGATACCTTTGAGCAGCTGGAACACATGGAGGAAAAAGGAGAGAAGAAAATATACCCTTTCTGTTCATGAAAGTCTTATCAGAGTGTGAGACTGATAACTGTTGCTCCAATTTTCCATTTACTTTAGTCCAGCTCCTTTTCTTTATCATTGACCATCACAACATTCTATACTCAGGACTATGGTGAAGCTGCTTGTGTGACATGACTCTGGCCATCAGATGCCACACCACAGCTGGATTTGCAAGTGACGGGATAGAGTTGACTGCCATTATCATGCTGAAGAGCATGGGCTTCCAGATTTGTACATATACTTGGATTCCTCCATGCTAATAAACACCAACCACAGACTTTCTGACAGCTTCCCAAAGGGAAAAGTACTGAGCGATGCATTTTCTTCTCTTGTCTGCCCCACCGTGATCTTCATCCGAATCCTCTACTGCAGAACTCATCTGTGACCTTGCCGTAGGACATGTTGACAGGGGCATCCTTGTCGCTTGGCTTTTGTGTGTGCCACTTATGTCTGTTGTCCCATTACGTGCAGATCCTGCCTTTAATCTATTCTCTAAATTAATGCAATGTCAATAATTTAACTGTTGGCTGTGACTGGGAAATCGAGTGATGATGTGCCTTCACAGTGAGGGGGTAGAAAATGAGAATGTATATTAAACATAAGTATACTATCATCTATATGGTTTTAGCTTTTGTCTCCATGATGTCAGCTGTGGAGATCCCAATAATGGCCAATCCATCTCCTCTATGATACTCAGGGCTGGCTGGCAATCTCCCCATAATAAAAATGTGGATTTGGACTCTATTCTAAGCCATATAAATTTTAGTGTATAACAAGGTAAAGCCTATGAATACTTGGTCTGAGTCTTAAAAGATGAGGATTGCTGGTGGGTAAATGAATGGACGGTGGCAAGAATTAAACAATTTCCGAGCTTTGTGTTCTAGATGGTTATTTCAGACATTTGAGGGTGCATCCACTGACCTTGTGAGGTTATTGAACCATTGTGGTGCTGCACCTAGATCCTTGGGAGCTGCTGTGATTGGCCGTCTCCATCTGCTCACATTGTCTCTGAGTATTTGACTGGAAGGACTCTGTGGACACGGACATATTTCCTTTCCATCACTTCAGGCAAGGTTCCCAGTACAGCATCTGCTAATCTTGGAAATTATTGTTATTTTAATCAACATGTTTGAACATGTTCTGACACACATTTGATGTAGATGAGATTGAATCTGAACATTCATGTCCAGGTGTAGGGGCACTATCAGTATTACAAGCGCCGTGTCCTTGAAAATTGTAGACTCTCCCCTGTGCTTTGCTTACAGGCCCAATTTATTTCAGAATGATTCTTTCCAGTCACAAAGCATGTCTCCTTTAAGCAGTACAGCCAGCTGTAACCGGGCCTGATAACACCTGCTTATAACAGCTCCCAGTTAATCAGTGGTGGGACTAGCACTGGCCGGATGCTGTAACTGTTCAAAGCTGCATGCAGCAGGGAGTTGGCCTGGTGCCTGTCATACAATCAATGGATAGAGTTTCATTGCACTTCAATATCCCATCCTCTTGATGTGATGGTATTGAACTTAAACCTCCTACTAACTTCATTCCTCTGCTTGCCTATCTGAGTTTCCCTTTAATGCAATAACTAATCAGATGCAACGTATTTGTGACTGGTTAGATAGTATGTTTTACACCATTTCCCCAAGTTACAACTTCCCCCGGGTATGATCACTGAGTACTTTGGGATATGTTTGCTTTCCACGTTAATATTAATTACTAAATTGGGCAGCAGGAGCGAATCTTTAAGTTTAAGCTGTAAATTTCAGAGATGATAGAAAAGCATTTTCAAACGAGGTAAAGAACATTACAAGATTGATTTGTGCAAATGATTTGTTGCTGTAAAACATGTATATGGTCCAGTCTTAAAGTTATGCCAATGCTGCTTATAGCAAAATCATTAGTAATGGATATTAGTCTCATGCTTTGTGGAATAGCAGTGTATATGTATCACCACATTAAAATAAAACAATTTCCGTATAATTAAAGTTACATTTAATTGGTTATTTTAAGGTGTGACATTTGCAACACTATGGAAACACAAAATGTGAAAGAGAGGGTGAAATGTTATATGGTCCTGAACAAAGTATGGTGAGAAATCTGGTAGGCTTGTGCAAGAAAACTAATAAGGCTGTTCTTGGCATTGCGAGAAACTCATTGTATTTTTTTAATTAAGTTCCCAACGTTGAAATGAGAGTCTCACTAGGCAGCAGCATGTTGTATATTAAGTAGGATTACTGCTTTTTAATGACTTTATTAACAGTAAATCGTGCCACATTATTATCTATTAATAGCTTTCCATTGTATTAATAGCTTTCTCTCTGTGAGCAAACTGGATGGCAACAAGTCTCTATGTGGAAGTCAGAGTAGGTGCCCAGTGACTCCAGCTTACCTCACGTTGCAAAGAAACTCCGTATTGGTCACCAGACCCCAACATCTCAGCACACGCCTCCATGGGCAATGATCAACATGCACCTCACATCTACAGGCATTGTCAGCTGATATTGCCAGCCTCTAAGAACCCTCATGGCACGTCTCCAAATTACATACTGCACATCAGTGCTGAACCTTTGGATGCACTGGTAACTTCCATTATAATGCTGCAGCAAGGACACTTTGTACTCACGAGCACACACCAAGCTCATGGAATGGTTCATGTTGCATTACAGGGCAGTTTGCTGGCTCTCTTATTACTCACTCACTTTGAGCCTAACTCAGTGCTCATGGCATCCCTACCTTGCCTTGATTTTTTTGCACCTTGTCCCTCAGTCAAGGATGCGAGACTCACACTTATCCCTGTATTATCAAACTGTTTAGTACAGACTCAAGACCTGGAGCTTGCCATGGTTGTCAGCAGTTCCCAGTGATGTCAAGAGAGATAGCTCTCAGTGAGATGCTCCTGGTACAGCAAGTTTTAAACAGTGTCTGACAAGAGTCCAGCAGCTTGGGTCTAGTCAGTCAGCCCCCTCAGTCTGTTCATATAAGGGCTGAGAAGCTGAATGTTAGGCTTCTCTTTTTGACTATTTCTGCCTTATGGTAAACTGCTTCTTTTTAGAAGGAGAGTGAGGTAGGATTTAAGGGAGATAAAAGCAGGTGGCACAGCTAATACTTTTGATGCACATGGGAGGTGTTCCAAGGGGACAGGCAGCATTGAGGGCATGCTGGGTTAATACTGTCAGTGTTAGGGAGGGTGATAGAGAGTGAGGAACAATGTTGCAGGCAATAATGAGAATGGTAGAACGTAAGCCTTGCTGGGAAGTTGGCACCGAGGTAGAGATAAAGTGAGCATGAGGTATCAGAGAGAAGGTGGCACTTAAGCTGGCAGAGTGTAGAAGGTCGCTAACCTTCTTCCTGTATTACTGTGTTTTCCTACAGATGCTGCAGGTGGTTGAGACTGCATTGATCTCTGCTGGCATGGTCTGGTATCGTGCCCTCCACTGCTGTTTTTAGGGGAAAAGTATGACCTGCTTGTGCAGCACTCTGCCAGAAGTGCCTTTAGTTCCCTGTTCACAAAGGGACCAATCTTCCTTCCTCTGTCATGTCTGGAATGAATGCCAGGAACCACACAGGGTAGATACAAATTGACAGCGTTTGTCTGGGTGCACACGGGGATTTTAAAGATGATGCTGGCATTAGGAATGTTGAACCATTCTGGGGATTCCCAGCAGTGGCGAGTTGTGGCAGGTATGGAAGGTGGTAGAATTGTGCTAGAAACACACAAGAGTGCCAAAGGGGCAGGATAGGTAGGCAACAAAGGGCAAGTTTGCAATATGTAATAAAAGAAACTTCACAAACTGGACACTTAGTGAAATTAATTTATAATCAGGCCTGTGAGAAATATTATTATGATGCATACCAAACTATCTCATAACTTAGTGCTCCGTACTTTGAAACTTAAAATATCATTGATGGAACATTTAATAGGAGTCACACAACATTGGTAACTGCTGTTTAACTGGAGTGTACTCCATCCAAGCAAAGGGATCAGGACTCATTATGAAGTCAAGCAAGTAAGGCAGATCTGCATTTAAACAAGAAGAAATGTGGGTGACATTTCAGGAACTGGGGTCTCCGCAAAGTCTTCTCCACCGCTGCCTCATGGGGTCCGCAGTCACTACCAGTCTCCAATATTAATCTGTCAAGAACATTATTCCCAAGCTATCTCAGCTTTAAGGGAATTTTTGGCACTGACCCCTGACAGTGAGATGATTCAACATGATATGGATTTGGCAATGAAGGGGTTGTTGGGTGAGGACATAAGTCAAGGGCAAGAAAGAATACAGCTGCCAGTAATAACACACTATGAAAAAAGAACGGCATTCCACGGAGGTGCTTGGTTGAAGGTGCATTTATTGCTTGGAGCTTGCTGCCCAGTACTTGCCTCATTAACTGGAATTAGAACCTTTCACAATGTGAAATCACATTTACTGGGAGCTTTGTTACAGTTCAGGGATATGATCCAACTCTCTTTCACAATGAAACAAACTACAGAATGTTAAAAGTATTGAATGTCTTGAATGACCATAGCTTATGTACATACTCAACATCACAGGGTGCTCACTCAGAAATTTGTAGCATTAAGTTGTACAATTCCATAATAATCAACAGAATTCCAGAAACAGCAGACACTGTGCATGAAAAATTGATTTAACTGAACTGATTTTTAAAAAAGGTCAGAGAGGAATATGGCGTAAGTGTGCCATGGAACCAAGGCTTCACCATAAACTTGAATTCATCCAAATCTCACTGGTCTTATCCTTGCTCAAAGAATTTTCAACACAGCATATGTGATCCTAATGGGAAAGAATGGATGTGCTCCTTGAACCAACATTGCTCTTTGATTCTTTGGAGCTGCCACCAATAAACTTCACAAGAAACTTGATTTAAAAAAAACCATTCCAAATGAAAGGAAACATTTGGACTCAAGTAAAAGCTTATAGATAGATTAAAGGGAGATCTGTGGATAGGTTTGGTTGTGAATCCCAGAGTTTAGCACCTAGGCACCTGAATTATGTGACTGGGAAGTTTAAACAGAGATAAGGAATGGTTAACTCCTGAAGAGATTTGAATACATGGATTGGAATTTTAAATTTAGTTTTGAGCCAGAGATCTGAGAGCACAGTGATGGGACTCAGGACAGATAAAATACTGATGCACCATGAGCCATTCTATTAAATCAAAGGCATTATATAAGTTCAACTTATTATTGTACATCAAAACATTCTTATCCCGTGATTTTGGATTTTGCAGAAAAATACAGCTTATATAGATCATTGATTTATAAGGTGCTTTTCTTCAAGTCCATTACCATGTTAGTTATTACAAATTTGGAGAATCGTTTATATATTTTGCCATTTCTAGTCTATTGTTTCTCTCTGTGTAGTGAAATTTAAAGATTTCATATTCTTGTGACTGGTGTATCAATTAATTAGGATCAATGAAAGTAAATTCAGGAGAATTAATTAACAATAAGTACATAGCAGCTGCTCAATGCTGCTTGACCATGAATATAGTACAACATTTGCCTGCAGCTACATCCTCTGATAATTAGATTTCCGACAAAGAAGGCACAGAATTTTTACTTGGCAGTGGTTACTGGCAAAAGAAAATGAAGTTGACAGCATTCGCTTCCTTCCCAATTTCCTGTTTGTCATCATTGTGCACACTTTGTACACTCTTGTCCTCCCTTCAATTCTTAATGTTCAGCAACTGTTATTAAAAAGAGACACCTGCAGGGATCAATTTTCAAACCAGATGATAATCAGAGTGTAAAGAAAAGATATTATTATAACATGTCTAATTCCTGAAGCCACGTTGGTGTACTCTCTGCAGCTGCTTAATTGCTAGGCTTTAAGGATTGGACCCCCACTAGGAGCCTTAAGCTTTAGGGGAGGACAGAGCAATTCGAGGCCTAAGGAAGATTTCTGCATCTGTATTTTTCAAGCTGCTAATCATGTAGAAGTTCCTTGAATGACTTTTAAAGTGTTAAAGTCTGCCACATCGCACGTATTAGCATTAAATTGTCCTTTCACGCAGAACACAGCATGAACTTTCAACTCTTATCAGATCAATTATTTCTGCTTTAACAAAAACAGAAGTTGCTGGAAAAGCTCAGCAGGTCTGGCAGCATCCGTGAAGAGAAATCAAAAAGTTAACATTTCGGGTCTGGTGATCCTTCCTCGGAAAAGTAGCTACCACCAGTTCTGGGGAAGGGTCACCACGCTCGAAATGTTAATTTTGATTTCTCTTCAAAGATGCTGCCGGACCTGCTGAACTTTTCCAGCGACCTCAGTTTTTGCATTCACAGTTCTTTTGTTTTTTATTTGCTTTAGTTTTGTTCTAGTTTTCAGATATACCATTAGGGGGAGGTAGAGAGCAAAGGTGAGGCATTAAAGTTTGACAAGTTGCTAAGCAAGTTCCAGCAAGGGTGCACTCTGGGTTACTTAGCAACTGGTTACTGTAGAATTGGCAGAAGGATGGAAGATTGCTTGCTAACTTTCTCAGATGAAAAATGGTTCATGATGCAGAGGGAAAAAAGAAAATAACAGGGTTGAAGCTGTATGATAACACTTCATAAAGCTTGACCTAATTTCTAAGAGAAGCGTTTGGCAGATATGGTGCCCAACTAGGGAAGAGAACAAGGATATTCTAAGGGTAGACTTCTCAAAATAACTACAGCTATTAGTATTTTTAGTCTCCAGAATGATAGAGTGCAAAAGGGTACCGAAAGTTAAACACATTTACGGTGTACTGTTCAATCAATTAATTCACTTGCTTTTGCTGTAATAAATTAGGTTGGTTATTAAAGGAAAGTCACCTTTTTTAAAATTAAGAAGGAATACAAAGTCATTGTAATTAAGTAATAAAACCGTTTTAGTGGAAATGAAACAATAGTTCAAGCACATTATTTAAGCTAGTTAGAAAAATACATCAATTTAATTCCATTGTCTCCATGCAAACATAGTCTGCCATGTCACATAATTGTATTCTTTTAGAACAAATCTAACTGCAATAAAAAAATCAGTAGTGGTTATGCCATCTTATCACAAAGAACTGTAGTGTAGAATTTATCTTCAACTGCTGGATATTGGAAGTCCCTTGCTGTATTGCTATAGCTCTGAAATTATTTTCCTTTCAATTGTTCCCTTTGAAAGTTGCTATTGTAATTTCAACAATCCCCCTTTGCAGGTAATGCATTCCAGATTACAGCTCACTGTGCAACAAATTGTTTCCTGAAGTTATCTTTAATTGTACTTGAGCAACATCAAGGAGGGAGGGACAGTGACTGGACTCTGTTAGAATGCAGATACTGAGCTAGATGTATGGATTAACAAAGAAAGGACAAAATCAGTGTATTTTGGAGTCAGTGAAAGGTGTGGGAACATTGAAGAAAATAGCTGAAGAAATTGAAATCATATGGCCATCTGTCACAGAGTGAAAGAAGAAATATGGCGAGTTGGGAAAAAGCTGCTTCAAAGAAGAGGAGGAAGGCCTAAGACTAATGTAGTGGTGGGAAATTTAAATGTAGCAGTATTGGATGAGGAACAGGACACCAATAGGACAAGATAGTTAAGTATGATCAACTGGTATTGTGGCGACCCCAAGAAAAAATAGAAGAAGCTCAAAGAAGTTACCTCAGTTTAGAATAGGATCTTGACTAGATGGGCCAATGGGCAGGGAAGTAGCAGATGGAGTTTAATTCAGATAAATGTGAGGTACTGCATTTTGGGAATGCAAATCTTAGCAAGATTTATACATTTAATGGTAAGGTTCTAGGGATTGTTGCTGCACAAAGAGACCTTGGAGTGCAGGTTCATAGCTTCTTGAAAGTGGAGTCGCAGGTAGATAGGACAGTGAAGAAGGCATTTGGTATGCTTTCCTTTATTGGTCAGAGTATTGAGTACAGGAGTTGGGAGGTCATGTTGCAGCTATACAGGACATTGGTTAGGCCACTGTTGGAATATTGCGTGCAATTCTGGTCTCCTTCCTATCAGAAAGATGTGAAACTTGACAGGGTTCAGAAAAGATTTACAAGGATGTTGCCAGAGTTGGAGGATTTGAGCTATAGGGAGAGGCTGAACAGGCTGGGGCTGTTTTCCTTGAGGGGTGACCTTATAGAGGTTTACAAAATAGGAGGGGCATGGATGGGATAAATAGACAAAGTCTTTTTCCTGGGGTGGGGAAGTCCAGAACTAGAGGGCATAGGTTTCGGGTAAGAGGGGAAAGATATAAAAGAGACCTAAGGGCCAACCTTTTCACACAGAGGGTGGTACATATATGGAATGAGCTGCCAGAGGAAGTGGTGAGGCTGGTTCAATTGCATTTGGATGAGTATATGAATAAGAAGAGTTTCAAGTAATATGGGCCAGATGCTGGCAGATGGGACTAGACTGGGTTGGGGTATCTGGTTGGCATGGATGGGTTAAACTGAGGGGTCTGTTTCCATGCTGTACATCTCTATGACTCTATGACTCTAAGTTACCTCTCGTTATTGGCCAATCATCTTAAGACTGTCCCTTCCTGCTAATCCTTATGTCACTGGAAACAGTTTCTCTTCACTTACAGTATCAAAACCATTCAAAATTTCGATTAGATTAGATCAGATTCCATACAGTGTGGAAACAGGGCCTTTGGCCCAACAAGTCCACACTGACCCTCTGAAGAGCAACCCAACCAGAACCATTCCCCTATATCTACCCCTGACTAATGCACCTAACACTACGGACAATTTAACATTTCTATCAAAAATCTTCTCAAACTTCTCTGCTCTCAGTAAAACAACCTCAGCTTCTTTAATCACTCTAAGTGATTGTAGCTTCTTACCCCTTGGTCCATTTTAATGAATCTCTTTGGCACCCTCTCCAAGTCCTTGACATCCTTCCTCAAATGTGATGGCCCAAAGTGAACAGAATCGTTAAGGTCCAACTGGTCAATCATGGAATCCCTATAGAATCAGACCATTTGTCCCCTCAAGTCCACACCTACCCTCTGGAAAGTGACCCAACCTCCCACCCTCCCCCCCCCCCCCCACCCTATCCCTGTAATCCTCCATTTCTCATAGCTAACCCACCTAGCCTCCACATCCCTGGACATTATGGGCAATTTAACAGGGCCAGTCCACCTAACCTGCACATCTTTGGACTGTGGGAGGAAACCAGAACATCCAGATGAAACCCATGCAGACATGGGGAGAATGTGCAAACTCCACACAGACAGTTGCCTGATGCTGGAATTAGAAACCTGGCACTACAATACTAACCACTGAGCCAGCATGTTGCCATAGTGCTTTAATGATTTAACATAACTTCCTTTCTTTTATGCTCAATTCTTCTATTAATAAAGCCAAAAATCTTTTGTTTGCAGATATACCAGTATATATAAAAATATTGCGACACATTCTTTTTTTGAATTTGGAGATGCCAATGTTGGACTGGGGTGTACAAAGTTAAACATCACACAACACTAGGTTATAGTCCAACAGGTTTAATTGGAAGCACACTAGCTTTCGGAGCGTCACTGAAGGAGCAGTGCTCCAAAAGCTAGTTTGCTTCCAATTAAGCCTGTTGGACTATAACCTGGTGTTGTGTGATTTTTATCTTTATTTGAAGATATCATTCAACGATCATTGATAAGTTTAAAAGAATTAAACAGTCTATTTCTTTTGAGAAGCACATGAAACAATCACTTTTCAAAAGTGATTAACTTAGTTTTGTCATGTGTTATAACATGTAGGTCAGAAAAGCAAAAGCCTTTCTTGTCCTGTGTTATTCTGACAGCTAAGAATACTGAAGTTGAATAGCTTCAGTTATTTAGGGATCTTTCTGCTCTCAAGACCTGATGTCCTTATTATCTTCTCCAAGTTGAACATCTTTCCTGTCCACTTTTTATTTTAATTTCTAGGATTGAGAATATATTGGAACCTGGCCTTTATGACAAATGGCACTCATTTTTTTTTGAGTACCTGTTCTAGAGGCTTTGATGACAGAGGTGGTAAGAATATGTCTCATATAAGCAGGAGAGATGGATTCACCATCCAAAGGCAGCAAGATAGATAGCTGTGAAGGTCTAGGCGAGGCCTAAAGGCAGGAGGCAGTGAGGACTGCAGATGCTGGAGATCAGAGTTGAGAGTGTTTTGCTGGAAAAGCATAGCAGGTCAGAAGAGTTGACATTTTGGGCAAAACTCTTCATCAGGAATGAGGCTGGAGACTTGGGGGTGGAGAGATAAATGGTAGGGGGTTGGGGCTGGGGAGAAGGCAGCTGAGAGTGCGATAGGTGGATGAAGGGCAGGTAAAGGTGATAGGTCAGAGAGGAGGGTGGAGTGGATAGGTGGGAAGGAAGATTGACAAGTGGTACATGTTCTGAGGGCAGTGCTGAGCTGGAAGGTTGGAACTGGGGTAATATGGTGGGAGGGGAAATGAGGAAACTAGTGAAGTCTACATTGATGCCCTGATGTTGAAGGTTCCAAGGCATGAGATTAGGTGTTATTCTTCCAGGCATCAGGTGGTGAGGGAATGGGGATGGAAGAGACCCAGGACCTGCATGCTTCAGTGGAGTCGGAGGGGGGAGTTGAAGTGTTCAGCCACGGGGCAGTGGGATTGGTTGGTGCGGGTGTCCCAGAGGTGTTCTCTAAAGTGCTCTCTAAGAAGGCGTCCAGTCTCCCCAATGTAGAAGAGACCACATCAGGAGCAACGGATACAATAAATGACATGTGTGGAAGTGCAGGTGAAACTTTGATTGATGTGGGAGGCTCCTTTGGGGCCTTGGACAGAGGTAACCTTATATGATTAGTGAAGGTCAGTGAACTAAACTTCAAGTGTTACATTGCACCTTCTGAACAGTAATGTAGTGATTGGAACCAAGTGGATCTTATTGACTATGCGATCCTTGGTTTGGGTTGTTAACCTGGGTCAGGAAGCCCTGGCTGACCAATACAACAGAGGATTCAGAATTTCCTCAGTTCAGGGACTGACTCCGAGTCAGCCAGTATATTGTGCACATGTAAATAAAGGGTGACTTGGTGATGGGATATCGGCCTCTGTGCAGTTATTTCAGGGGACAAAGTTTGGTGCTGGAACCATGGAAGTGGCGAGATTGATGTGAGGTCAAGTCCTTTGACTTACAAAGTTTGGGTAATAAGGCGGTCTTGAACAAACATGTGGATCACCTGAAAGCTACTACTTTGCAAATGGGGCTGGAGCAAAACCTGTCTGGCCCCTCAGAACAGCCAGAAAGTCTGTCAGAAACCATGGGTTCTCCGCTATGTCTCAGAATCCAAGACGGATGCAGCCTGAATACCAGGAGAAGAGATGGTCTGGACGCAAAAGACGGACTACGGTCCAGTGCACACTGCCTGTGTCGGAGTCCAAGTCAGAGGAACTGGATCTGGGGTGAAAATATCAAAGGAAAAACAAAATCAAATATCAAATATCAAGCTAAAGACCAGGCCTACATCCCGGACTTAATGGGGGAAGGATGTAGTGATTGGAACCAGGTGGCTCTCATTGACTATGAGATCCTGGATTGGGATTGTTAATTTGGGCCAATCAGGACTGACTCAGGCCAGTGCACTGTGTATATGTAAATAAGGGAGACTTGTCCACCCTGGTCAGGGAGGCTAACCAGAGAGTGACAATGAAAACACAGTGCTTGACTTCACACTTGCCTCCACAAGCTCAGACACTGATGCTGTGTGTATCAAGCAAGTTTAGCTCAGAGGGATTGCAGAAGTGCAGATGTGGTAGTGTGCGCATCTTCCAAATCTGTGATTCATTGAGGCAACCCACAAAAGAACACCGATGGTTCTGCATAATGAAATACTTGAAGCATTGAGAAGCTTACTAAAAATTCAAAGAGCAAAGAGAAATATTGAACTAATGTAGCACAAAGTTTGGAGCTCATCTTTTCAGGTGTGGCAGTGTTGACGATTACCAGCAGCAGACGTTTCAATCAACAAATGATAATAGAGTTTGATAAGCGTTGTTGAAGTTTCCAGTGCAGCACAGGAGGTTTCTACCCAATATCTGGCTGTTTCAATGAATACTCAGACTGAAGTAAATTTAGGTTACTACCATACCATGTTAGACTACTGCTATTGTGACTGTAGATTAGTGAACATAAAAGAGTTTGCAGAGTGCACATCAATCCTGTAATCTGTCTGCCAAATGGCTACTGATAGTTCTGAGATGCCATCTTGGGGGAGTAGCCATGCCTTTTGGATCACAATCCTGCTTTCCTTCAGGAAGACAATATTCATACTCCTATTTGTACTGCCATACAGTGTCTGAGCTGCATCTGACAATCAATCATCCCAGACTGCTGCCGCCTTTTCTGAGATGGTGCAGTTTAGAGATGACCTTTCTAGCATGGAACTACTCAAGGGTGTCTTGGAAGACCATCTACAGACTGGTCAGTAAACATGATGATTCACCAGCTGTAGCTATTGAGATATCACAAAATAGGAGCATTAGATTAGGTAAAACTAATGGAAGACAGGCACAAAGGAATTGCAGAATGGTGATGAGTTGACTTTTGTATGTAATTCATTGGTAAGTTTGCTTTGGAATGGTATTTTGTTCCAGTTTTTACTTTTGCTTTGTAACAATGGGATGTTGTAATGGTCAGTGACAAACAGAAGGTAATAAATAAGAATCAAACAATAGAATGCCAGAGAAATTCAGCAAGTCTGGCAGCAGCTGTGGAGAGAGAAACAGAGTTTACATTTCAAATCTGGTATGACTCTTCATCAGAACTTGTGAATGAGAATGTTTGTAAATAAAGAGCTAAGTTTGTGCTTCATTTGAATTATTTCTCCTTTTCACACTTTCATTTATACCCATTTTACATCTCTATTACTCTTTCACCACAGTTATCAACCCTTATGTCGTTTAGTCTGGACTCCCTCGCCAACTGTTCTGCTTGCTCCTCCTTCTCTTTTATAACAGCATAGAAACCACAATTTTCCAACTAGTTTGAAGAATTATATCAGACTCAAATGGATACTGGCAGACCTGCTGCATTTGTTTGTTATATTTCGGATTTCCAGAACCTGCAGTATTTTACTTTCAATTTCAACTGTCTTTGTCGTATTTGCTTTTGTGATACCAGCCATTATAAGCTTGTGGCTCGGGTAATTTGATACCACCAACTGAGTCCTAACAAGATATTGGCATAGCAGTATTGCCACTAGGCTCAAACTGATGGTCTGAGGCTAAGTGTTTAAATCCCACAATGGCAGCTGGTGGAATTTAAATTTAACAAAAAAAATCTGGAATCTAAAATGCTAATATCAGTATTGATAACCATGAAACTCTCATTGATTTTTGCAAACATTTATTTGATTCACTAATGTCTTTTAGGGAAGAAAATTTACAGTCCTTATCTGGTTTGGTCTGGTCTAGATGTGATTTTGACTAGCAGCATTGTGGTTGATTCAAACTGCCCTCTGATTTAGGAAGTCATTCAAGGTGAGGGAAAATAGCGATAGACAACAAATGTTACCTGGGGGCTCTTGTAGTGTAGTGGAAGTGACCCTACCTCTGTAGCTAGCAGGTCTGGGCTCAAATCCCACCAGCTCCAGAGGTATGTCAGGTTGGTTGAAAATAAAATGCTGCCATTGTCAGTAACACCACATCCCAAGAGAGAATAAAAAGTTCCTTAAACAAGATGTGGTTTATTGCGTGATAGCAATCGGGTACAAGTTACATTCGTAATAATAAACATCATCAGTAAGACTACATGAAGACGTATGTATATAGGTTTGCACTCCACGAGGTCATTAGTTGTTTTGTCTTATCCCCCCACATACCTGTGCGATATCTCACGATGGGTGAACCTTAATATGGTGTCCAACATTAAACCTTTCAGAACAATCTGCAGCTGTAGCCTGGAAGATGCCAACATGTAAAAGTTGATTGGCACAATCCCCTTTCCAGCCATTGGCAATGAGGCCATTGCTTTGCTCTGAGACTACAATTGAGATTACAGAAACTGGCAGGTAATATCTTTAACTGACATGCAGCCACTGCACATGGTATTCTGAGATGATGCTCAGCTAGAAGAATTGCTCCCTGAAAATCTGAATTGTGGATAACGTCTTCTCATTTTCCTTTCTCACTCTCTCATCCCTCCATCAGCTCGACATTCGCTGCATGGGTCTCTAATCATTTTTCAAATCATATGATATTCCAGGAGAATGCCTGCTAATGTTTGGGAGTAACTGGTCTCTGAAGAAGCCTTTGTCACACTACTCCCTACATACTTTGTAAACTGAATCAACTATGGAGAGCAGCGAATGCAGGCAGTAGAAATCAATCAGCAACTTAGCTGTACTAGTTGCTTATCCCTTTGAAGAGAACTGGTGAAGGGATCTTTCTGTTGTTGAATGTGTGTTGAATTGTGAATGATTAAGAAATGGTCGTGGCTGGAGCTTAGTGTTCCACTGATGTGGGTTGACATCTTAATCTGTTTGCTCTGTAGACTGCTAACAGACACTCCTTATGGTGCCCTAGTAGAGGCAAAAATATGCATTTACCCTATAACGCTATACTATAACTCTATATTATTGAATCTTGTGGCATTGTACTTGCAGTGTTATGTGCAGCTTTTGTCCCCTTACAAGGGGCAAGAGTATAATTTTGACAGAGAGTGCAGTGGGATTCATTAGACTAATTCTCAGAATGCTGTGACTGTTTCATAAGGCATGATTGAGCACTGTGTTATTTACAATTTAGAAGTATTAGATGTGATTTCATTAAAAATAACAGCATGTTTTAAGAAAATAGTTGCAGAAGGGCTGTTTCCTGTCATTTTAAGTCTGACATGAGAACATAGAACATAGAATATTACAACACAGTACAAGCCCTTCGGCCCTTGATGTTGCGCCAACCTGTGGAACCAATCTGAAGCTTATCTAACCTACACTAGTGCATTTTCATCCATATGTTTATCTAATGACCATTCAAGTGCCTTAAAGTTGGTGAGTCTACTACTGTTGCAGGCAGGGCAAAGAATTTCTTCACTTAGACATAGTCAGTCTTGGAATTGTCTACCCAGAGGATTGTGGAAACTCAGATTTGCTTGGAATAGAGATTGATAGATTTATGGATACAAATGACATCAAGGGGCTGAATAGCCTACTTCTGATCCTATGCTGTTATACTGTCTGAAGGTCTAATGGTGCTAATCACACCCAAAGAAAACAAGCATGAACAAGTTCAATTTCTCAAGTAATAGAAATATTTAAAATTGGTGATGATTGAAGTAACATACCTTTCAAACCCTTCAGTTGCTTGATTTGCTTTTGCTCATAAATGCTGATAAGTAATTTGCCTTTAAGTACATTCCACATGGACCCATATAAGATACTTATTGTCATCACAGATGCAATTTACAGGCTTTTCCATTAAGCAGCAACTCACAAAAAAATTCTGACAATAGCTTTCATTTTAACTTAATAACTTGTGCAAAACAGACTGCTGGTATCAGTTGACATTGATATCTGCTCAGAGAGGCACAGGGACATAAGATTCCAGTTTCACTACTGACACTACTGACACTAACTACCGGCCAACAGAAAGAGTTCTGCATTTGTGTGCTCATATGTATCTAAAGCCAACATTGATATCTAAAACCAGACCGTGCAATTCATGGATCTTTGTCCAAATGTGAAGATAGAATCATACCTCAGCTTGTGCTTGTGCAAAGGTGAAGGTAAAAATGAACAGCTTTCTCAAATTTGATTTGTTTTCATGATTTACATGACACAGATTAGATCAAAATTAAAATTGTTTTGCATTGATTTCAATTGTGGTGTATCAAGTATATAAGAATCTCGACTATATTGAAACAATTGTGAGTCACTTTATCTTGGATTGTTGTTATAGCTTTTTGTTTTATTAATTAGGTCATATACCAAACGTGCTGGCGAATTAACTTGGTTATTCAACTGAGGAGAAGGGCATTATTATTCCAGTAATGATTTTACTTTTCACAGGCTGTATACAATATTGATTCAGAGATTTTAACCTCAGTTTCAATATTCAGTTTCAAAAGACAGAGGAAAAACAGCTATTTGTTAGGATAATGATCTGGTTTTCACATTGAAATTAGTTGCCAATTCGTTGACAGGAGCATTGGTCAATGCAACAGATGAAGGATTTGATTTTATGGTAAATCTTAAATCTTGTACAAGTTGGAAATTGAAAGTGACCCTTTTGAAATCATTTTCAGAATTATTAATTCTTAGATGTGGGATTCAAAATTCCATCAGCTTGGTCCTGTAAGGGTTCACCCAATTTTACCTTTTTTTTTGTTATGGCAGATGTAGGGTTGTTGAATTTTCAATCACTCATACTTATTATGCAGTATCACAAAACTTTAATATATCCTTTGCACTGAACAGTTTCATTAATGTGCGCTGAAATGTGGTTCCTTTTCTGTCTTTAAGACTACTCAACATTCAACCCATAGAAACAAATCATGTATTCATATCTAAGCACCTAAAACAGCCTGTTACAATGTATATCCTACTGATCTCAGCCAAATCTATGTAATACAACCCATGATGTTTAATCATTGCCTGTCTCAAAGTATACCAGTGTATAATGATTACTGCTGAATTAAAATAATTAAATATTATATTTTACATATTATTGATGTTTGACTCCTATAGTTTCTACGTAAACTAGCTTGACACCAGGACTTCTACTTTTAAATTACTGCCAATATTCAAGTAACAGTTAATCTCATGTGAAAGCCTAATTTGCCCCTTGATTTTTAATTAAAAAACTGCAACACCTATATACTTACCACCCAGTATCACTTTGCCCTTTTGTAAACCTACTGAAAAGAATCGTAAAACACTGTATCTTTGAAGGTAATTGTTCAGCTCCTTGCGTCTGTGCACATACCTTTGGCTCTATTAGCACTATGTTTGGGTAAGGTTTGGCAGGAACAGTCTCCAACCTGTCAGCTCTGTGGTATCAAGTTGAGGGAAAAGGATGCATTTCAACCTCTCTAAAATGTCACTTGTGTAAAAGTTGAGTTTTAAGACTAACCTTTCGGCCAAAAGTAAAATGGGAGGAGGGGACAGGTGGCGCGGAGGTAGATGGGGAAGGTGTGTAGTATGACATTTAACCAGGTATATAAGATAGAACTCAAAATTACAAACAAACGCAGTTGACCTGTGAGTTTTTGGGAAAAAAGGTTAAGGTGTCAGATGGAAACCATTTCTCAAAATAATTATATTTTTCTCTTCTGCAATGTTAAATCTTGTTTATATTACCAATGAATTGTTATATTGCAATTGTAATGGAAGGACAATCACTCACCAGTGATTACAAACTATTTACCTTTTAGATTTTAGAATACTATCAACTGTGTTTAAACAATCTAAGAGATAAAGTTCTGTCATAAATTCCAATCATGAGTAGGACATTAGCTAATTCTTCCAATCCCATAAAACTACCTCAGTCACCGGTCAGTCCTGAGTTAATTCGTCTATCTGAAATGTTACAATTGATTTCAGTCCTTCAAAAATGAAAAGGGAGTAAAACAGAAACACATTGTCTAATGTTACATTTAGTGAACTTTGCTACAAGCTGTGATCCTCAGCTTTCTCTTCCACTCAAAAGGTCATGGTTTAAACCCTGCTATCTAGTCCTAACACGAGGACCTATGAAGTATCAAGACTGATAATTCACTGCAGTGTTGTTAGAGCATAACACTTTTACCACACCCTATAAGGTATTGTTTAGTCTTTTATGGCAGACAGAAATTCCATGGGAACACCATGGGAACATACATAAATCTGGGTGAGATGGTCTTAGGAGGTTTGGTACAAATGCAAGGGCCAAATAGCCTTTTCTGCACTGTCAGAATTCTGTGATTCCATGAGTTGTCCCACTATGCAGCCTTTGAAAGGTTATCAGTTGCAATGGCCTTTTAGCATGGTATTCGGCTGTCTGGGCTTCCTGGTTGACAGCATATGCTAATGGCAGTCGTGAAGAGGCAGGGACAAGACTGGCAGCATTGGCATTCAGATATTCCTGCTTTGTGATGTTTATCGTAGTACATAGGATTTCAGACATCATTTCTAACATATCAAATGTGTTCCTTTATTCAGTCTTGAAAAATACATGTAAGAGACACTGGAGAGTGTTTAACAGCTGTTAAACCACACTCCAGCAAGGAATCAGTGTTATAGGAAAAAATTGGAGTGGGGAGAAAATAATAATAGAAATAATAGATGCATACAATTAAACTAATTCCATAGACATTACAGTCTCTGGAATCCATTTGTAGTGGACATGAACAGTAAAGTTTCCAAATGTGTCAAAATTAATTCATGCTTTGTTGGATATCATGATCAGGAATGTCAGTTGATCTGCAAATTTCTTTGATTAAATTATCTATAATTGCAGGAAATGAAAGTGAATTAGCCCTACCATGTCTCTATCAGGAATCATTTCTCCCCCTATGGTGTTAATCAAATGATGCATGTTTATCTTTCAGAGATTTTCATCTGCATCTGTAAGCAGTAATTTGTGGTTTGTCATCTCATGGTTTCACAATACGTATCTGTCACGGGAAGTCAAGATGAGAAAAAAAAACTAACAAACAGCTACGTGAGTGGACTTTTAAAGATTTTGAAGACCTAAAACCAACAAACAGAACATCTGGTTACTTATCTTTTTTTTGTGGGATGTGCTTTGTGCAATTGCAAATTGTGTTTATCTAATGACAATTACAAAATTTCATAAGTGGAGAAGTAATTGGGATTGTTAAAGCTGCTTATACAAATGTCTACCCTTTCTCTTTTATCCATGATGACAGTCATAATAGTCTTTTCCATAGCTACAGCAGGTACAGGCCACTCCAGATAAAAATCAAAGAAGGTTGCATGACTCCATTAAACAGGCTTACTTTCAACTGTGCCTGAAAGGTAATATAGTGAAATGCTGGGAAAGTTTGATGAGACATTCTGGGCTAATAATATATATACTATGAGAATCCTCTCACATTAGCAGATCGCTGACAAAGATAGCATTTCTATTCATGTTGAGTTGATAAACTGCTTCAATCCAGCTATTTGTTCAGAGAAGCCACCAGGATAATTGCATTGCTGTTGAAAGAAGGTTCAAAAGGTCATTGCACGATAATATCCCAGAGATGTGGAGAAGAGCAAGGCAGTTATTCATCAGCATTCTATTGTTTCACTACTTTTCCGCATATGCGAGCCCATTTATACATGAAAGTGAATGTTAAAGAAAACTGCCACTTAATGAGGTGCTTTTTGGGCATAGATAAAAGCTAGAGACCAGAATAGAAATGTTAGCTAATGCTTTGATTCTTTCTGGTTATTACTGCAGTTTCTGACTTATGATTACATTGGTATTGTATTGATCTGGCTATTTACATTGGGTGCTTTATCTTTTGCTGAAATGTGGAATGTCTATGCATACAACAGTGTGGGATATAGGTAAAGTAGTGTTACTTCTGCAATTATAATTACTTATGCAAGGTAAATGAACTCACACTAGTGTGTAATTGTTCCAACTAAGAGCTGAGTCAACTAAAATGCAAACTATGTGGAGGAAATACATAATTGTTTTTGTATTAGCTAAAATTGTATGCAAGAATGAAACGTGACTGCAAAACAATGGTAGATGTTACAGACAAATAGATAAGGTGCTGTGAGGATGTAGATTAAGCCAGATATGCTTGCACAAGCAGTAGTTATAAGCATCCGTTTCCCACTTTTACAGAAATACAGGAACAAACCCCAATTAAAAGGTCATAAGGTCAGTATGGTTGGGGAAAGCACAGATGGAGGGAGTAGATAATGGTGAAGAAAGGATAATATCTAACAATGGGCCACAGCAGGATGTGGTCAAACAGCCTTGTGAGGCCAGAAATAAGCGTTTTATCACAGACAAGGTCAGATAAGGCAAGAGATAAACAGGAGTAATGGGTGCCAGTCTTAGAGAAGTGGAAGATGTAAACGGGGAGGAGAAATGAGATTAAAAAATAGAAACCAAATTACATAAATATAGTGTATTTATTGAATTCAGGGTGTGTGTGTCCCTGCCTTGTAGACAGCGGATACCACACCCTCTGGCATGGGTAAAATAAATGACACTACTGATTCAGATCTTGTCTTGGACTGAAATTATTGAAGTGAGTGAGGTTTGTTTCTCACAACAGGGACTATCCTTCAAAGGTACCTAACTATTTCTGAGGAGCTTTGGACGTCTCAAGATGATGAAAGTTGTTGCATTATTATATATTCTTTCTTTCTTTATTCTTGCGAACATTTGTAAAGTTTGGAAAAGTGACACTATTTCTTACACAAAAATGAAGAGTAATGAGCAAGTGTGCTATCTATGACAACTCGTCTTTTTTTAGAAGACTTTCCAGACACCTGAAGAGTTGCATTTGTAATGATTAACATACTTAAACCTCACAATGTCATGGCATGTAAAGATTTTTGTTGAAAGTATTGTGCTGGAAAAGCGGCATCCAAGGAGCAGGAAAGTTAACATTTTGGGTAAAAGCCCTTCATCAGGAATGAGGCTGGGAGTCTCAGGGGTGGAGAGATAAATGGGAGGGGTGGGGCTGGGGGGAAGGTAGCTGAGAGTGCGATAGGTGCATGGAGGTGGGGGTAAAGGTGATAGGTTGGAAGGGAGGGATAGGTGGGAAGGAAGATGGACAGACGGGATGGGTCATGAGGGCAGTGCTGAGCTGGAAGATTGGAACTGGGATAAGGTGGGGGGATGGAAACGAGGAAACTGGTGAAATCCACATTGATGTTATGGGGTTAGAAGGTCCCGAGGCAGAAATGAGGCTTTCTTCCTCCAGGTGTCAGGTGGTGAGGGAGTGGCGATGTAGGAGACCCAGGACCTGCATGTTTTCGGCAGAGTGGGAGGGAGAGTTGAAGTGTTCAGCCACGGGGTGGTGGGGTTGGTTGGTGCAGAGATCCTGGAGATGTTCTCTGAAGCACTCTGCGAGTAGGCGTCCTGTTTCCCCAGTGTAGAGGAGACCGCGTTAGGAGTAACGGATATAGTAAATGATGTGTGGAAGTGCAGATGAAACTTTGATGGATGTGGAAGACTCCTTTGGGGCCTTTGAAGGAAGTGAGAGAGGATGTGTGGGCACTAGGTTTGCACTTCCTGCAGTCGCAGGAGAAGATCCCGGATGTGGAGGATGGGTTGTGGGGGCCTTGGACTTGATGAGGTAGTTGCGGAGGGAATGGTCTTTGTGGAAAGCGGTTAGGGGTGGGGAAGGAAATATATCTCTGGTGGTGAGGTCTGTTTGTAGTTGGTAGAAATGGCAGAGTATGATGAGATATATATGAAGGTTAGTGGGGTGGAAGGTGAAGACCAGGGCATTCTGTCCTTGTTGCGGTTGGAGGGGTGGAGTTTGAGGGTGGAGGTGCATCATCAATCACGTAGGAGGTGAAATTGCAGTCTTTAAAGAAGGAGGCCGTCTGGTGTGTTCATTGGTAGAATTGGTCTTCCTGGGAGCAGATGCGGCGGAGGTGGAGGATTTGGGAATAAGGATAGCACTTTTACAGGAGGCAGAGTAGGACGAGGTGTAATCCAGGTAGCTGTGGGAGTCGGTGGGTTTGTAGAAAATGTCAGTGTTGAGTCGGTCGCCGTTGATGGAGATGGAGAGGTCCAGGAATGAGATGGAGTTGCCTGAGATGGTCCAGGTAAATTTAAGGTCAGGTTGGAATGTATTGGTGAATTTGATGAACAGTTTAACCTCTTCATGGGAGCATGAGGTGGTGCCGATGCAGTCATCAATGTAGCGGAGGAAAAGGTGGGGCGTGGTGCTGGTGTAACTGTGGAAGATAGTCTCTTCCACATAGCCTACAAAGAGACAAGCATAGTTGGTCCCATGCAGGTGCCCATGGCTATCCTTTTCATCAAGAGGAAGTGGGAGGATTCAAAGGAGAAATTATTGAGAGTGAGGACCAATTCAGTCAAGCTTATGAGAATGTCAGTGGAAGGATACTGGTTGGGACATCAGCGGAGGAAGAAACAGAAGACTTGGAGGTCCTGGTCATGGCGGATGGAGATGTACAGAGACTGGATGCCCATGGTGAAGATGAGGCGCTGGGGTCAGGGAAACAAAAGTCTTGGAGGAGGTGGAGGACATGAGTGGTGTCCTGAACGTTTGTGAAGAGTTCCTGGACCGGGGGGATAGAACAGTATCGAGGTATGTGGAGATGGGTTTGGTTGGAGCAGGAGCAGGCTGAGACAACAGGTCAGCTGGGGCAGTCAGACTTATGGATCTTGCGTAGGAGGTCGAACTATGAGGCTGGAAACTGTGGGTGGGAGATCCCCTGACATAATGAGGTTGTGTATGGTCTGGGAGATGATGGTTTGGTGATGGGAGGTGAGGTCGTGGTCGAGGGGTGGTAGGAAAAGGTGACTTCAAGTTGGCGCCTGGCTTCAGCAGTGTAGAGGTCATTGAGTAAAACTACCAGTGCATCTCCCTTGTCCTCTGGTTTGATGGTGAGGTTGGGTTTGGAGCGGAGGGAGTGGCGGGCTGTGCGTTGTGAGGGTGAGAGGTTGGAGTGGGTGATAGGAGTGGACAGGTTGAGGTGGTCAATGTCCCGGCGACATTTGGAAATAAAGAGATTGAGGGCGGGTAACAGACAGGCACGGGGTGTCCAGGTGGATGGGTGTGTTGGAGGTGGGTGAAGGGATCGTCTAAAGGGAGTCTGGATGGAAAAAGTACGTTCGGAGGTGGAGGCGGCGGAAGAAGTATTTGATGTCACAACGCGCGTTGAATTCATTGAGCTGGGAGTGGAGGGGGATGACGGTAAGGCCTTTCCTGAGGAGTGATCGTTTGTCCGCAGTGAACTGGGAGGTCTGGGGAACTGGTGGAAACTTGGCAGGGCTGGGAGCTAGGACATTGTGTTGGGCTGGAGCTGGAACTTGGGGAGGAGACTGTAACTGGAGTGGGCATGGAAGTGAGGGGAACAGGGGTGATGTCATTAATGGAAGTGACACACACCCTGGGCATCGGGGGGTGGAGGTGGCTACTGTGGGATCCACAGGGGGCTTGTTGGTGATGTTCAGGTGAGTGGCATCAGTGGGCGCGGAAGTGGTTGTGATGACGGTGGCTGCAGAGGTGGAAGAGGCATAACACATAGCGTAGGTGATGAAGGCTTAGAAAAGATGTAAAGATTTTTGTCAACATTCAGAGTGAACTGATATTGCATCACCAAATCTTTATTGTAGCCTAGCCTAAAGCATAAGGAAAGTGATTTAAAATCCCCATCAGGGCCCAGCCAAAAAGCACCTAACTGAAATTGCAAGGTGAAACACATTTTGAATTGGAATTTTCAAAGAGTTCCATTTAATATCCGAATATAAATTCCATTGTAGTTTAGTACTTGATGAGAAGCACAAATATTATCTTTATGTACACTTAGCATCGAATTGCTGAAATCATGCGCTTTTTCTGTTCTCTACAAGGAATTGAGATATTTTTCTGGCATTTAATCTTCAGATTTATGAGAACCTCAGGTACAAATTCAAATTCGTTGGGAAGACATCCAATTTGAAAATCTAAATGACCCTATCTCAACAAGATCGAAATGAATGGTGTAGGTTCTGCCATTTATCTCTTGCTCTTGAAGAGGGACTGTGGAAATTCTAACCTCAAATGATTAGAAGATTTCTGTTTTTATAAAATTACTGCCAAAAGTAAACATCTCTACAGATTCTACTCTATACAGTTATGCATTCACGTTGCAATTATCTCCTCAGGTACAGATCATACTTCATGAAATTATGATATTAATAGCCCTTTCCTCTCTTCTGCAATGGTTATACTTTGTTCTTTATAAAAATAATATGTTTGCTATCAGAATTGTTTTATAAAGATTGCATTGCAGGAAATAAGCTATCTGAGCATGGACTTGCGTTATTTGCTTCTAAATGATATTGAAATATGGTTGAACCTTATTAATGTAACTCATTAAAACTATTGATCAAAGGAGTTGGGTGAAAGAGAGGGCAAGAAGAATTGGGAAGCATTAAGAGAGATTATGCTTTTTTTTTGTTATACAGCTCCAACTTGTACCTCATATGAAGACCAAAATGAACAGGGTCACCAACACCAGCAGAACACCAGCATCAGCTGCATTCTCCTGAGCCAAATGCCACTTCAACGGGCAAAGGAGAGGAACTCGAGATCCAGTACAAAGAAGGTGAGGCCTCCAACACAGCATCTGGGGTAGAGGATCAACTCACTTGATAATGAGAAGCTCCAAAGCCTCAGGATGTGCAGACTCTCACAGTAGATCACTGCTGACATCTGCAGCCTCCGGCAGCAAGACTTACTCCATGTTAAGCAGCTGGGTATGCACTGCCAGTGCCCTCTGAGATGCCTGTAATTAGAGGCCAACCTCACAGGGCTCTGGCTCTTCTCAATAATCGTGGTCTCCTTTTCCTTCAGAAGAAAAATAGAGAGACGTAATTATTAGAAATGGCCTATGGGGAGAGGAAGGAAGGACACCGCTGTGAAGGTGACTTTAAAGCATGAGTGTAAATGAAGACATTGTGTGAGGGAAAGCATGATTGCCAATTGTTGAAATAGGGATGGGAGGTGTCTCATTCTGAGGAATGCTGCGTAGGAGGAAGGTGGATGAGGATTATCCATCAAAAGTGTTGTTTCATTCATCCTTCCCAACCTCCTGCGATCCTTGATCCTTGTGATGTGCTGTTTCCAGGTTGTGGGAGAGGGAGGTGGGGAGACATGTGATACTTCCATCAGTGCCTTTCATTGAAGATGTTATCCCCTTCCTCCAATCCTTGAGAAAGATTGACTCAGTCCAGCCCCTCAGGTCGCACAGCAGGACTTTAGGAAGCCCTCCCTCTTCTTCATTACTGTGGTTGCCTCAAAAAAAACTTAGATCAGTGTTCTGACAATGTCGGCATCATTAAAATCCTCCTCTGACAAATCTAGTCTGTCATTGCCCCCACTCAACTCCCCCTCCCACCCTAGCCACCACCACACCCCAACGTACTCCTTTCCAGAATGGACGGGGATCTCCAAGATGGGATGCAATCGCTGTGGTCAGCAAAGCCCACAGAAGATTCTAATAGTTTCCCAACTCAGTAATGGTTTCACCATTTAGCCAGGAATTATCAGTTGAAAATTCTGACTACAAAGATGGAAGCAAGGATCAATGTCAAGAGAATCAATAAAGAAACGATATGCAAGTAAGAATTTGTTTGAAAAATCTTACAAGAATTAATGCACAGAAGAATTAGACTCCAAAGTTTTGATTTGTTACTTTTGAGTTGAGCATTTTAAGCTGCATTGTAGGCATGTTAATCTCTTCTCTCTGCGATAACCTCAACAGGAAATTAACATGTAAATATGGCAATTTATTCAAATTTGCAGGGAGCTGGAGAACACGTTATTGTTTTTGTAAGATTAATAGGTAGTAAGGTAAACCATCCAAAAGTTGTGGCAATGTATAATTTATGGCATAGCTCTTTCTGTGCACAAGTTGCTGGATGATTTACACAACAAGAATAATGAGCACCATGAAACTCATCATTATTTTGCCACAATGCTTGTACAATATTTTTGAACTCTTCACTATTGATTCACAATTATCTTTCTGATAATGAGGTTTTGGAATATGGCAAAGTGACAAATTAGAAAATTAGTCCCATTAAACTGCAAATTTGACAAATACACAGATGTTAAGATAAAATGACATCTGGCAATGTTGGCTATGGAAAGATAACTGCCATCAGTGACCCAGAAGGAATTTTGAAATTAATTGTACATTTCCTCCAAATGTTGATGGTCATTAAAAAAAAGCACATAGAATTAAACTGGTAATAAAAACGGTAATAGATGTGGCTTTCATATTGCCATGACCTTGGTTTTGCACTGTGTAATAGAGAGATGGGAAAACATGGTTTAAAATCTTTATAGGTTTTCACATGATTAAGGAGAATCCCAAGCTTGTTTAATATATGTATGTAAAAAGCAAGAGGATAGCCAGGGATTAAGTTGGCCCATTCAAGGACAAAGGAGGGAATGTATGTGTGGAGCCAGAAGAGGTAGGTGAGGTCTTAGATGAATAATTTTTATTAGTATTCACCAAACAGAAGGACTTGGTGGAGGATGATCTCAGGAAGGGAGTGTCAAATTTCTAAGCCAAGTTGCTATTAAAAAAGAAATGTGGTGCATCTTAAAAAGTACTAAGATAGATAAGTCCCAGGTCCTGATGGGATCTATCCCAGAATATGGAGGGAGGCAAGAGAACAAATTGCTGGAGCATTAACAGACATCTTTGTATCCTCTTTGGCCACACGTGAGGTCCCAGAGGCCTGGAGAGTAGCTAATGTTGTCTCATTGTTTAAAAAAGGAGAACAGGGATAATCCAGGAAATTACAGGCCCGTGAATCTCACAGCAATGGTCAGGAAATTATTGGAAAAGCTTCTCAGGACAAGATCTATAAGCATTTAGAAGCAACTAGTGATAAATAGCATCTTTTTTTATGGGGGAGGTTGTGCCTCACTAACTTGATCGAGTTTTTTGAGGAGGTGATGAAGTTGATTGATGAGGGAAAAGTGGTTGATAATGTCTACATGGACTTTAGTAAAGTTTTTTGTAGCCAATCTAATTAGTAAGTTTGCAGATGATACAAAGATTGGTGGAGTTGTGTATAATGAGGAGGATTGTCAGAGGATACAGCAGGATACAGATTAGTTGGAGGCATGGGTGGAAAAATGGCAGATGGAGTTTAATCAGGACAAATGTGAGGTGATGCACTTTGGATGGTCACGCACAGGTGAAAATTATGCAGTGAATGGTAGAACCCTTAAAATTATTGATATGCAGAGAGATCTGGGTGTGCAGGTCCACAGATCACTAAAGATACCAGCGAAGGTAGATAATGTAGTAAAAAAAGGCCTATGTCATGCTTATCTTAATTGAAAGGGACATTGAGTATATGGATAGACAAGTTATGCTGCAGTTTTAGTTATTTTAGTTTAGCTTAGAACTTTAGTTAGGCTACACTTAGTATGTTATTGCACGTAGTTCTGGTCACCACACTACCAGAAGGATGTGGATGGTTTGGAAAGGATACAGGAAAAGTTTGCCAGGATGTTGCCTGGTATGGGGGATTTAGCTATGAAGAAAGGTTGGGTAAATTGGGCTTGTTTTCACTGAATGTAGGAGATTGAGGGACGACCTGATAGAAGTTTATAAGATTTTGAATGGCATTGAGAGAGTGGAAGATATGAGGCTTTTTTCCAGGATGGAGGGGCCAATTACTAGGGGATACAGGTTCAAGGTGTGAGGAGGGGAAGTTTAAAAGAGATGTGCAAGGCAAGTCTTTCACACAAAAGGTAGTGAATGCCTGAAACATATTGCCAGAGGATGTGGTGAAAGCAGACACAATAGCAGCATTTTAGAAGTGCCTGGGCAAATACATGAATGGGAAGCAAATAGAAGATCTTGTAAGTGAAGACGGTTTTAATATGTAAGAGCAAAATGTGTCAGTGCAGGCTTGGAAGGCCTGAAAGATCTGTTCCTGTGCTGTATTGTCTTTGTTCTTTATTCTATTACAACATTTTGCATGGGAAAAGATAAAAAAGGTATGCTGAATTTTCATTCAGAATGGCTGTATTTACACAGAAGGATATGGCCAGATCTGTTAGCATGATTGTTTAGAATGTGTTAAAGTTTGATCTATTATTGACACTTACTGTACTTAGATTATGTATACTTCCTTTCAGTCCTTTCATAGTAAGGAAGTGTTATGATCTCTGCTGATGTTAATAGTGAACAAGTCAGAACCCAGACAGAAATCTAGCTAGCTGGATCCTATTTTTTGCCCTTATGCTGAGGTAACCTATTTCTTAAAATTCTAAACCATTTCCTTTCATCAGGAGCAACTAGTTTGCACATCTCACTTTAGCCAAGACTATTTCAAAACTACCAAATAAAACTCAAAAAGGTTTTCTTTAAGCTTTGGGTTTTTTTCGTAATTGAAAGGAAAAGAATCTCCAACCTTCTAAACTGATTTTTCGGACCTTTGAGTATAAGGGTTGGGATGTCATGATTTCTGCGCATATTCACCTTTCTCCTGCAATGTTCTTACAAAATATCCACACGGAATTGTCCCAAACTCCTAGCCAACAGTCAGAACTCAAGTAACACAACTAGAAGAAATTATGACACTGCTTTAAACCACTCAAAACACTCCACTTGCACAGTTAGAACAAGTTTTAAGGGTAAAATTTCCCTAAAAGCTTGTGGACCCCATTATTTGACTCAAATATATGTTAGAAGTTTGTGTTATTTTAGAAACAGTCATTCAACGTGAATTTTCACACGATGGCCATTGGATAATGGGTGGGCTTTTGAACATGGAAGACTAATCATGGCCTTTCTAGCTAGAAAGCAGCATCCAAATGGCATATTATTTCAAGGGAAAAGAATTTAAAAATGGAAGTTCACAAGTTTTAAAATATTAGTGGCCTTTTCAGCCAAACATTAAAATCACAAAATGAACTCGGCATCTGGAGTTGTTTATGGATTCTATGGGCTGCTGCCTAAATGACATGAATTGTAGTTACTAGATACAGAAGTTTAGTTTTTTTTGATCACTTGTTCAGACAAATTATGAAGCATCTTCAAAGCAAATAGGGCTTGAATCCAGTCCATCTGGTCCAGAGGTAGGGACGCTACCACTATATCATGACAGTCTACTAAACTGTCTCTGAATTATTAATCTGGTCCATATTTTTATGGAGAGCTCTTAGCTCTTTAGCTATTGATCCTGATATTCTAAGTCTGTGAGGACCTTTGTCCCCATTTGCCAAGCAATTCTTAATGGCTTGTCTATCTGCATTGGACACACCTGAAGCTACAAATAATAACTTTGAACATTGTTTAAACATGTTAAATTTTATTCACAAATCTCTGCTGTTCCGATTAAAATTAGGACATTTTATGCAGTTTCAGACAATCTACTTTCAGCATTCCTTTGTTTGCATTGATCCGGCATGCACCCTGAGTGCTTTACTTTCTTAAGTAAATTAAGCTGGGCATTCAATTAGGATTTATCTGCTTACCAGCAAGTTACATTTTCACCACTCTCAGACACAGAGACAAATGGAGACATCACAGATTGTCTCATGCACTTCAGCCTGATCTAAGACTGTTGATCATATGTTTTACCTGTGGATCATTTTGCCCACAGTTTATTCAAGCATGATAGGCCTCAACAGCATGATCTTTCCATTGTTGTCCACCATGTCAGGTCATGATAATACTTTGACAATCCATCACTTACCAGGAATTGACTTCATTGATTAGCTTATGGAAAGCAATAAAATATGTTACAAGTCATGAAGCAGAACTAACTGATTTCTATGTGTGCAGTTTGAAAACCCAAAGCAGTCTGTTCAGGCAGAGTTCCAATATTTTATGAACAGAGCACATGCAGTCCTAAAGATGAAATCTCTTAATGTCAAGATATACATATTAAAAATTTGCCTTCAGAACAAAATAATTCAGCTTCAGTGAGATTTATCAGGATAACCATTAATATTCTTCAAGTGTCCTGAACATAATGCACACTCTCTGCAAACTTTTCCTCACGGTTTCTGATATTCTTGGGTCTTGATTTCTACCTCCATGGTAGGTTACATTGTTCACCATAGCGCCAACCCTTGTGATGCTTTCATCTGCTACTTCCCCATGTTCCCAACCTATGCCACATCATTGTATTCTCTCTTAACCTGTCTCATCAATCCACTTCCCATGCGGAGCACAATCATTTGCCCTCTAGCCTGATTTACCCCCATCTCAGAAAAGGTTTGTCATGTTCTTGGCAGCCATTCCGTTGATATATTTCATTTTATATTGCATATAGTATACTTGCTAGGACAGTAAAAAATGCTTTGCCATTGCCTTGTGCTACAGGAATGTGATAAAGGTGGCAAAAAATCAAGACTTCGCATTGATTCTAAAATTATCTCAGGTTTTTTTGCTGAGTTGGCACTGAAGGACTACCAGTGGTTTAAGCTGGCTCTTTTTAACATATGCAAGGGCATTGAAGTGGAGGAGATGGAGAAGTGTCCAAATGTCTGAAGAAATATCACTATGTTGTACTATTGATACTTTGCTATTCGGTTCTCTTTAAGGATCTGCAGCAGAAGGCAGTAAAAAGCTAAAAGTGACATCTGCTTTGGATGCAGCTTTGTTAAGCTTCTGGCTTTATCCTTTATTGTTCCATGTTATTTTTTGAATAAAGTATGTCTCCTGTGCCAGCTAGCGGAAGGTTCTTTTGAATCAAGTTCAAGTATTGTGTGGGATTTGTTGAGTGATGAGCCCTGAGTAGCAGCTTTTAAGTAAAAAAAATAAATCAACAGACGTTTGTTTCAATCATTTTGGTCCCAGTCACATAATTGGAGGTGTTTATCATCCTGTCATGTTCAAATTTAGAGAATCTATTCAAACTTTCAGAAAGAAAGAAAATAAGGTGATAAAAAGAAATAATCCAATATATAAGAATACATATGAAGAGGAAACCAAAAAACTGCATGTATCTCAGCCATGATAGTATTAACTCAACATTATTATTGTTATTAACTCAACATTATTACTGTAATGCAGCTCTTCCTTGAGGTTTTTCCTGGCTGATCAACGCTTTGTGAATACAAAGCTGAAAAACTATTAATAATTTTCAGCTTGTTGAGAAGGACTCAGGCCATAGCAGCAGAAGTACATTGGGAGAAAGGATAATGTGCAAGAGGAAACTGAAGTTGGATTGTGGAATCAAAAGGGTGAAAGTAGATGATTACCTGGCAAGAATTTCCATTTAGAGTCATAGAGGTATACAGTACGGAGGCGGACCTTTCAGTCCAACTCATCCATGCCGACCAGATATCCTAAATAAATCTAGTCACATTGCCAGCATTTGGCCCATATCCCTCTAAACCTTTCCTATTCATATACCCATCCAGATGCCTTTAAAATGTTGTAATTGTACCTCCTCTGGCAGCTTATTTCATACACCCACGACCCTCTGCATGAAAACGTTGCCCTTTAGATTCCTTTTAAATCCTCCTCTCAACTTAAACCTGTGGCCTCTAGATTTGGACTACCCCAGCCTGAGGTAAAGACATTATTTATTTATCCTATCCATGCCCCTCATGATTTAAAAAACCTCTATAATGTCACCCCTTAGCCTCTGATGCTCCATGGAAAATAGCCCCAGTCTATTTAGCCTCTCCCCACCCCCACCCCCCCCACCCATAGCTCAAATCCTCTAACCATGGCAAAATCTTTTCTGAACCCTTTCAAGTTTTATAAACTTCTTTCTATAACGTGGAGACCAGAATTGCATGCATTATTCTAAAAGTGGCTTAAACAATGTCCTGTACAGCTGCAACATGACCTTCCTATACCTATACTCAATGTACTGATCAATGAAGGCAAGCATAACCAACTCCTTCTTCACTATCTTCTCTGCCTGTGACTCCACTTTCAAGGAACTTTTAGCCTGGATTCCTAGGTCTCTTTATTCGACAACACTCCCCAGGTCCTTACCATTAAATGTATAAGTTCTGCCATGATTTGCCTTTCCAAACTGTAGCACCTCACATTTATCTAATTTAAACTGCACCTGCCACTTGGCCCATCTGATGAAAATCCCGTTGTACTCTGAGGTAACCTTCTTCACTGTCCACTACACCTCCAATTTTGGTGTAATCTGCAAACTTACTAACCATAACTCCTATGTTCACATCCAAATCATTTATAAAAATGATGAAAGGCAATGGACCTAGCATCGATTCTTGAGGCACACGCTGGTCACAGGCCTCCAGTCTGAAAAACAACCCTCCAACACCACCCTCTGTCTTCTACCTTTGAGCCAGTTCTGTTTCCAAATGGCTAGTTCTCCCTGTATTCCATGTGATTTAATCTTGCTAACCAGTCTACCATGAGGAACTTTGTCAAACGCCTTACTGAAGTCTACATAGGTTATGTCCACTGTCATCAATCTCTTTTCTATTTCTTCAAAATACTCAATCAAAGTTTGTGAGAAGATTTGTAGCTCGGGTGCTCGTTGTTGTGGTTCTCCGCTGAGCTGGGAATTTGTGTTGGAGACGTTTTGTCCCCGTCTAGGTGACATCCTCAGTGCTAGGGAGCCTTCTGTGAAGCGCTTCACAGGAGGCTCCCAAGCACTGAGGATGTCACCTAGACAGGGGATGAAACGTCTGCAACAAAAATTCCCAGCTCGGCGAACTTACTCAATCAAGTTTGTGAGACATGTTTTCCCATGCACAAAGCCATGTTGACTACCCCAATCAGTCCTTGTCTTTCCAAATACATGTAAACTCTGTCCCTCAGGATTCCCTCTAACAACCTGCCCACCATCGATGTCAGGTTCACCAGTCTGTGGTTCCCTGGCTTTACCTTACTACCTTTCGTAAATATTGGCACATGTTAGCCAACCTCCAGTCTTCTGGCACTTTACCCATGACAGTGTTACAAATATCTCAGCAAACAGCCCAGCAATCACTTCCCTACCTTCCCATAGAGATCTAAGGTACATCTGATCAAGTCCTGTGGATTTATCCACCTTTATGTGTTTTAAGACATCCAGCACCACCTCCTCTGTAATAAGGATATTTTTCAAGGTGTCGCTATTTATTTCCCCACATTCTCTACCTTTCATTCCCTTCTCCACAGTAAACACTGATGCAAAATACTTGTTTAATATTTCCCTCATCTCCTGCATTCCACACGTAGGTGACCTTGCTGATCTTTAAGGGGCCCTATTTTCCTTTAGTTTCCCTTTTGTCCTTAACACATTTGTGGAATCCTTTTCGATTCTCCTTAACTATATATGCCAGGGCGATCTTGCATCCCCTTTTTGTCCTCTTGATTTGGCTCTTAAGTATACTTCTATTGCTTTTATACTCTTCTAGGGAATCATTAACATTTTTCGAAATGAGCAAGGTTTAACTTGGGTTATTATTAAAATAATAACAATTATAATAAGCACAATGATCTTTGTTTTTAGTTCTATTGGTAAAATGTATTAAGTGTTAATGTATTGGTATTTGTAACATATAAAAGCTTTTTCACCATGAAGTATCTAGTCAGCTTAGTGGGACTATGAACAAAGGGGTTAAGGTCAATGTGATTCTTAAGATCTAAAATAGTCCAAGAATAATGGCAAGGTTGATAAAATATATAAAAAAGGAAGATAAATAATTGAATAACATAATTAAATAATTAATGAAAACACAGTCAACATGATAGGACAAGAAATGTGGGCAGCACAGTGGCACAGTGGTTAGCACTGCTGCCTCACAGCGCCAGAGACCTGGGTTCATTTTCCGCCTCAGGCGACTGACTGGGTGGAGTTTGCACGTTCTCCCCGTGTCTGCGTGGGTTTTCTCCGGGTGCTTCGGTTTCCTCCCACAGTCCAAAGATGTGCAGGTCAGGTGAATTGGCTGTGCTAAATTGCCCATAGTGTTAGGTAAGGGGTAAATGTAGGGGTACGGGTGGGTTGCGCTTCGGCAGGTCGGTGTGGACTTGTTGGGCCGAAGGGCCTGTTTCCACACTGTAAGTAATCTAATCTAATCTAATCTAATGTGTTGCAACTGCAGCATATGGGCACTCTTGGATGCTAGTTTGAACAAAGGCAATCATATCTGCCATCAATGTTTGCAGCTCATGTTTATGAACTGGAGGTTGGGGTAAGGGAAAGGAAGCTAGGAGGATGTGCAGGGGAGCCCTCTTAATAAAATATGTTATTATTTCAATAAAGAGAGATGATCTATGTTCAGGGAACCAAGATGTAGAAATAATTTGGGCAGAATTGTAAATTGATAAATATAGGAATTCATTTGTAGGGATGTTCTTCATGTCCTTAAACAGTAACCACAGAGCAGGATGAAGTCTAAAGAAATAATGGGAGCTTTTCAGTAAGGTACGATGATAATCACAGGGAATTTTAATCCACATATAGACTGGAAAAATCAGATGGACAAAAGCAACCAAGATAAAAAGTTCATAAAATGTTTTCAGAATGGTTTCTTAGAACAGCTTGTTCTGGAACCAATCATGCAGGAGGCAATATTAGACCTGGTACAATGCAATGAGATAGCTTTAATTAACAACTTAATAGTGGAAGGCCCTTGGTAGCAGTAATTAACAAAGATCAAACTATCTTCCAGCACAGGAATAACCCTTTCAGTCCACCAAGCCTGCTCTGACACATGGTGCCTTATTAGAAACCATTTGCCGCTATGTGGTTAACGCCCTCTATCCCCTACCTACTCATGTGTCTGTCAAGATCCCACTTAAATGTTGCTATTTTATCTGCCTCCATTACCTCCTCTGGAAGTGCATTCCAGGTACTTACCACTCTCTGTGTAAAAAACAAATGGCCTCTAACATCTCTTTTAAACTTTCCCACTTTTATCTTAAACCTATATTCCCTAATAATTTACACTTCTATTCTGGAAAAAAGACAGACTAACCATTCTATCCTTGCCTCTCATAATTTGTTAACCTCTATCAGGTCACCCCTCCATCTCTGATCTTAAAGTGAAAACAAACTGAGTTTGTCTAATCTCTCTTCATAGCAAATACCCTCCAACATTCTGGTAAGCCTTTTCTATACCATCTCTAAGACCTCCACATCCTTCTGGTAGTGTAAAGACCAAAACAGTGCATAATATTCCAAATGTGGACTAATTGAAGTTCTAAACAGCTGCACCATGCCTTGCCAATTTTAATACTCTATGCCCTGACTGATGAAGGCAAGCATGCCAAATGCCTTCTTAATCACCTTATCCACTTGTGTTGCCACTTTCAGGGAATAGTGTACCTGTATGTTTAGATCCCTCTTTATGTTAATGGTGCTAAGTGTTCTGCCATTTACTGTATACTTCTTTCTTGCATTTGACTTTCCAAAAGTCTGGATTAAATTCCATCTGCCATTTCTCGATCCAAGTTTCCAGCCTATTTATTTCCTGCTATATCCCCACCAATCTTCCTCACTATTTGCAGCTTCCTAATCTTTGTGTCATCCACAATTTTACAAATCAAACTATCTACATTATGCCTTCAAAGTATTTACATATTTCACAAACAACAGGAGTCCCAACTCTGATTCCTGTGGAACTCCATCGGTCACAGATCTCGATCTCCAGTCAGGTAAGCACACTTCCACCACTACTCACTGTCTTTTATGACCATCCACCATATCCTTCTTTGTAAATATTGATACAAAGAATTTGTGATGGTCTTCACCCACATCCTCCAGCTCCATGCATAAATTTCCTCCTTTGTCCTTGAGTGGACCTATCATTTCTCGAGCTACCCTCTTGCTCCTTATACATGTATAAAAAACCTTGTAATTTTCTTTAATCCTGTTTGCCAAGGTCATTTTATGGTCCCCTTTAGCCCTCCTATCTCATTGTTTAGGTTATTCCTGCTTTCTTTATATTCTTTGAGGGTTCTGTCTGTCTTCTATTTCCTAAACCTTGCGAGTGCTTCCTTTATCTTTTTGACTAAGCACACAATTTCACTTGTCATCCAAGGTTCCAGAATCTTGCCATCCTTATCTTTCACTTGCACAGGAACATGCTGGTCCTGAACTCTAATCAACTGGCTTTTAAAAAATTCCCACATGACAGATATGGATGTACCCTTAAACAGCTACTCTCAATCTACACTCCCCACTTCCTGCCTAATGTTGTTGTAGGTCCATCTGATCAAGATCCCATTGTACTCTGAGGTAACCTTCTTCATTGTCCACTACACCTCAAATTTTGGTGTCATCTGCAAACTTGCTAGCTATGCTTCCTACAATCACATCCAAATCATGTATATAAATGACGAAAAGCTGTGGACCCAGCTGCACCATGCCTTGCCAATTTTAATACTCTATGCCCTGACTGATGAAGACAAGCATGCCAAATGCCTTCTTAATCACCTTATCCACTTGTGATGCCACTTTCAGGGAATAGTGTACCTGCATGTTTAGATCCCTCTTTATGTTAATGGTGCTAAGGGTTCTGCCCAGCACCGATCACTGGTCACGGGCCTCCAGTTTGAAAAGCAGCCCTCCATCACTACCCTCTGTCTTCTACCTTTAAGACAGTTCTGTATCCAAATAGCTAGTTCTCCCGGTAATCCATGAGATCTAACCTTGCGCACCGGTCTCCCATGGGGAACCTTGTCGAGCGCCTTACTGAAGTCCATATAGATCACATCTACCGCTCTGCTTTCATCAATCCTCTTTGTTACTTCTTCAAAAAAATCAATCAAGCCCATGAGACATGATTTCCCATGCACGAAACCATGCTAACCATCCCTAATCAGTCCTTGCCTTTCCAAATACATGTAATCCTGTCCCTTAGGATTTCCTCCAACAGCTTGCCCACTGCTGATGTCAGGCTCACTAGTCTGTAGTTCCTTGGCTTTTCCTTACTAACTTTCTTCAATAGTGGCACCGTGTTAGCCAACCTCCGATCTTCTGGCACATCATGCATGACTATTGATGAGACAAATACCTCATGGCAGATGGAGTTTAATTTAGATAAATGTGAGGTGCTGCATTTTGGAAAAGCAAATCAGAGCAGACTTGTACACTTAATGGTAAGGTCCTGGGGAGTGTTGCTGAACAAAGAAACCTTGGAGTGCAGGTTCAAAGTTCTTTGAAAGTGGAGTCGCAGGTAGATAGGATAGTGAAGGAGGCATTGGTATGCTTTTGTTTATTGGTTAGAGCACTGACTATAGGAGTTGGGAGGTCATGTTGCGACTGGACAAGACATAGGTTCGGCCACTTTTGGAATATTGCGGGTAATTCTGGTCTCCTTCCTATCGGAAGGATGTTGTGAAACTTGAATGGGTTCAGAAAAGATTAACAAGGATGTTGCCAGGGTTGGAGGATTTGAGCTACAGGGAGAGGCTGCATAGGCTGGAGCTTTTTTCCCTGGAGTGCCGGAGGCTGAGAGGTGACCTTATAGAGGTTTATAAAATCATGAAGGGCATGGATAGGATAAACAGACAAGGTCTTTTACCTGGGTGCGGGAGTTTAGAACTGGAGGGCATATGTTCAGGGCGAGAAGGGAAAAGTTTAAAATGGACCTAAGGGGCAACCTTTGCATGCAGAGAGTGGTGTGTGTATGGAATGAGCTGCTGGAGGACGTGATGGAAGATTACAACATTTAAAAGATATTTGGATGGGTATATGAATAGGAAGGGTTTGGAGGGATATGGGCCAGGTGCTGGCAGTGGGACTACATTGGGTTGGGATATCTGGTCGACGTAGACAAGTTGGATCGAACGGTCTGTTTCCATGCTGTACATCTCTATGACTCTATGACTCTATGGCCTTCCTCCAATTTAGTCTATTCACCCAAAAGCAAGTCTTATCTTCATGCATAAGTAACTTAAAACTTACCGAATTATGGTTACAATATAATATAGTAGTATTTTACATTCAGTTTGAAGAACAGTGAAGTAGATCCAAGTCTAATATTTTAAACTTAACTGAAGGCAACTATGAGAGCATAAAAGCTGAGGTGGCTGAGATAAATTGGCCAACAAAGCTAAGGGATGTATCAGCAGGTATGCAGTAGCAGATAGTGGCATGAGATATTTCAGAATACACAGAATACATACATTTTGACAAGAAACAAAAAATCCAAGGAGAAAACCACATTCCATTATTTAACTTAAAAAATTAAAGGTTATGTCATTTTTGAAGAAACATCATACAATTGTGCAAAGATTGTGATAGCTCAGAAGAGTATACGGAATATAAAAGGCAGCAAAGAATAACAAAAAAGATTAATAAGAAGGGTGAATTAGAGTATGAGAAAAAAAACTACTGTAAAGACCATCCCAAGATGTGCAGGTTAGGTGAATTGGCCATGCTAAATTGCCCATAGTGTTCAGGGATGTGGAGGTAAGGTGCTTCAGTCAGGCGTAAATGTAGAAAAATCGGATAGGGCAATAGGTCTGGCTGGGTTACTCTTCAGAGGGTTGGTGTGGACTTGCCTGTTCCTACACTGTAGGAATTCTATACATCAGATTTATATTTGTGCTTTTCGAATGAGGCCTGAAATGAGAAAAGAGCTGTTTTAACAATGAAGAATTGCTGCATGTGTTGAAAGCAAGTCATTTGATACTCAGTGTGGAGTAGCTTGGGTTACAGCAATGTTTGTGGATGAACTGGAGCCAAAGGGTTGTGTACAAATGGATTTTTGGTTGGCAACAAGAGACTTTTGGCTTAAAGACTAATGACCAGTCATGACGAAGACCTCCTACCTTGCAGCAACCACACGATTGGTTCTCAGGTAACTGTACAGCTTGGGAAGAAGATACAGAGAAGCCATCAGATCTCCACCAGCCAGGAACCCTCTCTTCATTTCCTGCAGTAAGTCACTTTAAGCATGAAGCACATCGGTTTATATTTCTTTCAGCAGCTGCTGTAAAGCTGTGACTTTTAATTGATAAGTCAGAGAACGTTTTTACGCGTCCTTTGAATCCTTCGAAGCACAAATCAGAAGTAGATAGATAGTGTACATTTCGGACTATTTACTTTGAGATTTAAGACTATTTACTGAAGAATCCTGTGAAGAAATTGATATAGTTTGACAGAGTTTAATTAAGGTACAACAGTAGAGTCTGATAAGTATTGTTTTTTTCTTGATTAAATGATCAATAACGTTGTATTGGACCTTTCCCTGACTCCTGTCTGCTTTGTCTATCTCACTATATAACGTGCCTGATTGAAAAAAGGATTATTGCAAACTGCTCAAGGTTAATCAGGATACATTTCCCCACCTTTCTCTTTACAACAACTCCCTTGGATACATTTTCTAGGTTTGGGCTGCATATTCCTCCCATCTCTAGGAGAAAAATTGCTCTCAAGTCTAAAGACTTTTTAAAGGCTTTCCCTGAAATAACAACATGTAGGGGTAACCTTAACAAAGTAAGATCAGGTCTTCAAAACCTCAGGGACAGGAAGCCCCACCTTTGAGAGCTTTCATCTTATCTGAATAGTTGGTATATTGATATTTCTAACAGTGTCAGGAATCAGTTGTGGGTGCTGCTGGGATTACAAGGGATTTTGATTGGGAAGAATCGGGAGCCTGAGGTTGGGGCAGTAATGTATCAGGTTGGAGAAACTATGGTGGGATTGATGAAGGGGAGTTTTTATTTTGGCAGGCTCTCCAGTTGGGCAAATGGGTTCCTGAGCTGGTAAAGTATTGGGCTGGCCACTTTCCTTACATCTTCCTTTGCACCCCTCTCCCTGTACCCTTACTCATGAATCCCTGCTACCCACATTGTTTACCAATGGCCTGGGATGCTTCATGATCTGGGGATTCTTGCAGCCACTGTCCCCAGTAGTGCTGCTGAGCACAAGATCTGCAAGCCTCTGTTGCTGGTAGCTCTGAGTGGATAAGATCTCTGTGCTTGGCAACTTGATTCCAGGTGAAGATATGCTAGTGTCCCTACCACTGCTTGATTAGCTTCTAGTTTGGCAGGCATTTCTGAAGGAAGCCACACTGGTCTCTCCCCAGTTCATCTGCTTTTAAGCTCGACCCATGATGCCGCAGTAACTCTATACTACTGTAATTTCTCAAATCCTGCAGCATCTTCCTATGTGTCTAATGCTTTAAAAAGACATTAAATGGAGCTGTTAGATTTACAAGGATATGGATATGCTTTCTACAGAAGTATGAATATTAACAGGAATATTTAAAATTATATTGCCAGGACTGCCAGAATATCATTCAATAAAAATACAGTTTCATTTATTCAGTAACATTAATAAGTTATATTTCATTAAATGTTAGATAAGACCTGTTTAGCATGTGTAAAGATACATGTAAGCAGTGGCAATATTTAGAGGGGCGATTGCATTACATCCTCCCTATTAAGAGCTAATGGTCGCTGGCAGTCATAATATGATTCAGTCCAACTCTCAAGGCTGGTCTGCTCTGACACAATTGCTCTCCTGCCGGCATCTTTGAGATTCCATTACTATTTGTGGAAATGTATTCACTCATTTCTCAGTGAGAGTATTCTTAGCAATGGGTGCCAGATGGTTGCTGGCACCCTAGGAGCTCTGTCTCTGAATGGATTGGCACTTCAAGAAGAGCAGGGAACAAACTGGGAGAGAGGAGCAGCTGCACTGCAATGTGTGCTAATATTGCAGAAGAACTACTTATATTCTACATTCATATCGGTTAATAGCATGACAAATATCTTATAATTCGGAGGAAAAATGCTGCTCTTATTCTACATTAGATGCTCAGTAAATCTCAGCTTTAGTTTATTCTTCCATTTGATTATTGTTTTCTTTATTTTATGATTTAACTTCAACCTTTGAATTATAAATCACTATAAAAGACTGTTGATAAAATACCTGTTTAAATTTAGATATGTCAACTCTCATCTGTATGTTTCAAATAACATTAAAACAACATTTAACAAATTTACCAAAAATATTAAAGGGCAATTTTGACCAGAGGAAAATTCAATCTCTTTTGTTGAGAGTCAGATCATACTTAAATAACAAAACTTCAGGCTAAAAAATCTCAATTCACCAACATGTCTGTGCTCAGTTAGAGGAAAGGAAAAAAAAAGTGGAAGAAACAGGACTTTAAATATTGAAATTTTGATTTGTTCTGAAGTTCAAGAACAGAACTGTCAAAGAAAGGAAACTTGAAGCAATGCATAACTCGAAAGAGGTTATACCTGATAAAAGCAAATGTTTGTTTTAGCAGCTTACATGTGTTATGGTCTACCAAGGCACTTTACAGGAGAATTTTAAAACAAAATATTATTGTGAGCCGTGTAAGCAGAGCAGATGACTGACAGATTAATCAAAAAGACAGGTTTTCAGGAATGTCTGAAAGGATGAAATCAAGATAGAGATGCAGAAAGCAAGTTGGATAATTAGCACTTTAATGGAAAAAGAGTTGAGGGCACAGAAGGTGGTCTACATGAGTTAGATGAATTCGGAAAGCATGCAATGAGTGATAGCGAGAAACTAGAGAAGGATCTGAGTTCATCTCTCAGACAGATAGGAGAAAGAACGGAGTTCAATGAAAATTGGAACAATGGTTGGTGGAAGGGAAGGATATAACAGAAGTTGCCGATCTACTGGTCTTGATCTTAGTGACAAAGAAATATTTTAGATCTTTGCACTTACTGTTGGAAGTGAAGGTGGGGGAGAAATGGAAGCAGGATTATGAAATCGATTGAACTGTGTAATGCAAGTGACTAAAAACTTTCATAGAAAAAAATTCTTTTGACAGTTATGAGGAAAAAGGAGTGTAGGGATAGATTCCTGCTATGTATGTCAGCTTTACTGGTAATGTGATGGCAATGAATGCCAGAGCCTCATAATAGAGCAAGAATGTTCAAGTTCACAAGATGTCCAATGTTTACTCATTGTTGAAAGTAGCTGAATATGATTGAAGTTCGTGTGATATGTGGGTTTCATTAATTCATTCTTTCTTTTCCTCATTGGATAGTTGGGAGCTTTCCCTCCTGTCATGGTCAGGAATGCCATAAAAACCCTTATTTGTGACATCTCCTCCTCTGTATGTGATATTTGGGGATACAAGGATTTTGCTAACATTCCTCATTCCCTTACTGCGTCTAAGAGTCTATTTGATATACAATGGTAGAAGAATATTCAGTTGTCAATCTTAACAAGACTCTGTGTCTCAACAAGATATAGTTTATTTTATTGAAGTGAATATTTAGAATTTATATCAGCTAGATAGACATTGTCATTAAAAGTAATGGGAGGCATAAATGACACATTTGTTCCCTTCAGGATCCATACCTATTGATCTGATTTCCCCACCCAAGGATATATGACAACATCAAAATTGGTGGAACTTAACATAGTCCCCAACATTAACCCTTTCAGAACATTACTTTATCTAAATTCTCCTCCCAAGTTCTTTTTCCTTCCTGTCATTGATTTATTATATTCATATACAAAATTACAAAATTTACCATAACTTCATTTCCCCCAATGTACAAATTTAAATATTGGTAGGTCTTTGGCTTGGGTAATGTTGCCCTTAATTCTGATCGCGACCATGTATGGAGGACCTTTTATTTCTCAGATGTCCTTTGTGGGGATGTTGTTCTTGCCACCCCAGCTGGTTGGTTGATTAACTTATCTGGAAGGCCCTTAATTTCCTGTCTTTTTCAGAGGAACTCGTTGCTGCTAATTCAGTTATTTTCCTCATATCATTTGGGTGATATTGAAACTCGTGAATTTGGAGTTTGCACATTCTCCCTGTGTGTAAATGGTTTCCTCCAGGTGCTCCAGTTTTCTCCCACTGTCCAAAAATGTGCAAGTTAGGTGAATTGGCCATGCTAAATTGCCCATAGTGTTCAGGGATGTGTAGTCTAGGTGCATTAGTCAGGGGACGTCTAGAGTAATAGAGGTAGGGGAATGGGCTTGGGTGGGATACACTTCAGAGGGTGGGTGTGGACATGTTGGGTCAAATGGCCTGTTTCCACACTGTCGGGATTCTATGATTCTGTGATACATCATGGAGGACAACTGCTTGATGGAAGCAAACATTTTTAATGCAACATTCTGGATTTTTGAGCCAGATAATTTCTTCTCTTTGGCTGTATCTTGAATCTATGGATGTTGGTTTGACTTCCATGGAGTTGTAAGAAGCCAATCTTCATTTTGTGCCAGCAAACCTTTATTCACAATTTGCCAGTAGATCTGTGTTGAAGCATGTAAGTTGTTTGCTTCAACTGTTTGATTAGTTTGGGTGTTTTCATTTCCACCACACTTTTATTTTACTGGCGCACAAGATAGTTTCTCATCTTCCGTCAATGTACTGCAGGATTGCTGCTTAATTAGCATTCTCTCTGTCACTGTAACTGAGAATTCTGCTTTGGAAAATGAAGGATCAAAATGTTCCCCTTGAACACATTTTTTTCTTATCCACTAACATCAAATTCAAACATGTAATAATAACTTGCACTGCAGACTGTTTTGTTGTCAATGTGACCTCAGTTAATGATTCCTCAAAGGGATCAGGTGGGTGGTATAGCTCACTCTTTTTGTCAGTATTTGCATCAGCTCACAAACTCTATTGATTTCAGTCCTTTGAAGGTCTTTCTCCTGGGTCCAATGGATATTTCACTGTTGTACCTTGTGTTATCAAACAATAATGCTCACCACTGATCACCATGCTGTATTTGGTGTTAGATGGATTCTGCCACACTTCCTCTTTCCTTTATTGGATCTAATAGCCTGTCTGGTTAACGGTGACAGAGGAACAACTGCCATGGTGTCTTAACAAGAAAAGAATCTTGTCTTGATGAAATTCATTTTATTGCACAATAGCAGATAAGTGCAAGATACATTAGTTATTGGTGCTAACAATATTTAGAAACATAAATGACAATTCTGTCCCCTTCAAGATCCAATGCTATTCTGGCGATTTCTCCACTTAGCATTCAATGATATTGTCAGAATGCATGAGTTTAATGCAATCTTCAACATGCAAATTAGTCTTTGCAGCATTGATACCTTATACAACACTTCAATAGTGAGTTACATGATCTGTGGAAGACCCTCTTTGCTTCTGTCTCTCTGTCTCTCTCACTCTAGTATTCTGTTGTCTTCCTGTCTGCAAGGAGGGACAGACATACCAAAGAGTGGGTGTGATAGCACATAACCATCCAATGAATAGAATATTTTCCCAAGGGAGAAAGAAATGAAAGAAAAGGCAAGACTTAGCATGAGAATGAGGTTGAATCAAAGCAGTGGATGGATAGCTGGGTGCTTGAAATGAAACAAAATGATGGGTGCTCCTGCAAAGGAACTTTATATGAGGAGTGATGGGATAGCATGAATTTGTGAAGGCAGAGTGTGAGTGTGCCTACAACAAGATATTGGGGAATGTGTACTCACCTTTCTTCATCTGCTTTGGTATTACATTGTTTTCTGCACCAGATTCAGGGGTGTGGTATCATGCTTCTGTTGTTGAAATTCTCCACTGCCTCCAATGTCAACTTCCTGCTGTTTCTCAGGAAGTGAATCTCCCTTAGAATCCCTAGCAACACATCCAGGTACCTATTGGTGAAACAGAACACAGTGCTTACTTATCTGCACTACATTGTAACTCTTCCAATTATCCAATCACCAAATTGAACTCTTTCAACTTCATGTTTGAACTGTTCCTTTAAATGTTGCAATTGAGATAGCGTCATGAGGGTCCGCATCATGCCTGTTATTGCTGAATGGGCGGGACACCTAAAGGTAAAATAATGAGGAGTCTGTATTAAAAAGGAAGACATATTGAAATTATACATGGGTTTTCCGAATGAGATGCTGCTCCCAGTCCATTCTAAGCTTATAATTGATGAATATATCTTAGGATTTCCACTCAAGGATGCATGAATCCCTATCTTTTTATCTGAAATATTTTAAATCAAAAAGGGAGTTGAATTCTTCAAGTTTTATTGATTTCAGATAACTTCCCAATTAAAACAGATGCTCCTTTTCTATTAATGATGCTTCAATTCTAATCTCACGGCTAGACCTATCATTAACACCATCTGTGCCTCTCTTTGTTTAGAACAATGACTATTTGCATGTCGGAATGTATCTTTCTTTTCAGATTTGCTGTACAAAATGTCAGATAGCTATATGAGTAATTTTAATTGAGTTGTTCTAAGATTTATTAGATTTAGGAGCAGAAGGAGGCCATTCAGCCATCATACCTGCTCCTCTATTCAATGAGTTCATGGCTGACCCAACCATTTTCAATTGCACTTCACTGACTTTTCACCATAGATCTTTATTTGCTTGCTTATTAAAAATCAATCCATCTCAACCTCGAGTATATCTCAATGACCCAGCCTCTAGAGCCCACAGTAGTAAAGAATTCCACAAATTCACTACTCTTTGAGAGAAGAAATCCCTCCTTAACTCTGCCTTAAATGGGTGACCCCTTATTCTGAGACTAATCCATCTAGACCTAGACTCTTCCACAAGGGGAAGCAAGCTTTCAATGTCTGTCCTGTCAAGTCCCTGAGAATCCTAATTACATTGGATGTATTAGTGGTCATCTTCCATAATTCTAGGGACTTGGGAGTAGTTCCTGAAGATTGGAGGGTAGCAAGTCTGACTCATTATCTGAAAAAGGTGGGGGAGTGGAGGCAGAAAATGGGGAAATGCAGACCAATTAGCCTGACATCATAAGTGTGGGAAAATGTTAGATTACATTATAAAAGATCCAATAACAGAACATTGGAAACCATTAGTGGGATTGGACAAGATCAGCATAGATTTTATCAAAGGCAAATCTTCCTTAATGAATATACTGCAGTTTTCTTTTGGAGGGGGTGGGGGCGCGGTGCAGGGAATGTAATTAGTAGAAACTATAAGGGAGAACTAGTTGATATTGTATATTTGGATTTTCAGAAGGCTTTTGAGAAGGCCCCCTTTAAGAGGTTAATGGGCAATATTAAAGCTCATTCAACAGCAGGTAATATACTGGCATGGATTGAGAATTGGTTGACAGACAGGAAACAGTCTGAAAAAATGGGCCTTTCTCTGAGTGGCAGGACTAGTTGACATAAGGAAAAATTTCTTCGCGAAAGATTTCTTCACTCAAATGGTCATGAACCTCCACTGAAGAAGGCTGTGGAGGCCAAATGATTGAAAATATTCAATATGTGGAGATACATTTTTAGATACCACAGTCTTCATGTGATCTGGGGAGAAAGAGAAGGATGGCATTGAGATTAGTTGTCTGCCATGATCATATTGAATTATAGAGCAGTCTTGAGGAGTCAAATGGCCTACTCCTGCTCCTGTTTTCTATGTTCTTTTTGGTCAGCGCACATGAAGTTTCACTCTGAAGTTCAAAACATAGCCTGGAATTGAAGTTTCTGAACTTCAGTTATGAGATTTTCTCTTATCTATTTAAATGTTCCTGTCACTTCATGTCCATGTATTAGTTCAAATGAACTCATTGGATGCATCATTAATGGTGAACAGTTACAGAGGAATCCTTTATCCCAGCGCATCTTGAGATTATGGTAATGAGCAGAAGATGTGAATTCCCATTCTAGTCATCATTTACTTGAAAATTGGTGGTATAAAAATTGAGCTTTAACCTGATTGTACTTCTTTGGGTAATCCATATCTTGTAAAAGAGACGTACTAATGTTTTCACCAACACCTTTGCAGTAATTTTTCATGAAGGTATTGCTTCAGGAAATCTTACGAAAACATTTATAATAATGAAAACAAAGTGATTCCTGTTCCAGATTTAGGCAGAGGCCCTACACAAGACCTGCTAAACATCTCTTCAAAATTTCATACTAGAAACAATTAAACTGTCAACTTTAATTGATGGCTTGATTTTCCCACTCCCTGTCATGTATATCACGTCTGTCAAAGTATCTTTATGCAATTCCTTTTCAATAAAAATACTTTAATATTTTAGCCAATGTTTTTCTAATATCTGGGTGAGCTGGCTATGGAATATTGTGAGCCACTCAAAAATTTTAATGATGATATACCAGTGGAATGCCATTTGCTGGACCTCTGTTGATTGCTCATTGGTGATTTTTATATGGTCTCTATTTCCGCATTAATACTTTGTCTTCTAAATAATAACATTTAGATATTCTTTTTGACTCAATTAATGAGTAGGCTTTTTGTATCAACCTTTTAATTCTGACTTGATTTATTGTTGTTCGATTAAAGAAATAGGCTAAACATATAAGCTTTAACTTGAAAAGTTAATTACCTCTATCTTTTCAGTTAAATTTTCAGAACTTATATTCATTAACTAAACTTCCAAATCACCTCCCTCTTTCATTGACCTCCTGTCTGAACAAAGACCTCAGAACTTCCAGTAGGCTTATTTTCTTTGTGACCATTCAAAGACAAATTTTCATGACTATCTTGAGCCACCTCTTCCTTGATAGTACATTCTAAGGAACATGTTTTCTTTGTACTACTACTGCAATTTTAATACTGATTTCCTTCCCTGATGTCCTCCAATTTGGAGATTCATTAGGTATTCGATCTACTGCAATTTAAATTCCAGACTGGGTTTTGTTATGTTCAGTTTATCACAATGGAGGCAGTTAACTTCTTTATATCATTTTTTGTCTTTTATTAATTTGACATCCTTCTGTCTGTTCTCTAAAACTAGTATCTCTTCCCATTGCAGATTTTCTATTTGCCCAGTTTCTTTGTGGATTTCCATATGGCCATTTCTCACCTGTAACTGTCAATGCAAGATATCATAGATAACTGCAAGAATTGTGAATTTTCCACAGTCACAAATTCCCTCAGATTCACAACATTTATTCTAGCTTGAGTGATCCAAACCACAGATCCCACAAAGTTTCTTTCTCCCTTACACACTCTACAATTATCTGATTAGATTTTTGTCTGGTAGTCCAAAATTTTACTTGATAAACCTTTAGGTATAAGCTCATAAGCATTGTGTAATGCCTTTCTGACCGCTTTGTACTTTGTACTTTCCAACAGATTGACATACACAGTCAAAGCTGTACCTGTCATAGCTCTCTGTAACATTTGCGTTCAAACGTCTTTTGGCTACTTTATCTGTTCAGCTACAAATGGGAAGATGATGGCGCAGGAGTAATGTCATTGGGTTGGTAATCCAGAACCACAGACTAATGTTCTGGGAACATGGATTTGTATCATGCCATAGCCTGAGGTGAAACTTGATTACAATAAAAATCTGAATTAAAAAGCTCGCAAATTCAAGAGCTTTCATTGTTATGATTCCAGCTGATAAACTGGATTGTAGTCTGGGTTCTGACATGTCCCATCATAACATGAGCTGGGTTCATAACAAAGATTATTTCTTGCTATTCTTGTTCCATCTACCAAAAAGCAACCCATCACCTTTTCTTTCCTTCAGTCTTTTTGAGAGGTCCGATGACCCTGAACATTTATTTCCCAGTTTTGATCTCCTTGTAGCCGTGAATCCATAATGACTATAGGATTACACCCATCAACTTCTACTTATGCCATTAATGTTGCTCTGAATACGTTATATGTTTAAGTAAAGAGCCATTAATTTTGCCTTTCTTCCCGTTTTTCCCTCTTTGATCCGATCTGTTGTTTCTTTTGTTAAATTCATCTCAGCTCCCTCCTGACCCAATCTACGTATCATTACCTAAATAGCTGCCATGCAATCAATGCTATCAGTTCCTTTTATTTTGTAAATCTATATATCCACTCCCTAGAAATTTCTCCAAATTGGGATAGATGATGGATGAATATCAATAATTGAGTAGCTCCTGGGTGTATGCTTTCCCCAATCAAAGCAATTTTTAAAGCATTAAATATGTTACAAAGTTTTGCAGCATTCAAGATATAAAATACTGCATTTAATGTTTTAAAAACAAACATTTTAAAAAAGGTAGGAAGCAAGAGGGAGGGGAGCCAGATAACACAAAATGGGCTGTAGGTGGTAGATGAAGGCTGAATGAGGGGTGTGATAGTGGAGAATGCGGACTTCCTGAGGTTGTGAAAGTGATGTTACAAATGCAAATATGATCTTTTTTATATTTTTGACATTTGAATCTGGTATTGATAGCAGCTTAGGATTAATAGTTTGCTCAGTACGTTGTGTTTTCTTTATTAAAAACGGATGGATACAAAAACTGCTGTTGGGTACTAAATTTTATCAAAAAGAATGTAAACTCCTGGCTCTCCAAGCTGTACCATCTGTGCATGTTTAATCTCACAGTGCTGTATTCTCACAAATTTAAAAAAAAACATAAAGTGAGTCACAGAAACTGCCACCAACAGGTAAAGAAACAGCAGAACACTAAATGGAGCTGTTTGACTTTGAACATCATGGGATGGGTTTGTGAACATGTTCTGCAGAAGGGTCACTGAACCTGAAATGTTAGCTTTGCTTTCTCTCCACGATGCTTCTGGACCTGCTGAGTTTTTCCAGCAATTTCATTTTTTGCATGGGGTGTAGTTGTCCTCCTTTAACAACCTCCTCACAGCAATACTGACAATGGCAAATCATTGTATGCCTTATCACTATACATTCACTAAGAAGGGGAGCACTGTGGCTTTGTGGTTAGCACTGATGCCTCACAGTGCCAGGGACCCAGGTTTGATTCCACTCTTGGGCGACTATCTGTGTGGAGTTTGCAATTTCTCTCCTTGTCTGTGTGGGTTTCTTCTCACAGTCCAGCGATGTACAGATTGGGTGGAATGGCCATGCTAAGTTGCCCATAGTGTGCAGGCTACATGGATTAGCCAAGGGAAATGCAGGGTTATAGGGTACGGGTTTGGGTCTAAGAGGGATGCTCTTTGGAGGGTTGGCATGAGCCAAATGGCCTGCCCTCACACTGTAGGGGCTCTACGGCAGAAGCAAATTTTTTCCCATGTGTGAAATTGCTGCACACCATTCAGCTTTCTTGCCAACAGTAACTTTGAGCCTGATATAGCTAAAACAATGGAGACCAGGACTTTGCCAAGCTAAAGGTGGCCTCACTCACTGGTGAGAAAAAGGTCAGGAATCCCCAGTTATTTCCAAGAGAGTGACTCAATGGAATCAAATGGCTTTTAAGTTCTTCTTTGGCCACTGCTTGGCCTTACTCGTAGTTGAAGCTCCTAGTTGTTGAAATTCCACCTTTCGTGAGTTGCTGATCAGTCAGAGGCTGTGGCTGGAATCTAATGACGGAAGGTGGAATGTAGGTCACAGATTGTGGTTGGAGCGGGGATGAATAGATCATAGGACAGAGAGTCAGAAACAAGGGCTGGAAGCTAACTTTCAACTTGAACTCGCTGTTCAATGCCAAGCAAAGTCCCTGATAATGAGGGACACCCTCTCTCCACCGATCAACCCTCCCTCACAACCTCAGGAGGACACTGGCATGTTTCACACATACTATTCCATCACTAGGTCCTGAGTCTCATGGATAATGGAGGTGATTTTGTGGAGGCTGCAAGAGTGGGAATATGGAATGTGGGGTGCCTTAATTAGACAGCATGCAAAATGTTGATTTCTCAGCATCTGGTTGAGATAGAATATAGAACATAAAACAGTACAGCACAGTACAGGCCCTTCAGCCCTCAACTTTGTTCCGACCTTTTATCCTACTCTAAGATCAGACTAACCTACACACATTGTACTATCTTCCATGTGCCTGTCCAAGAGCTGCTTAAATGTCCCTAATGTATCTGACTCTACTACCACTGCTGGCAGTGCATTCCATGCACCCACTACTCTGTGTAAAAAAACTACCTCTGACATCTCCTCTAAACCTTCCTCCAAACACCTTAAAGTTATGACCCCTCATGATAGCCATTTCCGCCCTGGGAAAAAGTCTCTGGCTATCCACTCTACCAAAGCCTCTCATCACCTTGTGCACCTCAATCAAGTCACCTCTCATCCTTCTTCGCTCCAACGAGAAAAGCCCTGGCTCCTTCAACCTTTCTTCTTAAGACATGCCCTCCAGACCAGGCAGCAACCTGGTAAATCTCCTCTGTACCCTCTCTAAAGCTTCTACAGCCTTCCTATCATCAGGCGACCAGAACAAAACACAATATTCCAAGTGTGGTCTAACCAGGGCTCTTTGGAGCTGCAGCATTTACTTGAGGCTCTTAAACTCTAATGAAAGCCAACACACCATAAGCCTTCTTGACAACTCTTTCAACTTGGATGGCAACTTTGAGGGATCTATGGACATGGACCCTATGATCACTCTGTTCCTCCACACTGCCTAGAATCCTGCCTTTAAACCCTGTATTGTACATTCAAATTCGACTTTCCAAGGTGAATGACTTCACACTTGCCCAGGTAGAACTCCATCTGTCACTTATAAGCCCAGCTCTGCATCCTGTCAATATCATATTGCAACCTATAACAGTGCTCCACACTGTCTACCACTCCACCAACCTTCATGTCAATGACGAACTTACTAACCCACCCTTCCACTTCCTCATTCAAGTCATTTATAGAAGTCACAAAGAGCAGAGGTCCAGAACTGATCCCTGTGGAGCACCACTGGTCACCAAGCTCCAGGCTGAGTACTTTCCATCTACCACCACCCTCTGTCTTCTATGGGTCAGCCCATAGAACTGTCTTCTAGTTCTGATAGCTAGACAATATGTTGAAGGTGTTGGCCCCTTCAACATATTGTCTAGCTATCACCATTGTTAACAGCTAACCTGAGAATGCAACTTTAATAAAAAAGGTTTTGTGATTTACACATGAAAGAAGCGAAACTATCACTGTATTCTAACAGATGAAAGGCTTAACAGACAATCAATTTTTCAATGTATAATTTCAGTTACATCACACTGTAAATTTTTGCTATAAATTCTGTGTTACGATCGAGCCCTCCACTATCACCTGATGAAGGAGCATCACTCCGAAAGCTAGTGTGCTTCCAATTAAACCTGTTGGACTATAACCTGGTGTTGTGTGATTTTTAACTTTGTACACCGCAGTCCAACACTGGCATCTCCACATCAATCAATTACATTCCTCATATTTGCCATTGACTTGGGTATTGTCAGCTAGAAGCTATATATGGTCACATTTACTGCCCTTAGAGTGTGATAATAATCTTGTGTAAACTCTGCTATCCCACTTCTTGTAGCTGATCATTTTCAACAGGAAATACTCAGTCACCAATTAACAAAGGTTGGTAGCATTTGAAGTAGGTGCATTTAAAATCAAGGTAGAATACTGTAACAACTCATTTTCTTCATCAAGCATAGATAATACTGAAACAAGAAAATAAAGATTGAATGGCAGCTGCCACATCACACTGTTATCACAGAGCAAATGGTCTGGGTTTGTCCTCAGGGGGTGTGGAACACGAGCCAGATTCCATCAAAGTAATTATAAAAAGAAACTGTGGTAGTTATATTTGAAACACCACAACAGTGAATTTCCCTAAAGACAGGAAAACTGCATCCAGGGAACAGTGCAAAATCGAAAAAACCTTCCCTCATTTACACTTGTTCTGACTCTGAAAGATATGAAGCATTTTGTCCTGGGCTTTAAGAAATTGCTTTGAAAGGAAAAGCCTCCACAAGAATTGAAACAACTTTATACCATAGGTTTATTTGCTGTATTCAGCTGCAGTTTTGCACTTAGAAAGGAAGCATATTGTGTGTGTCTGTTTTGTTTTTTTTCTATAATTATCCCAAAAATAATTGGTAAATGACAAAACCATTGTTTCATGAATTTCTGGTATATTCTCAAAAAAAATTGCTGGAATCTTGTCTGTTATTTTTGCTGGTTGCAGATGTATAGAGATAACCTGTGGAATGATTTACCATTAGGAAAGGTCACTAATATAATTTCAGATCTGTAATAAATTGGTAGATTTTGGCTTTGCTGAGGTTTGGGACACACAAGCAGCTTTGGTGTTTATGTTAATAAAAGTTAAGAAAATACTAGCTGGAGTTTCTGCACTTGCTCATACAACAATCTATGCTGGAAAGTACATGTGTGTGGACATTAGATGAGGTGATGATCAGAGTAGGCAAAATGTCCTCCATGATCCAGCAGCCTACTGACACGAAGAAAGATTTTGGTTTTATACAAAGCCTTCATGGCCTCAGGACACTTGAAAACATTTTACAGCATCTGAAATATTTACAGTATAGTCATTGTTATATAATTGGAAACAAATAATTCCTTGAAAGTAGAGTCACAGGTAGATAGGATAGAACATAGAACATAGAATATGACTTAGAATCTTAACATTAGCCCAGTACTCTATATTCCAGTTACTCCTTCCAAGTGATAGTGAAGAAGGCATTTAGTATGCTTTCCTTTATTGGTCAGAGATTGAGTATAGAAGTTGGGAGGTCATGTTGTGGCTGTACAGGACATTGGTTAGGCCGCTTTTAGAATATTGCCTGCAGTTCTGGTCTCCTTTCTATTGGTAGGATGATGTGAAACTTGAAAGGGTTCAGAAAAGACTTAAAATGATGCTGCCAGGGTCAGAGGATTGAGATAAAAGGAGAGGTTGAGTAGGCTGGGGCTACTTTCCCTGGAGTATCGGAGGATGAGGTGTGATCTTATAAAATCATAAGGATAGGATAAACTGACAAGGTCTTTTCCCGGGAGTGGGGGAGTCCAGAACTAGAGGGCATAGGTTCATGGTTAGAGGGGAAAGATAAAAGGGACCTAAGGGGAAACCTTTTCATGCAGAAAGTAGTGCATGTATGGAATGAGCTGCCAGAGGAAGTGGGGGAGGCTAGTACAACTACAGCATTTAAAATGCATCTGGATGTGTATATGAATAGGAAGGGTTTGGAGGGATATGGGCCAAGTGCTGGCAAATGGGACTAGATTAAGTTAGGCTATCTGGTCAGCACAGATGTGTTGGACTCAATGGCCTGTTTCCATGCTGGATATCTCTATGACACCATGACTCTAAAACAATCAAATTAGGTACAGAAAGGTTCCACAGACAGCAATGAAACAAGTGACCAGATAACCTGTTATTGTTGAGTATTGAATAATGACCAATACACTAGAAGAACTTCCGTACTCCTCTTTAAATTGTGGTAGAAAGTCTTTTAGGTACAAACTCCTAAGCAGACAGAGGAGATCTCACTTTAATGCCTTATCTTAAAGGTCCAATTTCTCTGCCGAAAATGTAGCATTACCTAAATACTACACAGAAGTGTCAGTCTAGATTATACACTCAATTGTGTGGTGTGTGATTGTTCCATGACTTTCTTATTACATATAAGGCATGGTCATTCAGGCAAGCTACTTGAATCTGTCAGCATCCTTGAACCAGTTTATGTTATCTGTAGGAAATGAAGGGAGAACTTTGGTAATTCAAAAAGCACCAATGTATTCATTATTACAAAATTAAACATGGCAATGGTACTTTTGTTCCCAAAAAAGCATTTGTACTATACATTCAATAAGTCCAGTAATGCTGAGAAAATGCACACTTTGTCAAAGTGGAACCATACCAAATGAGTTCCCTTTCTCAATGGCCTTTTTGAGAAATGAGCTCAGTGGAACTGTGCTATTGCATATCTTCCATGATTTGCACAGTAATTTTTGGGCCTAATCCACTTCAGGACAAAAATTCAGAGGATCTTGAGGATTTGCGAAGCTGAATTATCGTCACAATCCAGAGGGCTGGTATTTGATGAAATATTTTCCATTTGCTTGGATGAATACAGCTCCAACAACATTTAAGATGTTCATTAGCAACTATTAGAAGCAACTGAGGGAAGACTGAGGGACACTAACACTTTGGCCAGAGAACAGAATGCAGCCTTCACAACAGATAAGATTGACACATTCTGTGCCAAAAGGCTCTCTGTCCTCTGGCATCAATGAGCTATCCAATTAACATGAATTGTATACTTTTTTTGTCTAATGGACTAGTGTATCATATCTAAATTTTACATCTTTATAAACCTAATAAACTAATTGGAAATTCCTTGTGAATGGCTGACTGGCTTTGTTAAATAATTGTGGTCACAAAACTTTACTGTGGTACCAATATGCCAGCTCATATTAGTTTTCCCAAAATCTTCTACGTGGTAGATTCCGTTGATGCAGCAGTGTCAAGGCTATCAGAATGCACAGATCTTGATACTATTACAGTAATTCTTTAATTTCCCACTTTTCTCTGAAGGTAATGCTTAACTTTTTACATTTTGTTTCTTTTACTACTTTGTACCTAAGCTTTTCGTAAGCTTTTCTAACGGTGCTGTGTATGGCAATATTATCCATTTTTCACTGTATCTTGTACATCTTTACTTGAGCACACATGACAATAAAATCTAAATCTAAAATTCAATTCACATAGTCTGTGGCAGAACAGACCACATGTGACAGAACTGAATTAGTCGACAATCTGCAAGGATTTGGCTTTGAATTAAGATGTAAGTCTGGTGCCAGGATGATTATATCTGCCACACTCTGCAGCTTACCCAAATAATACAAAGACCAAGTTATCCATCCTGATGTATGTGTTAATGCTCCAGAAATACAAAGTTGAAGATGTTTTCAAGGTGGATCTGTTATCCTTTGGCCAGAGCCAGTGTGAGCTGTTACAATTGGTAATTGTCAAAGAGGAGAGACTACATGAGTTGGAAAGGATCATTATCCAGGGATTGCCTGACTGTATTAAAGAAGTAGCTGAGAAGGTTCATTTATTCTGGATATACAGACACAAACCTGTGTGTCATTTTCAAGTCATCTATAAGGGCTGTCAAGTTCAAATACCATAAGCATTACATCAATGCTTTTGGGCGGTACAGTGGCACAGTGGTTAGCACTGCTGCCTCACAGCGCCTGAGACCCGGGTTCAATTCCCGACTCAGGCGACTGACTGTGTGGAGTTTGCACGTTCTCCCCGTGTCTGCGTGGGTTTCCTCCGGGTGCTCCGGTTTCCTCCCACTTGTTGGGCCGAAGGGCCTGTTTCCACACTGTAAGTAATCTAATCTAATATATCATGTCTATGTTATATCAGGGACACCTGGGTATTGAACACTCAGGGTAACTTAGTACATCAATCTGGGTACAGCCAGAATATTCAAACATGGTGCATTTGTGTAAGGCAAGTGAAATGCATCAACCCTAGCAGCAGAAGGATTCTCTACATCCACACAATGTTCCATTGACTTTTTAAATAAAATTAGCATATGCTGATCCACAGTGCACAAAGACATTACATCTTTGCAACAGATTACTTCTCCAAATTTCCTACTGCGCGACAAGCAAGATTGTTGTAGTGGTTCTGTTCGCCGAGCTGGAAGTTTTTGTTGCAAACGTTTCGTCCCCTGGCTAGGAGACATCATCAGTGCTCTGGAGCCTCCTGCGAAGTGCTTCTTTGATGTTTCTTCCGGCATTTATAGTCTCATCAAAGAAGCACTTCGCAGGAGGCTCCAGAGCACTGATGATGTCTCCTAGCCAGGGAACAAAACGTTTGCAACAAAAACTTCCAGCTCGGCGAACAGAACCACTACAACAAGCACCCGAGCTACAAATCTTCGCACAAACTTTGAAAGCAAGATTGTTGCTGACACAGTGAGTAGTTTAGTTTATTCAGTATCTGTAAAAGAATAGTGCCTGATAATGTACTGCAGTACACCAGCAAGCTGTTTCAAACCATGTGTACTAAATGGGGATTGACCCATATCATATCATTACCCCACCATTTATACTTAAATGGTCTAACATTTATACTTAAATGGTCTATGATATGTAATATCAAATCTATTATTAGATTAGATTCTATTAAATTACATTCCCTACAGTGTGGAAACAGGCCATTCAGCCCAACTAGTCTCCACACCAACTCTCAAAAGAGTAACCCACCCAGACCCATTTCCCTCTGACTAATGCACCTAACACTGTGGGCAATTTAGCATGGCCAATTCACCTGACCGGCACATCTTTGGACCGTGGGAGGAAACCGGAGCACGCAGATACGGGGAGAATGTACAAACTCCACACAGACAGTCACCCAAGGCTGGAATCAAACCCAGGTCCCTGGTGCTGTGAGGCAACTGTGTTGACCACTGAGCCACTGTGCCACCCCTTAGTTAATTATCAGTAATTAATTATCAAACAAGGCAAGATTTTTCTATTGGATTGTGTTTTCATGAAACACAAATGGAGAAGAGATTATAATTTCCAACTTGTGCTTGGAAGGGTCAAGTTCAAATGATTTTGCCCTGTGGTTGTCGAACCATTATGATGTATGGGACATTCTTCTATGAAGGAAGAGAAAAATGAAAGAGTTCATGAAGAGAGAGCAGGTAGCGAACTAAGAAAACTACACAATAAACAAAGAATGCAAGTTAGAAATCCAAATTCAAATACTTGGAATGATTTCTACTGGCTAGGATCAAACAAAGCCATTACTAATCATAGTGTTGTATTGAGAACTAACAGAATCTAGCTCAGATCACTTCAATCACTCATGAAGAGGGTGAAGAAGAATACTCCATCAGTGATGATTGGGCCAGAGGTAAGGGCACTACCACTGTGCCACAAGATTTCTTTTCTTGGCAAATTTCTCATCACCTCAGTCCTAAATAGCCTACCTTTAAATTGTGACTCATGACACCCCAGTCATCAGGAATATCATTCCAGCCTTTATTCAAATGGAAAATACATCATCATGTCATGATATTTTTAAGAATCATGCTCATGATATCATCAGTGTATCAAAGAATGTACCCTGAAAATATCATACTTAATCTTACATCAGGATCACTGACACATCAGTGGAAGCATGCTTCCCTCTGCAATTTACTAACTTAATATTAACTAGGATATTATGTGTCTGAGGAATGTAATGATTGTACATAATTGTTAGCTGCAATAAACATCTGTTGGATGCTTCAGTGCCACAAATTTTCTTATATTATAAAGGATGACCATTGCCGTATCAAATAAGATACTGTGCTGGAAGTGAAATCTCATCCCCTTCAATAATTGTGACTGCCACTTAGAAAGACAAGTGCATCAGCTGCACGGGAACTCTGACACCTGCATGTTCCCTTGCAAGTCCTATATGAATTTCAGTTGAAAAAAAATCGAGATCCTGGAACTCTCTATTTAACACACAATGTGAGAGTACTTCTCCCCCTATAGACTGTAGTAGTTCATGAAGGTGGCTCACCAACATTTTCTCAAAGACCTTTAGGAATGGATTTTAAATGCTCTGCTTGCACATCATGCCTAAAGTAAATAAACTGAGAAAAGACAGAGGCAGTCACAATACTTATGGTCACAATGATTGGAAATAAGTGCATAAACACTGGAATTGAGCACACATAAATAAGATGAAAAGGGGAATTAAATAAAAGTGCAAAGAAACAAGTTTAGAAGAGTAAGATAATGTGGGGGCTGAAACAACCAGAGGAAAATAAAGATTACAATCTACAATAAAGAGAAAACAGGCTTGAATTTTAACATTGAGTTTTATCCAAATGAATTGAATAACAGACTCTGATGGATAGGCAATGAGCAACTGAGGCCCCAGAAAAATCATATCAGTTAATTTAATAAAATGAGTCTTCAATAGGTTGGGAGGAATGCCCAGAATTAAATAAATTAAGGATATAATTGAAGCTGAGCAAGCCAAGTTGGCAACAATCTCCAGAGTATGTTGGGGAAATGTAATTATTTAGTGAATTGCCAAGTGGCATTAGTTGAGGTTGCATATTTAATACATTTCCAGCAGTTTCACTGTTCACTTAGGCCAATACAATTGATTATGACCACATTTATTTATGGAATAAATTGGCAGCTGGCTGTTACTTGTATAGCCCAACTCCATCCTATGAAAAGTATTTTAATCAGAAAGGGCCTGGAGGGGAGTATGACTGGGAAAGCTAGAGAAAACAATTAAATTAGAATGTCTGTGAAAGCTGATGGAATGCATTAAAATCACAGTGGTGTTGAGAACAATGAGCAGGGTTAAAGGTAAACATCAAAATTACACTGTGCTCAGAACTCTGAGTAAGGTTTGAGGGTAGACAGAGCAGAGTTTGTTTAAAAACACAAGTTGGTGCAAGTTTTCTTGCAGACAAAATTAAGAGGTAGTAAAATACAAATTTCAAACATTTTTTGACTAATAACTCTCTGTACAATACAGAAAATCTGTGACAGAGTAATGAGAAGAAGAACAGAAAGATTTGAGCTAAATCGTAGAAATGGAGGAACTGAGTGACCGACTGGACGTGCTGTATCCACCAGCTAGGGGCAGTGATAGGGTAATTGCTATTGCTATGTGTTGACATTTCCAAATTACTACACATATGCATTACATATTTATACATATAGCAGTTTAATAAAAATGTGGTCACAGGAAATAAAATTTTGCAGACAGGAAATTGTGTCCGAGCTCACAACAATTCTAGATATTGCGAGATTTTCTTTTGTGCGAAAACACATGGTGAAAAAGTCTAATTTTTTTTTCAGATTATTGTTTTGGATTAGTTAAATTGAACATTCATAAATATAAATTTTCCCAGAAAATTACCCGTGTTGACATTTAGCAGGAAGAAAATTAAATATTTGAAAGAAAGTTCTTGTATAGTTTTTACTTAATGTGAGTCAGACAATTGTAGTTTTTGCTCTAATCTGCATAAGCTTAAAGTGAACTTCCCTTTCATTCCCTTCCAAGTTAAGTTTAAATTTACAAAGGTTATCTTTGTAAGAAGTTTGCGTACTTTATACATTGCAAATAGAAATGTTATATCAGTTTAAACTTTTGTAGAAATCTTTGATTTTTAGGTATATAGAATATACTCTGGAAAAGTGACAATGTGTTAGTTCTAAATTTCCAGAGCTGTAGAAGTAAATGCATGGAACTAAAAATGCAGAAAAATTACAACCAAGGTATGTTATGTGATGATTTACCATTGTATTGACTTTACAAAGAATTTAGTGATGAAAATACAAAGAGGTGCAAAACAAATTGTACATTAAGATCATAGAATCATATAAAAGAAGTTCTTTGGCTCATCAAATCTGCATCAACAAAATGTACCCTAAATCTACACTAGTCTCATTTTCCAGCACTTGACCTATATGGTTGAATCTTGTAGCATCTCAGGCGCTCAACCAAGTACTTTTTAAAGATTGTGAAGTTTCCCACGTCAACTACGCTTCCAGGCAGTGCATTCCAGATTCCCACCAGCTTCTAGGTGAAAAATTAAAATTGCTCCAATCTCCTCTAAAACACCTGCCCTTCACCTTAAATTTATGTCTCTTTCAACTAAGGGAATAGATGCTTCCTATCCACACTGTCTATCCCCCTTATACTTGCACCTCTTTGTATTTTTGTCACTTATACTGTACATCTTAATTAGGTTTCCCCCTTATATTACACACCTTAATTAGGTTTCCTCTCAGCCTCCTCTGTTGTAAAGATAACAACACAAGCATATCCAGCCTCTCTTCATAGCTAAACTGCTCCATCCCAGGCAACATCCTGGTGAGAATCCTTTTCACTTCTGTAGTACAATCCTTCTTAGAATGTGACGATCTAAACTGCACCTGGTATTCCAACTGTAGCCTAACCAAAGTCCTATACAGCTTTAACATAACCTCCCTACTTTTATAATCTATGCCATGATTGATAAAGGCAAGTGTCCTGCATGCCTTCATAACCACCATATTATCCAGTTCTGCCACCTTCAGGGATCTGTGGACAAGCACACCAAGATTCCTCTGAGCTCCCTAATGTCCCGTCTTGTAAGAGTATGAATAAAGAAGATATGCAGAGTCATTACAGGAACATCAGCAATGATTGCTGCAACAGCAATTATTGAGGTAACATTTATTTATTTTCCAAATGTCAACATGGGTGAATGCTCAATTTAACTAATGATGTTGAACTTAATTGCTGAAATATCATGGGGTTAGTTATAACTATGAACTTTATTGATTATTAGTATGTTTAAACTATTTTCAAACCTCTAAAGAGAATGATGTCCTGGAAAGTTTTCCGTTTAGGTCAAGTGCAGGTGACCACATGAACATGTGCCACATGAAACCTCATTTTATTGATGGTTTCTATTTTTACCCCAGCTGTTCCACCCCAAGGTAATTTTTTTCAGTCAAACTTATTGTTAGGCTATCATGAATTTGGAGAGATTTAAATTAGTTTAGGAAGCATAGGCCCATAATCAGTCTTCCTATCTATAGGTTTGGTTCTAAAATGAAATGCCATCCCCTTTGGACTGAGATCCCCATGCCCTCCCTCTTTGTGATAAAGTTCCCTTGATTTCCCCTTCATAACTCCAGATTCCCTCTGGTCTCTCTCCTGTTCAGAATGAATACGCAATATCGCTCTACCCTCAAATCTCCCATCCACCCAACTCTCTCTATCTCTCTCGCCTTATTCTCTATGCTCCAAATTCTCTGTGGAATTTTCTCCTCCACAATTTTCCATGGATTCTTCCTGATCCCGAGTCTCCCCCGCCTCAAGGTTTCTCCCGGATTCTCCCTCCTCTCCCATCGGATGTCCCCGGATTCTCCCACCACACCAAATCTTCTGCCCTTTCCCCAAAATCAGCCCCCTCCTCCCTGACTCTGTTTTGGATTATCCCTGGTTTCTCCCTTTCATTTTGTCCCCAGTTTTGTCCACCCAATTCGCTCCTGATTTTGCTGCTGATGCTAACACCAATATCTCATTCTAATATCTGCTCCACTCTTGGAATGCAATGTGTTCTGGAATTGGAAGTGCAGTTACAGTTTCAAGTATTGGGCAAGTAATTTCAACCGTAGAAAATTCCTGATCCCCTGGAGCTACAGAGAATCACTACAGAGAAAAATCAGACAGTACAGATTAAATTGGAATGCTAAATTCAGAGATAATGGTACTTATGATGGAAATTCTTGGATACTATCTCACTGTTTAAAATGGAGAGAGTGAGTGGGAAGGAGTGTGAGAGAGACAGAGTGGGGAAGAGGGAAAGCAGAGGCTTTCTCTCCCTAACTATTCTGACAAAGCATCCTTCACTATATGCTGTGCCCTGAGAGGATCACCCTGATCTGGAGGATACGGAAACAGAGATGGAATTGGTTATTGAAGCAAAGAAGTGGTTGGAGAACCATGTAGCAGATCGACACTGAGGCAGCAGAGCAAGAGGCTGGCAGCAGTAACTGTAGAAGGTGAGGCAATGAAAGAGGTGGAGATGGAGGCAGCAGAGGATGAAAGAAACAACAAAAAGAGTCCACAGTGGAGAAGGAGCAAGAAGGAGCAAGTGGAGGTCAATACAACAGAGAAATAAGGGAAGCTTGAGGTGGAGGAGGTGCAAAAAGCGCATCATAGAACATAGAATATAGAACATTACAGCACAGTACAGGACTTTGGCCGATGTTACGCCAACCTGTGGAACCAATCTGAAGCCCATCTATCTTACACTATTCATGATAATTGACAAGGGGGTTGAGGCTGTGCAGACAGAAGAGGAGTTCGACATGAGTTGACCAGACAAATACATGTTACTTTTGCAGGTTTGATGAGACAGAATGAAAATAAAGTAATGAGTGTATCAGAGATCAATTGCATCATCTCAGTGCAGAAATGATGGGCCAAATGACCTCTGTCTGGGATGTACCTTTTCTATGGTTCTATGGTATTAGCAGCTACTGCACAGACATGAATTAGCTAACTAGCATCCAGCATGACTGGTATCAGACAATGGGAGGCGTGCAGGTACCTAAGAATGGATTGGATCTGTGTTTGGGATTTTTATGGCTTTTATTGCTTTTATTGTCCTCACCAGTTTTTTTATGGTGATCATTAATTTTTATGATTCTTACAATTTTTATTGCTTATCGTTTTTATAAGTGTCACAGTTTTATAGGTTTTATGGTGGGTATTATAGAGAGATTTTTGCACTTTGTGAAAAGATGCATAAATTCAGAACTTTTCATCCTAACTTCCCAGTGCTTTTTTACTGTATGGTTCGCTGGTTGTGTTTGATGTCATTTTAATGGCCTTGAAAGCTTCATTTTGGTACCTGGCAAAACTTCAATTTGATACCAAATGAGAGCTTTGATGCCAATTAGACAGTTTCATTTTGATGTCTTCCAGCACTTTGATAACTTTGAGCACTTTGTTCGTTCCAAATGAAAACACTTGGTACCAAATGACAGCTGCATTATTTTTAAATGCATTGAAAATTTTGTCAAAAATTTCTGGGAGGGCTGTTGCTGACATTGGAAACACTCCATCTCAGGAAACTACCACCCTTCATCTTGATAAGCCCAGTGTGAAGAAAATACTGAAAGAAAATTAAACATTCAAATAAATAGGTATTAAGCAAAAGTCTCATATTGAAGTAATAAACTATGGGACTGTGAGATAAGTAAAACTGTGTTGTATTATTGCACAGCTCTCAGAATAGCACTGTACCTTTAAGACAGCTTGGTGATACCACAACATGTGATTCTTTGGCAGAAGAGATCTCCATCTTACTCTTTGTGGAATCTTTAGCAAGCAGTAAACTGTATACATCATATAATATAATATATAATATAATACAATATAATATTATACATAATATAATAGTAATCTAAGTAAGCATATAATTCTGACTGTATATGCAAGCCGAAGTGATGTCATATTAGTGAACACAATTGATTGTTTATATGCTTAAAGATATCTTTAAGAACCTGAATCTTATGTAGTATATGTTATATGACTTATATACAGAAAATCATATATCAAATTGTAACTTATTGGATAAATTGAGGTTGCAGAGAATGTCAAAGCTCATTTTCTTTTGAATGAATAGGAAAATGAAAAATTCAGGTGATTACAAGTTCAAGCATATTTAAATATATCTGCACCTGTTGAAAAATGATCAGTTTGAAAATTAGCAATATTTTGTTAGCTGAGGAGAAATTTGCAGAGTCACTCTGCAGCTAAACCATATGGTCATGGCTCATTTTGAACATGTCAGTAATGCTGTTCACAGTGGCAGGAAACCGGGTTCACTTCCAGCCTCAGGCAACTGTGTGGAGTTGTACATTCTACCCATGTCTGTGCAGGTTTCCGCTGGGTGCTCCAGTTTCTTCTCACAGTCTAAAGGAGTGTATGTTCGGTGAATTGGCTATGCTAAATTGCCCCTAGTGTCCAGGGATGGTGCTGGCTAAATGGTTTTGCCATGGGAAATACGGGGGTGGGTGGGTCTGGGTTGGATGCCCTTCAGCAGAGTGGTGTGAACTCATTGGGTTGAATGGCCTGCTTCCAAACTGTAGAGATTCTGTGAAGCTTTACCAGGACTACCATTTACCATCTGAGGGGAGCATGGTATGTCTTCGGAAGAAGTAAAGCAGAGAATTTTCCTTACACACCCAAACTAACATCACTAAAATAGTTTAACAGTTTATTACATTTATTGCTGTTTGTAAAGCATTAATAATTGGTTGTTTCATTTCTTCATAAAAACACCAATCTTTACATTTTGAAGGTAATTCTTTGGTTGTTAGGTTCTTTAAGGCATTCCAATTATGTGAAAGGTGCTCCATAAATGCCAGTTCTTTGTTTGTTTAGAATTGAGTCTTGAGTTTATGGAGAAACATTAAAATTCCAATCAAAGTTTGATAGGGTGTTTAGTTATATTGTATGAGGAAAAAAAAATAAGCCATCCAAATGAAGAAAGAGATTAGGAATTTGAAGTAGTCTAGAACTTAGTTAATAGAACAGATACTTTTAAAACAAGTAATTAAAATCAGTTACCACTAAATTAAAATTGACAATCAAGAAAGATAATTTGCTTATCCTTGAGTTTGATCTTGTAAGATTATTCTCCAGTAAGGATCCTCAGACACCACTCATATCCTAACCCTAAATAAAGTCAAAGATGACAACCTTCATGACTGTGATGGTGGTACACTATTCTTCTCAACCTCCTAATCTGTTTGCTATCTTTGATTTGGTTTACGTTACAACTTCCCCTCCAAATTCTGTCCTCCATCATCTCACAGGGTTGACTCTCTTTGTCTGATTTCACTCTGATCAGATCAGATCAGAGAATCATCTCCTAATGGCTTCTTTTCCCATTCAAAACCTTTGGAGGTCCCCAAGGTACTATCTATTTCTCATCAACATGCTGCCTTTTGGTAACATTCTCCAAAGACTCAATATAAGATTCAATATGCTCACCAATTTGTCTCTGTCTCCACCAACTTTCTCAATTCCTCCACTGTTTTGGATGGGCTGAAATATCCTCCAATTAAACATGAAGAAGATTGAAGACATCATCTTCCCACTTCTCAGCTTCCTGACAAAAGCCATACTGTTTGCTGAATCTTTTCTTCGCAATGGCGATAATTTCATGTTGAATTAGACCATTTGCAATCACAGCTTCTGTTTCCACTCAGAGTCAAGCTTCCTACTTTACATACTGTCTATCACAAAGGTGGCCGACTTGTACTTTCACAATATAATCCCTTTTTGTCCTAGCTCATCTAAATTACTGAAATGATCATCCATGAAGTTTGACTATCCCAAAGCTCTCATGTGCAGCTTTCCATCTCATACAATCCCTCAGTATGAATTCTAATTCTTACCCAATGAAACGTCTCAGACCTGAAATGCTAACTCTGTTTCCCTCTCCAGAGCAGGCACCAAGCATCATCTGTTCACTAGTTACCATATTTAAGATGTTGGGCATAATAGTCCTGTCCTGGAGGTGGTTAGGTGGAAGGGCATTTAATTAGCTGGGGTATTAGCATTCCTGAATCCAATTATCTTGCACCTTCCCTCAAATTAAACTTTTGGCAGCAAGGTACATAGTTGATCTTTCTGTCTGAGCACCAATTGAGGCAGTGAAGTGGCTGATTAATGACCTCTTCTGAGACTCTCTCATCATTACTGGGGTTAACCAAGCAGTGAGTGAGTGTGCTCACAGGTTTAGCAGCAATAGTGCAGGCTATTTGGTGGCTGCAATTTTGGCAAACTTGATCAGAGGCGCTCAGTCCCAGCCCTTGCTTCTGACGCCCTCTGTCAAATCTTTCCTCACAATCCTCACCTTTGAAAATCCTCTCCACTCCTTTCACCCAGGTAAGCCATTTACCTTACACTTGCATTGTGTGTTGCTTACCTGGCAGCAGACACAACCTTTCTACACGGTGATGTTGAGCTTGAAACTATTGGTCTATGATTTGTTGGAAGCTTCTTTTGGGGGAGAGTTCTGACCCTGGGGATTTACTTCTAGATGATGCCCTGCTGGTGTCCGTGGAGCTGTCTGATTGGTAGAGTTCCTGACAGGCTTCCTGAAGAGATACAGTGGCTCTAGTCTCACTGACTGTCCAGTTGGCAGGCAAGACCTGCATTGTCAAAATCAGATTCTGCCCATTATGTGGACAAAATAATGTCAACATTGCATAAAGAATTTTAAAGGCATTTGTGATTTCTTGTTATTATCATTATTTGGAAACTTGTATCTAACATGAACAAAACCATATATAATATTAAGTTTGATTTAGATTTCTATATTGTGTGGCTTAAAGAAGGAATGGACTTAGTTTAGTCTTTGAGTTCTGAGAGTGGTACTGAGGCATCTGGAAATGTGTTAACGTGTACTTAAATGAGGCTTTAAGAAACAGCGCTTGAGGTGAATTATCCAATGCTTTGGAAAAACATGAGTGGAAGAGAACAAAAAAATACTGTGCTATTTTCAAGCAACAAGGAGTCCTATGAGATACGAGATAGGAATTAATTGTCTTAGAAAGACATAACTATCCAGAATGTCAGTAAGTGTGAAAGTTTCTTTCAGAAAGTATGTAGGCTTATGTCAGACCTAATGACTTTATGGCAGCAAAGAGGCTTTTAGTTGACAGTCACTAAAGTATTTTGGGCTGAAAGGACATCCAGAGTGTTTTAATGAGATTAAGAGCTCCAGTCACAAAAGGCCGAAGAAGAGGAATTTCTGGAATCCATGTTAAGAATTAGGTGAGCTGTGTTTGCAGTTTGTTTGAGAGTCTGATGAAGAGACATTAAATAAAGAAGTTTGCTGGAAAGAAGCCAAATGCAGCCTTGCCAACTGGACAAGCAGCTTCATCGTGGACTTACAATAGATGACTCTCTGCTGAAGTTTTTCAGCAACATATTTTCAGGACATTGGTTAGGCCTCTTTTGGAATGCTGCATTCAATTCTGGTCTCCTTCTATCAGAAAGATGTTGTGAAACTTGAAAGAATTCAGAAAAAGAATTACAAGAATGAAGCCAGGATTTGGAGGTTTTGAGCTTTAGGGATAGGCTGAATAGGTTGGGGCTATTTTACTTAAAGCCATTGGAGGCTGAGGGAATGACCTTGTAGAAGCTTATAAAATTATGAGGGGCATAGATAGGATGAATAGCCAAGTTCTTTTCCCCAGGGTAGCAGATTCCAAAACTAGAGGGCATAAGTTTAAGATTAGGGGGGAAAGATTGAAAGAGTCCTAAGGAGGAACTTTTTCATGCAGAGGGTGGTGCATGTATCAAATGAGCTGCCAGAAGGCTGGAACAATTGCAATATGTAAAATACATCTGATTGAGTATAGGAATAGGAAGGGTTGAGAGGGATATGAGCCAAGCGCTGACAAATGGGACTCGATTAGGTTGGGATGTCTTGTTGGCATGGACAAGTTTGACCAAAGGGTCTGTTTCCATGCTGTACATTTTTTTTAGATTAGACTTACAGTGTGGAAACAGGCCCTTCGGCCCAACAAGTCCACACCGACCCGCCGAAGCGCAACCCACCCATACCCCTACATTCACCCCTTACCTAACACTACGGACAATTTAGCATGGCCAATTCACCTGACCCGCACATCTTTGGACTGTGGGAGGAAACCGGAGCACCCGGAGGAAACCCACGCAGACACGGGGAGAACGTGCAAACTCCACACGGTCAGTCGCCTGAGTCGGGAATTGAACCCGGATCTCCTGCGCTGTGAGGCAGCAGTGCTAACCACTGTGCCACCGTGCTGCCCACATGACTCTGACTCTAAGACCATTTCAGATTGTTCCTACATAAATAGTTTATGCTTCTTTTTTATTTGGTGTATAATAAACATTGATTTTCTTTTATGAAAAATACCTTGGCAGCCTCATGTGAATATATTAGTGATTAACCACTCCCATATTAGAAACTGCAAAAAAGAACTTATGGTCTATCTAGCCAGGTTTAACTCTTGTACCTGACTTGTTCAGCATTAACAGCAATTGGGATCATAACATATTGCACATTGAAAGGTACAGCCTGCACGTAATATAAGAGGGAGTATTAAACACCACTCCTTTGTTTGCTGATCTATATCAGTTCCTTGACTCCCCAAAAAATTGATTTTAAAGTATATGAGGGATCTTGGAGTCCATGTACATAGATCCCTGAAAGTATGCCTGTTAAGAAGGCATATGGTATGTTAGGTTTCATTGGTAGAGGGATTGAGTTCCGGAGCCGCAATATCATGCTACAACTATACAAAACACTAGTGCAGCCACACTTGGAATATTGTGTACAGTTCTGGTCACCATATTTCAGGAAGGATGTGGAAGCATTGGAAAAGATGCAGAGGAGATTTAGCAGGATGTTACCTGGTCTGGAGGGAAAGACTTATGAGGAAATGCTGAGAGACTTGTGTCTGATCTCATTGGAAAAAAGAAGGTGAAGAGGGGATTTGATAGAGATCTACAAGATGATCAGAGGATTACATAGGGTAGACAGTGAAAGTCTTTTTCCTAGGGTGATGACATCAGCTTGTACGAGGGGGCATAACTACAAATTGACGGGTGATAGATTTAAGACAGATGTCAGAGGCAGGTTCTTTACTCAGAGAGTGATAAGGGCGTGGAATGCCCTACCTGTCAATGTAGTCAACTCAGCCACATTAGTGAGATTTAAACAATCCTTGGATAAGCACATGGATGATGATGGAATAGTGTGGGGAGACAAGCTGAGAATAGTTCACAGATTGGTACAACATTGAGGGCCGAAGGGCCTGTTCTGCGCTGTATTGTTCTATGTTCTAAATATCTTAACCTCATGTTCAAAAACCTGCATAGCCTAATCCTTAACAATTAATCTCCCAGCCCAACAATATTCTGTGATCTCTACAATGTGCCTTGAAACAACTATTCACCTTAAAAATGCATGAAGATCTTGTGCAGAAAGCTGAAAGCAATCCCCCTTCCACTATTAGTCTAAGACGTAGATTCATAGAGATGTACAGCATGGAAATAGACCCTTCGGTCCAACCCGACCAGATATCCCAACCAATCTAGTTCCACCTGCCAGCACCTGGCCCATATCCCTCCAAACCCTTCCTATTCATATACCCATCCAAATGCCTCATAAATGTAGCAACTGTACCAGCCTCCACCACATTCTCTGGCAGCTCATTCCAGACACGTACCACCCTCTGCATGAAAAATTGCCCCTTAGGTCTCTTTTATATCTTTCCCCTCTCACCCTAAACCTATGCCCTCTAGTTCTGGACTCCCTGACCCCAGGGAAAAGACTTTGCATATTTACCCTATCGATGCCCCTCATAATTTTGTAAACCTCTATAAGGTCACCCCACAGCCTCCGACGCTCCAAGAAAAATAGCCCCAGCCTTTTCAGCCTCTCCCTATAGCTCAAATCCTCCAACCCTGGCAACATCCTTGTAAATCCTTTCTGAACCCTTTCAGGTTTCACAACATCCTTACGATTGGAAGGAGACTAGAATTGCACACAATATTCCAACAGAGGCCTAACCAATGTCCTGTACAGCCGCAACATGACTTCCCAACTCCTGTACTCAATACTCTGACCAATAAAGGAAAGCATACCAAATGCCTTCTTCACTATCCTATCTACCTGCGACTCCACTTTCAAGGAGCTATGAACCTGCACTCCAAGGTCTCTTTGTTCAGCAATCCTCCCTAGGACCTTACCATTAAGTGTATAAGTCCTGCTAAGATTTGCTTTTCCAAAATGCAGCATCTCGCATTTATCTGAATTAAACTCCATCTGCCACTTCTCAGCCCATTGGCCCATCTGGTCAAGATCCTATTGTAATCTGAGGTAACCCTCTTCGCTGTCCACTGCACCTCCAATTATGGTGTCATCTGAAAGCTTACTAACTGTACCTCTTATGCTCTCATCCAAATCATTTATATAAATGACAAAAAGTAGTGGACTCAGCACCGATCCTTGTGGCACTCCATTGGTCATCAGCCTCCAGTCTGAAAAACAACCCTCCACCACCAGCCTCTGTCTTCTACCTTTGAGCCAGTTCTGTATGCAAATGGCTAGTTCTCCCTGTATTCCATGAGATCTAACCTTGCTAACAAGTCTCCCATGGGGAACCTTGTCGAACGCCTTACTGAAGTCTATATGGATCACATCTACTACTCTGTCCTCATCAATTCTCTTTGTTGCTTCTTCAAAAATCTTAATCAAGTTTGTGAGACATGATTTCCCCATGCACAAAGCCATGTTAACTATCTCTAATCAGTCTTTGCCTTTCCAAATACATGTACATCCTGTCCCTCAGGATTCCCTCGAACAACTTGCCCACCACCGAGGTCAGGCTCACCAGTCTATAGTCCTTACTGCCCTTCTTAAACAGTGGCACCATATTTGCCAACCTCCTGTTTTCCGGCACCTCATCTGTGACTATCGATGATACAAATATCTCAGCAAGAGGCCCAGCAATCATTTCTCTAGCTTCCCACAGAGTTCTTGGGTACACCTGATCAGGTCCTGGGGATTTATCCACTTTTACCCGTTTCAAGACTTCCAGCATTTCCTCCTCTGCAATCTGGACATTTTGCAAGATGTCACCATCTATTTCTTTACAGTCTATATCTTTCATATCCTTTTCCACAGTAAATACTGATGCAAAATACTCATTTAGTACCTCCCCCATTTTCTGCAGCTCCACACAAAGGCCGCATTGCTGATCTTTGAGGTACCCTATTCTCTCCCTAATTACTCTTTTGTCCTTAATGTATTTGTAAAATCCCTTTGGATTCTCCTTAATTCTTTTTGCCAAAACTATCTCATGTCCCCTTTTTGCCCTTCTGATTTCCCTCTTTAGTATACTCCTACTTCCTTTATACTCTTCTAAGGATTCACTCGATCTATCCTGTCTATACCTTACATATGCTTCCTTCTTTTTCTTCCTAATACTCAGTGATAAAAGATGACCACAAGGAAGTCTTGGTGAAGAGGCATATCATGAAGAAAGGATGTAAAGCAGTAAAGTAGTAAGATAGCAAGTGACAGTAGAGTAAGACTAGATAACTACAAAACAAGGTAAATGATACTGTAGCAAGGTTTAAACACGGTGGCACAGTGGTTAGCACTGCTGTCTCACAGCGCCAGAGACCCGGGTTCAACTCCCGCCTCAGGCGACTGACTGTGTGGACTTTGCACGTTCTCCCGTGTCTGCGTGGGTTTCCTCCGGGTGCTCCGGTTTCCTCCCACAGTCCAAAGATGTGTAGGTTAGGTGAATTGGCCATGCTAAATTGCCCGTAGTGTTAGTTAAGGGGTAAATGTAGAGGTAGGGATATGGGTGGGTTTCACTTCGGAGGGTCGGTGTGGACTTGTTGGGCCGAAGGGCCTGTTTCCACACTGTAAGTAACCTAATCTAATGTAAAAAAAAACTTTACCCGCTACAGAGTCTAACTGCAGACTGGAGCTCACTGAAGCAGATCATAGACTGGCTAGCTCCTCCCAGAGGCTGTCACACATATGTCAGTGAACCAAGTCATACAAATATTCCTCAGTTAACGCTTTCTAGCTAACTGCCTTACAAAAACCTCCAAAGGTTTTTTTCAGCAACATAAGACCAGGAGTAGGCCATTTAGAGTGTTCTGCCATTCGGTTAGATCATTGCTGATCATCCACCTCAATAAAGGCAAAATAATGCAGATGCTGGAAATTTGAAATAAACATGAAGAATTCTGAAGAAACTGGTCAAGTCTGGCAGCATCTGTGAAGAAGGAAACAGAGCTGCTGAGTTTCTTTCTCCACAGAAGATGCCGGACCTGCTGAGTTTTTCTAACAGTCTCTGTGATTGTTCCATCTTCTATAGATCCTTTAAAACAATGAAATGAGACATTGAAGAATGTTCCAAGTGTGGATCTCTCCCAAACCTGAATGCTACCACTGGTCTCTCTCTCTCTCTCTCTCTCTCCCTCTGTCTTGAGAAACTTTGGAAAACGCTAAGCTAGGGAGTTGGCAAAATGCAGTGCTGCTGAAATAAATTGCCTCCAGAACATTGTTTACATGAAGGTGCGATGAAGTCAATAACAAATTACATTGTGGTGTGAGAAACACCACAGGCTTGCTTCAGCTTGTGGTATTCTGAATCATTGAGGGCATGGTGTGAAATTGTCACACGCTATGCTGTGTGCAGAATTAGCCTATTAGTAAGCACCAAAGGTCAAAACAAAACTTCTGAAATAAAATGCAAAAAGTGTTATGTTTATCTGGAGATGGTTAGCAGAATCCTGGGATTTAGGACTATTGTTCACAGGTCATTTTCACTACTAGTTACCAGCGAACTGCTGCTGCTCACTTTAAGACTGAGGTATTCCATGTAGTTCTCTAATTTCAGGAAAGAAAGGAGGCAGAAAGAGGTATTTAATACATTTCCATCCTGATATAGAACTTCTTCAGCAGCTATAACTATTTGCTCTGTTACCATGAAAATTTTTAAATTTCAAGAAGAATGAATCTTAAAACCAATTAATGGTTAATAATGAAGGTATTTATGAATAAATCTATCCTTAAAAATATACTATATCCTTAACAATTCTGACAGAACAGCTTAAAGTTTTTATTTCTTCACTTGAAGATCTGATTCTCTATGTCACAGGCAGTGCACTTCAAAGTAATTAATTGCATGTGAAGTATTATGAGCCTCCTGAGGTATGTGACAAGGTAATTTATGAATGTTAGTTTTCTTTTTATTCATTTACCAGTCGCTTCCTAAGATAACAACTTCAATCTGCTCATACTTGACTAGAAAGTGCAGGTCTAGGACTGCTCAGCTGTCTCTACCTTTTATCTGAGATATACCAGAATGTGGAAGTTGCCCATGTGGGGCGGGGGTGGTGTACATTACAGGCACAAACTCACTTTCTAGACCTCAGTGACAATGTATTGTTCAAAAATATTGAGACACTGAGCACTTTAAAATAGGAACTTAGAAGGAAAAGCAAGCAAAGCTTGCGAATGATACTTCGGAATGAAGCTCCAATATAACTGGCACATTCACTTGCAACCTTTGTATTTTTCAATAATATTTTTTCCTCTGGGAAGATTTCTAAGATTTTAATTTTCTGTATTTGCATTTGAAATGATAGTTTATCGAATAAGAACCAGGGTAACTTGGTCAAAGGCATAATTTTACAGAAGCTGGAAATCTGAGCTTAATATTTCTGTTCCACCATTTTTATTTTTGTGCAATCCCTTGTAGTCAATGCAAATATAATGTGCAATTTAAAGTATAAATTGCACTAGAGCAGCTCATGTTCATGTAATCTCCTCTGCTAAGTTTAACATTTGGCTCTCTGTTATCACAATATATTATTTCTGGAGCTACTGATTTGGTCAATCACGTCCTCATCTCTGCTTTTCAAACATGCATCAAAACCATTATCCTTTCTTACTCTGGCTGATGCATCCAGTAAAGGGCTGAAAATGTGTTGCTGGTTAAAGCACAGCAGGTTAGGCAGCATCCAAGGAACAGGAAATTCGACGTTTCAGGCCCCATCTTCCCACCTTTAAGTACAATGAAACAAATTGAATGGATATGATGTAATATTAGTGTAGCTGATAATCCTGGAATGCAAAGATAATTTCAACAACCTTTCTGTACTGCAAACCATCTTCTTAAACTTCTTTCTGCTGTCTCTCCAACAGCAAGTGCAAGGAGTTCATGGCCTCACTGGTCACTAAGATTAAAGTCATCCAATCAGTTGCCTCTGTAATTTCCCACTTTTCCCAGCTCACAGGATTAATCTAAGCTCTACTGTTTGAAGTTTTCAAATTAGATTCCTCCTACCCCTAGCTGCCATCCTTAATCAGCCATTATCAGGATCAAAAATACTCTTTTCAACTGCGTCAAGAGTTAATTATCTTTTCCCATTCTTCCCATCTTTTCTGCAACTTCTGAGATAGCTGTCTGCATTATCCTCCTACAACCCCTCTCATTGCTACTCGATGTGACTTTTTCACCTCATAATTTTTATCTACATACTGGGATCCAATGAATCACTTGCACTGGCTTTTCTTTCTCCATCTGAACAGTTACTTCTGGCATTCTCCAAAAATCTACCCTAGGACACAATCTCAGCTATCATCATCTACAATCTGACCCTTTCCGTATTTGCACCAATGATACCCTTCTCTATGTTATCAGTACCTTTGTCAACTCCTCCCTTGCACCAACCCTTCTGTCAGGAAGCTGCATTTGCAGCAATTTCCTCCAAATAAATATTAGGAAAATCAAACTCATTGTCTTGTTTACCATCACACAATCTGTTCCCTGGTCACCAACTCCATCTTAGTCCTGACAACTGAGGCTGAACCAGATTGTTCACTTCCTTGGCATCATATTGCGCCCTGAGATAAGTTTCCAACAATATGTCCACACCATCATCAAGACTGTCTTGTTACTTGTGTAGCATTGTCCAACTCCAACCCTGCCTTTTCCAATATGCTGCAGAGGTCCTCATTTTTTCATGGCTTTACTGCCCCCAGATTTAACTATCCTGATGTACTCCCTGTCCAGTCTCCATGCTTAATCTGCTGTAAATTTGAAATTATTCAAAACTCTGCTGCCGTGCCTTCATTTCACCAATCATCCTGTGCTCACTGGTCTGCATTGGCTCCCAGTTAAGTCTCATCCTAACCTAACTATCAAATTCCACATTTGCCATACTCATCTGTATATCTGAAATTTCATGAACCCTACAACTCTTAGATATTTTACTCCTACAATTTTGGCTGATTAAGCATCTCTGATTTTACCCACTCCTACGTTGAAGGTATGCTTCAGGTGCCATGACCCAAAACACTGGAATGTCTTTTTATATCTCCCTGCCTCTCTACTTCTCCTTCCTCTCAATGTTGACCTCATTGACCAAGCTTCTGCTAATTGAACCGAGTAGCGTCTTCTTTGACTGTCAAATTTCATTCAATAACAATCCTGTAAAGCACCATAGGATATTTTACTACAATTGAAAGCCTACAATATTATAAATTATTATTGCATAAGTCAGGTTCTGTCATTTAAAATCATGTTACTCACAATATCCAATTGATGCTATGGATCAATATATCTTTTGACAGAACCAATTTTTGACTGTATTAACCAAACTTCTTAAAGTTGTTACCAAAATATACCAAATATTCTCTAAAACAAATGTGGAAAGAAAAACTTTGCAACGCTCAGAGAGAATAAATAAGTTTAAATGAATATTTGTGAGAAAGCAAGCAATGTTCAAAACAGGCACAATTTTGGATACAATTTTTGGTAGTACTAAGTAGTGAGCAGTGCATGTTGTGAAAATTCCCAGATTATGACTGGAAATTTCCAAGCCAATCCAAAGCTTATTGAAGAACAAGTGGAAGAAAAAGTAAGAAAGTGGAGTTGACAATCCAGCCATGGTCTCAGTGAGAGGAAATGGGCCAAATGGCCTCTCTGTGCTCCTACACCTTATGGTCTCATGATCAAACTTAATTAGATGAGAGTCAAGACGAATAAGATTGCGGGCGGGGGTTAAAGTTTTGGCATAGGGTTCTTAGAACCTCATAGGTGAGTCAGCTTTTCTGACCTTAATGGTTGGGAATGTTTTATTTTTGTATTCATTAGCATCTTTGAATATGTATTAGCACCCCAACCCACAGGAATTATATTAATGGGTGCAGTCTTCTTAGGCACAAATGGGAAACGTGGCTGTTACAAAGTTGATAGAAATGAGGTATGTATATGATGATTTGAATTTCTTCCTCCAAGCTGTGGTGAGTCCAAACTTTGCTGACTTGGCTTCTTCATAACCAGACTTACAAGGTAAGCTGTGAAGACTGACTGAGCAAGCACAGTCAAATGGTAAATTCTTAAATACTTAACTAGTGTAACGGGTGAACACTCAATGGGCCAACAATCCTGCTCAAGAGGAGCAGCCACACTGACTAATCACAGCAAACCTGATTGGGGCAGGAAAGCTGGGCTTAACTTAAAAAGGAGTTTCAACTCAAAAGGTAAAGGTAGCTTCAGCAGAAAGGAACAGTAGGGAATAGTGTGTGATTATGAGGGGCATCAGAAGGATCCTGGGGAATGGATAGAGAAGTTGGGATGCAGAGAGGAGAATCATTGTGTTAAGGACAAGGGGAACATGGAAGCGTGAGCATTGCATATTTTGGATGGGAAAGGATGTGTTGGGGAAGGAGAAAGTACAGGTGAATTAATTAAGGAATGGAGTAAGGTTAAGGATATGGGAATCTGAGTGGAAGTGGGATCAGGAGAAAGAGCAAGAATATCAAATGAGATAGTGAAAGGGCTGATAGCCACAGATAAGAGGAAGATAGATAGAGGAGATGTGAAAGGAGAAGGCCATCTGCAGCGATGAATAAATCAAAATGAAAAGGTTACAACCACTATTTATCTCTTGGATTATCTTGCAGAAGGAGATCTTGTGGGGAATGCATATTATGAATTGAAGGCTCCGTAGATCTGCTTGCACATGTTTCTGCACAGCACAAACACATTCACTTGAGGGAATTGAAACAGAAATCGAAAAATACTATTACGCAAGCTCTCAGTTAAGGCCTTCTCACTGAAAGAAAGCACTCTCTTTAAAACAAAAGCAAATAAGCTCCATCAACTCCTAATACAACATCCCATGCTTCATTTGGTTCTGAGAAAAAGGATACCTAAGACTCATCAACAGTTGTGATGTTGTTGGGGTACAGTCATGCAGGAGCATTCACAGGCTCTTATATCTGAAATTAAAGGATATGAGGATGAAACTATTATCAGGCGGTAGATTCCAAAGTTGTAACACAAGGGATAATGAAGGCCACCAAAAGTTAATTTGCACATGCATGCAAAGCAATGTAAAGGTTACGTTGACAACAATATTGCGTGTGACAGAATGAAGAAGATGAAAACCAGTCACAGGTCATGGAGGATGTATCTCACCATGTGAAGGTGGCTGCAGAACAGGCTTACACACAACATATGAGCAACTGATAGGAATCCTAAAGGTGCCCGACTGTGTCGAGATCTCACATGGAAAACAAATATTTCATTCTTCATATTTCTTCATTGATTAGTACTTCCACGTTTGATGTTTGATGAACTTTTTAATATCAAAGCCACATTTGACAGTATGTAACCCTTGCATAGGAGCCCTATCATAACAAGAGCCAATATAAATCATAGTAAAAACTCTCCGCTGGTTAGGGTCATACCTGGCGCAAAGGAAGATGGTTTTGTTGGTTGCAGGTCAGTTATCTGCACCAGGTTTTCTCTGCAAGAGTTCCTCAGAACGATATATTCAGCCCAATCATCTTTAGCTGCTTCATCAATGACCTTCCCTACATCATAAGGACAGAAATAGGATTGTTTGCTGAGGACTGTACTATGTCTAGCCTTTATAACTTTGCAGATATTGGAGCAGTCCATGTCTAACTACAGCAAGACTGGGACAATATCCAACTTTGTTCTGGATTAGTGGTGCTGGAAAAGCACAGCAGTTCAGGCAGCATCTGAGGAGCAGTAAAATCGACGTTTCGGGCAAAAGCCCACCTAATATCCAACTTTGGCCTAATAATGAGCAAGTAATATTTGGGCCACTCAAGTACTAGGCAATGACTATCTGAACAAGAGAGAATCTGTCCATTGCCACTTGACGTTCAATGGTATCACCACCTCTGTATCCCCACTTGCATTGCCCTACAGGTTACCATTGACCAGAGGCTACACTAGTTAGCTATGTAAATACTGGGATTTCAAGAACAGGTTAGCGGCTATGGATCTTACAGCAAGTAACTGACATCCAAACTGCTCAGGAAACTTAACACCATCCAGGACAAAGCAACCCTCTTGATTAGTACTACATTTTGGGCGGCAATGTAGCACAGTGGTTAGCATTGCTGCCTCACAGCGCCAGAGACCCGGGTTCAATTCTCGCCTCAGGCGACTGTGTGGAGTTTGCACCTTCTCACCGTGCCTGCGTGGGTTTCCTCCGGGTGCTCCGGTTTTGTCCCACAGTCCAAAGATGTGTGGGTCAGGTGAATTGGCCATGTTAAATTGCGTAGTGTTAGGTAAGGGGTAAATGTAGGGGTATGGGTGGGTTTCGCTTCGGCGGGTTGGTGTGGACTTGTTGGGCCTAAGGGCTTGTTTCCACACTGTAAGTAATCTAATCTAATCTACAAATATCCACTCTCTCCACCACTGATGCACAGTGTATACTGTCTACAAGTATCATTTTTTAGTTAATGTGACAATGAATTAAACATGTCAAGAGTGTGTGGGGCTGGAAACGTACATCAGGAATTCCTGATGAAGGACTTTTGCTCGAAACATCGATTTTCCTGCTCCTCTGATGCTGCCTGCCCTGCTGTGCTTTTCCAGCACCACACTCTCAATTCTAATCTCCAGCATCTGCAGACCTCATTTTCGCCTAATTGATAAATCATCCCCAGTGGAAGGCAAGAGAGAGAAACCTTATCAAATACAAAGTATTGCAAGTACAATCCAGGTACATGGGCAATGAAATAAAGGGCAACTGACTCTAACTGATATACAGCAGTAGGAAGTCACTGCTTTTAACAAAGGAAGGAGATAACGTTGGGAAGTGAAAACTATCTGCATCATCTACCTCCTCAGTATGAAATATTTGAGTGGATTTTTGATTTTCAAAACAGCATTTTCACAGATGTTAGAGTGCTCGTACTATTACTTAATGGAGAAGAGGAAAGACACATTTTGAGAACACCCATGATGTGCACTGTAATTTATGATTCACCTTTTTCCAGCTGTGCTTCCTGCTGTGAATCACACGAACATTCTTATGTCGGCAGGGTTGCCATTAGTAAATCCAATCTTCTTTGAACTTTATTTCAATTAACAATGCACCTCAACCAGCCAGATAAATTCAATTTCTATCCAAATTTAGATTTAATGTCAATGTAATTTAGAAATTGAATCAAAAACACATCCAACTTTGAAAATTCACTTGTGCATGAAGCATAGAGTAATGTTTCTTCAACAAGGTAAATTCCTCAGTAACTTCTGAAGGTAAAGTTTTAACTAATGATATATGGAACATCAAAAAGCACAAATCAGAATTGAAATAATAAATTATAGACCTAAACAGATCAGCAAGTATCTGAAAAAGTAATCAAACATTTTGGTTATCGAGGTCTTTACCAGGATTTAAGAAGAGCCATTTCAAAGTTATGAAAATAATGTGAAGTCATAAGTCAAAGATACAAAATATCAGCGTAAAGCATGAACTGATGAAATTTATTTTTTGTAGTATATTTTTGTAGTCTCACATGTTTTCTTGTATTTCAAATATATATTACTAATTCTATAATCAATAGTGTATTCTACTGTTTGTCCTAAAAACAAATTTTAGAAAGTATAATGATTTGGAAGAATAAGTAAATATTGCATATTGGTACTTATTCCAGTTATGAATAAGATCATAAAATGTAGGAGCAGAAGTAGGTAAGTTAGCTCATCAGGTCTGCTCCACCATTCAATGATATAACGTCTAATTTGATAATCCTCAATTCTGCTTTCTTGTTTTTCCTGTTTTCTCCCCATAATCCTTGATTCCCTTATTAATTAAAAAACTGCCTAGCTAAACCTTGAGGAAATTTCAACAACCAACCATTACAGACTTCTGTGATAAAAATTCCACAGATTCAATACCTTTTGAGATAAGAAATTCCTCTTCATCTCTATCATAAATCGGTGACTTGTTGCTCCCACAAGGGGAACCAATGCTGGAGTAGAGTGGTGCTGGAAAAGCACAGCAGTTCAGGCAGCATCCGAGGAGCAGTAAAATCAACGTTTCGGGCAAAAGCCCTTCATCAGGAATACAGGCAGAGTGCTTGAAGATTGGCACTCTGCCTGTATTCCTGATGAAGGGCTTTTGCCCGACATGTCAATTTTACTGTTCCTCGGATGCTGCCTGAATTGCTGTGCTTTTCCAGCACCACTCTACTCCAGAATCTGGTTTCCAGCATATGCAGTCATTGTTTTTACCTGGAAACAATGCTGTCAAGTCCTGAATGAATCTTGTATTTTTCAATAAAGTCACTTCTCTAAACTCCAATGAATACAGTACCCTTACTAATCAACCTCTCCTCAGCAGTATCTTTCTGCATTTAAATAATATTCAGTTCCTTAAACTTCCTGCCTATTATTTTCCATCTGCCAAGTTTTCATCCACTCACTTAATCTTTCTATATCATTCTACAGGCTCTCTGTAATCCTCACTATTTGCCTTCCCTCCGATTCTTGTGGCATTTGCAAACTTGGCAATAGTACATTCACTTCCATCACCTAAGTCATTGATATGCAGGTCGTTCAGCTATAATGTGCATTTCATTAACACAAATTTGTTATAACACGATTGACAAATTAGGGACACTGTTTCTAAAGTTTCTAAAGCTGGCTCTAACGCAATTACATCGCCAATACTTTAAGCGTTGTTTCTAAAGTATGATTTTCTATAATGTAGGGTTGCACAAGTATGCAACCATCATATTATTGAAGAACTATCTGTATATTGTAAAGAGTTGTGGACCCAGCATTGATCCCTGTGGCACTCTACAGTTGCAGATCTCTTTGTCGTGTCGTTTCTTGAAAAGTTTTTGCTGGTTTGATATAATAATTCCACTTCTAAACAGAATGACAGCAAGATCAATTTTCTTTTGTGTAGTTTGAATCTGATTTATCATTTAGAATGCTATTCATTCCTAAAGGTAGGAGAATTTTTTTAAAAAACAAGAAACTCCACCTCCTGAAGAAATGTCTTTTGTGTGCTGAATACAAAACAAATTTTGTACTTCAGTACTAGTAATATGTTGCATATTGCATGTCATTCTTGGAAAACAAGAAAAATCCCATGAAAGAAGAAAAACGGAAAATTACATCTAGTACAGCTATAAAAGTCATCTCAATGTGGTTCCTATGCCTAGCTATCCTTCTCTGACAGAGGTAATTGAATGTGAACAGAAGCTGAGCTGTAAATGGCCTTGAAGTTTACGTGGAGTAATTCTCCTGACACCGTTGATACAAGTGCCGGCATCAAGAGTCCACAATGCTTGCTTATTTCCTGTTTATTCTGTCAGAAGTGGCAAATTCTCACCTTTTATAAAAGGTTGCTCCATTCACAAATAAACATAGATTTGATGCCAGTGTGAGGTTTATCACTTTCTATCTTGTGACTTTGAAAAGAAATGATAGATGTGGAATCATAACCCTTTTGGGCGTATAATAGGAGTTGGCTTTCCATATGCTGAATCAGATTGACTGGAGGCAGGTGATCAAAGCCATGGTGTCATGTGGTGGCTTTAATGCCCCTCCTTTCCCAGTTTTTATGAGGGTGAGAGGAAAGCAAAGAAGGGTTTGGAAAAAAGAAGTCGTTCTTTCCACTAATTGGGAGCACTTAGCTAATTAAGGAGATCCTTAAGATGTTACATTCTAAGACACTTAAATTCTTGCCATTGTAAATTGCCTTTGGGAACAATGTACACTTCAGTAGTGGGTTAACGTCTAGAAATTTGTGATTAGAATTAATAGTCACATGGAACAATGTAGGTTAATTTAGGATAGTCAGCATGAACTTGTTAAGGGAAATTTATGTCCAACTGACCCTCTAATGTTGTGAAGTGGTAGCAGAGAATGTTGATAAGAGTAAGGCAATTAATATAGTGCACATGAATTTCTGAATGAATGTTTGACACAATATCTCACAACAGATGTGGCTGGAAAATTACAGGCCTTGCAGTAAAAGGAATTGAGATCATGGATGCAAAATTGACTGAGGGCTAAGAAACAGGGAGTCATGATTAGGGAGCATTTTTTTCTAATCTGAAGGAAGGTTTGTAGAGGGATTGTACTGTGATTCTTTCTTTTCCATCATATATGTATAAATGATCCAGGATCTGGTGTGAAGGGGATGTTTTCAAAGTTTGTAGATGACATGAAACTTGAGAGAATTCTAAACCATGAAAGCAGAACTTCAAAAGGACATTTAAAAGTTGGTAGAGTGGGTTCATAGGTGACAGATGAAATTCAATGTGAGATGATATAGTTTGGTAGAAAGGCTATGGGAGACAGTATGAAACAAAGGGTGCTATTCTAAAGGGTTTGCAGGAGCAGAGATATTTGAGTATATATGTGTAAAAGCCATTAGATGTGACAAGACAGGTAACAAGAGATGTTAATAAAGTATACAAAATTCTCGGCTTCATGAATCGGGGCATAGAGGAGAAGAGCAGGGATGTTATGCTGCATTTATATAGGATGCTGGTTAGAACTCAGCTGGAACATCATGTACAGTTCTGGGTATCACACTTTACAAAGGATGTGAATGTATTGGAGAGAACACATGCAATTCATGAGAATGGTTTCATGGATGAAATTTTCAGTAATGAAGATACTGTTGGCACTGTTTTTCTTGGAAATGAGAAGGCAGAAGGGAGACCTGAAATGTAGAACAAGACAGCACAGTACAAGCCCTTTGGCCCTTGATGTTGTGCCAACCTGTGAAACCAATCTGAAGTCCATGAAACCTACACTATTCCATTTTCATCCACAAATTATCCAATGACCATTTAAATGTCCTTAAAGTTGGCAAGTCTATTACTGTTGCAGGCAGGGTGTTCCATGCTCCTACTACTCTCTGAGTAAAGAAACTATCTCTGACATCTGTTCTATATCTATCATCCCTCAATTTAAAGCTATGTCCCCCATGATAGCCTTCACTATCTGAGGAAAATGGCTCTCACTGTCCACCCTATCCAATCCCCTAATTATCTTTTATGCCTCAATTAAGTCACCTCTCAACCTTCTCTCTAATGAAAACAGCCTCAGGTCTCTCAGACTTTCCTCATATGACCTTCCCTCCATTCCAGGCACCATCCTAGCAAATCTCTGCACATTTTCCAAAGCTTCCACATTCCTCCTATAATGTGGTTACCAGTACTGAATGCAATACTCCAAATGCTACCACACCGGCGTTTTTACAGCTGAAACATAACCTCATGGCTCCGAAACTCAATCCCTCTACCAATAAGAGCTAACACACCGTATGTTTTCTTAACAACCCTATCAATCTGGGTTGCAACTTTCAGGGATCTGTGTACATAGACACCGGGATCTCTCTGCTCATTGACACTACCAACAATCTTACCATTAACCTAGTATTCTACATTTCTGTTGCTCCTTCCAAAGTGAATCACCTCACAGTTTTCCACATTAAACTCCATTTTCCAACTCTACAGCTTATCTAAGAGAAGGAACAGGAAGTGTCTTCACCACAGGAAATGACATCACCAATCCAAAGAACCCCAAATATATAAATAGAAAGCAGGAATTTTCAGCATCGCTTTGCATGAGGTGCACTGAAGATGTTACCTAGTAAGGTAACAAAATGTCTGGAAATGAACCTTTCAGCTCAGCGAGCAAACCTACATCCACAGCTTTCTATCTCTCTCTGTAACCTGCAACATCCTTCGGCATTGTTCACAACTCCACCAACCTTTGTGTTATCTGCAAATTTACTAACTCATTCTTCTACACCCTCATCCAGGTCAGTGCCCCCTAAACAGATCCTTGCAGTACTGTGCTAGTAACTGAACTCCAGGGGAAATGTTTCCCATCAACTATCACCCTCTGTCTTCTTTCAGCTAGCCAATTTCTGATCCAAACCACCAAATCACCCTCAATCCCATGCCTATGTTTTTTGCAATGCCTACTGTGGGGAACCTTATCAAATGCTTTACTGAAATCCATATACACAACTTTACCCTCATCCACCTGTTTAGTCATATTCTCAAAGAGGTTTTTAATATCATCAGGGGTCTGGACAGAGTAAGCAGTAAGGGACTCTTCTGCTTCCAAAGGGATTAAGAACTGAAGGGCACAGTTTTGAAGTGTTCTGCAAAAGAAGCAAACATGAAGTAAGAAAAAACACAGGGTAATGGCAAATAGCAGGAGATTGGCACTGAGTTAAAATTCTCAGGGGCTGTCCAGCCATGATAAGCTGAATAGCCTCCTTCTGTTCTCTAACAGTTTTGAGATATAATAACTTATTCGAGTAAGTATTTCACTTTGTTATTCAAATGTTATATTTGATTATTTATATTCAACCTATTTTGCTTTGGAAGTCTTTACTTTCCAATATTTCCTTCACATTATCAAGTTCAACTCTCAAGCTTTTCTGTGCAACACTTTGTTGAATGAACCTTGTCCCAAAGAAACCAGTTATTCACATGGTATCCAATGGGGAGTTTTCTTTTCTCAGATTGACCTATATGTAGGATCTCTTTCAGGATTTGAAACAAGGATACCTACATATCAATTGCTTCCACCAGTGCCAGTGTTTCAAAATCTGAAATGTTTTTAATTAGTCTTTTTATTTTCTTAGCTTCCAAGACAAATGGATGTTTATTATTTTTTTCCACCAAGAATAAGATAAAGACTACAATATAAGAATATGCATCTGGAAGATTGGCATACAAAGTAACACTATAAAATATCATTGGCATCCTTAAGGTGACTAATCTCATATCTTCACGATTATCCAAGGTTGGAAATTTGTGTGTGCCTTTCTGTGGATTTAATTTCTTCCATGAGTAACTTACTTGCAAAACCTCCTTGGCCATAGCGCACTTTATCATGATACTCAGATCCAGTCTTGCACAACAGGCATTGGGTCTGGTTTCAGTACACAACTAGTTAAAGGATCTTCATTCTGTTCTGTTCCTGCTATTATGGCTGATATAGCCTGAGAAAGAATGTTGATCCAAGGTCACCTACAACATATTCTGATTGATATGTAAACCTATATAAATAGGTGGCACAAGGAGCCTGAATAGCAATCTGGATGGCACGGTGGTTAGCACTGCTACCTCACAGTGCCAGAGACCCGGGTTCAATTCCCATCTCAGGCAACTGTTTGTGTGGAGTTAATACATTCTCTGGGTGCTCTGGCTTCCTCCACAGTCCAAAAATGTGCAGGTTAGGTGAATTGGCCATAACGTTAGGTGAAGGGATAAATGTAGGTGGATGAACCTGGGTAGGTTGCTGTTCGGAGGGTTAGTGTGGACTTGTTAGGCTGAAGGGCCTGTTTCCACACTGTAAGTAATCTAATCTGAAACCTTTTTTTACTTTATGCCTCACATATTCCTTGCCCCGTCTGGCATGCCAGACTCCCAGCCTGATGAGGTGAACTTTCAGCCCAGCACGGTGGACCTTTGACCCAGCACGGTGGACTTTCAGCCCAGCACGATGGACCTTTGACCCAGCACGGTGGACTTTCAGCCCAGCACGATGGGCCTTCGACCCAGCACAGTGGACTTTCAACCCAGCACAATGGACTTTCAGCTCAGCACGGTAGACTTTCGGCCAGCCACGGTGGACTTTCAACCCAGCACGATGGACTTTCAGCCCAGCATAATGGACTTTCAGCCCAGCACGATAGACTTTCGGCCAGCCACAGTGGACTTTCAGCCCAGCACGATGGACTTTCAACCCAGCATGGTAGACTTTCAGCCAGTCATGGTAGACTTTCGGCCAGTCAAGGCAGTTTTTTGGCCAAGAGTGGCGGACTCTCGGTCTGCCGTGACAATCTTTTGGTGGTCCACTGTAGCAGTATTTCAGTCTGGCATGGTGGTCTTTTGGCAGTATGCAGCAGTCTTTCAGTTTAGCATAGCCTCAGCATGGACCTCTGGTCTTGAGGTGATACCTTGAAGTGCAGTCCCACTTCTAATTAAAACTAAAAAGTTCTGCAATGTGTAACTTTTAATCTTATTCCCTATGTTTTACACTACACTATACTTACTGTAATGTTTAACTTTTAATTTTGTTCTTTCTTTCTACCTTGTTCTTAAGATTCTGTGCCAGATATGTGGCAACATTATACACTTTTCACTGTACTCCTGTACTTTTGTACTTGAGTACATGCAGCAATCAAATCAAAATCAAATCAAATCAAATATTCAGTATTAATGATGTCAACTTTAAACTTTTTTTTTATTTTCTCTATCATATGTTGCTTGAATTTTGCAGAACCTCCCCAGAGAAATTCATCAACATGCATCATAAAGATGTCTGCTAATTTCTCCTTGTGATGCCAATAAAACATGGCTGGGACTACTTTTGATTGAATATATAGTCAGTTCTGTTATATTGTGATAGTTCTGTTCTCATGCAATCCTGTGTTATGAGAAAATAGCAGCACGATTTAAACTAAGGGGCTGGAATCACATTATAATCTATATACGCTTCAAAGGTTTGTGCTTTAGAAACAGTTATAGCAAATTTGCATTAATGAAGCACACATTACAGCAGAACCACCTGTAATTCACTTCCAGCAGGATTGATCTAATTGAGAAATACTATACCTTGATGTATTATCCAACAGTTTCCCTATCTTATCGCCAACTCTTTAGGTGGTTTCAAATACCTTCTGTTTAAAACGTTTTCTTTGCATAAATTTAGGAACAATTTACATTCTGAGGAATATATCATTAAAATTGTTAATACAAACCACAGATTTTTTTTAAAGTTGTACATGAAATTAACACTTACATAGTGATCACCAAGCCTCTCTTCAAAACCCAAGCCACATTTAACCTCGTATCTAAAGTCAGGGAGCATTTTTCTCTGCATGCTAATACAGCTGGCTATCCTCTATCTGACATCTCAGTGTGTATTCAAGTTCTGTCCAGCTTTCCAATTCATACAGTTTGGCAACTTTTAGCAACTTAACTTCGAATTTTTCAGTATGCACTAAAAGCTGTATTCCTGATGAAGGGCTTTTGCCTGAAACGTCGATTTTCCTGCTCCCCGGATGCTGCCTGAACTGCTGTGCTTTTCCAGCACCACTCTAATCTAGACTAAAAGCTCAAACTCAAGAGATTTTACTTCTTGTGGTATTCATAATCCATTGCATTGTGCTTGTTCATAGAACTGTTGAAGCATAGAATCATACGGTATAGAAAATGCCATTTGGCTCCTCAAATCTATGCTGATAAAACCTTCTCTAAATCTACATTAGTCCCTCTTTCCAACACTTGAGTCATAGGCTTGAATGTATGATATTTTAAGTGCTTATCCAAGTACATTTAAAATATTGCGAGGTAGTCAGGCAGTGTATTCCAGACTCCCACCATCAACCTTTTTTCTTCAAACCACCTGTAATCTTCCTTATTTTCACCTCAAAGTTATTCCCTTCAATTAAGAGGATCAGCTGCTTTTTATCCACCCTGTCCTTGCCCATCATAATCTTGTATACCTCACTCAGGTTTCCTTTCAGTCTTCACTGCTCCTAAGATAACAAATCGAGCTTATCCATCTTCTCTTCACAGCTAAACTGTTCCATCCCAAGCAACATCCTGACTAAACTTCTCTGCACTTTCTCCAGTGCAATCAGAGCCTTTCTTCACTGAGGTGACCAGAACGGCACACAGTATTCCAGCTGTGATCTAATCAAAGTTCTGTACAAATCCAACATGACCTCCCTGCTCTTATAATCTATGCCATGACTGATAAAGACAAGTGTCCCATATGCCTTCTTAATTACCACATTAACATGTCCTGCCAGCTTCAAGGATTTGTGAACAAGCATCCCAATATCCCTCTGTTCCTGTGAGCTTCCTGTTGTCCTGTCATTCTTGCTCTTGTCAAGCTATGACCTTTACTCAGCTGTCTCATTTTCAATATTACTATGATCAGAATTCCTTTCACAAATCTATGGGTTTTGTTCACTTCCAAGTCCAATTTCTGAACCTCTACTGCATTTTCTAGCCTTCCACACCTATACCTTATTTTGCTAATCTGTCATTTTATCTTCTGCACGTCATCTTGCATATTTATTCATAATTGGCATGGGTCGGTGGCTTTCCTACTCTCACCATTATAATGGCATCTCTCCATTTACTGGCAACTTTTTGAATCTGTTACTTTATGGTGACATTGTGTTGTTGCTTAGAAGGTTTTATAGTCCTAATCAGTGCTAACTTGTTAAATAGTCAGCCCTTCATCTATGTTACATATGTGTTTGTTTCCAATATCTGGGCACTTGATGTTTCTTTTCCCTTCTTTTGACCTGTGTCATGTTATTACACACTTCTGGAGCTCATCGGACTTGAACCCCAGTTTTCTGGCTCAAAGTTAGGGACAATACCACTGTACCACAACAGTCCTATCATCTGCCTTGATCTGCTGCTCATAATTGTCGACAATACGTGTATGTGAAATGCATGGTTCATCAATATCTATTAATTGTTCAACTTCTATAAATATTTAATCAGTGCTATTTAACCCTGAGGAATGCACGTCTAGCGATCTAATTGCCATGTTGTAAAATTACTGTTTTCCAACACTACATATAACCTGTCCACTCTTTCTGCTCTTCTCTTTTGTTAAATACCATGTATCTGGCATTAATATTTATTATAACCTTTCAGAATGCTATAAGGCTTGCTGAATTTTCTCTGAAATCTCAGCCTCAATTAAAGCCTTTCTTTAGCCTCAGTTAGTCAGATGAGGCTAACTGTAATTCTTTTATAAGATGAGGAATGATCAATAATAACTAAGGAACTTTTGTATTCCTCCAGAAAGCCAATTGATATGGACTATAGGCCATACAATTTTCAAGAAGTTATTCATATGGACTGCCCATGACAGAGCACATTTTAGTTTACATGGTTGGTTAGATGGTTGGGAGAAAGTGAGGACTACAGATGCTGGAGATCAGAGTCAAAAGGTGTGGCGCTATACAAACACAACAGGTCAGGTAGCATCCGAGGAGCAGGAGAATCGACCCTTCATCAGGAATGTGGTGGGGTGGGTGCCCAAGGAGGCTGAGAGATAAATGGGAGAGGGTGGGGCTGGGGGGAAGTTAGCTAGGAAGGTGATAGGTAGATGAAGGTGAGGGGGTGATGGTTATAGGTCAGAGCACAGAGTGGAGCGGACAGGTGGGAAGGAAGATGGACAGGTAGGACAGTTTAAGAGGACGGTGTCGGGTTGGAGGGTTGGATCGGGATTAAGGTGGGGGGGAGGGGGGGTTGATGAGATGAGGAAACTGATGAAATTGACATTGATCCGGTGTGGTTGGAGGGTCCCAATGCAGAAGATGATGTGCTCTTCTTCCAGGTGTTGGGTGGCTAGGTTTTGGCAATGGAGGAAGCCCTGGACTTGCATGTCCTTGGCAGATTGGGACGGAGAGTTGAAGTGGTCGGTCACAGGGTGATGGAGTTGTTTAGTGCGTGTGTCCTGGAGATGTTCACTAAAATGTTCTGCAAGTTGGCGTTCTGTTTCCCTAATGTAGACGAGACCACATTGAGAGCAACGGACACAGTAGATGAGGTGTTTGGATGTGCAGGAAATTCTCTACCAGATTGGAAGGATCTTTTGGGGCCCTGGCTGAAGGTGAGGGGAGAGGTGTAGGTGTAGGTTTTATACCTTTTGTGGTGGCAAGGGAAGTTGCCAGGAATGGAGGGTGGATTGGTGGGGGGACGCATGGACCTAACAAGGGAGTCGCAGAGGGAATGGTCTCTTTGGAATGCTGAGAGTGATGGGGAGTGAAATATATCTGGTGGTGGGGTCTAACTGTAGGTGGTTGAAATGGCAGAGTAAGATGTGTCATACCTGGAGATGGGTGCGTAGAGGGTGAGGACCAGGGGTGATTCCATCCTTGTTGTGATTGGTGGAGTGGAGTTCAAGGGCAGAGGTGCGGGAAGTGGATGAGATGCGCTGGAGGACATTGTTGACTATATGGGAGGGGAAATTGCGGTCCTTGAAGTAAGAGGCCATGTGGGATGTTCTGGAGTGGAATTGCTCCTCCTGGGACCAAATGCAGCGCAGGTGAAGGAATTGCGAGGAAGGGATGGCGGTTTTACAGGGTGGGTGTTGGGTGGAGGTGTAGTCCAGGTAGCTGTGGGAGTCGGTGGGTTTGAAGTAGATGTTTGTGTTGAGTCGATTGTTGGAAATGGAGATGGAGAGGTCCAGGAAGGGGAGGGAGGTGTCCAAGATGGTCCAGGTGAACTTGAGGTCAGGGTGGACGGTGTTTGTGAAGTCAATGGGAGCGCGAGGTGGCACAGATGCAATCACCAATTATTTCTTTCGCAAATTTACTTATAAAGAGACTTCCTGCTGCCATATCCATCACTACAATGTTAATATTCTCACAAATCTTAAAATTCATTGTCAGTGAGCAAGTTAGTCAATGGCCCTGTTCGGTATTGATTCATTTCTGCATTATTCATTCAAAATCTCTATTTCTTTTGATGTTAAACATTATGGTAAACTGGCTAATTTCAGTTGCTAGTTCTATGAGTTACAAGATAAAGGGCAGAATCTTATATGAGATTTGTGGCAGAATCAAATGCAAAATCTGGTGAGGTCAATCTCGATGTCAGGGGTTTCTCACCCCATCTTTTATCATTGTGATAAAGTGACAAGTTTCTTGCTAGCAGCAGCAAGCTGCCAATTAAGGTGAATCATTACTTGTTATTGGCCCAACTCATCTCATCAGAACTGTATTCTGTTTTACCTCTTACTAAATTAGCCAAACAAACTAGATATTAAGAAAACTTGAGATGGAAATCAGAGTGAGTCCTGGCTAATTCAGTATACAGTTTGCTCCGAATGATCTCCATGTTGGATACTGTGTTCCAACATTTCAGGGCACACACCATTGGCACCAGCCACACACACACATCACATCCATGGACACTGGCATTTGATTTGTTAGCCTGTAAGAACGTTCAGGACATTTTCCTAATCCACTTACGGCTGCTTCTGCACTTCAATGCTGCATCACTCACCCAGTTTGACCTGAACTGGATACGTGCAGAACCTCTGCCTTGCAATGCATTGCCCTGCCTCGTCTTTTGCACTCTAACCCTTTAGTCAGAGACATGGTACTTCTGTCTTGTCTTGCCATTTAGCATATACACAAAAACATGAAACTTGTCATGGCCATGAGTAGGCCTCAGTCAAATAAAGGGAAATGACCTCAGGTCAGAGGGTCCAGTACAATCATTCAAGGACAGCCTCTAATACCAATGCAGGAGACACTCATAAACCATCTCTTCCAGGGTGGTCAGAGCCAGGGTATTCTCATGTAAATGATGAGAAGCTGAATGTCAGGCAGCTTACCATCATTTTCAGGTTTTTTTTCCCTTTTGTGTTTTTTTTTCTGAAATGAGACAAAAGCTGGCATAAAGGTAAATGAAAGGGTTGGTACAACTGTTACTTGGTGCAGTTGGAGAAGTATTGGCAACAGAGACTGCTCTCACCCAGTTGACAATCTTACACCAGGCTGGCATGGATGAGGGCAGTGGTCATGTATCATGGCTTCATCTGCTGGCTTTGTCTTGCCTCTGCAACACTCTGTCCAGCAGGGCCTCCAGTTTGCTGCCCAGAAAAAAAGAGTGATAATATCTCTCTTCTGCCACATCTAGCACAAATCTCAACAACTATGCATGCAGCTCCAGGCTGATTGGCTTTTAAAGAAAGCACGTTTTAGTGGACTCCTGTGAATTCCAGGACATCAGCTAAATGGAAACTTATTCTGGAATGTTACTTGGTAAGATGGGGCTAGATTCCGATGTGATAAATGCCATGGTATGGGGTAACTAGTTCATGTAGCAAGCTGGTAAGATACAGTGAGAAAACTCATTAGGCCTCTTCACACACAAAAAATTAAAACCAATTCATACTAAGCCATAAAAGTAAGAATTAGCCCAAAATGATTTTCTTTCCTTATTCCACAGCTTAAAGTCCATTGCCATAAGTTCTCAATCATGGAAGCCCCACTACACACTGTGATGATTTCCTTCTACATGCTTTGCTTATATCACATTTATCACAATCTCTTCTGTAGGTTTAGTTTGTACATTGTCCTTAATCTTTGTGTCATTCAGACAGTTTTTTAAGTTTTAGTGAAGATGCATGGGCAAAATGTCAATGTATAAGACAATCAGCCTGTTTTTCCTTTCAACTATGAATTTCTTAACACTTCTTTGAGAGAAATTAGACCACATTAAGGAAATACAGTATTGTCCAGATTGCATAAACTGTAAATCCATTGACTTCCCAAAAACAACTGCCTTTTCATGTTCCATTTCCAGCTTCGTTTGAGCTTTTATCATAGGAAATCTGTTCAGCAGTAAGGGTATTTCTTGTTACTGAAGTGGGAGATGGCACGAGGCAGGGTGACACTTGGCACATGGACATACAAGATGATCGCTGAGCCATAAGTTGGTCACTTCACACACAAGATGGCCACTGGACCACAATATGGAGAGAGATAGCAGAGCAAACACAGACACTGCCTGGGGCTACTAGAATGCCAGCACAATGCATTCACAACCTAGCTGATTATTTTCAGGTGGGTAGGGGAGAGAATACATGAGTAGCATATACTGCCTACTGAAGTGTCTGGGTCCAGCCAACACCATTGATAGAAATACTAATCGTCTGATATGGACTTAATACAGACTGATAATAGAGCCACAGAGTCATAGAGTTGTACCACATGGAAACAGACCCTTTGGTCCAACCCATCCATACTGACCAGATATCCCAACCCAATCTACTTCCATCTGCCAGCACCCGACCCATATACATCCAATTCCTTCCTATTCATATACCCATCTGCCTTTTAAATGTTGCAATTGTACTAGCCGCCACCACTTCCACTGGCAGCTCATTCCATACATGTACCACCCTCTGTGTGAAAAAGTTACCCCGTAGGTCTCTTTTAAATCTTTCCCCTCTCATCCTAAACCAATGGTCTCTAGTTATAGACTCCCCCAGCCCAGGGAAAAATCTTTGTCTATTTATCCTATCCATGCCCCTCATGATTTTATAAAGCTCTATAAGGTAATCCCTCAGCCTCCGACGCTCCAGGGAAAACAGCCCCAGCCTGTTCAGCCTATCCCTATAGCTCAAATCCTCCAACCCTGGCAACATCATTGTAAATCTTTTTTGAACCCTTTCAAGTTTCACAACATCTTTCCGATAGGAAAGAGACCAGAACTGCATGCAATATTCCAACAGTGGCCTAACCAATGTCCTGTACAGCCATAACATGACCTCCCAACTCCTGTACTCAGAACTCTCACCAATAAAGGAAAGCATACCAAACGCCTTCTTCACTATCCTATCTACCTGCAACTCCACGTTCAAGGAGCTACAAGCATGTGCTCCAAGGTCTCTTTGTTCAGCAATATTCCCTAGGACCTTACCATTAAGTGTATAAGTCCTGCCATGATTTGCTTTCCCAAAATGCAGTACCTCAGATTTATCTGACTTAAACTCCATCTGCCGCTTCTCAGCTCAGTGGTCCATCTGATCAAGATCCTATTGTAATCTGAGGCAACCCTCTTCGCTGTCTATTACACTTCCAATTTTGGTGTCATCTGGAAACTTACTAACTATACCTCTTATGCTCACATCCAAATCATTTATACAAATGATGAAAAGAAGTAGACCCAGCACTGATCATTGTGGCACTCCACTTGGTCACATGCCTCCAGTCTGAAAAACATCCCTCCACCACCACCCTTGTCTTCTACCTTTGAGCATGTTCTGTATCCACATGGTTAGTGCTCCCTGTATTCTGTGAGATCGAACCTTGCTAATCAGTCTCCCATGCCAGGGCTGCAGTAATCGTCCTTCTCAGGAAGAGCGATTAGCACCCATTACTACACTGATGGACTTCCGTGCAGAAATTGAAACTGACAATGTCTGTGTTGAAACTGACAACAACCGCTCTGAAGTTAACAAAGACTGCACTGGAACTGACAGTGACTGCACCGAAACTATTCACGATTCTGCAATGTTTACAATAAACAAACAATGTTACAGAGACAATAACCCCATCACTGATCTATTACATCACAAAATGTATAAAAGTATCTTGTCATGTGCTCCAGGTTGAGAGAAGACTCGCAGCTGACCACTGTGCTATTGGTGTCTTTCTCTCCTCGGAGCTCTGGTATTTCCTTGAACAATAAACTCTGTCATTGAATCCCGACTCTGACTCTGAGGCTGGTGATTTTCCCCATAACACTACAATAGTTGTGCTGATAGAACAGCTTACCACCACTATTTTACATGGAGTTGCCACTCTTTTCAAGTGTGTTGTTACCCCTAAACTTGAACCATGTAGAATTCTCAAGTTCTGTGGCCTGACTTTGATCCTTATTAGTTTACAAATTTAGGTAACATTTTAACCAATGTATTCTATACACTGTGGATGTGTGTCCACTGTCCAATACTGCACAAATGAATGAATCTGCAACTAAAACATTCATTACCATGTTGATATTTCCTGCAACCAGGAGAATTTTATTTTCCTGACATTGTTTCTAACTTCTTATGAATCTTCCGTGTTGTGCATCGTTCTGTAAAATTTGTTACTCTGTTTTGCATAATTCATTACATAATGATATTTAGAGTTACATCTGAAACGCTTGTTGAATATACCATGGGAATCTTAGAGTTCATTCCTCTATTATACTTCCCCAATTCCTTGCACCTGTCATGGTGTCAAAAGTGTCTCTGTTCAATCCTTCTCATTATAATTCTTCTTTTGCACTGACCTTGCTCCCCTCATGTGGATGGTCTTGAAATATGATTAACATTAACTTCCATTTTTGTGTGTGACTGCTGAATGCCCTATTTGAGTCAAGAAGTTACCAGAATTGATTATTTTCCCAGAAATGTTTTCAGGCTTCTAACAAAGGTATTTTTCTTTCTGAAAATCCAGTTAATACTAAAAGCCTATCCATTTTGACACCGTAGTACCACTGAATAAATTAAAGGTAAGTACTGTGTTAGGAATCTTCAAACGTACGTTTTGCATTCTTGAATGTAGCCTGAAAAAATCCATGATATATTTGTCTATAGAATAATCATTCAGCTTTCAATACCTATCAAAAACTAACCATGCTTTGTATGTATTTAATAGATCATAATTTTTATAAACATTGTCCATAAATGTTAATAGAATTTCAAAATTTTCCTCAGTGTCCAATTGTTGATCTACATCTCTGAAAATATTTTACACATAATCCTGCTTCGAGTTGCAATTGATAGTGCCAAGTTCATACCTTATGTTTTTCTTTTGATGAAGATATAATCTGTTTTCACATCCATTTCATTTTTCCACTGATTGCAAACTGCAGCATTCAGAATAATATCCTAACAATTTTACCATTGGTTTCAGCCATCCTTCTCCAAAATAATTACAAATACAATCTTCTTTGAATCGGTGCAGGCTTGGAGGGCCGAAGGGTCTGTTCGTGTACTGTAATTTTCTTTGTTCTTTGTTCTCAATAATGGAAATCTTTATTTCAATTATTACCTTTAGACTCCATATCCACTATCACTGTTAATGTATTCTATAATGGCTAATAAAACAAAAAACTACGAAAACAACTGTTTGTTGACTGTTAGTCCAACACCTCTCTTTCCCAGTTGTAACTATTTCTCTTTATATATGTAGACAACAATTATTCAATAATAGCTATTGTTTGTTTCTCTGATAACTGTAACTACTTATATTATCAGGTAAGAGTTCTTCATTATTTGAAATTACTTTATTCCAGATTTTAGAATATCAGTCAACACAGGTAAGACTTGCCTTCCACTAGTTTGAAGATTAAATTATTGTGTTACAGTGCCCTCATCTCTACAGACTGAACTCTGGTAATGATATTTTTTAATGGCAGTACATGTCAAGTCTTTAAATTAGTTGTTCCATGTCAGTTTATTGCATAACCCTGGGAAAAGACATATTAACATTCAGTGCTGTAACCTGACATCTTAAATGCATGATTAAAAATTTAAAATGAAAGTTTATTAAATAATTTCACTAAAATTAAACATGCTTAATCATAATTTACCAGTAAATGTTGCTACTCATTTATTTAGTCTTTTGTTAATGACATAGCCCAAGTTATTACATCCAGCTGAGCTTTTTTGGCTCGGGTAAATAAGGAAAAATATGAAACAAATATAGATAATTCTGCAATTTCATAGATGATTGATTGTACATAAATCAATAGGTTTTTTTCTTTCCAGAGAATCACTGACCTCTCATGTTATATCCAGCTGTCCCTTTTTTGTAATTTGCTCATGTGTTGTCAGTATTGCTGGTTAGGCCAACATTTATAGCCAATTCATAACTACCCCAGAGAAGGTGCTGGTGAGCTGCCTTTTGAACTCCCAGTTTAGAAACTCCCACAGTACTGTTAGGAAGGCACTTCAAGGATTTTGACCCTGTGACAGAGAGGGAGAGGCAATATTATTCCAAGGCAGGACAGCGTGTAATGCAACGGGGAACTTAAAGGTTGTGCCTTGTTTCTTTAAAGCGGCCTCTAATGAAAATGTAATTTTCTTTTTGTGGTCATGTTGATTGGTATAGCTAACGTAATTGGTCAGAACATTAATTAATTCATAAGCTTCAATGTAAAATCAAATTAGCCAGCTTGTAAAAGAAATAGACTGCAGAGATCCCAGCAGAAGTGTGCTGGGCTCATTATCTCGAAATTGACAGATCAAAATCATCTGTTATTTACATTCTAATGGTCTTGAAGAGCAGTGGTAGTGCACCTACCTCTAGACCAGGAGGAGGTACAGGTTTAGATCCTGCCTCTCCCAGGGGTATTTCATAACAGTTTGATTAAAATACTTGTAAAACAAACCAAAAATATAATTTTCACAGTTATCTCCTGTGCAAGTTATTTTAAAATTACTGCTATAGTTACATCTGAAGATTATTTTTCTTGCGTAATCTTAAATATTTAAAACATAAAAGAAAGTTTAAAACAGAAAAAATTGGAAATTTGTGACAATCTAATTTGAATGTGATGATGCAGATGGATGAAATTCTAATAATTCAACCAAACAACTTTCTCATTACTAGTTGACAAATGTAGCATTAAAGCGATTCCAAAATAAATGATCTTAAAATATTAATAGACTAATTTGCAGGTTTCATGGGAGGATGTGTGGCTTCTATATTTTAACAGAAACAAAATTTTACCTATTCATTAATTTAAATTAGCAGTCCTGCTAATTCTTTACATATTATGTGGCATGGCACTCTGAGTGCTATCAAACTGCAAATCCTACAACTCACCATGAAGCATGCAGCAGACCATCTGTTAGACTTCGGGATGGTTTCCGCCTGACAGCATTTTCTAGGCTCTGAGGCTTAAGTTTACCAAATTGTTCACTTCTATTCTATTTAGATTCACCCTCGTTGGTCTTTTGTACTTCCTTTCTGATTTAACAGTGACCAAAACAGTACACCAACTCTGTTCATGCTAATTGTAATTATTGTCAGAATTATAGGAGTGATGCAAAGCAAATTCAGCAAGGACCATGTTCCTTTGTCAGCTACTCATTTTAGTTGTAAAAATATTGAAAATGCACCAAATAAAGTTACAGAAAAAGTCCCATTTTTTCACAAGGATCATTTAGAAAAAAAAGCTATGCATTCAATATTACTCTGACATGTCCTCTGTTAAAGTGCACATTCTTTGCATACTTAGAGTAAAGGAGTTTGAATATATCCACAGATTAGGTTAAAACCCATGTCCTACTGATTTTTAATGTAATTACTAGCCAATACTTTAGTCAGGGCTCATTTTTAAAAGCATCAAGCATTTTTTGTTTGGAAGCAGCGCTAACTAATGTCAACTTGTTTTTGAAGCTGATAGTCAGGTTTTGCTAGTTTTCCGTTAGTGTCTATGTTCATCCAAGTATGATCTGAGAATACATGTCTGTATGCATGTAATTTGATAGCTCATGCTGAAACTTACAGCTTTATGCACAAGACTAGACATTACAACCCAGTGCATCACTGTGATGCTGGTTTCCATTAGTTACCTAGCAACAACACCAATCTGGATTCCTTTGAAGTTGTATTGCATCAGTCAGGAATTAATGGTGGCATGAAACGTGTGCTTGAAGGGGTGTTTTTGTTTCTTATCTTATGGCAACATGAGGTCAGGTCATGTCATTTGGCTGGGATTACACTGCTTAAATTCATGCTGGATAGCTGTAAATTCCAGATTGATTCTCTCACAAACTTGGCAATACTTGCAGCAAGGGACATGTTGCTGACTTTATTAGACAAGGCAAGCTTTGTAACAGCCTGTCACGGTGAAAAACACAAATGCACTGTCTGCATTGTCTCCTGTATAAAGAAAATAGGAATTATTGTTCTGGCACTGGATGATTAGATCAAGATTGTATCGTCTTCTATCACTTGCTAGTTGTTATTTTTCATCAGGTCCTGAGAGATAGAAATGAGTTCACTTTTCTAGGTTTTTGAATCTTACATACTTAGCTTTGCATAATGGGTATGCTTAAAGACCTTAACATTGTATAATAAGTGGTATTTGTGCTGTTGCATCCATGCAAACCACAACACAAAATTAAATGGTTTTGTTTGCTACACACAATTATTACAAAGTTGGGGCTACATTAATTTTAGACAATGGAATTCAGCTGTTTTTAGTGCCTCTGATAGTTTTCATTAAAGGTTATTCCAGAATGCCATACAATGTTTGTGCATGTGGACAGAACATGAAGCATTTATGGAGTTTGAGCAGTTGTGCTCATGGGCACAGTTCAGGTTGTTATGTGCCTAAGAATAGGAACACATTGACCCATTACCACACCCTAATATTAAATGGTAAGTAAGAAAATATACCTTCTATTGTTGGGTGCACTGAATTTAAGTGAGTATGAATATTTGTTAATCAATGTTCAATTTGCTGTTGAAACTATATTCTGTGAAAGCACATGTGCTTTGGGGTGGATGTGGTTAGCAATGCTGACTAACAGCGCCAGGGACCTGGGTTTGATTCCAGCTCCAAAAAACTGTCTGCATGGAGTTTGCACGTTCTTCTTGTGTCTGTGTTGGTTTCCTTTAAGTGCTCCAGTTTCCTCCCACAATCTAAAATATGCAGGTTGGGTGGATTGGCCATGGTAAATTGTCTCAAAGTGTCCAGGAATGTGCGGACTAGATGGACTAGCCATAGGAAATATAGGGTATGGGGGTGGTTGGGTAGGATGGCCTTTGATGTGGCGGTGTGGACATGATGGGCCGAATGGCCTGCTTCCACACTGTGGGGATGTTATATGAATCAATTAATTTCCTTTCATGCAGAGTGCTAAGTTGGATTACTAATAATTTTTTCCTTCCTTAACAGGTATATGTAGCAGCAGGAGTAGAGCATCGAGTCTGCACCACCATTCAATTAATCATTGTTGATATCCTACCTTAATGCCAGGTATTAAACTCAACAACCAGAGAAAACATTCAGCTTGCACTTACCGGTAAGAATCTTGTATGCTTCAGTTTGACCATCTTTCACTCTCCTAAACTGTAGAGAATGCTTTATGCGTTAAGAAATCTTCCTCTGTTTGACCACTGTAGTATATGAGTGAGGTTCTTTATATCAATGCGTTAAAAAAAAGTGACATTATTTCCATCTGCTGCAATTATTTTACAGTATAATTTTCTTTCAATCTAGTACAAGTTACTTTGTCTTCATCTGTTATAGTAAATGTGTAAACATTGATACCCAAAATGTGTAACCTTAAGAAGGAATTAAGTTACGAGATAATTATAACAAGTGTCTTATTCTTATGTTTTTTACATAAAATATGGTTTGGATTGCTTAATATGATCCAAGAGAACTAGTGTGATGTGGAAATTCTAGAAATTCATATAACAAAACAAACTTGATATATTGTGTCTGCAGAGAAGTGGCCCTGACTAAAACCTGCAGTGGGGGCAAGATTTTGTATTGTTGATTGTCATGTGAAATTTCAGCATTTTTGTTGGAACTATTTATTAGCTCTTGTGTTTTCTATGTAAATAAGATATCACTCAAGTCTACCATTAGCATTATTTATTTAGTGGCATCTTTAAAGTTAAGGAGCAAAAACATTGCTTTTATTTTGAAGGTTGTAATAATGTAAAGACAAGAAATTCCAGAATGAATGCATAATTCGCAATCATTGTTTAGACAAATTTTAGCACACAAGTTACAACCTTAGTAGAATATTTGAAGACATGAATAACATTCCAAAAGCACACAACAATCAAAGGGAAAAAGAATGAGAAAAGATAAAACAAAAACTTTCATGAGAGAAAAGGCATTCAGGAAATTAATGGGGCTGATGGGATGTATCTTAGGATATTAAAATAAGTAGCCACAGAGATAATGGATGTACTGATACAGAAATCAGACTCTGCAAAAGTGTCAGAGGATTGGAAACTTCTAATATAAAGTCTTTATTTAGAATGAGTAGGAGACATAAAACAGGTAGTTAAAGGCCAAATATTTCAATAATATTGGAGTCCATTAACAAGGATGTAGTGGCAAAACATTTAGGAATACATAATGTGACCAAACAGAGTTAGCATGGTTTCATGAGGGGAAAACCATGCATAACTTTTATTAGAATTCTTTGAGGAGGAAACAAGCAGGATAAATAAAAGGAAAGCAATGGACCTAGTACATTTGGATCCTCAGAAGACAATTGTTAAGATATCACATGTTAGTCTCCTTAAAATAAGAGTCCTTTGTGTTGAAAGTAATGTATTATCGTGAATAGAAGGTTGACCCATTAGTAGGAGACGGAGAGTTGGGTCAAAAGTCACATTTTCAGGATGACAACATTTAACAAGCAAAGGGCCACAGGGATCAGTGCTGGAGCCACAATCATTTATAATATATTTTAATGGCTTTTGTTGTAGATTAGATTCCCTACAGTATGGAAGCAGGCCCTTCAGCCCAACAAGCCCATACCAACCCTCCAGACAGTAACCCACCCAGACCCATTTCCCTCTGACTAATGCACCTAACACTATGGGGAATTTGGAATAGCCAATTCACCTGACTTGCACATCTTTGGACTGTGGGAGGAAACCTACTCAGACACAGGGAGAATGTGCAAACTCCACACAGACAGTCCCCCAAGGCTGGAATCGAATCTGGGTCCCTGGCACTGTGAGGCAGCAGTGCTAACCACTGAGCCACCATGCCACCCTTGGAAGAAGAAAGTGAATATGTTGTAACCACGTTTACAGATGATAAAAAATGGGGTGGGAAGACAAGAATTGAGGATGATACATGAGTCTGCAGAGAGAGAGAGAGAGATGAGTTAATCAAGTGGGCAAGACACGGTAATTGGAATATATTATGGGAACATGTGAATTAGTACTTTTGCAGGCTGAATAGTGGGGCTGAATATTATTTAAATTGAAAAAGACTGCAGAAAGTTACAGCACAAAGGGATTTTGGAGTCTGTGTGTGTAAATCATAAAAAAACAAATACCCAACTTCAGCAGATAATGGGGAAGGCAAATAATATGTTGGCCTTCAGATTAAAGGGAGTGGTGTACAAATATAGGGAAGTCTTGCTAAAACTATTAAGCACTAGTCAGACGATATCTATAATACCATGAACTGTTTTTAGTCACCTAATCTGATGTAAAATATACTGGCATTGGAGGCAGTCCAGAAAAGATTCAGTCCAGAAAAGGTTTACCTGGGCATGGAGATATTTTCTTATAAGGAGAGGTTGAGTAGTTACTCATTGCAGTTTAGGAGAATGAAAGACAGCCTTGTTGAAACATATAAAAGTCTTTGGAGAACTGGCACAGTAGCTGCTGAGATGTTTTCCCTGCTGGGAGACCCTAGAACCAGATGGCATAGAAAGGGGTCACTTAGATGGGACAGAGAAGAGGAGGAATTTCCTCCCTTATAGCATCATGAATCTGTAAAATCTTTACAGCACAGCACTGCAGAGATTGGGTTGTTAATTATATTCAAGGGTAAAATCGAATTTTATTCAGCAAGGGAATCAAAGGTTATGAGGAAAAGGTGAGAAAGTAGGGTTGCAACCATCAGATCAGTGGTGATTTCATTGAATGATGAAGCACTAATGATCCTTATGGTCTTATCTGATAACTTGTGCTTGGTGGGAGCCCATAGGTTTAAACCTGCTTGTTGAATACTAATCGCAGAAGAGTAGTAAAAGTATCAGTTTTTATGTTTCTAGGAAATTTTATTCATAATCTAAAAATAAGATCAATCAATCAAGTCTTTCAACCAGTCATTAGATATTGAAATAAATACAAAGGTAGAAAAACAATCCAGTGTTGGGAAACTGGCCTTCTGGCCCACTATGACTACACATTCAATCCATTCTAGAACATTTTATTCCTCTTTATTCATTCTTCACAATAGCACTTCCTCAGCACTGCAGTGATGTGTCAGTGTAAATCATCTGCTTACTTCCTGGAATGATTCTCGAAGACACAACTGACTCAGTGGTGACTGCTACATCTCATCCAGTGCTGAGAAAAGTTTTGAAATCAAGTTTTCCTCTGTGCTTTAAGAAGTAAAATGAATAGCAGCAAGAAAAGTAACTAGTTCCCATGGATTGCAGTAAATGAGCCAACAAACCATTGTGTATGATTAATAGTAAAAGGTAATTTATTGTATTTAAATTTCAATATGAATTTAATTGAATTCTAGTAATGTGATAACATGGACAAAGGCTTCCATGAATGGGAGTACAGGCTTTCTTGTGATCAAATAGGTAATCTGGAATCTTTCTTTGAGTAACTTGCTTTATCCTTACATTTCAATCAGGTTGAGGGAACTGGAAAGCCGAACAGACAATTAATTATAGAATCAATCCAATGTGTTGCTAACACAGATTGGAAATCTACAGTACAGCAATTTAAAAAGTGATAATTAAATTGTGGAACCAGTTCTCATTAGGCTTCCTATCTCAGCGCTAATTATTTTCCAGATTTTTTGAATAAATCTTGTTGCCATGTTAACATTGGGAGGATGTAACCACAATGCCAACAGCTCCAAGGAATTTGTTCCACTCTAACTAACCTCACTGAATGTTTATTTTATAAAAATCTTATTTGTAGTATTGCTGTAACTTGACATTTTTCATACTGAAGAATGACAAAAAAAATCAATTGTAGGAGGACAACTAAGTTACAGTTTTTCATGTTAAATTTTAGCAAGCTTCCAGTAATAATAGAAGTAGCTTTAAATATTGATTTAATTTTTATTAAAATTATTAAATATTTATTTTTAAAATTGGAATTAATATTTATTGAACTCAGTAATATCATAGTTGAATGGAGTTTTCATTTTATCATTGGCACTTTATGGTGGAACGAGGACAAGATCATAAAGAAAAAAGGAAGTCATGTCTGCTAATTTTGCCTTGAGGGATATGGTTAGTAACATAACAGTTTAATTTCATGTCAGCCTCACCTCATCCTTTTGATAAATGTCTGTTTAATGCATTGATAAAAAGATTGATGCTAGCATTTTATATTTAGTAGTGCCAAAACAGTTGACATGGAGAGACTCAATATTTTCATGTCTTTCTTCAGCAGCAAAACCAATTTATTGGTGATGTCTTAATTTTGAGATCAAATGCAGATCACATTGTGGAACACCAAGTCTCTGTCCAGAGGACTAAACTAGTCTCCAGTTGCTTGCCATTTCAATAAACCATCTTCCTCCCACTCTAAACTTGCCATCCTCTCCCAGCAAAACTCAACACAAGCTGGAGAAACAGCATCCCATTTTTCTGTCCCGGGCACGAGAGCTGGTAAGATGCAACATTAAGTTCAGCAATTTCAAAGCATAACCCCTGTCCTCCATTTTGATTGCAATTACCCAAGTATCTCCCACCCCATTGTGACAATGCTGCTCCTTTAACAAGGTCATGTTGTCCTTGGTTTCCTTTACAGAGAGGTCATAAAAAACATAGACTCCATAAAGTTGAAGTTGAAGGGTTTTAGGTTCAGTTTGACTTTAGCTAACAGAAACTGCCTTAGGCAATGGGCTTTCAAGTTTTTGAAAATAAACACTTGTACAATGAAAGGGAAGTGGCCAGTTCATCCAGCTCAGCTTTTCCCTGGTTTAGTTTTAGCAGTAGTGTTTTGAAGTCATTGGACCCAAAGAAGTAGGTCCAGGGTGGTACTCTCTCTCTCTGATTTTTCTTCTGTAAGACTCTGTGTTTGATTTTTTCCTTTTGTTCCAAGGGGTGTTTATGAGAATTGTTGCAAGTATATTTTTAGATTACTTACAGTGTGGAAACAGGCCCTTTGGCCTAACAAGTCCACATTGACCATCCGAAGAGCAACCCACCCATACTCATTCCCCTACATTTACCTCTTCACTATGGGCAATTTAGCATGACCAATTCACCTAACCTGCACAATTTTGGGCTGTGGGAGGAAACCGGAGCACCCAAAGGAAACCCACACAGACACAGGGCGAATGTGCAAACTCCACACAGACAGTTGCCTGAAGCGGGATTCAACCCCGGTCTCTGGCGCTAGCCACTGTGCCACCGTGCCGCCCTTTGGAAACAGCATTATTGAATTGGGAAGATTAGATTAGATTAGATTAGATTACTTACAGTGTGGAAACAGGCCCTTCAGCCTAACAAGTCCACACCGACCCTCCGAAGATCAACCCACCCGGACCCATTCCCCCACATTTACCCCTTCAGCTAACACTATGGGCAATTTAGCCTGGCCAATTCACCTGACCTGCACATTTTTGGACTGTGGGAGGAAACCAAAGCACCTGGAGGAAACCAACGCAGACACGGGGAGAATGTGCAAACTCCACACAGACAGTTTCCTGAGGTGGGAATTGAACCCGGCTCTCTGGCGCTGTGAGGCAGTAGTGCTAACCACTATGCCACTGTGCGGCCCGAAAAACATAGTACTTTTTAACGATCTGATGGGTTTTTGGATGTTTAAGTCATTCTGCATTCTATTTTCTTTTGTTTATGCTTCATTTGGTAATCTTGTAAATAAATTCTATTTTTGTTTAAAACTAAGTGGTTTGACCAGCTGCATCTCTCCTGGAATATCCACTTTACACCTGCTTAAAACAACTAGCAAAATTAGGGTCTGGGCTACCTTTTTGAAATGTCTTGAGGACTTTGTCTTGAGGACTTTGGCTTGGTCCATAACACCACCCCGGCACCCTCAACTTACTCATGTCTTACTTATATCCTGTAGCTTTGTTGACACAGTGCAGACCCATCTTTTACTCCTTTTCATACCTACTATTTACATCCCAATCACTCCTTTACCACCATTAGCACTCCCTTTGTCTTTTGCTCTGGGTATTTTCATCATGTGTTCCAATTGCTTGTCCTCCCCCTCTATCAACAGCACAAAAACAGTTTTGGACTCAATATATTGATTCTGTTTTTTTCTTCACACATGATACCAATTCTTTAAATAATGGCAATCAACTCTCTGACAACGCGAGAACGGAAGTACAGAGAGCAATACTTTCTGTGATGCACTTGTGGGATGTAGGCATTGATGACTGAACCAGAATGTTTAACTGGTTCTATCCTGAATCCTAAACTGCCCTTCAGAAAGTGGTGGTGAGCTGCCTTCTTGATTTTCTGCAGTCCATGCACTGTCAATAGACTCATGCCATCAGGGAAAGAATTCCAGGATTTTCACACATGATAGTGAAGGTACAGCAATATATTTCCAAGGTGGCATGATGAGTGGCTTGGAGAGGATGATGGCAAAGACAATCAGGTACCTACGCTTCAGGTACCTAATGGCGTCAGCTGACAAGGTGAAAAAATCTGACAAATGTTCAACTCTATAGCAGTGACAGGCAATATCCTTCACAGGAAGGGCATGATCCTGGACATAAGGAGGGTACAGGAGAGAAAAAAATGGTAGAAAGATTATAGAAGACAAACTGTCAACAGCTGAAGTTGGAACTGCATGGAGATGGAGTAGGAAGTTGTGAGTCTCCAGGTGGTGGTCACAGACATCTTTCTGTCATATCAAAAGATCAGAATTCTAAATTACTATGAATGTTTCAATTTCTTAAACTTGTTTTTCAAAAAAAAAAGGCTAAATCAACTAAAAATATGAATTAACCATCTGTCTGGAGAGATAGGCTCATAGAATATCATAGTAAAGATGCAAAGGAAACTTCAACCTTCAAATGGGGTCCAGCTTAATCAAAACAGACAGAACTGTGATTTCTCATGACGAGAAACATAATGAGGAATTGATGCCCTCTGCTCAACAGCAAGCCAGCCCTATGAATTACGTCCCAGGTTGCAATGCCTTACTGTTTTTCCCTTTGGAAAGTACTCATCGAAAGGGCTTAAAAAGCCAATTTCATCTCTACCGGAGTGTGCCTATGGGACTAAGATCATCCTGTGTGGCAGAGGGCAAAGGTACCCATGCAGTCTAGTTTTTAGTCTTGGTGTGGTGTGAAAATCATAGTTGGAGAAATATCCTCACATTTTAAGCATTAGAGGTCAGCTAACTACAAGTCAGACAATAGAAATCAGGCCAACAAACAGAGTTTCTCTCACCCTGATTTTGCAACAGTTGAAAGAAATCAGAACAACAGAATCTCAGCCAATCTGAAAGCTAGAAATCTTTAAATGAACTACTAACAATAACTTCCAGTTCAGCAGCAGCAACATTCAACTATCCACTCTTTGCAAACAATTCAGAGACTGATCCATATCCATAAATTGCTTTGTTTTAAAAATGTTAATTTAGTACTTAATCTTTATTTCTATTCTTGTGTGTATGTGCGTTGTGTTGCTAATTCCTTGCATGCTTAGTAATTAATAAACACGCTCTTTGTTAACTCAAGAAACCTGAAAATGACTCATTTTAAAGCAAAGTTCATTTAGGTCTGTCAGAAAGGTATTCTAAGAGAAGGGATGCAGTTATAAACCAACCTTTTGTGATTAACTAATGGGAGAGGTGAATAAAGAAGCAGAGCAATTAATCTCTTCTCACAAGGAACTTAACAACTTGGGTTATCCCAGTCTACAATTGTAACAACTTTGGGAACTACACCTGGAGTCTGATCATCAAGGACCTCATAACCTGCAGCACTGTTTGCCATGATGTGCCAGTGACTAAGAAAACCACTGCAGCTTTGAACTTCGTCACCTTTGCCTCCTGCCAATGAACAGCTCCAGATCTTAGTGACATTTCAAAACAGCTGCACAACATTGGACCTCGCTGGTTACTGATAGTCTGTTTGTCAGCTAATAATTTTAATAACAAACACAACCTCCTTGGTAGACAAGAAAATGACTTTCACTTCGAATGATAGATTTCATCACATATAGGGCATCTTCGAATTTACCCAGGTGCCCAGGAACCGAACAGTGAGATCGTCAATGGTAAAAGCATCCACTACCTCAACGTCCAACTGGTCTGTGACTACAAACAAGAACTTCCTCCATGCTTTCACTTATGTTCCTAGCTGTTGCCCTGACTCCTTTATTCTTCATTAATTCATATTGCCTCAGATCTTCACTCTGATCCTCAAGGTGTGGAATTTGATCCCAGCTTTCTGACCCCCCCCAAAAAAAAATCAGAGGTGGATTTCAAAACACTGATTATACTTTGTCAGTGGATGACAGAGTGAATTGCTAAGGAAGATGATGGGAAGCAATCAAGCTGCTAGGCCTAGAAGGTGTTTTAGAACGGTGTTTCCAGGCAAGTAGAAAGCATTCCAGCACAAACCAGATCTGTGCCTTGTATACAATGGACAGGCTTTGAGGAGACTGAATGTGAGTTACTCACCTCAGAATTCCAAGTTTCTGACCTCCCTACTGTACTCACAATATGATTGGAAGTACAGGGTCAATTGTTAGATGCTCGATCTTGGAGATGATCTTTGTCTGGAACTTGTATCATGCAAATGTCACTTGCCACTTATCATGTAAGCCTGGATGTTGTTCAGCTCTTGCTGTATATGGACACAGTCTGCTTCAGCATCAGAACAGTTGCGAATGGTACTGAACATTGTGCAAACATCGGTGAACATCTCACTTCAGAATATGTGATGGAGGCATGGTCATTACTGAAGCAGCTGAAGGTAGTGAGGCTTAAGATATAACCTTAAGGAACTGGCCTCGAGGGGAGCAGTGGTAGGGTCCCTATCCTCGACCAGGAAGCCTGGGTTCAGGACCTATCTCCAGAGATGTATAAAAACATCTCTGAACTAGTTGATTAGAAAAGTAGGTTAAATTTTTAAAAAGATCCAAAGACTGCCCTGAAGTAATAACTGGGACTGAGGTGAATGATTTCCAGCAACCATAATCATCGTCCTTTGTGCTATGTATGACTCTAATCAGTGTACATTGTTTGCTTCTGATCATGATTGACTCCAGCTTTGTTAGAGCTCCTTAATGCCACACTCAGTTAAATACTGCCCTAATATCAAGGTCAATTACTCTCTCCTCAACTCTTGCCTATTTCAAATTCCCCATGCCCTTTCTATGCTCATGCCTCTTAAGGCCCCATGCTCTTCCTATGCCCCTGCTTGTTCCATGCTTCTAGCAACTCCCTTGTCTATTCTACAGCCCCTGACCCAGAATCCATAAAATGGAACTGATTAAAGTACAATTTTTATTGAGCTCTCATTCTAATGCACTTCACACTGAAAATAGCTTATTCATAAAATCCATTTGAAAAAACTTAATTACCCTTGAGTGGTGAAAATGTTGTAAAAACAAACTTCTATTTCACTTACCACATCAAAGACAATTAATTATTTAATGACCTCTTAACACTTATTCAAAATGTCTCCACAATGCCTGCCGAAATAAATGATTCATCTGCTTTTGAATTGCACTCGTGAAAGAAAAAGAACAAAATGTACACATGGCATTCATAATGGTTTCTGCTATAATAAGTGTCCTTCGAAGTCTGAACAATGGAGTCTGTTGAAACTGAAAATGCTAATGGCCTTTTTTCTAAGCTATACCAGAAGGTCTGTCATTTGAAACAATCTGAAGGTACATAGGAGCATTTTTTACTCCCCACTAACTGAAAATTGTTGGAGTTTTTTTCTCCATTTTGCCAGGATTTGGGGTATTTAAATTCCCCACTTTATTATGTTAAAAATTCCAATGACAACAGTAAAAATGCATCTAATTTGTAATACGTCATCTTACTATTGAAACTGATCCTCACATATATAACAAATTCTGTCAACACAACAATTCAGGAAGCAGGTGACAGATTTTCTGATTCCCACTTGAGACTTGGATTTCCCTATGGTGGACACCTCTTTTGAGAGACTGTGAACTGTACTGAAGAGACCCAATGACCCAACTCACAAGAATAGTAATGCTGCAAACAGGTAGGCTACCCACATCATAACCCCCTGCTAGGAAATAATAATAAACAACCATCATCATCATCATCATGATCATCTGCTACACATATGAAACGCAACATATGATAATGGAACAAAAAGGATCAGTGTGTTAAGATGTACATTCCCTAATTAGATGCACTATGCAGGCCCTTAAACCTATCTCGTTTTGATGTGAACAGAGTTACCTCCTTGTACTGAACTGTCAAATATCACTTAATAAACCTGTGCTCATCATGCATTCTATTTTTATTTTAGGAAGTTGACACATGTGAACTAGCTTGTCCAGTCTATGTTGTTTAAATCACTTTTTAGTATATCTATGTTTTTTTTTAGAAAACCTTCCAAATACACCACGGGAAGTCTTTTGATAATGAAGGCTATCACTAGGTCTGTGTTAACTGATAATTGATAATGAAAACAAAGCTACCAATAGGTCCACTAACAACTGGCTTTTCATATATTACGTGACGTCATTACAATGCTGATTGATCCTTCACCATTTTTGTTGATGTCCACCATCACCTTTGAATCTGGCATCAGTTTTTTGTTATTATCACATGCCCTTCCAATTGCTAACCCTCCCTATCTGGGCTGAGGGCTGTCATTAATACATGCGGACTTGCCCACAACAGTAATTGGCTTCTTCCATGGAACTCAAACTCAAAGCATTCTGACTTAGAGGCAGGGTTACGAATGATATGTAAGCCTTGTTCAATAAATTGAAAAAGTCCTCTGAATTCCAGGGAATTCAAAGGATGTAATAAATTAGTGAGACTAGAGGCTAAAGTTGTCCGATGATAGTTACAAAACACTCAGGTTTAGCTGGAGTAGTTAATGAGCAACTTGATGGCTTAGTGTTTCAATTGATTTTTGAATATAAACTTCAAAGTGAACTTTTAATGAGGTGAGCAAGTATCAGTGAGAGGTAGGGACAATAATTTTAATGGACAAGTCACTGTCTGAAGTTTATTGTAGATGAAGAAAGGAGGTTAAAAGGAAATACAACTCTAAGAGTTTAGGTATTGACAATTAATTAGCAAATCAGGTTGAATCAATTTGGAAATTCTGGTTCCCATTTAACCCTGATGTATGGGTGCTGAAAGGGATGCAGGGGAAAGTCCTCCTCATTGTGATACCCGGAAAGGACTTAATGTCATTACCAGAGATTGCTGGTCACATTCCTGAAGGATAATGAACTCACTGGAAACAATCCACAAGATGTAATGTTTCACAGACTATTGTACTTGTACAGAACTTCTAACGAAGAGTCTTGAAACATTAACTCTGCTTTCTCCCCACAGATGCTGCAGACCTGCTGACTTTCACCAGGAATTTCTGTTTTTGTTTCACAACAGAACTCATTTCATCTGAAGTAAGAGACTCCCCACCAGAACATGGACCCATTATATCACAGAGTCATAGAGATGTACAGCATGGAAACAGACCCTTCAGTCCAACTCGTCCATGCTGACCAGATATTCTAACCTAATCTAGTCCCATTTGCCAGCACTTGGCCCATATCCCTGGAAACCCTTCCCATTCACATACCCATCCAGATGTCTTTGAAAATATTATAATTGTACTAGCCTCCACCAATTCCTTGAGCAGCTCATTTCATATACACACCACCCTCTGCGTGAAAAAGTTGCCCCTTAGGACTCTTTAAACTTTTATCCTCTCACCTTAAATATATGCCCTCTAGTTCTGGACTCCCCCACCTCAGGGAAAAGCCCTTACCTATTTACACTATCCATGCCCCTCATGAGTTTATAAACCTCTATACAATCATCCCTCAGCCTCCAACGCTCCAGGGAAAACAGCCTCAGCCTATTCAGCCTCTTCCTCTAGCTCAAATCTTCCAACCCTGGCAGCATCCTTGTAAATCTTTTCTGAGCCTTTTTTAGAGTCATAGAATCATAGAGTTGTGCAGCACGGAAACAGACTTTTTGGTCCAACTCGTCCATGCTGACCAGATATCCTAAATTATTCTAACCCATTTACTAGCTTTTACTCTATATCTCTCTAAACCCTTCCTATTCATATACCCATCCAGATGCCTTTTAAACGTTGCCATTGTATCAGTCTCCACCACTTCCTCTGGCAGCTCATTCCATACAGGAACCACCCTCTGCATGAAAAGGTTTCGCCTTAGGTCGTTTTTAAATCTTTCCCCTCTCACCTTCAACCTATGCCCTCTAGTTTTGGAATCCCCTACCTTGGGGGAAAAGACCTTCACTGTTCGCCCTATCCATACCCCTCATGATTTTATGAAACTTCTATAAGGTTATGCCTCAGCAGAGAAAATAGTCCCAGCCTATTCAACCTGTTCCTACAGCTCAAACTCTCCAACTCTGGCAACATCCTTGTAAATCTTTTCTGGACCCTTTCAAGTTTAACAACATACTGAATGTAGTATTCCAAAAGTGGCCTAAATAATGTCCTGTTTAGCCATAACATGATCAGCCAACTGCTACACTCAATGCATTGACTAATAAAGACAAGTATACTAAACGCCTTCTTCTGTATGCTGACTACCTTCACTCCAAAGGATGGTGGTAGAAGATTGTTTTTTGGACTGAAGGCCGGTGATCAGCAGTGTGCTGCAGGGGTTGGTGCCGAGTCCACTGTTTTTTGTCATTTATATAAATGATTTGGATGTGAATATAGAAGAAATGGTTAGTAAATTTGCAGATGACACTAAATATGGTGGTATAATGGACTGCGAAGAAAGGGACCTTGATCAGATGGGCTGGTGGACTGAAGAGTGGCAGATGGAGTTTAATCTAGATAAATGTGAGGTATTATATTTTCATAGGGCAAATCAGGGCAGGTCTAATACACTTAATGGTAAGTTCCTAGGGAGTGTTGCCGATAAAAGGGACCTTGGAGTGCAGGTTCATAGTTCTTTGAAAGCAAAGTCTCAGGTAGACAGGATAGTGAAGAAGGCGTTTGGTACATTTACCTTTATTAGTCATTGCATTGAGTATAGGAATTGGGAGGTCATGTTGCAGCTGTACAGGACATTAGTTAGGCCATTTGGAATATTATGTTGAGGTACTAACAATAGGCCATTCAGGAAATAAGTCAATTAACAGTAAAATGACTGATAAGTTGAATTCCAGTGGCTGGGAGGGAAGGAGGATACAAGAAGGCTTACGGCTACTCTCAGCAAAAGAATCTGCAGAAAGAGAAACCAGGACCAACCCTCCAGAAGATGTCCAAAGTTGAGACTTCAGGAGGAGTACCCCTGCACCAGTCCTGTTCAACCTGAGCAGAGATGATTAACATCACAAACTAAACTGTTCACCAATGTGTGTACATATTTTAAGTTGGACACATAAGTTGCTTTTAGTGTATTAAAGGATTGTGATTATTCAAATGATCATTTGTTTCTCAAGGTTGTTACTCAATTACTTGATAGAAGTGTACAAGATGATGAAAGACATAGATAGTGAGAACGGTCAGAGACTTTTCTCGAGGGCAGAAGTGGCTATCACAAGGGGATATAATTTTAAGGTGATTGGAGGAGGGTTTAGGTCAGGGGTAGGTTCTTTAAACAGAGAGTGGTGGGTATGTGGAATGCACTGCCAGCAGTCGTGGTAGATTCAGATACATTAGGGGTGTTTAAGCAACTCTTGGATAGGCACATGGAAGATAGTAGCATGGTGGCACAGTGGTTAGCACTGCTGTCTCACAGTGCCTGAGACCCGGGTTCAATTCCCGACTCAGGCAACTGACTGTGTGGAGTTTGCACGTTCCCCCCGTGTCTGCGTGGGTTTCCTCCGGGTGCTCCGGTTTCCTCCCACAGTCCAAAGATGTGCGGGTCAGGTGAATTGGCCGTGCTAAATTGCTAAGGGGTAAATGTAGGGGTATGGGTGGGTTGCGCTTTGGCGGGTCGGTGTGGACTTGTTGGGTCGAAGGGCCTGTTTCCACACTGTAAGTAATCTAATAGTAAAATGAAGGGTATGCAGCTTAGTTTGATCTTAGAGTAGGATAAAAGGTCGACACAACACTGAGGGCTGAAGGGCCTGTAGTGCGCTGTACTATTCTAAGTTCTATGTTCTTCTCTGTTCTATCACTGACAACCAAATGAATCTGCTTCTGGACACAGGTCAACACTATAGTCGTTAATGTTAAACATTGTGATCCATTGCTCCCTTTTAACTCGCTGACAACAATGTGCTCAAATTATTACGATTATTTTGGTAACATTTATTATGTCCTAAGTGAAATTTTACCCATAGAACACATATAACCAAACAAAGCAAGACACATTTCAAAAGCTACTGTATTTACAAATGAATTTGCAGATATAAAAACAGGAGCAGGAGTAGACCGTTTGATCCTTAAGGATCAATTTTTTTTTAGATTGGATTACTTACAGTGTGGAAACAGGCCCTTCGGCCCAACAATTCCACACCGACCTGCCGAAGCGCAACCAACCCCGACCTATTCCCTTACATTTCACCCCTTCACCTAACACTACGGGCAATTTAGCATGGCCAATTCACCTAACCTGCACATTTTTGGACTGTGGGAGGAAACCGGAGCACCCGGAGGAAACCCACGCAGACACGGGGAGAATGTGCAAACTCCACACAGTCAGTCGCCTGAGGTAGGAATTGAACCTGGGTCTCTGGTGCTGGGAGGCAACAGTGCTAACCACTGTACCACCGTGCCGCCCAAACCACTGAGCCACCGTGCCAACCAAACCACTGTGCCACCGTGCCGCCCAATCATGTGCAATCATTACCTGGTTCCATGGATTGAGCTTATACATAAAAATATCAGTCAGTGATTGGAGCATTTTCACAGTCCAATTCAGACTGCAGAGAGAAGATAATAGAGCTTCGCCACATCAAAAAGTAAAATAGTCTATTCTAACAAATTTTAAATGATTGCTGTAATTCAAATTCTGTCCTTCAATATTAGACTTCTCAGTACCTCACTGTTATTATTCTTCAAAATACAATATCTTTTCTTTTCCTCCACTCTGTATTACCATGATAAAGCACCCAGCCAAAGCAAATGGATCCCATTAGCTGCATATTGACTTGTATTAAACTATTTTCCTGAGTGAGGTTTATTAGAGAAAATAGGCACTTTGTTTTTGTGGTAATTGCACCAATTGTGAACATCACTGAAACCATATCTTTGAAAAACTTATAATCGAAAATTTGCAGTACTAAAGGTTCTAGGCTCAATTCTATTTGATAAATGTCTCATCACTTCTTTAAGATCATAGAACTAAAATAAACAATGTTTTATTTTGGCTTTATCATTCTGTGGCATCAAAAGGTTTTAGTACACTCTAGAAAAATTCATTCACTAATACTGTAGCAATAGTTCTAAGTTTATATCAGAGTATTTATAGCATTAGTGGAGGTTTATCTTGTAACAGGGCTTTCATAAATGTAGTTGCTAAAATAACAGCTTGCACTAAATAAAAACTTAATAAAATATCTCAAAGCACTTCACAGGAGTGTTAAAGGAAAAATTGATATCAAATTGAGTAAGTTTTGAAACATTTCACTCTTTGTAGATGCTGCCTGACCTGCTCTGTATTTCCAGCATACACTGTTTAAATTTCATGCAAGATGATGTTAGGGTGGATGGTCACAATCTTAATTTAGGAGACAGTTTTTAAGAAGAGCATTGAAAGTGGAAAATGAGGCAGAAACATAGAGAGATTTCAAAGACAATTTCAGAACTCACGATCTAGGCAGTAAAGGCACTGCCACCAATGGTAATGATTAAAATTGGAGATGCTCAAGGTCAGAGATAATTAAGCACAGATTTCTCAGGGAAGAGAAGAAATTATAGAGATAGGAGGGGTGAAGGGGCCAGGTGAATAGACAATCTTCTTCTGATTGGGTGAGGACATAGGAAGCCTTCCGCTGATTATTTCGTGCATCAGCTTGACTTGCAATGAGAAAATGAGAAGTGTTGAGTGTGATGGGGATGTGATCATGTGCATCTGATGAGAATGCATAGCCCTGCTTGCTTGGTAATCCTTCCCCAGTAAGTAAGTGGGCACTGGTCCCTGGAAAGCATGAGAAGATTGAGATCATGAGGTGTGTACACGCCTTTCAGAGCACACCGTGCATGCTATGGTGAACTCAGCATACTCTTGCAACATGGCTGTGCAGTAGCATTTAGACTGAGTCTCAGGAGTGTGAGGTTACAGAGAGAAGATGGTGGTATTTACCTTGTGTCGCTTGCTCTTTCTGCACAGGGTGTCACTACTTATAGACCATAACACCATAAGGAGTAGGCACAGAAATAGGTCATTCAGCCCATCATGTCCTGCCTTTTTGTGACCTGATGGGAGAACTTCTTTCATGCATGAACAGGAAGAAGTCATCCAGACTGGCCAAGACAGCCTGGAGTAGAGTGCCCAACCAGATTCTGTGAAGCAGGGAGCCACATTTTGGTGCATTGCAGCCAGTGAGGGAAGTGGGAGCAATGGCTACAGGCCATTGTTGAGCTTTCTTTTATGAATGGCACCTGAAAGGTCCTGGGGACAGACAGAACTGATGCCCATCAGAAGTGATATACCATTTCAATCACCTGAATGTGAAGTGAGCTGAAACGTGGATGAAGACTCCAGAAAGACACGGTAGACCATAGCAGATGTAACAGCATCGAATACACCCACCAGCATACTTAACTCCAAAATGGAGATGAGTTACTCACAACACAGTTCTAAAGCTCTAACATAGTTTTGAAGTCACTGTATTCATATTGCTGGTTTAGTTAAGTTTTTCATCATTGGCATTGCCTTAAGATATTGATTGCATTGGATTCAGCAATCGTAGATGTTGAATTTTAAAGGGAGATTGTCAGATTCATTTTTGTTGGAGATGGCCATTGTCTGGCATGTTATTTGCCACATATCACCCCCAAACACAGAGGAGGTCCGTATCAGACTGCATTTGACAGTGATTATTCCAGAACCTGAGCAGCATCAGCAATCATCACTACATTTTGCTAAAATAATGCAAAGAACTTCATTGAAAAAGTAACTGCTGATGATTGGCCTACAACACTACCTTGATCAACTCTTGCAGAGTTGCCCATTAGACCATAACACATAGGAGGAGGCCATTTAGCCAATCAAATCTGCTCTGCCATTTAATGAGACCATGGCTGATCTATTAGTCCTCAACTCCACTTTGCCTTTCCCAATAAACCTCAATTTTATTGTTGATTAAAAAATCTATCTCAGCCTTAAATATACAAAATGACCCAGCCTCAACAGCCTTCTGAAGTAAATAATTCAATAGATTCACTATCCTTTGGGAGAAGAATTCTTTCCTCATTTTTGTCTTAACTGGATGACTGTTACTCTGACACTATGTCCTCTGGTGTTAAACTCTCCCACGGGGGAAACAACCTTTCTGTATCTACCTTGCAAGCACCTCACCCCCACCCCCACCCCCAACCTAAGAATCTTGTATGTTTCATTAAGTTTGCCTCACATTTTTGTAATGTCCAATGAGCACAGGCCCAGATATTGAATTTCTTACTCATAAGAAAATCCCTTCATGCTTGGGTTCACAGTTATGCACTACATCCACTGCCAGTTTTTCTTTTCTTAGAAAAGGGGACCAAAATTGATCACAGTATTCTAGCTGTGGCCTAACTAGTGTCTTGTACAGTTTTATTAAGACTTCCCTATTGTTTTACTCCATTCCCTTTGAAGTAAAAACCCAACATTCCACTTGCCTTCCCTATCACTGCTGTACATGTATGCTAACTTTTGTGATTCATGCATTAGGACACCAAATCACTCTGTGCTGCAGTTTTTTGCTGTCTTCCTTCATTTGTATAACATTCAGCTCCTACAAAAATACATAATCTCATATTTTCACATATTGCAATGTTTTCACCCTCTCACTTAGCTGGCCTACAGCCCTCTGCAGATGAAATGCTTACCTTCTCACTGATTGTTGTGTCATCTGCAAACTTGGCTACAGTATATACGCAGTCTTCATCTAAATCATTGCACTGTAAATAATTGTAGCTTCAGCATTCATCTCTGTGGCACTCCACTAGTTACAAGTTGCCATGCTGAAAATGCACCCCTTATCCCATCTCTCTGTCTTTCTTTATGAACCATACCTCGATTCATGCTAACATATTTCCCCCAACAAATAAACTCTTTTCTTAATTGAGTTGTCGTATGTGTGGTACCTTATCGAACTGGTAATCCAACTGCAGAACAACCTCAATTATCTGAACAAGATGGGGGGGGTGTATTTTGTTTGGATAACTGATTGTTTGGATAATGGATAACATTTTCCAGGGTCTTGAGATCTTTTTGGGATAATCCGAAATTCAGATAATTGACGTTTGGATAACCGAGGTTGATCTATATATTACACTTACTGCTTCCCCTTTAGCTACACTGCTTTTGACCTCTTCAAAGAATTCTGAAAAATGTTTCAAGCCTGATTTCCCCTTCATGAAGCTATGCTAACTCTGCTTGATCATATTATATATTTCTAAATGCTCTGTTATAACATCCCTTATAATAAACTTTTAACTTTTCCCCAATAGCAGATGTTAAGCTAACGGGGCCTATAGTTACTTGTTTTTTTTTATCTCCTTCCCTTTTTGAATAAGGGTGTCACATTGGCAGTTTTCCAATTTCCCAGGACCTTTCCATAATCTAAGGATTCTTGGCCAATTAACACCAGTGCATCCACTATCACTGTAGCTTTTAGTATCCTATGATGAACCATCAGTTCCACAAGACCTGTCAACCTTTAGCCCCATTAGTTTCCCAAGCAATTATACCGTTGTGTTAGTCAAGTTATATTTCTTTTCTCTCCTTCCAATCCTTACTGTTCCCCTTGATTATTTAGTACCTTTGGAATACTGGGGCTAATTTTCTTAGATTGCAACAACTACCTTCTTCCTTGCTGCTAGGTATGACTTTAAACAGCGGAGATATTTGTCCCTGATTCTGACTGATTTCAATTTTGCCTAGGATCCTTAGTGCCATACTCAGTGAAATGCTATTTTGATGTCAACGTGGTCAAATCAAATTGCTGAACCAGTGAAAGACTGAACAGTGTGTCATGACAGATAAACTTCAAACACGAGAAGTTTCCAAACATTTAAGATAAGTGTGATTGGACTTGTGAAAGTAAAATCACAATTTTGCCAAATTCAGAATGATTAAATTTCAGTGTTTCAAAAAAAGCTTCATACACTATTAGTGTCTGTTAAACTGAATGCGATTAAACTAGAACAGAGGTTACTGAATACTTCACAAAGAAAATACACAAAATGATTTAATGTCTTCCTCATTTTAAAAATATATCTTCAAGTCTGGCTGCTGGCAGATTCTAAAGCAGGCTCCTGTTGAAATCATTTCTTTCCTCATTGATAATTTATAGTTTTCTTTGCAAGAGTTAGGTACAAGAGATAGAAATAATAACATATTTATTTCCTTATATATATGCATAATACTATGTGAGAGTTCATAAGACATATTAAGAATAATAAAATTTAGAATAAAAATTTAATGCAATACTTTCACCATTGGGCAGTCATAAAATTGATAGCCTCGGTGAGCTTAAAGAAAGTTAGTGATATATATTTAAGAGTATGCATAAGAATTTAAAAGTTTATTTGGGAGAATTTCATCCCATTTTAATTTCCAGACAGTTGAAAACTTTTATGATGTATACTACTTTAAGATATATCTAAGCTATCTCTATCTATTAATTAAATCTAATTTTCAGGATATTCCCAATAAATGCAGGTTACATTGAAGAAAATGTTCAGATAGTGCAACATCATGAGGAGGAGTTTAACTGCCAGGTGGCTTCTGGCAGATAAAAGTCAGTTTCACTGAATTTTCCTAAGACCTAGGACTTGTTTGTAGTTATTGAGTCAGAAAGTCTACTTTTTTTTTATTTTGAGTAAATGAAATTTAGTTTGTAATTGGCAAGGAACTGAAATCTACAGTTTAAATTCAGTATTTGCCAGCCTTAAGTAGTGTTTAAACAATACCTCAAGTAAAAGGGCAGCTTAATTAAAAAGCAGTTGAAACAGGATCCTCATTTAATGAGTCAGTTAGGTTTGAGAAGTTCAAACAACTAGCCAGCCTAGTGCATCTGGGCGCTTGAATGCGATTTCCAATACATTGCCAGAGTTAAATCATTAAAGGGGCTAAGTGGAGGGAAATAAAGAAGTGTTAGGTTGCTTCCACTTTTCCTGAACACCTTCAGTCTGAGGAATTGATTCTTACTCTGCTGCAAGAGAAGAAATCAGTTATTTTATGAGAATATGGTAAATGACTAAGTTTTATCCTAAAGTTCCACATAATGTAGAAATTGATAGTAAGGTTACCAACATATATAAAAATAATACTAAATATATAATTGAATAAAATAATGAAGAATAGAGACAGGGCCAAAGACAGGAAATTTCAGAAAATGGGAAATAGATTGTGACATTAAGAGATAGACAATACAAATCTAAGAGTCAACCAATGGATAACATTAGAATCACTAAGAAATTAAAAGGATGAAATCAAAAGCTATATGCTTGAATGTGTGTGGTACTTTAAACAAAATGGACGATCTGAGTGCTCAAGTAAAAATGAATATGCATGACTTGGCAGCTATTACAGGGATATGGCTGCAGGATGACAAGGATTGGGTGCTGTCTTCATAGGTACAGAACATTTAGGAAGGACAAAAGACTAGGAAAAATTGGAAAGGTAGCCTTGTTAAGTTATGAAGATAGTAGCACAAGAAGAAGGATGGCCTAGATTTGGGAAAACAAGATGTATAATTAGGTAGTAATGAGAAATGATAAAGGTAAGAAGTCACTTGTAGGAATTATGTACAGGCCCCTCAAAGTAACTTCCTGCAGCAGGTTGGATCATGAGGAAGAAACTATGAAATATTTTCAGAAAGGCATAGTGATACTCATGAGAGATTTTAATCTATGTAATGAAAAGTCAAATAGGCAAAGGTAGCCTGGGTGAAGAGTTCATAGAATGTTTCTAAAATAGTTTCTTAGAACAACATGCTCTGGAGATGACTACGGAACAGGTTATACTAGTTCAACATTATCCTGTGAGATAGGATTAATGAATTATTGTGGATGTACTCCTAACTAGCAGTGAAAATAATATGAATGAATTTTACATTCCATTTGTTGGAGAGAGGAATGATTCTTTTAAAATCGAATTACGAAGTCATGAAAGCAGACCTAGCTAAAGTGAATTAACAAATTAGATTAAAGGGTAGATCAATAAGCAGACATGCAAGAGGATCTCTACAAAATAGATACAGTCCCATGAGCAAGAAAAAGTCCAAGCACAGACGCACCACCCATGGTTAACTGGAAATGTTTAAAAAGGGGTCAGCTGTAAATTTGCATGGTGAGGATAATCTAGCTGATTTGGTGCACACACAGATATTTCTGAGCCAGTATTCATATATATTAAGTGAGGTTTTGTCTGGTAAGTTTTATTTCTTTTTTGGAGTCTGTATACATCATCACATTCATGGAGAAAATACAGGACATAAAGCATGCTGTAGTTTGCATTTTTTATACACTTCTTAATATACCGAAAACTAACTCTCTTATTTCACAATCCTTTTCTTTTATGACTCTTGCGATGCTGGCACTGTTACTTTTTCAAACAGTTTTGAGATCATCTCTCAAAACTTGATCAAGATAGGAAAACATGCTTTCTTTTCTGACTTGTAGGCAGAAATTTCCCTTACCAAATAACAATCAAAATATCAGATTGATCTCAATTCTATTTATTCTATTTCCTAAAGCAAGCACTTGTGCAGTAGTGTGATAAGAACAGGTCAGGTTCAAAATCATTCATGTTGGATTGTGTGCAATGTTCTTCCAAACTCCTGTGTTCAACACAACAGAAGCCTTTGAGACTTCACGCCTTTTGAGGTTTCAGTGGACAGTTCTTTAAATTTCTGAATGATTGAATGACTTATTGTGAGTGGCTCTTGGTGGCTCTTAAGACAACACATCAGTCTGTCTGCTTCAGGCTGCAGTGAATGATTAAGAATAGCTGCATTACTTCTGGGAGCCATCTTGTAAGATTCAGTGTCCATTTTAAAGACAGATCGGCCTGTTCTACAAGCTACATTATATTATAATTAGGCAGGCATGACACTAAAAACAAAAAACATTTGACTAATGCTCTTTCTGTTACATTGTTGCAACAGGAACTTACCTCTCAGCTTTGTGTGGTTAAACTGCTGACTCCTTCCCTCTAAACCACCCCATTCCTTACAAATCACAATATTGCATTAATTTCCTCATAACCAAGTGAATATAAAAATATCAGAGTCAGTTAACAAATATTACATTATGGTTCATTGTATAATTCCTTGGCTTCCGTAGGTGAAAGAATAATCACAGTCAAATCATTGGCTCTTGGTTAGCAGATGCCTCAATTTTAAGATTCTTATTGTCATATTCAAATCATGACATGGGTTCATCTCTGCCTGACTTTGTAGTCTTCATCAGGCCTACAATCTTTTGAGATATCTGCACTTCTCTAATTCTTCCTTTCTGGCCTCTTAAGCATCCAGAATTTTAATTGCTCTGCCATGTCTTCAGCCGCCAAGGACCTAAATTCTGCAATTCTTCATGTAAACTTCTTTGATGCTCTTACTCTTACTCCATTTTAAGTAATAAAATAAATATAAGGTATTGTAATAGATATCAGGGCCAGGATTTAGACCAGGAATGTCTAATAAATTTTATTTAATAGTAAGATGATAGGATTAATTGTCACATGATCTAACAGTAGATTAGGTAAAAATGAGGACTGCAGATGCTGGAAATCCGAGTCTGGATCAGAGTGGTGCTGGAAAAGCACAGCAGGTCAGGCAGCATCCAAGGAGCAGGAAAATCAATGTATCAGGCAAAAGCCCTTTATCAGGAATAGAGGCAGGAAGCCTGCAGGGTGGAGAGATAAATGAGAAGGGTGTGGGGTGGGGAGAAAGTCGCGTAGACTACAATAGGTGAATGGGGATGGGGATGGAGGTGATAGCTCAGAGATGAGGGTGAGGGAAGGTAGTAAAGAGTACAATGGGTGGATGAGGGTGGGGATAAAGGTGATAGGTCAGAAAGGATGGTGGAGTGGATAGATGGAAAGGAAGATAGGCAGGTAGGACAGGTCATGGGGACAGTGCTGAGCTGAAAGGTTGGAACTGGGGTAAGGTGGGGGGGAGGGGAAATGAGGAAACTGGTGAAGTCCACATTGATGCCCTGGGGTTGAAGTGCTCTGAGGTGGAAATGAGGCGTTCTTCCTCCTGGCGTCAGGTTGTGAGGGAGTGGCGGTGGAGGAGGCCCAGGACCTGAATGTCCTCAGCAGAGTGGGAGGGGGAGTTGAAATGTTGGGCCACAGGACAGTGGGGTTGATTGGTGCGTGTGTCCTGGAGATGTTCCCTAAAGCACTCTGCTAGGAGGCGTCCAGTCTCCCCAATGTAGAGGAGACTGTATCGGGAGCAACAGATACAATAAATTACGTTGGTGGATGTGCAGGCAAAACTTTGATGGATGTGGAAGACTCCTTTGGGGCCTTGGATGGAGATGATGGAGGAGGTGTGGGCGCAGGTTTTGCAATTCCTGTGGTGGCAGGGGAAAGTGCCAGGAAGGGTGGATAGGTTGTTGGGAGGGGCGTGGACCTGACCAGGTAGTCACGGAGAGAACGGTCTTTGCGGAAAGCGGAAAGGGATGGGGAGGGAAATATATCCCTGGTGGTGGGGTCCATTTGGAGGTGGCGGAAATGTCGGTGAATGATGCAGTTTATGCAAAGGTTGGTAGGGTGGAAGGTGAGCACCAGGTACGTTCTGCCCTTGTTATGGTTGGAGGGGTGGGGTTCGAGAATGGAGGTGCGGGATGTGGACAAGATGCATTGGAGGGCATCTTCAACCACGTGGGAAGGGAAGTTGCGGTCTTTAAAGAAGGAGGCCATCTGGTGTGTTCTGTGATGGAACTGGTCCTCCTGGGAGCAGATACAGCGGAGACGGAGGATTTGAGAATACCGGATAGCATTTTTGCAGGAGGTAGGGTGGGAAGAGATGTAATCCAGGTGCAGGAGGTAGGGTGGGAAGAGGTGTAATCCAGACAGGAGATATTTCATAACTCTCTGTAACGATATACTCCATTGAAATAAAGAGTCTCCATGAAAAGAGGCACCATCTGTGGTTAACTAAGGAAGCCAAAAATAGTATCAAATTGAAGAAAACAAAACACATTATGCTGTGAAGATTAATGGTAAGCCACAAGTTTGGGAATACTTTAGAAACCAGCAAGTATGACTGGAAAAAAAAGGGAAATTAGAATGTGTAGTATGCAAGAGCTTCGACAAGTATATAAAAAAATGTGGCTCAGTTAAGTGAACACTTGGTCCCTGAGAAGATGAGAATTAATAGTGGGAAATAAGGAAGTAGCAGAGGCTTTGTATGTGTTCATTGTAGAAAACATAAAATCATCTCAGCATTAACAGGACCAAATCAAAAAGGGAGGGAAGACCTTAAAGCAAGTACTATCTTTAGAAAAAATGTACTAGGAAAGCTAATGGAACAAAAGGCTGATAAGTCCCCTTGACCAGATGGCCTTCATCAAGTGCATTGTTTGTAATCTTGCAGAATTCCATAGATTTTGGAAAAGTCCCGGAAGATTGGAAAACCACAAGTGTAACATCTCCAGTCAATAAAAGAAAGAGAGAAAAAGCAGAAAACCATATGCTAGTTGGCCTAATATCTGCTATTAGGAAAAGCTGGAATCTATTATTAAGGAAATGCAGCAGGAAATTTAGAAAGGCCTAATACAACCAAATGAGGCACCACAGCTACACGTAAGAGAAATCATGTTCAACAAATATCCTCGAGCTCTTTGAGATGTAACAGTCAGGGTGGATAAAGAGGAAACAGAAGTTTTTGTTATTTGAATTTCTGAAAGCATTTGATAGGTGTCACATAAAACATTACTACACATTGTGAGAGTGCATGGTGTTAGGGTTAATGTATTAGCACAGATAGAGGATTGTCTAATGAACAAGAACCAGAGTCGGGGTAAATATATGATTTTGCTTAATTCTGTGACAATTGAGTATGTACAGTCCTTTGAACAGTCAAAATAACAAAATTAACTCACTAACTCATTGATAAAAATCACATAACACCAGGTTATAGTCCAACAGATTGGACTATAACCTGGTGTTGTGTGATTTTTAACCTTGTACACCTCAGTCCAACACAGGCATCTCTAAATAATAACTCATTGATAGCTCCTTCAACAGGAACTGCAGCAAAAAGAAAATAAATTCCAAAGAAAAATGAGCACATTAAAATTAAAATGCAATTCTGAGGGCAGATATTGCACTCCAGGTCCTGACTGGCCCACTGGTCATGGAAGGCCTTGAGAAGGATAGTAGACACCACATGCTCCCTCTCTGTGGCCACCCAGGTGAGGAAGAGGGGCAGGCAGTCAGGCCTAACAAGCCCTTCCACAGCTCACAGCCTGGACATTTTATTGGCTATGTTGGCTATGCCCAGCAGCAGACCTTGGTAAAGGTCTCCAACTCCTGTTGCCCTCTGCAGTGGGTGGCTACTAGTCAGGAGTGTGGAGCTGAAGTGCAAACAGAACATGAGGTGCAGTCCCTCAGAATTTGAAGTCACCTTGCAACCCATCTACATAAATATGTAGCATGGATTCTTCAATATTGAAGAAAATATAGGTAGCCTTGGAGGATGTCAATGTTTGTAATCTTCTACTACATGGGACTGCTGTGTACAATACCCTCTGTGCCAAAATTCCAATGGTAAAGGGGAGGACCTTTATGCGGAGAGCCTTTCACCAGAAGCCCCCAACACCTCAGTACATAAATGTACCGACAGTAAGCAAGCACAAGAAAGTAAAGTGTTCAGTCTTGCAGGAAACCTCTCCATGTAGAAGTGTGTGGAGGTAATTTTGTTTTGGAGATGGCTCAAACCGTGAGGCACAGATCTGCAAAGGAGGTTTTAGAATCTGAGACCAATATAAAGTTCCAATCTGATGCGACTGAGGTTAGAGGTTTGCACTGCTTCCTTTACTAATCCCTCTCTATGGTCCATGCAGCAGGAAACATTAAAGGGAACGTAGCTTGGGCCTGTACTCATTCACTAGAAGAATGAGAGATTATTTTATTGAAACATGTAAGTTCCTGTGGGGACTTGACTGTAAAACCATAAGACATAGGAGAAGAAATTAGGCCAATCAGCCCATCGAGTCTGCTCTGCCAATTAATCATGGCCGGTAAGTTTCTCAACCCTATTCTCCCACTTTCTCTCTATTACCCTTGATCCGTTCACAATAAAGAACCTATCTATCTCCGTCTTAAATATACTCAATAACCTGGCCTCCTCAGCCTTCTGTGGCAATAAATTCCATAGATTCACCACTCTGTGGCTGAAGAAGTTTCTTCTTATCTCAATTCTAAAAGGCCTTCCCTTTATTCTAAGGCTGTGTCCTTGGGACCTAATCTCTCCTGCCAATGGAAACATCTTCCCAACATCCACTCTGTCCACACCATTTAGTATTCTGTAAGTTTCCAATATATTCCCCCTCATCCTTCTAAACTCCAACGAGTATAAACCCAGAGTCCTCAAACTTTCCTCATATGTTAAGCTTTTCATTCCTGGAATCATTCTCATGAGCTTCCTTTGCACATGTTCCAGGCCAATACATCCTTCCTGAAATATGGGTCCCAAAACTACACACAATAGTCCAAACGTGGCCTGACCAGAGCCTTATACAGCCTCAGAAGTACAGCTCTGCTTTTATAGAGTCATAGAGATGTACAGCATAGAAACAGACCCTTCGGTCCAACCCGTCCGTGCCAACCAGATATCCCAACCCAATCTCATCCCACCTGTCAGCACCTGGCCCATATCCCTCCAAACCCTTCCTATTCATATAACATCCAAATGCCTCTTAAATGTTGCAATTGTACCAGCCTCCACCACTTCCTCTGGCAGCTCATGCCATACACGCACCACCCTCTGCATGAAAAAGTTGCCCCTTAGGTCTCTTTTATATCGTTCCCCTCTCACCCAAAACCTATGCCCTCTAGTTCTGGACTCCCCAACCCTAGGGAAAAGACTTTGCTTTTTTACCCTATCCATGCCCCTCATAATTTTGTAAACCTCTATAAGGTCACCCCTCAGGCTCCAATGCTCCAGGGAAAACAGCACCAGCTTGTTCAGCCTCTCCCCATAGCTCAAATTCTCCAACCTTGGCAAAATCCTTGTAAATCTTTTCTGAACCCTTCCAAGTTTCACAACATCTTTCCGAAAGGAAGGAGATCAGAATTGCACGCAATATTCCAACAGTGGCCTAACCAATGTCCTGTACAGCCGCAACATGACCTCCCAACTCCTGTCCTCAATACTCTGGCCAATAAAGGAAAGCATGCCAAACGCCTTCTTCACGATCCTATCTGCCTGCAACTCCACTATCAAGGAGCCATGATGCTGCACTCCAAGGTCTCTTTGTTCAGGAACACTCCCAAGGACCTTAGCATTAAGTGTATAAGTCCTGCTAAGATTTGCTTTCCCAAAATGCAGCACCTCACATTTATCTGAATTAAACTCCATCTGCCACTTCTCAGCCCATTAGCCCATCTGGTCAAGATCCTATTGTAATCTGAGGTAACCCTCTTCACTGTCCACTACACCTCTAATTATGGTGTCATCTGCAAACTTACTAACAGTACCTCTTGTGCTCACATCCAAATCATTTATGTAAATGACAAAAAGTGGTGGACTCAGCACCGATCCTTGTGGCACTACACTGGTCACAGGTCTCCAGTCTGAAAAACAACCCTCCACCCTCTGTCTTCTACCTTTGAGCCAGTTCTGTATCCAAATGGCTAGTTCTCCCTGTGCTCCGTGAAATCTAACCTTGCTAATCAGTCCATATAGATCACATCTACTGCTCTGCCCTTATCAATTCTCTTTGTTACTTCCTCAAAAAACTATATTCAAGTCCGTTCAAAATAAATGCCATCATTGCATTTGCCTTCCTAACTACTGACTCAACCTGCAAGTTTACGTTGAGAGAATCCTGGACTAGAACTTCCAAGTTTCTTTGCATTTCAGATTTCTGAACTTTCTCTCCATTTACAAAATAGACTATGCCTCTACTCTTTCTACTAAAGTGCATGACCTTGCACTTTTCCATGTTGTACTCCATTTTCCACTTCTTTGCCCACTTATTTGGCCAGTCCAAATCCTTCTGTGGCCTCACTGCCTCCTCAATGCTACCTGTCCCTCTCCCTAACTTTGTATCATCTGCAAACCTAGCCAGATGCTCTCATTTCCTTCATCTAGATCCTCAATATATAAAGTGAAAAGTTGTGGTCCCAACACTGGGCCTTGCAGATTACCACTTGTCACCATCTGCCATCCTGAGAAGGACCCTTTTATCTCCACTCTCTGCTTTCTGCCAGACAGCCAAGCTTCTATCCATTCCAGCACCTTGCCTCTAAGACCATAGGTGCTTATTTTACTCCATAGCCTCCTGTCTGGCACCTTGTCAAAAGTCTTCTTGAAGTCCAGATAGTCCAAATATCCATTGGTTCTCCTTGGTCTAATCTGCTCGTTACTTCCTCAATAATTCTAGCAGATTTGTCAGGCATGACCTCTCCTTGATGAAACCATGCTGCCTCTGCCCTATTTTACCATACAGTTCGAAGTGTTCAGAAATCTCATCCTTCATGATGTATTCCAAAATCTTACTCACAACTGAGGTTAAGCTAATTGGTCTGTAATTTTCCATCTTCTGCCTTACTCCCTTTTAAAACAGGGGTGTTATGTTAGCAATTTTCCAGTCCTCTGGGACTCTGATTCTAGAGATTCCTGAAAGAGTACGACTAATACCTCCACTATCTTGCAGCTTTCTCCCTTAGAACTCTGGAGTGTAGACAAGCTGGTCAATAGACAATAGACAATAGACAGGATAGGATAGTGGAATCAAGGGTTATGGAGATCAAGGGTTATGTTTCCTGATGAAGGGCTTATGCTCGAAACGTCGAATTCCCTATTCCTGAGGTGCTGCCTGGCCTGCTGTGCTTTGACCAGCAACACATTTTCAGCTGTGATCTCCAGCATCTGCAGACCTCATTTTTTATTCGAAGGTTATGGAGATAAGGCAGGAACAGGATACTGATTAAGGATGATCAGCCATGATCATATTAAATGGTGGTGCAGGCTTGAAGGGCAGAATGGCCTACTCCTGCACCCATTGTCTATTATTTCTTTTTTTGTTTCCCTTTGTTGGTCTTTGTAAGCTTCCCGATCTTCTGAATTCCCACTGTTCTATGCTGCATTATATACTTCCTCTTTTGCTTTTATGCTATCCCTGACTTCCCTAGTCAGCCATGGTTGCCTCATCGTTCCTTACTATGCTTCTTTTTCCTCGGGCCGAATCTCTGTTGTGTCTCCTGAATTACTCCCAGAAACTCCTGCCATTGCTGTTCCACTGTCTTTGCTGCTGGGCTACCTTCCCAGTCAATTCCATGTAGCTCCTTCTTCATGCCTCTGTAGCTGCCTTTATTCAGCTGAAATACCATTACCTCTGATTCTGTCTTTTGTCTCTTAAATTGCAGAGTAAATTCAATTATATTATGATCAATGCTTCCTAAGGGTTCCTTCACCTTAAGCTCCCTTATCAACTCTGCCTCATTGCACAACATTAAATCCAGTATTGCCTATTCCCTAGTGGGCACCACTACAAGCTGCTCCAAAAAGCCATCTCACATACTTCCCACAAATTCCTTTTCTTACTACCAACCCGATGTTCCCAGTCCACCTGCATATTGAAATCCCCCATGATCACTGTAATCTTGCCTTTCCAACACATCTTTTCTATCTCCTGGGGTATCTTGTGCCCCAGGTCCTGAATACTGTTTGGAAGCCTATGCATGACTCCAACTATAGTTTTTTAACCTTTGTGGTTCCTCTGTTCTATCCACACAGATACTACACCATCTGACCCTACTTCATTTCTTACTGTTGATTTAATTTCATTTCTTACAATAGGCAACCCCACCCCCTTTGCCCATCTGCCTATCTTTTCGATAGAATGGATATCCCTGAATATGCAGCTTCTAATCCTGATCCTCTTGCAGCTACGTCTCCGCTGCATTCCTTATACTGCATGCATTCAGATTTAACACCTTCAGTCCTGTATTAACTGTCCCTTTTCTCATTGTCATTCGTTTGTCCAGTGCACTTGAAGTTTGATTGCTAAGCCTTTCCAGACACTCTGTTCTATTTGTGTCTGTGCTGGCGATTTTAATAACCTCTCTTGAGTTCTGCACTCTTATCTCCTCTTGGTATTCAGGTTTTCTGATTTCCCCTATAACTGAACCCTCCACCACCCCAATTTAGTTTAAAGCCCTGCCTATAGCCCGAGTTATGCAATTCGCTAGGATTCTGGGCTTAGCACAGCTCAGATGAAGACCATCCCTTTGGAATAGGTCCCTTCTTCCCCAGTACCGGTGCCAATGTCCCATGAATTTGAACCCATTTCTCCCACACCAATCTTTGCATCATGCATTTACTTGCTTAATCTTATTGACCCTGTGCCAATAGGCTCATGGATCAGGTAGTAATCCAGTGATTATTACCTTTCTGGTTCTACTTTTTAGTTCTGCTATTCATATTCCCTTAGCAGGACCTCTACCCTAGTTTTATCTATGTCATTGGTACCCACATGGACCACGACCAGTGGATCTTTACCCTTGATACTGAGAGGTTGCTTCCTCTCCTAGGATATTCTGGAACAAGAATAGAGTTTCAAAAAGAGACATTTCTTCTTGTGAAGAGTTGTTAATGTTTGGAGTCCTCTACCAGAGACCAGTTGTGCTGGGTTAATATATTTAAGGTTAACTTACTTGGAGTTTTGATCTACAAGAGAGTTGATGGTTTATGGGGTTAGGCAGGAAAGAGGAGTTAAAGTTACAATCAGATAGCAATGATCCAATGGCTGAGTAGCCTTACACAGCCAGATGACTGACTCCTGCTTCCATTTCCTGTGATCTTATATTAATGACATATAATAACAAATTAGTACTCCAAAGTTTCAGATTTTTATAACATTATCATCCCTAATAAATCATTAGTGAGAGAAATGAATGAGTTTTGAGAACATTTGTAGCTCAGGTTGAGGGTTTGCATGTAGGTTTGCTCATTGAGCTGTAAAGTTCATTTCTAGAATTCCTAGAAGCATGGCATTCAACCAGAACTTTAGCAATAATACATCAAGTTAGACCCTATCTACCACCCCCTGAGAAAAGAACAGAAAATGACATCACCACAGAAAATAACATCACCAACCCACAGAAACCCAAACATATAAATAGAAAGCAGGAATCACGAACAGTGCTTCGCCTGGAGGCCCACTGAAGATTTTACCTGGTAGAGTGATGAAATGTCTGGAAATGAATCTTCCAGTTCAGCAAGCAAACCTACATCCAGAGAAATGAACATTGGGCGGCAACAATGTCTCAATGGTGAGATTTCACCAATTGCCATTGAAAAGATTGCACACATCTTTTCCAGCCTGTGCTGCTTTAAACTGGCATGTAAATACTTTAACTTTATCAGCCAATACTAGAAATAGCTAATTTAATTATCAGTGTTTAAAACTGTACTTCAAATAATCAGAGTACAGATAGTTCTTCTGTATCATGATGATGGCATTCTTGTTCAACCTTGCATTATAGAAAAATCGTGCTTTAGAAACAGTGCTTAAAGTGTTGGTGATGTAATTCTGTTACAGCCAACACACACTTGAAAGTTTACATTTTTGAAACAGTGTCCCCAATTCGTCGATCACATTATAGCTAAATCGCGTTAACAAAACACACATTATAGCAGAATGATCTGTATTTAATGTGTTGGTAATCTCAATAAGGAGAGATGAAATGCTCATGTTCTTTACAGTTGTATTGTTGGCATAAAGCCTTTTTAGTTCTAGCCATTTCAAGATATTTATGCTGTTTTGATCAGGTTTTTACCCAAATTAACTAAAATAAATTAACTGTTTATAACAGAGAGTACTGGTAGAGCAGCAAATCTTCGCATTTGAGAACTCCATCTGGTTCTGCACACCTAAGAGATTTTGTGGCATTGTCTGTCTCTGGCTGCTCCCCTCAAAACATTAATTATCAGCGCTTGAAGGAGCCCAGTACTTCTCAAATTGCAATAGCAACAGTTCATGCCTCTCCTGTCATTGGTCTCGCCACCATGAACACCCACACCCTTCCTCACTTATGAAACCCTTGGAAGATTCCCTCCTTCTATTCTCAGACTTGACTTGCTTCCAGAAGTTCACTTATAATGCGAGCACGCATTCTCCATCCCAACCCATTTTCATCCACCCACCCCCTCCCTCAGCCAGTAGCCTTGTATATTGCCAGTAACAGCTCTGTAGCTAAACAGTGCCATTCAATTGACGCCTGATAGTGAAATTCTGCCAAGACAATGACTAACACCCACTTCCCTTGGAATTACCATCTGCTGCTGCAGGTTTTATGCCAGGAGTTAAAAGCAGCCCTGCTGAATTAAAGTGAAAAGGTGCTGCATGCACCCCAATGCAGGAAATGCAGCTTATTCCAATGATGAAGCAATAGCAAGTTCTACTAAAATTCAAAACAAATTGGTTTGTAAAACTTAAAACTTTCCCATATGTTCAGGACTCTTTATATCAACAAAGAATGGTAATTCACTTTTACTACTTTCATGCGTCGAAGCAACTTTTAATATGGTGATACTTCACCATATATTTCTTTAAAACTCCTCTGAAGGCTCACTTATAACTTCCAAGACATTATTTTCTCCATTTCTATACTTCTTTTTTTATATGCTGTAAATCAGGATTATTGGACAGCTCTGTTGTGAGGCACTATGATTTGTTCACAACAGAATTGGTGTGACTGATGATCAGATTGACTACACAGTAATACATCAAGTCATTTTCATTGTTGACCCATCAGCTATTTATTAGCATAAGGACTCCACTGCAGGCCAAAATATTGATTTCTTCATTCAATAATAATTATCTTTTTAGAAGATACGGTTTGAAGCAAACCTCCCCAACGAGTTATTTTTTTCACTGTCCCCTCGATTACTCTCTTAATAGCACAACTAAATATATCTGTCATAAAAAAGCTCATGAATGAAACATGAATAGATTACTTTTGCATTTGTTTGACCAGAGCTTAGAGTGCCAAAATGTTGCTATCATTAACGAAAATATTGGAATTATGATGGTCTACGTTCATTACAAATTAGAAGCTGCAGGGTGAAATCAACTAGGATTCCAACAGCATTATTCCCTCCAGTATTCCATATAACATTTACAAATTAATCATGCAGCTACTTGTTCAGAAAAATGGCTCTGCATGCTCCATGGTCACCACCTCATCCACTCAAGTGTCAGCCTTAGAGGCTGGTCAGTAATGATCAAAGGACTTATCCGGGCCATCCACTGAGTACTGGGGAAATGGAAGGGAATGGGAAAGGATTCAGGGGGTCCTTGTGATGTACATGGTCCAAACAGCCCTCCCCATCTGACCTCAGTACAGCAGTCCTGCCCTGAGCCAAGCACAGCAGCCCCAAACACAATTCAACAACAGACACCATGGAGCCCTGAGCCCCAGTTACTGGGACTTTATGTGCCACCCTCCCATCCCAAGCCCAGTAAATGGATATTGATGCCAGGAGATGTGCTTTATTGTACTGACCACTGAGGAAATGGTGACCGTGATAGAGAGTAATTGTAGGTAGTTGGGCAAGACCTCATTACAAATAGGAGGGTCTGTGATCTCAGAATTTCAGGAGGGTATCAACAGGTCATGGTAACTGTGGTCTCCACATGTTAACAAAGGCTTGAAAATTTCCAAATATACAGACTCTGGGAATAAAGTGAGGATATGAATAGACATTTAAATCATCTCAATGGAAATAGAGGTAGGCTATTAAGGTGGTTAAGGTGAATAAGAAAATGTTTAACATGCTTTCCTTCATTAAGACCATTGAGTATAGGAGTTGGGACGTCATATTGTGGTTGTACAGGATATTGGTGAGGTCACTTTTGGAGGAATATGTACAGTTCTGGTTGCTCTACTATAGGAAGAATATTAATAAATTGGAGAGAAAAGATTTACCAGCACGTTTCCAAGACTGGAGAATTTGAGTTATAAGAAGAGGCTGGATAGGCTGGGACTTTTGTCACTGGACCATAACAGGTTGAGGTGAATCCTTATGGAAGTTTATAAAGTAATGAAGGATGTAGCTAAGGTAAATAGCAAAGGTCTTTTACCTCGAGTGGAGGAGTTCAAAACTGGGGGGTATATTTTTAAGGTGAGAGGAGAAAGTTTTCAAAGGGACATGAGTCTTTTTTGTGTTTTTTTTACAATGAACTGCTAGAGGAATTGATAGACATAGGTACAATTACAACATCTAGAAGACACTTGGACAGGTACATGAATAGGAAAGGTTTAGAGGGATATGAGCCAATCACAGGTAAGATGCATTTGTTTAGTTTGGGAGATTTGGTCAGCATTGGCAAGCTGGACCGATGGGTCTGTTTCTGTGCTGTATGACTCTAGGTCATCAAGCCCATGGACAACAACAACAACAAAGGGAACCTGAAGAATGGACGGGATATTCATGCATCATAAAGTAGATGCTGCAAATCACTTTCATTGAAAAGAAATTTGGACATGTGTTGGAAAGTTAACTGCGTGATATTACACAAAATGGCTGCCACTATCTATAAACTGGGCAGAAGATGTTATTGCCATGGTCTTTGGAGGGGTGGGGGAAGGGGAGGGGACAGAGAAAGACTCTTAGTATCAGAGTCCCTCCAAGAGGTGATTGCAGTAATCGTACCTCAACTGATTCACTAATGCTGCCCATCTGACTTCAATCTACTTTTCTTTGGCAGACTATCCATTGACCAAATGAACATTAAAAATTACGGCCTCAAATAATTATGATCATCACATTGTGTGCAATAATTGCCTTCTTATCATATTAGCTAAACCACTATAATGAGAACAAGGCATTTAAAAATAGAAGAGCACTTCATCAGGAATACAGGCAGAGTATCTGAAGGCCTTCCCCTGCCACTGCAGGAATTGCAAAACCCGCGCCCACACCTCCTCCCTCACCTCCATCCAAGGCCCCAAAGGAGCCTTCCACATCCATCAAAGTTTTACCTGCACATCCACCAATATCATTTATTGTATCCATTGCTCCTGATGCGGTCTTCTCTACATTGGGGAGACTGGACGCCTCCTAGCAGAGCGCTTTAGGGAACATCTCTGGGACACCTGCACCAATCAACCACACCGCCCTGTGGCCCAACATTTCAACTCTCCCTCCTACTCTGCCGAGGACATGGAGGTCCTGGGCCTCCTTCACCGCTGCTCCCTCACCACCCGCGCCTGAAGGAAGAACGCCTCATCTTCCGCCTCGGAACACTTCAACACCAGGGCATCAATGTGGACTTCAACAGTTTCCTCATTTCCCCTTCCCCCACCTCACCCCTGCTCCAAACTTTCAGCTCAGCACTGTCCCCATGACTTGTCTTACCTGCCTATCTTCCTTTTCACCTATCCACTCCACTCTCCTCTCTGACCTATCACCTTCAACCCCTCCCCCACTCACCTATTGTATTCTATGCTACTTTCTCCCCACACCCACCCTCCTCTCATTTATCTCTGCACCCTTCAGGCGCTCTGCCTGATGAAGGGCTTTTACCCGAAATGTCAATTTTACTGCTCCTCGGATGCTGCCTGAACTGCTGTGCTTTTCCAGCACCACTCTAATCTAAACTCTGGTTTCCAGCATCTGCAGTCATTGTTTTTACTTATTTAAAAATAGAACCCGAACTTTCCATTACATTGGTGGAAGACAATGATTTGCAGCTGCCAGATTCGCACTGAACTGTAGAAATACAAGAAGAAGATCTGTGAGGTGGAGGGGAGATCTTTCTTTGTCGGTAACTATCACAGTTACTTTTCAAGAGATTCCACTTCCAAAGAAGCATGAAAATTTAGGATGTTACTTATTCAATTTGATAAGGTCACAGACATAAGAGCTCGGAATGAAGAGGTGAGATTGACCTCCTTGGGAAGCCTCCGTCTACACTATGAGGGGCTACAGCAGCAGACTTTGTTATGATGAATGTGAGGGCTCCAAAATTCCTTCAATAAGATTGCATTGACTTTCTGAAATTCTTCATAGATTATCTGCTCACTGATTGACCGTGGATAATGCATAGCTGATGTCATTTTGGCTTTAGTATTATTACAAAGATGACATAGGATGCAGTATACTCAGTGAGAACAGCAACCTTGAGTGACTGTGGTACAACCTCGAGAGCAACAGGTGAAGTTGGTGAAGATACATGTTGAGACTTGGCATTTATAGGCATTGCTGTCTTTTTCTCCAATATCTAAAGACAGTGCATGTGCTGATTGAGGATCTCTCTGCCCATCATCTCCAAAAACTCATCTGCTGGAGTAGTACCTGTGTTTCAGAAAGACTGGATGACAATTCCATCCCAGTGACAAATATGGTCACAGCTATCCTGATTTTTATGCCAGGTCATTTCAAGGAACATGTGGAGACATGCATGACATCTCACAATAGTTGACCACAATAATGTTGATAGTCCTGTTTGATGTTTGATGACATTAATGGCTGGGAAGAGGAGCTTTTCTCTTGCCTGGGGCTGAGCAGGAACCTGGTCTCCAGCAGTCCTGAGGTAACTGTTCCTTGACTAGCTGCAGAGATATATCAATGGTCTGCTTGGATTGTACTCCTGAGTCTAAATCTAGAAAGTCATAAGTCACACAATACCAGGTCATAATCCAACAGGTTTATTTAAAATTACCAGCTTTTGGAGCGCTGCTCCGTTGTCGGGTCAAGTATGGACGAAGAGCTTCACCTGTTTAAGGAGCAGTGCATCTTGTGAAGGTTGAGTAGCTTCCATCTATGGTGTGGAGGTGGAGCTCACAGGGGAAAGGGGGCTCACCGGGTGTCACTAGAGAAATGATAAATTAGTTATCAAAGATGGATAAATCCTTGCAAAAATTGAGAATGCTTTAGCACCAGTGGTAATGGGACAGAGGCTTCCCACAGACCCAAGAGGTTTATTGGGTTGGTCATTTTGAACTCTCCCCATCCCACATGAGCAGTCCAGAATTCTGTTCTTGTATAAAGTAAAGAGCTTGATGTCCACCAAACCTTCCTCCCACTTGGCTAGGACATCATGGCCTGGTTATAGGTCCATTTATTCTGCAATGAAACAAAGGAAGGACCTGAGTATGACAGAAGTGGAGGGGGAGATGATGGCCTCGTGGTATTATTGCTGGATTGTTCACTTATTTTTCTTATTTTTTTGAAGCAAAAACATGCTTCACGGATATATGTTACATTACACTTTAATAGATATTGAATTCTTCCAGAATCTTTCGGGGAGTCAACGGCCTAGGGGTATTATCACCAGATTATTACTCCTGAGACCTGGTAATGTTCTGTGGACCTGGGTTTGAATCCTGCCATGGCGGAATTTGAATTCAATAAAAGTGTGGAATTAAGAACCTAATGATGACCGTGAAACCATTGTCAATCATTGGAAAAACACAATAGGTTCTCTAATGTCCTTCAGGGAAGGAAGCTGCCATCCTTATCTGGTCTGGCTTACATGTGACTCTAGAGCTGCAGTGTGGTTGACTCTTAACTGCTCTCTCGGCATTTAGGGATGAGCAATAAGTGTTGCCTAGACAGTGAAGACCTCATTCCATGAATAAACAGAGAGAAAAAAAATTACAAAGAACAGATCATGATGCTGCATGAGCAGTAGAGGTGGTGAGGCATCTGCAGTGAGTGAGTAAGAAACAGAAAGGGCAGGAAGAGTCAGTAGATGAGCAGGATGAGGTGGGCAAGACCCTTGAGTGTACATCATGCCTGCAATAGTGTGAGTTGTAGTCCATGAGTCTTGGTGAGGGGCCTGGGTAGTGGCAGAGTTACCGTGTGTGTTGACACTGTGCAAGAGATAACAGATAGAAGGTGTTGGCTCTTACACTCATAGAGTGCAGAAGATCATTGACCACCTTCCTGCACTGTTGGGTGTTCCGTTTGATGATGGACTCAGAATTGACACAGGCTGTGTTCAGGCTGGTTGTGTCTAGAAAAATAATGGCCTTGCCACCAAGATCTCCAGGTGCCTGTCTACAAAGCCAAGAATGATCTTTCCTTCCCCAGGGTCACATATTGAAGCTTGCTGCTCCAGCAGCACAGTGCAAGGGCCAGTCTCTGACTTGCAGCATCTTAAGTGGGGCTCAGCTGACCTTCAGTAGCCCCAGAAGCAGGAAATCCAGAAGTTACCAGGACTGCTGAGCACCTCCACCCCTATCCTGCACAATTATACAAGAAATGCACCCAATGCCCCAGGCACTTAACTGCTGAGGTGAAGAGCAGAGGTTGTTAGAGAAAGGATTTTGGATCAGTGGTGCTGGAAGAGCACAGCAGTTCAGGCAGCATCCAATGAGCAGCGAAATCGACGTTTCGGGCAAAAGCCCTTCATCAGGAATAAAGGCAGTGAGCTGGAAGCATGGAGAGATAAGCTAGAGGAGGGTGGGGTGGGAAGAGAGTAACATAGAGTTCAATGGGTGAGGGGGGGAGGAGATGAAGGTGATAGGTCAGGGAGGAGAGGGTGGAGTGGATAGGTGGAAAAGAAGATAGGTAGGTTGGACAAGTCCAGACAAGTCATGGGGACAGTGCTGAACTGGAAGTTTAAAACTAGGATGAGGTGGGGAAGGGGAAATGAGGAAGCTGTTGAAGTCCACATTGATGCCCTGGGGTTGAAGTGTTCCGAGTTGGAAGATGAGGCGTTCTTCCTCCAGGCGTCTGGTGGTGAGGGAGCGGCAGTGAAGGAGGCCCAGGACCTCCATGTCCTTGGCAGAGTGGGAGGGGGAGTTGAAATGTTGGGCCATGGGGCAAAGTGGTTGATTGGTGCGGATATCTTGGATATGTTCCCTAAAGCGCTCTGCTAGGAGGCGCCCAATCTCCCCAATGTAGAGGAGACCGCATCGGGAGCAACGGATACAATAAATGATATTAGTGGATGTGCAGGTAAAACTTCGATGGATGTGGAAGGCTCCTTTAGGGCGTTGGATAGAGGTGAGGGAGGAGGTATGGGCACAGGTTTTATAGTTCCTGCGGTGGCAGGGGAAAGTGCCAGGATGGGAGGGTGGGTCGAAGGGGGGCGTGGACCTGACCAGGTAGTCATGAGGGAACGGACTTTGCGGAAGGCGGAAAGGGGTGGGGAGGGAAATATATCCCTGGTTGTGGGGTCTTTTTGGAGGTAGCGGAAATGTCAGTGGATGATTTGGTTTATGCAAATGTTGGTAGGGTGAAAGGTGAACACCAGGGGCGTTCTGTCCTTGTTACGGTTGGAGGGGTGTGGTCTGAGGGCGGAGGTGCGGGATGTGGACGAGATGCGTTGGAGGGCATCTTTAACCACGTTGGAAGGGAAATTGTGGTCTCTAAAGAAGGAGGCCAACTGGTGTGTTCTATGGTGGAACTGGTCCTCCTGGGAGCAGATACGGCGGAGGTGGAGGAATTGGGAATACGGCATGGCATTTTTGCAAGAGATAGGGTGGGAAGAGGTGTAATCCAGGTAGCTGTGGGAGTCGGTGGGTTTGTAAAAAATGTCAGTGTCAAGTCGGTCATTATTAATGGAGATGGAGAGGTCCAGGAAGGGGCGGGAGCTGTCAGAGATGGTCCAGGTAAATTTAAGGTCAGGGTGAAATGTGTTGGTGAAGTTGACGAATTACTCAACCTCTTAGCGGGAGCACGAGGTGGCGCCAAAGCAGTCATCAATGTAACGGAGGAAGAGGTGGGGAGTGGTGCCAGTGCAATTACAGAAGATCAACTGTTCTCCATAGCCAACAAAGAGACAGGCATAGCTGGGGCCGATACGTGTGCTCATGGCTACCCCTTTGGTCTGGAGGAAGTGGCAGGATTCAAAGGAGAAATTGTTACGAGTGAGGACCAGTTCGGCCAAACAAATGAGAGTGTCGGTGGAAGGGTACTGTTGGGGGCGTCTGGAGAGGAAAAAACAGAGGGCTTGGAGGCCCTGGTCATGGCGGATGGAGGTGTAGAGGGATTGGATATCCATGATGAAGATGAGGCATTGTGGGCCGGGGAAATGGAAGTCTTGGAGGAGTTGGAGTGCATATGTGGGGAGTTCCTGGACTAGGGGGGATAGGACAGTGTCGAGGTAGGTAGAGATGAGTTCAGTGGGGCAGGAGCATGCTGAGACAATGGGTCGGCCAGGGTGGTCAGGCTTGTGGATCTTGGGAAGGAGGTAGAACCGGGCAGTGCGGGGTTCCCGGACTATGAGGTTGGAAGCTGTGGGTGGGAGATCTCCTGAGGTGATGAGGTTCTGTATGGTCTGGGAGATGATGGTTTGATGGGGGGTGGGGTCATGGTCTAGGAGGCAGTAGGAAGAGGTGTCCTCGAGTTGGCGTTTAGCTTCAGCGGTGTAGAGGTCAGTGCGCCAGACTACCACTGCACCCCCTTTATCCGCTGGCTTAATGGTGAGGTTGGGATTGGAGCAGAGAGATTGGAGGGTTGCACGTTGTGAGGGTGAGACGTTAGAGTGGGGGAGGGGGTAGACAGGTTGAGGCGGTTAATGTCCCGGCGGCAGTTGGAAATGAAGAGGTCGAGGGCAGGTAATAGGCCAGCGCGGGGTGTCCAGGTGGATGCAGTGTGTTGGAGGTGGGCGAAGGGGTCCTCGGAAGGTGGGCGGGAATCCTGATTGTGAAAGTAAGCTCGGAGGCGGAGGCGATGGAAGAATTGTTCGACGTCACAGCGTGTATTAAATTCATTGATGCGTGGACGGAGGGGGATGAAGGTGAGTCCTTTGCTGAGGACGGATCGTTCGTCCTCAGTGAGGGAGAGGTCTGGAGGGATGGTGAAAACTCGGCAGGGCTGGGAGTTGGGATCTGGTGTCGGTGTGGAGCTGGGAGTGGGGTCGGAGCCAGTATCTGGAATGGGTGTGATGGTGGGGGGAATGGGGGTGGAGTCATGAGCAGGGGTAATGTGTCCCTCAGGGTTCTGGGGGGTGGGGATAGTGACAGTGGGGTCTGTGGGGTCGTGTCAGCAGACTGCAGGTGAGTGGCGCTGGTGGGGTCGGAAGTGGTGGCAGACACGGCAGTAGGGGTGGCGGAAGTCACTGAGCATGTAGCATCAGCGATGATATGAGGGCCGGAAGTGGCTTTGGGAGTGGCCATGATGGGGGCGGAAGTGACATCATCAATCAGCGTGGGGGTGGAAGCTGCATCAGCCGCATAGCTAATGGCGTTTCCGAGGCCGGGGGAATTTAGAAAGGCTGCTTAGAGCCATGGTGAAACAGGTACTTTGAATCTCATGTGACAAATCACTAAATGAAATGGGGAGTTTCTGCCCTACAGTTTATGTTCATGTATTGATGAATGCGAAATGAGAGAAGAAGAGTTAACTTTCTCATTTATCTCACCTTTCTGTTATGAATAAGCATATACATTTATGCAGGAATAACCCAGACAGAGCTGGTGTGCAAGTATATTAATTGGAGACCTACTGCAGCTTGATCTCACTAGCCAGTATCAGCTGTGGATGATTGTTAGCCTCCAATTATTAGTCACCCTCCGAATGCTCGCCTAATAAGCCAAGAGGCAACCTTTCCAATTTCCCTCCCAGTTCTTGTTTTGAATGTATCCTTACAAAATTTACCACAAACAATTCTTCCACATCCAATGATATTTTTATCCCCAAAATAAAATAAGAAAGACGGTTCAGAAAGATTTACTAGGAGGTAGCTGGGAATAGATGCTTGGAGTTATAGGATAGGCTGAGATTCTTTTCACTGAAGTATAGGAGGTTGAGAGGTGACCTTATATAGGTTTATAAGGTCATGAGAGGAATGGATAAGGTGAATAGAAAGGGACTTTTCTCGAGGATGTGGATGTTCAAAACTACGGGGCGTATTTTTAAGGTGAGAGGAGAAAGATTTAAAAAAGACACGAGGGGCAACTTTTTTTTAAAACAGAGTGGTTTGTGTGTGGAATGAACTTCCAGAGGAAGTGGCAGATGCAGGTACAGTGACAACATTTAAAAGACATTTGGGTAAGTGCATGAATAGGTAAGTTTTAGAGGGATAAGGACCAACTGCAGACAAGTGGGATTACTTTGGTTTGGGAACATGGTCGGCATGGACTAATTGGACTGAAGGGTAGGTTTCAATGCTGTATGATGCTATAAGATAAATTTGGTACATATCGATGTACTTAATTTACCAACCATTCTGTTGTATCATGTACTCCCACACATTTGTAGCTGTGGGAGTCACGATTGATCTTTCTAAGTTAAATACGCATAACCTAGATGTATCGGATATTAATGTGAAGAAAGGACATAATGAAAAACTAATTGGGTTCTCACTGCAACTCTTGGCAAGGCCTCAATATCTGAGTAAGTTCAAAGTGAAAAAAAAAATTATCCAACATGTTAAATCATTTCCTTATAGACCAACTAATTGATCACTTGTTTCAACAGTTGAGAAATAATTACATTTTAGAGAGCTTTGGAAATGAACCCTCTTACAGAAATCAACATTGTTAAGCTGACTGCACAACAATTTTAATTGTTAATTGTTTAATGTGTCTCATGTTTATTCCTATAATTACAATGACATTATCGGATGTTAAGGCAAAAGATTTAGTTCGTAGTGGTATCCATCACTACGGTTATTTCAGGCCCAACTATTGACTTTTCACCACACTGAAATAAAAGCTTTACTCATGTGTGAAAATATGAGCAACAGTCCTGCTGTGCCCTGCAATCTCCTTGTGCCACTGCATTATCTTGGTAACAACCACCTTCTGATACAAAACCAGAATAATGAAGATGCTGCAAATCTGAAATAAAAACAGAATATGCTGGAAATACTCAGCAGGACAGACAACTTCTAATTAATTTTAGAAGGCCATTTTCAGAACTGGAAAAAAATAAAGGAATAACAGGTAATTGGAGGAAAGGAAAGGACATTACAAGACTGTATTTTAAAATTTCTCTTCTAAACTTAAAAAAGAAAGCAATGGATAATGGAGACGTTGAACATATTAACATGACTTAAACACAGGCCCATGTAATCTAAACCAAAACCTATTGAAAACTGCCTTTCCACAGAAGGGGGACAGCTGCTCTTTGGAAAAGTGACATGGAGGCTGACACAGGGAGAAACAAAGGTTTAACTTCTGTGGGGCTGAAGCAACGGCTTAGACAGTGAAAAGCAGGCCGAACTTTGTTAATAACAAATAGAATACTTGCAAAAAATTGGTTTCTGTGCAGAAATAGAACAGGATTTAAGTGAATTTGTTTTGAGATTTAAGGATTATGGAGGTAGACATTGGTGGTGGATGCTGTCGAAGTGTCCTTGTGAGCTTCAGTGGGTAAGAGAGGACTCCCAACTGAATCTACTCAACTTTCCCTGGTTCCTTTCCTGAGATCATTCAATTGCCTGGAATAAAATTCTTACAAGTGGTCCATTAAAGGTTTAGCATATTTATTTAAACATTTGCTACAGTGTCACAGTTACAGAGTAACAAGACACCAAGCCCACTAAACATATCAATCAAACCCATGCTGATGAACATGATGTCCTCCCCACATTCCTGCTGTGCTTGAGATGAACTTGTTAGTCTTTTGATCACATTACTAGAATAGTGATGATGAAACTGCCCTTGTACTGACTCGGGTGATGACATTAAGTGTTGATATCCTCCAAAGTTTGGTCACATACTCAGTACTTCATGTCCTTGTTTAAATCTGATTGCTGACTTTTTTTTGTGTCTTAAACCCGTTCCTCATTGGTTTTCACCTCACATGCTTGATCAGTAAACTCTTCATTTAAACATTTATTGTCTTTCCACGTAGGTACTTGAAGTGATCTGTCAAAGCTTTTGTTCCTCCTGAATGATGAATTGTTGAGTTTCATAGCTGCCTAAATTTGTTCTTGTACAGAGCTGGACTTCCTGCTTTTCCCAGCAAAGTTATCTTACTTAATACCTTTTGCTTTTGCTTTATTTCTAACTTTCTTTCGGTTCTTTAATTTTATGCTTTCCCTTCGTGTCCTTTCTTTCTTTCCTTTGGTCATTCCATGATTGCTCTTCACTCTCGGAACCTTCCATATTTATTCTAAGAAGTTAAGTTTTAAGGGCGGCACGGTGGCACGGTGGTTAGCACTGCTGCCTCACAGCGCCAGGGACCTGGGTTCAATTCCCGCCTCAAGCGACTGACTGTGTGGAGTTTGCACGTTCTCCCCGTGTCTGCGTGGGTTTCCTCCGGGTGCTCCGGTTTCCTCCCACAGTCCAAAGACGTGCAGGTCAGGTGAATTGGCCAAGCTAAATTGCCCGTAGTGTTAGGTAAGGGGTATATATAGGGGTATGGGTGGGTTGCGCTTCGGCGGGTCGGTGTGGACTTGTTGGGCCAAAGGGCCTGTTTCCACACTGTAAGTAATCTAATCTAATCTAAAAAAAAGTTCCCTTTCCCAGGGATGATCCTCAGGCTAGGGAGCATCATATTCTCTTCAGTACACATACTCAATATCCTCACATGGAGGGAGAGTCGGCTCATGGGGAGATCCACGCTGGACCAACATCTGTTTCTTAGCTGAAGGAGAGCATAAATTCAGAGTCCAGTGATACGATAACTTCAAAATGATAATTCCACATAATTATAATATAATTAAGTATAATTAATATAAGTACAGCATTGAGGGCCAATGACTGCACAGGCACCCCCTTCTTTAGCTAATGAAAAGTCCAAAGCCAGTTGATTCTGCAGGGTGATTGTCCATATCACTTGAAGTTCCTTATTGAATAATTCCAGTGCATTCGCTATGTCATTAGCAATCACTTCAACATCATGGGCAAGATCTGATAACTGGTCCAAGGCCATCTCCACTCCCCAGCTAGGTATCTGTCCTCCCACTAAACTAGAGTACCATGTCTGATGATGGAAAAAGCCAGACAAGTCCCTTTTCCTTTGGGCTGCTTTGTGTTGAGTTGGCACATGGAGAATTAATGTCGTGGTGTAAACTGAAAGCTGGAACAAGATAAGCTAGAGCGCATTTTCCTTGCCAATCTCTGGGTAAGTATTCATATGCCAAGTTTCCGCATGCCCAATAGGTTCCTATTGGTGTACTTACTACACAGCTGGTGGATCTGACAAGTCCAATCAATGGAATAGCATATTGAGTTAAACAGGAGTTGTTATTGAGAGAACGATTATCCATATGCAGTAATGTGTGGAGTGGGGACAACTGTCCATTATTCTGGATGGTATTGTAACATGTGTCCTAAGGGAGGTCCCCCAGTGGGTGAGCTCCATGTGTATGTTTGACATGCCATTCGAAAGTAGGAAGGATATTATCCTAGGAGTCTTTTGGTTTCTCATCACACTGTACGCATGACCTGATCCACTCTCTGGTATATTGTTTATTGCCACACATCAATATTCTCATTTCTTTCTTCTTTTGTCCATTACAATGGCAACTCACACAGGATGCAAGGTTGTATTCCAACAGTTCGTATCCAGAATCCATTGGCTGCTGAAGGTGGATGTGGGGTACAGACTATTTTAGGGTGATCCTTTTTCACCTTCCAATGATGCATTATGAGCATAACCCACCAGTTTCTCCAAACACTAAGTACGTATCCTGATATCCTGGGGGTAAATGAGGAGTAATCATAGTAAGGGTTACAAGTCCAGTGCTTTAGTAGCTAAAACTGGGTAGATGGGTAATATTAGGATTAACTTGATGCCAATATGTACAATTTGGATGGGTAATAA